>NC_140567.1:6625000-7825000 GCF_057381845.1 Rhamphochromis longiceps
TATTCACAACCTCCCCTCATATCACTTCATGGTATCCCTTGTTTTTATCATTAGTTGCTTCATTCATTTGCATCAAGGATGAGAAAAATTGAACTCAGGGCCCACTGCCAGCAGTTAGTTCACCTGTCATCCCTTGAACTTGCTTGACGTCATTGACTTACTAAGTTTCTGGTGACAACAGAAACTTCCTGTATGAACGCCCTGAACTGAGCTGCTCCTTTGTAGAACCATGGTGCTGATGTTACAGAGCACAGAAAAAGCATTGTAGAGCTTGGCCTTCTAAGAGCAGTCTGAGTGTCTGATTTTTTGGGAAAGAACAAAAATGCCATGGAAACTAAGGAAAAAAAGCTGTGAAAACAATGTTCAGAGAAACAGCAGCAATGTTGTAGTTGGAGAAGAATGACAGAACACAAACTGAGTACAAGTAGCGAGCATAACATGACTTGAACTTTTAGATTCTTGACTCACAACAAGGGACAACTCTGGGGTAGTTGTAGGATTTTAGTTACGAGAGTGAAAAAAAGGAGCAAGGACACAGAAGTAAACTCGTTCTTTGCTGACATAAGGCTGATGACATCCACACACACATACACACTCTGTGACACACACAGACTCAACTGTGCAACCCAGCCAGTGCACTGCATCTCATTCAGACTTCACTAATTTCATTTTCCCAACTTTATCAAATTCCCAAGTTTATTTGCAGCAAAGAATGAACAGACCATGGTGGTGGAGGCTACAGGTTAACAAGCTGGGCACAGCAGTGCTCTGCTTCCTGTCATTCTGAGGATTAGTCAGAGCTAGCAAGGCTCCCTGAAGACCAAATCCAGCTGCAGCAGCAACAGGAGCGGTTGATGGGAGAAAGATGCAGTACACTGAAAGCAACAGTGCATTACAAAATAGTAACAGTTCATGCACACACACTGGGTTAAAAAACACATCCAACAGCAGAACAAGACAACACGAAAATGTTGTTTGTTTTATACCCAGCCAGAACGCATCAGAAATAATCAAGCATAACATTCAAACACTAAAACATTTTCTTTTCTGCTGAGGAATGGAAGTAAATAACTACATTTTTCATCCTAACCCAAAACAATGTCAACAATAATATGTTCTTTTTTTTTTTAATTATTGTAAAATTATTATAAAACAATAAATCCTGGATATCAACATTTTGATGATTACCAGTACTATGGCAGCTGTGGCATAAACCTTACACTGAGTGGTCGTCTGCCACATCTAGTGGGATATTTTTGTGAATGAATGTATCATATTAAACTTTGTATTTCAAATATATATTGTGCCAATCATGGATGCTCATGTTAACCATGGCAAATTTCAAACAGGTTTATATTCATGAAGGGCAATCAATCTGAAAATACTTGGTTAAAAGGAGCAAGAAGAGAGTTCAAATGGATGACCAAGAGCTGCATTCACATTATCTCATACAATCATCTTTAGATTTTTATACATAATTACTTAAACATTGTAAGTAAAGAGCATGGTTTTAAAGTTCAAAAGTGCTTGCTGTGTAAGGCCCATTGAAACTGCATAACATGCCCCAAACCTAAGTATTCATGCATTTGAAGATTGTGCCTTCAACACCATATCTTACAAATAACACACAGTCCACTGGGATTACAGCATAAGAAAACAACATCTGACCTCCTCAGAATCAGAATCTTTATTGTCATTGTCATGAGAACAACGAAATTAAGAATGGTCCCCGATCATTGCATCCTGAACTTGTATGTGTTGCTCTAACCAGCACTTCCCTACAAATTGCTGTCTTGTCCCATGCCTCCTGCTCCTTCTCTCATTCCCTTGGGGCCTATACAGAAAGAGGCTGTGTAGTATTGCAGTCACACAAAGCTGCCTGCTCTTTCTCCTGCTACAGATTACACACATACACACTTACACTGGTGTATAAAAGCTAGTCCCCACATTCTCTGGGGAGGAGTGTGTGAGAGATACCACAGAAAAACGTGTAAGCATGAAAAAGGTTGTGAGAAAAAAAAATGAACATCAAAATATGCATGCATGCATGCATATTTTGAGCACTCCTCCAGATTCAAACAAAGGAAATCAACAGGGAGCAAACTGACTAAACACCAATCCTGATGCATCATCTGGGTGGCTGTAGCTCAGGTGGCAGAGCAGGTCAGCCACTAATCAGAAGGTTGGTGGTTCGATCCCAGGCTGCATCCTGGCTGCATGCCAAATATCCTTGGGCAAGATACTAACCCCGTGTTTGCCTACTGGTGGTGGTCAGAGGGCCCGGTGGCGCCTGTGTCCGGCAGCCTCGCCTCTGTCAGTGCGCCCCAGGCTACAATGTAGCTTGCTATCGCCAGTGTGTGAATGTGTGTGTGAATGGGTGGATGACTGAATGTAGTGTAAAGCGCTTTGGGGTCCTATGGACTAGAAAAGCGCTATACAAATGCAGGCCATCTGCATGTAGTTTACACAGTAACAATCAGCATCCCAAGAAACACAGCGTTCGGTTTCTCAGCAGCTCACACAATCGCCATTCTCAGCTTAAGCTATTAGACAGACCAGAACTACAGTAGCTTTGTTTGTACAGGCTGATGGGAGGAAGCAGGCAGACGTTATGGATGGTAGGCATATAAAACAAGCACTATTTTCAGTGTAATCCCAAGAAACTAAAATTAAGGATTACAAAAACAAACAAAAGCTCAGATGGAGGAGGAGGGATAGCAAAAGAGAGATGGTGAATAATTAATTAACTGTGGCATGTAAATGCATTTTGGTGCATCAACAGGGAATGGAGAGCACAAAGAGAGGTGCATCCAAACAAACAGACAAAATGGAAAAAGTAAAATGTGGAGCCCTGTGATGATCCAGCGCGGTGGCACACAAAGCAGGCCAGAGAAAGGTGTGTAGTGAGGAGAGGAGGAGAGCTCTTATCCAGGATGAATGTTAGAAATGCCTATCAAAACTGTCAGCACCTAATTTACACTGGTTATCACAAAGGACCGAAACAAGCATGTGTAGTTGGAATCACTGTTCAGTACAAGAATTCTACCAAGAGATGTAAGGGATTAGGAAGCAGCTGACACAAGTGAAACTATGTTATTTCAATGCTAATCTCTTTAATTAAAAGAGGTTAGTTCATACACTGTGGCTGATTCATTGTCTAGTGGAAAATGGGGTCAGAAAGTTGTCAGAGAGGTAAAAGAGTAGAACAGGAAAGACTTTAAAATATGAACTAAGGGCGCAAAAGTAAAACAGTCATGGTAAAAAGAAAGTAGATCCTCTTTCACTTAAGTTTACATAACACAACATAATTTAAAAAAAATCATCTAGTCCCAAGCAGGTCTTAAACTGACGTAAATACGACTTCATATGAACAATGCCACATGACATATTCAACCACAAAAATTAAGACAAAATGCCAAAGAAGGGTGAGTAACTAAGTCCACCCTTACTACTTTTAATTCCTGTGGAAGCAGTAAGTAGCAGCTCTATGCTGCTAATCAAATACACTTCATTAACAGATCATCAGTAAGCGTGAGCATTTCTAAAAAACAAACAAAAAAAAAAAAACAGTCGTTACCACATTGACTAGATTTTCTGTGGTCAAGGTCACTGAGATTCAAAGTTTTCAAAGTATTTTAGTAGATGCGCTAATGGTATCAATTTGAAACACCTATGTGACTTCATTCTCTAGTTATCGCATTCACAAACTTGGGTGTCCATGTTGTCTGCCCACCTGCCCGGCAGGGGGACAACAATAGCTCATCAGCCTTTTACGACTGAAGTAAAAAACAAGCAGTTTTGACAGTCTGCAAGTTTGGAGCATTCAGGTGTGTGCTAACACAATGGCAACTAGGAAAGATATCAGCAATGACCTTCGAGAAGCACATGCTCATCAATCTGAGATGGGTTCTATTCAATTCAATTTTTTTATACAGCGCCAAATCACAACAACAGTCTCCTCAAGGAGCTTTATATTGTAAGGTGGACCCTACAATAATACGGCCGTTTGTCTATCATTCTACTATTTGCAAGCATGAAACATTCAATCTTTCCAAGAATAAACATCCCAGCAAAGCAAAAACTGCACAACCCCGAGAGCTACATCTCTGACTCTACAGGCCTCAGTTAGCATGTTAAAAGAGAAATGTTATTAATCTATATAAGTGTGCAAGTGCCCAGTAAAAAGTAACCACTTTTTTTATTACATCAGTATGGCCAAAAAGCCAGTCTCGAAAGCAAATACTGGTTGAGCCGTCAAAAAAACAACTTCCCTGTGTTCCTTTATTTGACAGTAGTCCTCGCTTACGTCAGAAACTGTTGGAAAGAGAAGTCATATATTCACCCAAGAGACTAAACTTCATTCTTTTAATTCCAGCACAAAGGAACAGATAAATGTTTTCTTAATGTGTTGCCTGACAAGCTGTTAAGAAAGCTAACAGCTTGAGTAGCTTTCCACACCTTTTCTACTCTTAAAATCGACAATCCCATGTGAAAACACTGAAGTTGAGCTTAACTCTGTTTTACAAAATGATATTACAGAGTAAGTTAAAGGGTTTGGAGTGGCTCTAAAGATGACGTACACATGATCTGATACTGTCTTTGTTATCATGGTCTTAATAATGTGATTAAAATACAGCTGCAGACTTATTTTACAGCACTAGGTTGCTTAGTTTGTGTACAACTTCTTTAAACTAGAACAGAACTATGGTGAATTGTCAAATATTAATGAACTCAAAACAATCCAAACGAAACTTTGAAGATTCATTGAAGGTGAAATAAAGCAGCAACTTCAGCTTTTTATCAGGTTTGCAACAATGTGTATGTGATTCTTCCTTTTTTCCCCTTTTACTTCTCATTTTCTTATACCAATAATCAACCACACTAGTTGTTTACAACTATATTCACGAGTAACAGCTGCTTCCATAGCAGCATGACTACTATCCTCACTGGCAATTTTGACAGAATTGTTTGTAGAAACAAAATATATAATATGTAAGGAAGAAGCATTTAGAAATGCTAAACTGTGACACGGGCAGATAATTCACCAGTTTGACACTGTAAAAATATAACCCTTAGACTCTGTGTGTGGCAACCAGCTCTTCTCCTCTAAATCAAAGCCCATCAGATTGTGCACAGCTGCTTCAGCTTAGCATTTCAATCTAGTCACATCTCCCCTTCGACTCTGAAGAGATAAGCATTTATTTCCTGGGTCTAAAAATAATCATTTGTGCAGTTTGTTTGCGAAAATGTTTTCAGCACAATGCCATCTCTTGTGTTCTTGGAAGCCACCCATTTCTCCTTGTGTCACCTCAGATGTACATGACTGCCCATCTGGTGTTATAACGGCCATCTAAGTTTTCGGAACATCATAGTTTTCACCTCCTACACATGTGGTGACTATGTTTGCAGCCAGTGCAGAAACAATTCTTTCTAGGCTATGATGCACAACAATGGATAAAACAAGAGCGCATATGAGAGGTTTTTGGACAAAGTTTGTGTTCTCCATTCTTTAAGCACCGACACTGTTTCAAAAGTACCGGTTTGGCACCGGTATCGGATAAAACCTAAACGATACCCATCCCTACCCCCAGATGATCAAGTCTGCTGATCAGCTTTGCTGATACTCGATATTAATCAGTGTTAATGTTAAAGTAATAACGTGTTGTAAGACAACATCAAACTGCACTTAAACCTTTGTATTATCTTTTACAGAGGCAGCATGGTAGTGCGGTGATTAGCACCATTGTTCTGGAGATTCTGCCAAAATATAGAACTATGTTATCACAGCATGCATTTTTTTCTTCTCCTGTTCCAGTTTAGCTCGACATGCTGTATTTTTACTGGCGGTACTGTGGGTGAACTCATTCATGTATTTCAATTGTTTTTTGTGACGATGAAGCTGCAAAATGCTCAAATGAGATTTTTTTTTTTTTTTATGAATAAACATTTTATAAAAGGGACAAGCCGGCTGCTAGTCTGTCAGTCTGGATTAGTGACTGCTACATAATTAGTCACAGTTTCCAAAGTCACAGTCAAAGACCATAAGGTGTATTTATAAGTTTTTGGTGACTAATTGCTGCTCCATTTCCTGATGAGAATAATTAGGTGTGACTCATACTGTGCATAGAGATCAACTTTGAGTCGATGAAATACTATGTGAACTTTGCTTTCGCTTTGCAGGTGAAATAACTGGATTGTTTTATGACATACCACTGACATAACAGGTTTTTAGAGATTAGGGGTGGCCCTACATTCCACACTGACAACATGGCCTATTTATAATGTTATCGGCTTACTGGTTCACATTAACAGAACTTTTTGTACAAGCTGATGTATCCAACAGTAGACTTTTACAAGGCTTTTACAAAGCAGAGATGCAACATGTTGACTACACACAGACACAGACAGAGGGGGAAACTGGCATACACACATTGTTACATGGTCAGATATGTAAGGTAACTGGGACAGAAGAGGAAGAAGCAAGTTTCAGTCCATCCGGTCTGTAACATTTTCAGGTGTGAGGCTGGTATTTCAAACTGGATGACATCCTAAACTATCAACACACACAGCTTGGATTGCACAGTGATAAGATGTATAGAAGACTGTTGTGCACGATTATGATGTACTGTGTGAAATGATTTGGACAAATGGGTAGAGCAGCATAGATACTATACAGCTGAATATCAGTATAATGGAAAAAGTGACAGACATAATAAAGCAAAGACATATATGCTACATATTCATGATGCGTTTACTACTGTAGAACATAATGTTAGTCATACATTTTTACCTTCTGCCATAACATGATTTACTGATTCCTACAATCAGTTCTGTTAGCCCAGGGGTCGGCAACCTGCGGCTCTTTAGTCCTTATCCGGTTGTTCAGTGATGACGCGACGAATCCTACTTCCGGGTCTAAAGTAGTCTGCGTTTAATATGGCTTTTGTGTTGTTAACATGTTTAATGTTATGTATTTTCTTCTATTTGATCTCAAAAAGCTCCTAAAACAGTCAGTGATCACTGTTGACCTCCCTCGGCTTTTATTACCGCTAATCATTTATTTAAGCTCAGTTTTTAAAACCTTACGATGTAACTACAGCCCAGCCCATGCAGCAGTATATGAATGACTAACCTCGTATTGTGGATGGATTATCTCAGTTGTTCTCCTGGCTGAAGTTTGGTCCTTTTACAGCATCCTGCCATGCGATTACATTTGTTCCTGACCACCGAGAACACTCACGTTAACTTTTATCGAGTGGAAAAAAAGTTAGCTTGTTTATATTATGCTAACATAGCTGTGTCGCTAGCGGTCACGTAGCACATCATTATATACCAGCTAGCCCAACTTCAGTAACCCTACAAACGTCACTGCTGTTTAGTTTTCTGTCTTCATTTATGCTGGAAGTGATAGCAGAGCTGTACGTTTTAATTTGTTTCCAAAACCCCACAGTCAGGACATGCTATATTGTATTTAGATAGAAGCTAGCGAGCTAACTCCCTGCTAACTTCTAACTCCGTTAAATGTCATAAATTCCGTTTTTATGGATGCCTGGATGTTAAACTCAATTGTTACACCTGGTAGAGCAGAACGCTGATCATTTTATTAAAGATGAAAGACTTTAGACAGTTTTTCAACTCTCAGTAATCCCATAGTGATCGTTTGATATATGGACCTGCAGCGGAGTTTAGACCCAGACACGGCTAGTGACGTCAGACTGAACAACCGGATAGTGCGGCTCCGCATGGTTTGGGAAAATAAATTAGAAGGGCAAATAGAAGTATTTAGCTGAAGTGTATTTTATTTATGTTAGTTCTTTTTTTAACTTGTAGTTCTAAATTGGAAGATTATTGTGATATTGAAATGTAAAAATAAAATTATATTTTATTATTTTTTCATCATTCAAAATAAGCGTCACACTCGCGGAAGCCGGTGTACCCGCCGAAACGCCGTGCATTTATCAAGACTTTCAACCCCTGGGCCCTATTTCAGGAAGCCGGTTTAGTGCAAACTCTGAGTAAGTATACCCTGAGTTAACGAAAACTCTGGGTTTTCGGTTTCACAAAGCGAGTTTAGATTAATTCTGAGTGAGTTACTATGACGACACACTCCGTGAAGCTAACCTGCCCCCTAGCAGGTTTACTTCAACTAACCCTGATGTTCTCCGCATCTTTGTCAGAAACCTGACTGTAGGAAGTGTCAGACATGGCGTGTCCCTTCCTTGAAGAGCCAGTAGATGTTGAAGCCCAAATTCTCCGCAGAGCTCTCCGCCGGGAGAGAGTGATTAGAGCGCGTTTGGACATTTTATCATTTCCTGATGATCTCCTGTGTGAACGTTACCGTTTTTCAGCACAATCTACAATTTATTTGAATAACATCCTCAGGCCTAATATTGCTCATGTGACACATCGTGGACATCCTCTCAGTTCTGTACATATTATTTGTATTGCACTTCGTTTTTTTGCAAACGGGAGCTTTCTGTATAATATTGGTGACGCTGAGCACGTTTCCAAGGCTACTGTCTGTCGGGCAGTCAGGAATGTTACAGTTGCACTGAAACGTCTCCTGTACTCGTTTGTGGTGTTCCCCGGTCATAGACCCACAAGATTTATCAAAGAGGGATTCCACAAAACTGCAGGTATCAGGATGAACGAAACTTAATTCATGATGTGGTGATACTTGAACTACTACTTAAATTTTACATTTATTCTCACGGTTCCCAGGCGTGATTGGCTGTATAGATGGCACTCACATTCCAATCATTGCTCCTTCAGTAAATGAAGGAGACTATGTGAACAGGAAGTCTTTCCACAGCATTAATGTACAGTACATAGTTTGAAATGCTACAGGGAACTAACAAATTATTTCATTATTAGTAATGGATGCTAATTTGTGTTCTTTGCACTGTGAAGATCATATGTGATGCTGCCAACATTATCACAAATGTGGAAGCCAAGTGGCCAGGCTTTGTGAGTGGTGGTGGTGGAGGACCCCCACCTGTTTTTCGGGCCTCTGCTTTTTTTCTAGTGGCCATAACGGGTCACATTTGAGCATACAGAGTAAGCAAATATGTACTTGTAATGCTCAGATAATTTCAATAAGTGCTTACAGAGGGGAAATTAATGTAGCCTCTAACTGCAATTGATTTACATCGGACAAACAGACCAAGCACTATGGCTCATAATACAATTACACCATACCTGTTTGGACTATATTTTTATATTTCATTTTTACTTGCTGCCAGGAACGTTTGGGGCCTGTTGGGTTGCACCTGCGCTCACATCACATCACAAAATAAAATGTATGAAATAAAAAATAAAATAAAATATAATAAAATAAAATAACGTGTTAAATGGGTGGAAATCCCTAGATCAATGTTTAAATTAACACTCACGCATTGACTCTGTCGGCTATGTTTTGCCATGCATGCTCCCTTTCTTTTGCAGCTGAGGCTGTGTTACTTTTTTTCTGCAAAATTTGCATGTTATCGGCATATGCTGCCATCAGAATTTCGGCCTCAAGCGCTGTAAAATACATTGACCGCGCCTTCTTTCCCTCCCGTCTCCATGGTGACTCGCTTAATCTGTGCTCCACTAATCAGGGCTTTATGTATCCTCCTGCGCGCGCTTAATTTGGGGTTAAAGCAACTCCGCGCTGATTGAACTAATTGTTATCAGTCTTTCTGAAACCGAATATTCCGAGTTGGACAGTTCGGGGTTACTCAACCCTGAGTATCGTTTTTCACTCTGAGTTTTCTAAACCGGCTTCCTGAAATAGGGCCCAGGTAGGCCAATTATGGATCTTCGGATCCACATTATGTCAGCAGGTGTTCTCCATCGTGAACTATGTTAAAAACAAACGCCGCTCACGCCTCACAGATGACAGCTTACAGTCCTGCGTAAAGATGAAAGTGACTTCGTACAGCCCCGATTTGCAGACGCTGTGCGCAGAGGTTCAGGAGCAGAAGTCCCATTGTAAACATATCACGGCAGACCCGATGATGTTTCCATGAACACGCTTTTCAGCATCTCTTTATTGACCACTTTTCACACACGGTTGCTGTACGCATACGCTGTAGCTTTTCAGCTCACAGCCCGACACACACCAACACAACAGCATAGATAGCACAGACGTTAAGGCGGTGAGGCGTGATTGTGGGTGCCGCTCAGGTGCGTCCGCCTCCCCTGCAGTGGCGCTGCAGACCACGCCCCGCCACACACATTAACCAGGTAAAATACATATTTAGGCTGAATTTTAGTGTTCTTTTCTTCAATAATTTTTTAAAAGCCAGGTCAAGGCTCCAAAAGCCCAAAGGTGATATGAGGGTGGCAGCTCACAGCAGTTTTTGTTCACTACTTGGATCATTTTCGTTCAGCTGGGTGTCTTTCCTTTTGTTATATTTCTTTAAGAGTTCAAAATGTGTTAATTACATAAATAAAATGTAATTTTCTCTGTAGCACTTCATGGATTTCATAAGCAGCACACCTTAGTTGTTCACACAAAGCATAAAGGTAAAAAACAATATATACAGTGTTATCTTCATTTTAGATGTCAAAAAGTATTTGCGGCTCCCAGTGTTTTCTTTTGCGTGGAAACCGGGTCCAAATGGCTCTTTGGGTGTTAAAGGTTGCTGACCCCTGTGTTAGCCATTATACAGAAGTTAGTATCATGACGCTTTTCTTTCCAAGCTCCTTATACTATCATGAATAAAGTTAACTGGTGAAATGATTTGGCAAACTAGCATTTCTTTTAGACTAAATTTAGTTAAAGGAGGACATAGTCAGCCAGCTGCTGTAACAAATCTGATGATGTTCATAATTTGAGCTGATAAAGTCATTTAAAAAGCACCAAACAAGTTATCAATCAATCAATCAATTAACTGACCTCTACTCAGCAAACTATATAGAAGATAGCTTATAATTTTGCTGTATTAGCAGGGACACTAATAAGAGCTGGGAGAATAAAAAAAAAAACAACAAAAGTTGTTTTTGTATCTGATACATCAAAATACAATTGACAGTCAAATGTACTGTCTTTTATAGTCTATCCAAGACAAATGTTAATGCAGGGCATGAACAGTTCCTGTGTTCTATATGTGAAAGCACTGCTGATGACTGAAGATCAGATTCTGATTTAAAGTAAAAAACTTTTCAAATGAGGACTAGAATACCCCAAAGAGTTTACCTGGAGCCGAGCTTTGATCCTGTTCTAGTCTGGATGGAGAAACACAGAGTACTATTTTTCTTCCTTTTACATGTGAGCTGTTGACAAATCTGAGAGTGGTTTCAAAAACAAAGCTTTAACTGAGAAGTCTAACACTCTTTCTCAGCACCACGTTGCTTTGTTGCTCCATTTTAGTGATGATTATACAACCTTTTACTTAATGCAGGAAGCATATGACATTTCCACCAACCTGATGTGGTTTGGGTTGCAGTCAAAACCTCACAGCTTTCCTGTTGCAGTGTATATGCACTCACCTTTGTCACTGAAACTTAATCTGATCCCTGAACATGGCCCTAATTTCAGTGGCCAGCTGCAGCAGAGATCCCACAGTTTACTTTCTGACAAAAGATGTGACAGTGGAGCATTATGCAGGATGCACTGTCTCTAATTTTCCATAGCTTTTAACACAACACTGTCAAGCCCGGGCAAGAGAAAACATTTGAGGGGAAAAAAAAGGCACACTGTCTCTGTACACCATCTTATAGCAAACCAGTGACTGACTGCAATTTCCTCTAGTGTAACCAGCAAATACTGAAAATCCACCCATTCGATCCATCTCTGTATGCAAGCAAAAGGACCACACACAAGCTTTCAAATGGCAGAGTGAAAGAAGAAAAATGCTGTGCATTACTTACTCTTTGCAGGTGCTGGAGACATGAGGTGGTACAGTGTATTTACAGTCCATGATCATGGTGAGGGTCTCACTGTCGTTAGCTTCCTGGAAGGGTGGCTGGCCACAAACCAACATGAACAGTATCACACCAAGACTCCAGATATCTGAGGAAGAGAAAGACACGAGGTCAGACTTAGGACTGGGTGACATTTATCATGGTATTAACAGGTGAAATATTACGAGGACATTTATTAACACATCAATTTCTCAGACACAAATATGGCTGTATGATCCACAGCCGTGTGCTACCTACGACAGATGTGTCAAATGTATTGTTAAACTATATCTGTCCTCTCGGACTGAATCCAAGGCTGAATAATCACACAAAACCTAGTTACGACATCATGATATGGATTATATTTAAAAACTAAGTACAGGTGGAAGGTCAGAAAGTGGAGAAGTTGAAGCATGTGAAAGAGGGGGGGAAAAAAACCCCTCTATCTGTACCAAGTCTAAACAGAGACTGTGGCGTGCCAGTGTTTTCATCTAGCACATCTGTAGTGTATTTGTTGAAAAATGCTACAGAGACATTAAAAACCAATGACATGCTGATCCTGTTGTTCAGCCATCGTCCCTAATTAACATTGCTTCAAATAATTCTCCAGTGTGGAAGACATCTCATTTTACAAGCGTATTTTCCCCTTGATCTCTCCACCCTCTTACGTCATGAGAAAAGATGACTGCAATGGAAACGATGCCACTGATCGGAAACAAGCAGACAATTAAAGGAACTAAGATGTTCTCAGCCAGTGTGGTAAACAACAGTGATGGATAGAAGTGTGAGAAGTACAGTAAAGTCTTCCTCCAAGGCCTTTTGACCTGTCGTCTCCACACGTTATACAACTTATACTTCTGTATAACTTTGTACAAAGATAGCAGACAGTTTTTTTTGAGTGTAATTCCACCATTTAAGAACAACAAATGCTTTATAAGACCTCAGTAAATTTAAATCAAAACCAAGCAATGTCCAAATGATGCAAACAAACCATAAAACCATAAAGAAACCAACTATCTGCTTACCCATATCTATATCGCCATCAATCCATCTATCCATTCTTATATCTCTAATATAAATAAATATTTTCCCTTTGCTGCTGATTGGCACTATGGAGGCAGAAGCAGGATAACAGCCATCTCTCGCTTTCACCTCTCTCCTAGACATTTCTAATCAGCATGTTTGAGTGCCTTATTTCCTCTTACTGTATGCTATTAGGTATTAATAGAACATAACCACATTATTTTATTAACACCCCCTAGTGTCCCGGCCCATGTAACTACACCCTGTACTGGATAATGCAAGACAATTTAAAACTGCATTTTCTCAATTGCAATTTAACTCCTAATTTTCTCTGGTTTGCTTGCATAAAACAAATGTCACTGAAACCCAAAACAAGCTCATGTTCAATGTTCTCAAGCAACAGTGCACGTGTGCTAACAGCATAATCAAAGTCATGTTAATTCATCTATGCATATGCTTATTCAAGTGTACAAATTTGCACTTGCTAGTTGCACCGAGTGAAAGCAAACTGTCAGCATGCAGAAGCACCGGTCCATACACACTTTATGCAACTAAAGACACATTCATGCACACATACACACAGCCTTTGGTTCACTAGTCAAGGACGAGAAACAGCCTCGAATAGAGAGCTAGGACAATAAACCTTGTCCTGTCGCTCCGTATAGTACGGTATGTTCTCAACTTTGTTTGGCACACATAGAGGCAGATGTTTGAGCCAAGTTCATTACACACATACAGTATTTATACTGCATGTCCTGCCATGCCCGTATAAACACATGCAAAGCTTTGGGCATTAATAACATTTTCATCACTTAGCAGAGAAACAGGGCCAACTTACTTAGGCTGAAGAGCGAGGGAGACATCACAGAATCTCTAATCAAATATTGGCAGCCCTAAAGTAATTACCATGATGAGGATTTTTAAGTAAGTTTCTAATTAAGCTCAAACACATAGTTGCCCTCAATACCAAATGGTTTGGCAGAGTGGAGCCTTGAGGATGTGCTAGAGAAAATGCCAGATAGTAAAATTTAAAAAAAAATCCCCAACAAAAACTATTTTTGGAGGAAAAAAAGATGACAACTCAAACTGATTCTAAAATGTTTTTAACTCAAACGGACAGCCGTGAGTTGTTGCATCTTGAGACTCAGCTTTGCTGGGCTACTATCAGCACTCCAGATTTGGCCTTAGGCTAGGGAGTGCTGTGTATAATTAAACTAACCAAATGGCCGTACAGAGAGGGCCGAGTGCCTTTAAGAGGAACTTTCTGAAGAAACAGCTTGCCTGATTGAATACTGAGTCTAATTATTGTGGTATGCATTTTGATACCATCCATCACATTTGATTTCAGGAGCCATCCATGGCTCTCTCCCAGCTCAGTGTGCGAGCAGCAGACAGCGGTGCAGTTGCAGGTTGTCTTATGAGAGTAGAGTCCCCACTGGGAGGGGCGGGGGCGGGGGCACTTCTGTAGCACTTCAGAGGATAATTCCTGTCTGACTTCCAGATGGCATTTGTTCTGAAAAAGTGATGTTTCACCGAGCCACTGCTAAAGCCCAACAAATGGGGTGTTACAGGAACATTTCTCCTTAAAAAAAGAAAAAAAAAAATGCATCAGTGCAATTATTGTGTGTCTAAAACCATTTACAAAGTACCTGCAGTGGTTTGATTTGAAATGAGTTGTTTAACAGCTACTAGAGAAGCAGATCAAGCATTTTACTGGAGCCGTGTTAATGGACCAAAAAGCTGCCTGAGTATAAAGTGCTAAAACAATATGTACCTCTACATTATAAGCACCAAAGAGGTCTTCATCCCAAACGCTGAGGCTGATGTTGCACTCTGCTATAAAATATATCACAGCCTTAATGTGCCCACATCTGCAGTATGCTAGCGCCATAAAAGAGTTCCCTCTCAGCCTGTAGCAGTGTCTCCTCTTCTGCTGAAATATTAACAGGATATGGATGTGGAGAAAGTTCAGCTTGGTCTAACCTTGGTCGTAGAAGCTCACGTTTCGATGTACCAATTAGATCTCAACGTGCTGGCACACACACAGGATCAGAGGGATCCTTTATATGTTTTCCGTGTCAGTCCCTAAAAACCCCCCACAAAGATGACAGAAAATTCTCAGATTGCATTTCTTGAGGCCTAGTTCGTTTCCTTTGTTCACGATACCCATTTGGATTTTACATGGCAAGGATTATTAAAAAATGTTTTCACAATGAGTTTCCAATAGAGTATTTTATTTACTCTATCATTAATGACTAATGTGTTGGCTTCCTTGACTGACACGCTTGATCTACAGAAAAGCTACACCCCACTGCCATGAACCCCCACAAACACACACATACACACCTACTCGTAAGCCTTACACATGTGATATTTAATTCCCTCCATGTATGACATTACAGTGATGACAGTATACATTATTTTTGTCTTTCCCAAACCGTGTGCCAATGTGTTTCAAGACTGATTAAATAAACAGGTTGGCGTGCTTAGAAATACACTTCAGGTTTATTCAGGTGCTTGATCAGAGTATGTGGATTTGTCTTGTCAAAGTCAAAGCATGTCTAAACACCCAAAATTTGCTTCAGGAACTTGTTTAATTAGGCCCACTCTCTGAAAGATGTGAACTTTGTGAAATGTCAGCTGCTGCTGCTAGGCTGCAAAGCATACATATATTTTTTTCCTACCTATGAATGCTTCTCAAACTTAAGCTTGGATATTTCAGTAAGCATGAAAAGAGATTTCATTAGCCTTAAAATGAAGTTCTTACAAAGTAGTATTTTGTTCCTTCTCTCTCAGGAGTGCAGCATCTTTCTTGTAGTTACAGAGCATGAGAAGCCTTTAACACTGGTCACAATGAGCTTCAATAAATACTGAAAAACTACCTGAGTCAGAGCAATTTAGTATGCTCCTATTATGCTTTATTACTACCTTATTACAGTCTGACTCTCCAGGTGGTTTCTGTCTCCTGACAGAGGAGAGTTGATCTGTTCAAACAACTGAACCTTGAAATGACAGCTAAATTATACTGAAGAGAGTCACTTTTAGGGCTGCCACGATTTGTCAACTAGTCACGATTACGTCGACTATCAAAATCGTCGACGACTGATTTAATAGTCGACGTGTCGTTTGAAGCTTTGTAAGATCGCAAAAGACGCAGGAATAATAGCAGGATTTAAGAGTGTAATAACGGACTGAAACAGAAGATGGCAGCACAGCATGTACAAGGATGCCAGCTGCCGTTAAACCCCGAAGAAGAAGAAGCAGCTGTGTCCCAGAATTCATAGCGCGGCCCAGCTTAGTTTCCAACAATGGCGGTAGCTAGTTAGTTTTAATATTACTCTTATTATTCTTTCTGGGTCACAAAATAAACGTTTAACATATTTTCAGGCGAGAATGTAGCTGTGTAAACCTCAGGACACCACATATTTTCAAAAGCGCTCCGACGTTTTCGGAGACGTCTGTTACCCACTAGCTCGATAGCTAGCCGGGGGCTAGGTCACTAGCGCCGTGAGAACACCGGACTCCCGGCAAATTGTTTTCAAACCCACCGCCGTCTTTCGCGACTCAGGTTAAATATATATGAGTCACTTAGATAAATTAAAAATGTTATTGTTTGGCTTTTTTTTAGTATTTTATTTGTTCCTGAGTAAATCGGTTTGGCTGAGATTAAAGTTATAGTTTTTACACAGCTGAATAAACGTCAAGCAGACAGCTGATTATCAGAAGTGTGAGATGCTGGAGAATATACTCCGGTGTCCTGTTATATTTTAGATAGCAAGGAGTTTATTAAACTTTACCGAAACAATCTGCAAATTTCATTAAAATTGAATAAACTATCATCTTGTCTTTATTTTTAGTTAGCACCTTAAAAGCTTAAAGCTGTAAGCTAATGATAGTTATATAAGAGCAGATGCTGCTGGTGCAATAAGCTGTAGTTTTACGTCCAGTGGATGATGATCTGATTAGTCGACTAATCGCATAAATAATCGGTGACTAGTCGACTATCAAAATAATCGTTTGTGGCAGCCCTAGTCACTTTGTTGATTTACTGTCAACCAGTGGTAAACAATTCTTTTTCCAGTGACCCACCATAGAAGGACAATTAAATATGTAACCAAGGTTACCATGCTACACAAAATGATGACATCTTTGGCCTCCAAATAGTTAGAAGACAAAAAGGTGACCCAATTAGACCAAAGCCAACTACACTCTTCACACACCACATATTTTACAGTTTAGTTTTAAGAAAACATAGAACATCACAAAAACTCTGCGATCACCTTCACAGACAGGCGGTTTCCAACATGTATAGAGCTGTCAACCTGAAGAGCACACACACCCACTCATCAATCCTTCAGATTCATACACGTGTGCGCTCATCACATCAACATAAATGCTCCTGTCACTTACAGGCAGAGAGAGTAGAAAGAGCACTCCAGATGACTAGAGATCTCATTCTGTCACATACAGACATGCTGCAGCTCCACACTGTAGACCGGTGCATCACCTAAATATGTGGTCTGTATCCTTTTCTTGCTTTTTACCCCTCAGTTCAAGTTCAGTGCTTCCTACATACAGGCCAGCCAAGTAAGTGTGAAGACACATTTTAGAATTTTTATTTAAATAATTTAATGCCTTTTATAAAAATATATATATAAAAAAAACATAGCAACATAGCAAGAGAAAGAGTAGTGCATTTTGAAGGAATGCTGCAATTTCTGGGTCAGTGTGCAAGTCCCCCTCCAAATCCCGACTACCACCATGTTAAAAAGAAGGAATTCACTGACCAATTCAGCAACACCAAAAAACCTGATAAACCACAGAATCCAAACATATGAGAAACACTCAAGTCACTTTTTGCCATTCACCCAACTTCAAACAGGGTCATTATTTCTAGAAAAACGTTACTTTAAATCACTCCTGTAAGTGAACTTACTTGGAGAATGACAATTGTCTTTAATGTTATTTATGTTTTAACAATATTTACGTGACCTAGTGGCCCACAACTCAAAAAACAAAGAACTTCCCACCAATTGAGCATTGCGTGGCACAGCTTCTGTCTTGCTAGCTTGCGCTGTGCTCAGTGGATCTGCACTCAACAGTGCAGCCTAGGCAGAGTAGTCGAATGCAGATCCACTGAGCGCTCAACACAGACAGCATCGTCAGAAGAAAAGTTGAGAAAATAAATAAAAATTTATATTGTTCGATATATATGCGTACCAAACCGAAAGCACTGTATCGAACGGTTCAATATCGATACATGTATTGTTGCACCCCTAACAAATAAATTTTATTTATTTTTATTTCTATATATATATATATATATATATATATATATATATATATATATATATATATATATATATATATATATATATATATATACACACACGCCTTTGGAACAGAGGATCGCAAGTTCGATTCCTGCCTGGGGCGTCTGTATCCAGTAAGGGTCCTAAGGCTAGACCCCCTATGCTAAGCAAGCCTACCGCAGACATGGGCGAGACAGATAAACATGAAGGCATGCCGGCTCGGACGTCGCCCGGATCAACAAGGTCCGCGTCAGGTGTTGAGGAACCAGGGCACCCTGACGAAAAGTGGGCTACTGGAACAAGAAGGCATCGGTGGGCAAGAGACGAAAACAGGGCGTTGTTGGAATGCTACTACGCAAGTAACCCCGGCGGAAGGGGCTACATGAATAGGATGAGGGACCTATGGATTCTTCGATACCCAACATCCACAATGACGGCGAAACAACTAGTAGCTCAGTGTTCCAACATTCGAAAGAAGGGACTGCTCTCACAGCTAGAGATTGACGAGGTATACCAAGGGCTCAGAGAAGAGCTCGAGAGGATGTGGAGGTTGAAGGTAACGGTGGTCCCCGTGGTAATCGGAGCACTAGGTGCGGTGACTCCCAAGCTAGGCGAGTGGCTCCAGCAGGTCCCGGGAACAACATCGGAGATCTCTGTCCAGAAGAGCGCAGTCCTAGGAACAGCTAAGATACTGCGCAGGACCCTAAAGCTCCCAGGCCTCTGGTAGAGGACCCGAGCTTGAAGGATAAACCGCCCGCAGGGGCGTGCTGGGTGTTTTTTATATATAATTTTTTTTTCTTTTTTTTTTATTATTAGGGGATCCGGGCTATCAACACCTACGCCCTGCCCGTGATCAGGTACCCAGCTGGTATAATAAGTTGGCCAAAGGAGGAGATAGAAGCCACTGACATAAAGACAAGAAAGCTCCTTACCATGCATGGAGGGTTTCACCCCAAGTCCAGCATCCTGAGGCTGTACGCTAAGCGGAAGGAAGGGGGCCGGGGACTGGTGAGTGTCAGCACCACAGTCCAGGATGAGACAACAAACATCCAAGAATACATTGGGAAGATGGCCCCAACTGACCGAGTGCTCAGTGAATACCTCAGGCAGCAGAAACCCAAGAAAGGGGAGGGAGACGAGGAACCATCATGGAAGGACAGGGCCCTGCACGGTATGTACCACCGGCAGATAGAGGAGGTGGCTGATATCCAGAAATCCTACCAGTGGCTGGACAAAGCTGGACTGAAAGAGGCACTAATCATGGCAGCACAAGAACAATCTCTGAGTACAAGATCCATAGAGGCTGGGGTCTATCACACCAGGAAAGACCCCAGATGCCCCTGAGACAATCCAGCACATAACAGCAGGGTGCAAGATGCTAGCAGGCAGGGCATACATGGAACGCCATAACCAAGTGGCCGGCATAGTATACAGAAACATCTGTGCCGAATATGGCCTGGAAGTTCCGAGGTCAAAATGGGAGATGCCCCAAGGGTGGTGGAGAATGACCGAGCTAAGATCCTGTGGGACTTCCAGATACAGACGGACAAAATGGTGGTGGCTAACCAACCGGACATAGTGGTGGTAGACAAACAGAAGAAGACGGCCGTAGTGATCGATGTAGCGGTTCCGAATGACAGCAATATCAGGAAGAAGGAACACGAGAAGCTGGAGAAATACCAAGGGCTCAGAGAAGAGCTCGAGAGGATGTGGAGGGTGAAGGTAACGGTGGTTCCCGTGGTAATCGGAGCACTAGGTGCGGTGACTCCCAAGCTAGGCGAGTGGCTCCAGCAGATCCCGGGAACAACATCAGAGAGGCTCTGTCCAGAAGAGCGCAGTCCTGGGAACAGCTAAGATACTGCGCAGGACCCTCAAGCTCCCAGGCCTCTGGTAGAGGACCCGAGCTTGAAGGATAAACCGCCCACAGGTTTTTTTTGTTTTTTTTTATTTTAATACACACACACACACACACACACACACACACACACACACACACACACACACACACAGATGTTTTTTTTTCCTTTTGCACTAATAAAGTTGTGGAGTCGCAAAGTATTTTGTCTAGTCTCAATTATATTGTCAGTTATATTGTTATCGCAAATTTTTAAATGTATATCGTGATAAATATTTTTGGTCATATCGCCCTGCTCTAGTCTCTACGCAAATGTTACTCTGCCTCCCAACTCCCCCTCCCCCATCGCTTCACCTGCAGGCAACGACAAGATGGACACGGCCACATGTTTATGTGCAAGTGAATAAAGGCCATTTTCCATCACTCCTTTCCAATAAGCTACTGTCATTGATGACAAACTTCCTAATTTGAAGTGTAAATCTATTGAAACAAGCTGCCAGCTAGTGCTGGGTGATATGACGAAATATATATCGTGTGAATGATAGAAAAATGTGCCATTTGTCTTCTATTGTTTCTAACATAATTTTATAAATTATTACATAAAATATATCATTAACCCTTTAAAACACTCCGTTTTGCCTAACTATTTTTAAATCCCTGTACAACTGGAACCATGTAAGCTAGCGCAATAATTTTCTTTTGCATATGAAACCGGTGGAGGTGTACTTACATCTTATGCCATCAGCTTGTCCTAGGTCACGGTTTCCTTCCACACATAGCTTTGCAAAAATTGCATAAAAAGCACTTGCAACAACAATGCATGCATTCGCTTCCGCTTATCCTTTTCAGGGTCGCGTAGGGCGCTGGAGCCTATCCCAGCTGTCATAGGGCGAGAGGCAGGGTACAGAAACATGCTTTGCCGATCCGATCAGCTGTTCATAACACTTCCTACGTTGGAATATAGGTCAGCGCGAACTATCGCATGTCCGCCATTACCTGCCCGAAACTGGATGTGACGTCATTTTCAAGGAAAATGTAATTTTTTACCTTCAGGGCCTTATAAGCCTATGCTGGTGTTTTTAAAACTTATGTTTGACTTTATGCTTTTCTGTACCGTTTCTGGGATGCTTAGAACTCAAATTACACTGTTGGAAATAGTTTATTTTGATGCACATGCTGTTTCTTTGCAGCAAGTTGGGAAAAGAAAAACTATAGCCAGCCAAAGATATACCAGTCTTTCACACAAGGCCCTTAAGAGAAAACGTCCCAGCGCCATAAACAAACCACAGGAGCCATCTCGCGTTACATTTGTAAAGTTGAGAAGGACAGCTTTCATTACCTCGTCAAAGTCCTTGATCCGAGGTACAGAAGCACTTCAGTAAAGTCAAGTTGCCTCGTTTATATGACGCATGCCAGGCCAAAGTATTGAAGGATGTTTGCAGTGTCGTGCATTATGCCTTGACGACTGACCTATGGACGAGCAGAGATACGCACCCCTACATGAGCGTAACCATCCATTTCATTAACAAAGATTGCACCCTCTGCGCTTGCTGTTTACAGACTGTGTACTTTCCAGATGACCACAGGTCAGGTGGTATATCGTTTTTTGTTTTGTTTTTTTAATGTGTGTGTGTGTATATATATATATATATATATATATATATATATATATATATATATATATATATATATATATATATATTCATATATATTCATATATATATATATATTCATATATATTCATATATATATATATATTCATATATATATATATATATATATATATATATATATATATGAATATATATATATATATATATGACATCAAGCTGTATGCCAAGAGTGAACGAGACATCGATTCACTGATCCACACTACCAGGCTATACAGCAATGACATTGGAATGTCGTTCGGACTGGAGAAGTGTAGTCGGATGGTAACAAAGAGAGGGAAGGTAGTCAGAACTGAGGGGATTGAACTACCAGAAGGCAACATTGCAGACATAGAGGACAGTTACAAGTACTTGGGGATCCCACAGGCGAATGGGAACCATGAAGAGGCCGCTAGAAAAGCTGCAACCACCAAGTACCTGCAGAGGGTCAGGCAAGTCCTGAGGAGTCAGCTGAATGGTAAGAACAAGATCCGGGCCATCAACACGTACGCCCTGCCCGTGATCAGGTACCCTGCTGGGGTAATAGGCTGGCCAAAGGAGGAGATAGAAGCCACTGACATAAAGACAAGAAAGCTCCTTACCATGCATGGAGGGTTTCACCCCAAATCCAGCACCCTGAGGCTGTACGCTAAGCGGAAGGAAGGGGGCCGGGGACTGGTGAGTGTCAGCACCACAGTCCAGGATGAGACAACGAACATCCAAGAATACATTAGGAAGATGGCCCCAACTGACCGAGTGCTCAGTGAATACCTCAGGCAGCAGAAACCCAAGAAAGAGGAGGGAGACGAGGAACCATCATGGAAGGACAGGCCCCTGCACGGTATGTACCACCGGCAGATAGAGGAGGTGGCTGATATCCAGAAATCCTACCAGTGGCTGGACAAAGCTGGACTGAAAGACAGCACAGAGGCACTAATCATGGCAGCACAAGAACAAGCTCTGAGCACAAGATCCATAGAGGCTGGGGTCTATCACACCAGGCAAGACCCCAGGTGCAGGCTGTGTAAAGATGCCCCAGAGACAATCCAGCACATAACAGCAGGGTGCAAGATGCTAGCAGGCAAGGCATACATGGAACGCCATAACCAAGTGGCCGGCATAGTGTACAGGAACATCTGTGCCGAGTATAACCTGGAAGTCCCGAGGTCAAAATGGGAGATGCCCCCAAGGGTGGTGGAGAATGACCGAGCTAAGATCCTGTGGGACTTCCAGATACAGACGGACAAAATGGTGGTGGCTAACCAACCGGACATAGTGGTGGTAGACAAACAGAAGAAGACGGCCGTAGTGATCGATGTAGCGGTTCCGAATGACAGCAATATCAGGAAGAAGGAACACGAGAAGCTGGAGAAATACCAAGGGCTCAGAGAAGAGCTCGAGAGGATGTGGAGGGTGAAGGTAACGGTGGTCCCCGTGGTAATCGGAGCACTAGGTGCGGTGACTCCCAAGCTAGGCGAGTGGCTCCAGCAGATCCCGGGAACAACATCGGAGATCTCTGTCCAGAAGAGCGCAGTCCTGGGAACAGCTAAGATACTGCGCAGGACCCTCAAGCTCCCAGGCCTCTGGTAGAGGACCCGAGCTTGAAGGATAAACCGCCCGCAGGGGCGTGCTGGGTGTTTATATATATATATATCTATCGCTACCGTGATATAAAATAATTCATATCGTGATAAATATTTTTTCCATATCGCCCAGCACTACTGCCAGCAGCAGCATTATAGTGCAATAACCAAATGTAAGCACAAAACTAGCCCAGATAGTTTTCCCTCTAAATCTTAAGTGAAAGTATAATATAACTGCTTAACATTTTAGTTTAACAATAATTAAAGTAAGAAACCTATAGCTCTTTAGGAGCTGCACAACACTGTTACATAATAAAAATAACAAATGTTTTCTACCTAGGATGGTGTATCTTGGGTGCAAGGTTTTTAAACCAGCTTCTCAACCACCATGTAAATGCATCAATAATTTCCATTAGAGTGCACTGCGCAAGTGCTCCAGCAACACTTGGTGGAGTAATTTGTTTTTTTTCTTGGGTCAAACATCATCAGCTAGTAGCATCTCTTCCTTTGTAGCCGGGGCAGTATGTTTTTACCTCCAGTGGAAAAGCAAATGTGTTGTTTCCTGCTTCACCGGGAACTGGTTCCTTGAATCTTTTCCTAAGTACTTTGTTACTGGTTGTTAAAGTAACTCGCTTTCTAGGCAGTAAATTGTCAAGCTGGGACAGAGCTCTTGCCACTGTCTTAGACATGCCTTGACAGGGCTTGTCTCAATATTGCACACTAGGGAATGTAAACACATACCAGTGCTACAGCAAGGATATAGGAACATGCTTATATATCCCGAAAAAAACCTTACACATACATCCCTAATTGCAGCATCTTCCTTGCCTTTACAACATGTCTTCCATTCCAATCTTCAGCCACTTTAAATCCTTCTAACACATTGACAGTGCCTCTACAGGTACTTAACCTTTAGCAAGAACTTCCAGCTACAACCAGTTTGGTTGTGGAATCCATCACAATCCACTACTCTGTTGGTTACTGGAGAAAGAAGAAAAAAGTCATAGTGCAATCTCCTCCTTCTCTCTGTATTACAGTCATGATGCTTTAATTAATGGTTGTGAGATTGTGTCTCTTGGCATCTCTTCCTCTCATTCAGCCGTTTTACTCTGATGAACCACCAAGCAGCTTGAAATGACAGCAGCCAGAGAACTAGTAGGAGGAACTGAACCACATCAAGGCTGAGATATACTGTAATAACTGGTTTAATAATAATAATAATAATAATAATAATAATAATAATAATGGATACTTTATTGATCCCCATGGGGAAATTACTTGTTTTTTCTCTGCATTTGACCCATTCACTCAGTGAAGCAGTGGGCAGCCCACTAAGCAGGCGCCCGGGGAGCAGTGTGTAGGGACGGTACCTTGCTCAGGGGTACCTCAGGGTAGCCGTTAAGTGGATTCGAACTGCCGACCTTCCGATCATGGGGCGACCACTTTACCTACTGAGCTATCCCTGCCCCTGTTTAAAGGTTTTCTTAATAATAACAGTCAAATGATTAAGTCCTTGACTTCACAATAATGACAATGTTGACAAAACTGTCAAGAACAATAAGCTAAATTACTATGCAGACTTATGCATCATGTGCATATTTTCGGGCTGAAAGTGCAAAGCAGCATCTCAGTGTTACAAGGGTTAAATGTGACTGCGCTGGAAGAGGAAAACAAATAAGTCTTAACTCATGTCCTTGATTCTAGCTAAGTTAAATACAGTGATGTGTCAATTAGTTGCTTTTTTATGCCTTTTGTGATTTTCTCTTAATTTCAGAAATCTGTGGTGTACAAGGTCAAAAGCACTAAACCTGTATGTAAAACCTTCCTTATAACTCACAGCTGGCCCATTACGTTAATTTTAAGCTGACATATTTTTATTCTACCTATTAAGAGTAGTTGGCTTGATTCTGAACCATGATCTGAATTATCATTACATATCATTTATTTAATCTTGGTGTCTTTTATTTATTTAATCTTCATTCTGGCTTCAGCCATTTCAGCCCCTCTCCTCTTAAGGTAACATTTCTCTGATTGGCTGCTCCTTATAAACACAGAGTGTAAAGAGCAGATGGTTACGGCTGCACACAGTGAGGTGTGTGCTTGAGATGGCCATACTTTGGATATCATATAGATCCAAGAGGAGAAAAAAAATGTTTCAAATTGAACCTTTAAGTTGATATCAGATTATCTTTACAGAGTCCACAATGTTACTGAGGTTGTTAAGTGGCTTGGTGCCATTGTACTCTTAGTTAAAAACATGAAAAGGATAAACAACTGAGACTCTGACAACCTGAAACAGCTTAATGCTTTACCAAGTAGTCACACATGTGCGACTAGTAGAGCAGGGCGATATGACCAAAAATATTTATCATGATATACATTTTAAAATTTGCGATAACGATATATCTGACAATATAATTGACACTAGACAAAATACTTTACAACTCCACAACTTTGTTAGTGCAAAAAAAAAAAAAAAAAAAATCAATGTATTTTCACTTAAACAAGCAGCTGTTTTTTTTTTTTTATGTGCATTAAAGTTATATACAAATTTAATAATGCAAATGCAAATTCCTTGCTGACAGTTTAACCAAAAGGCATTTCCAGTGGAAATTGGCCGATATATCCTCAGTAGAGCAGGGCGATATGGCCAAAAATATTTATCACGATATATATTTGAAAATTTGCGATAACGATATAACCGACGATATAATTGATGCGAGACAAAATACAACTCCACAACATTACTAGCGCAAAAAGACAACCTTCCATTTATTTTCACTTAAACAAGAAGCTGGTTTTTATGTACATTAAAGCTTTATAAAAATGTAACAGTGCAAATGCAAATTCCTTGCTGAAAGTTTAACCAAAAGGCATTTCCAGCAGAAATGGGCTGACATATCCTGAGCATAACCATGTATAATATCCACTGAAGTTAAAAAGAGGTGCTTTGCAACATTAAACTGCAGTGTGCAGTACGCATTTTTCGGACCATAAGGTGCACAGGATTATAAGGCACATTAAGCGAAACAAAGCAGTCAGATAAATCAAACTTTATTAAACTCATTCTTCTTGCTTCCTCCACTTCTGTACCATTGATTCATTAATGTTGAATTCTCTGGCAGCTGCTCTATTCCCATGTTGTTGCAGTATATTAATGACTAACCTGGTATTGTGGATGGATTATCTCAGTTGTTCTCCTGACTGAAGTTTGGTCCGTTTACAGCATCCTGCCATGCGATTGCATTTGTCTCTAACCATGAAGAACCTTCACGTTAACTTTTATAAGTGGAAAAGTGTTAGTGTTCATCCTCCAGCTTCACTGTTTATGTTATGCTAACATAGCTGTGTCGCTAGCGATCACGTAGCACATCATTATATACCAGCTAGCCCAACTTCAGTAACCCTACAAACGTCACTGCTGTTTAGTTTCCTGTCTTCATTTATGTTGGAAGTGATAGCAGAGCTGTACGTTTGATTTTTTTCAGAAATCTCTCAGTCAGAACATGCAATATCATGCTTAGGTAACTAGCGAAACTAGCGAGCTAACTTCCGCTAGCTTCCTGCTAACTTCTAACTCCGTTAAATGTAATAACTTTTGTTTTCATGGATGCCTGGAAGTTAAACTTTATAGTTACACCTGGTAAAGCAGCAATGCTGATCGTTTTATTAAAGATGAAAGAATTTAGACAGTTTTTAACTCTAAGTGATGCTGCAGTGTTGTTTGACCTGAAGCATACGGAGTTTAGGACCCAGATTACTCCCAGATTTAAGAGCATCTTAGTCCGACAAATACGACAATAACGACGGCCGCTTGCATGTTCTGCAAAAAAATGTGCTTTGTCGTGTATCTGACAGACAAACACCAAACCAGTTCCACATCACGGAAGTTGCACCATTTTTACAAACCAATTCTGGTTCATCTGTTTCACTCAACAATCGGCCATGTGCGTTTGAAAACAAAGGCACTGCGCATGCGCGTTTACTCCCATTCTATCGCGATATTTCATTTTCCTATCGTTGCCTAACATTATACCGGTATTACCGTGAACGGTATAATATGGCCCAGCCCTAATCCTCAGCATAACCATGTATAATATTCACAAAACTTAAAGAGAGATTATACACACACAATACCGTAATATTATGTTGAAGCACAGTACGTATCACTCCGCGAGGCTCCTGCCTACGATAGCCGCAATGCTCCGACAATCCATCAGGCGGTGCAGTTTGTAGCTTAGCAAAGTCGTACTAAAACATTTGACAGATTTTCGAGCGCCATGTACCACATAAAATCGTTTCAAGGTCAGTAAACGCAACCAGAATTCATACATAAGGCACACGGAATTATAAGGGGCACTGTCGATTTTCAGATTTTAAGTGTGCCGTATTTTTCAAAAACCACGGTAATAACAACGGCCCGCTAGCGTGGTCTACCAAAAATAGTGCTTTGTTGTGTATCTGACGGACGAAAGCTAAACCAGTTCCACAGCAATGAAGTTGCAACATTTTTACAAACCAATTCTGGTTCATTCGTTTCATTCAACGATCCACTTTCGCCCTTCTCATCCTCTGTCGCCGCCATGCATTTGCCGCCATGTGCGTATGAAAACAAAGGCACTGTGCATGCGCGTTTTACCCATATTCTATCGCGATATTTCATTTTCTTATCGTTGCCCAACATTATACCGGTATTACTGTGAACGGTATGATATGGCCCAGCCCTAGCGACCAGTTGTCTAGACTAGGGCTGCCACGATTAGTCGACTAGTCACGATTACATCGACTATCAAAATCGTCGATGACTAATTTAATAGTCGACGCATCGTTTGAAGCTTTGTAAGATCCCAAAAGACGCAGGAATAAGTACTAGGATTTAAGAGTGTAATAACGGACTGAAACAGAAGATGGCAGCACTGCATGTACAAGGATGCCAAACCCCGAAGAAGAAGACTGTGTCCCAGAATTCATAGCGCAGCCCTGCTCAGTTTCCAGCAATGGCAGCAGCTAGTTAGTTTTAATGTTACTCTTATTATTCTTTCTGGGTCACAAAATAAACGTCTAACATATTTTCAGGCAGGAATGTAGCTGTGTAAACTTCAAATATCTGCTCAGTTTATCAAGACACCACATATTTTCAAAAGCGCTCGGACGTTGTCGGAGACGTCTGTTACCCACTAGCTCGATAGCTAGCCGAGGTTCAAGGCTCACTAGACCCGGTGAGAACACCGGACTCCTGGCAAATCGTTTTCAAACCCACCGCCGTCTTTCGCTACTCAGGTTAAACATGATATATAAGTCACTTAGATAACTTAAAAATGTTATTGTTTGGCTTTTTTTCAGTATTTTATTTGTTTCTGAGTAAATCGGTTTGGCTGAGATTAAAGTTATAGTTTTTACACAGCTGAATAAATGTCAAGCAGACAACTGATTACCAGAAGTGTGAGATGCTCGAGAATATACTCCGGTGTCCCGTTATATTTTAGATAGAAAGGTTTTTATTAAACTTCACCGAAACAATCTAAACTATCATTTTGTCTTTATTTTTACTTAGCACATACCTTAAACACTTAAAGCTGTAAGCTAATGATAGTTATATAAGACCAGATGCATGCTGGTGCAATAAGCTGTACGTTTTACGTTCATGATCTGATTAGTCGACTAATCGCAAAAATAATCAGTGACTAGTCGACTATCAAAATAATCGTTTGTGGCAGCCCTAGTCTAGACATCTAATGCAAAAAAATTTCTAGATGAAAAAGTGTAACAATTCATTAATATATTCAGAACTGCAGAAACCATTCCAGTAATTCTGCATAGGAGAAAATACTTTTGGTCCCCTTTATATAATTCCAGAAATGTACAGCCTTGAAGCAAAACCAAAATTCAAGCTAACTAGCTTGCATGAAAGTTAACCCACAAACGTGTTAGTCTACATATCAGCTAGTCAATTAGCATGCCAAGCAGCCAGTAGGCTACACAGTGGACTGCAATGATTTGGAATGATAGGCCTCATTGCACACAACAGCACCCACCTCCATTTTGTCATGGATGACTGAAAGGCATAATTACACTTAATCACCCCTTTCGATGCCTGCTCTCTGCTCTTTTTAGAATAGAATAGAATTCAACTTTATTGTCATTGCACATGTCACAAGTACAAGGCAACGAAATGCAGTTTGCATCCATCCAGAAGTGCTTTAGCCATGATATAGATATATTACAAAATATATATAAGCAATAATAAAGGCAGGAGGGTGAAGAGTCCATTTTAAAGTGGAATCCTGCAGTGATAATGGTTAATCTAAGAGGTATATCTATGGTTAGATCTAAGGCTAACATAATTTCCTTTCTTTATCTCCTCCGATCCATCTTCTTAAAAAAAATAGCCACATCTAACTCCTTATTTAGTTTGTTCTTAAGAACAACTAAGAACAACAGTAGATTGGGTGTCAGCTGGCAGTGGAAAGATATACTGACAACAAATGTGAACACAGCTGACTGTTTCACTAGCTCACCAAGTGCTGGCCAGATGCAATACACTCTTGCCGCTCTATCTAGGATGTGAACTTTTGGATAAGTCAGCCAAACAGTCACTGTCCCTCTCAGTGTGTGTATTAATAGCAGACCTGTTGAATCGAAAGCAGAGCAGACATCTGCCAGCTCTGCCTGCTGCAGGACTCCCACCCACCTCCTGTTCTCCAGGAGGTGGGTGGGAGAGGAGGAGCTAACAGAGGTACAGAGGATGGCCCAAGTAAGAAGAAAATGGCAACATCTCAAAGCGAAGCAGAAAACAGAGCCTGGTCTGGTTTGTGGTGCTCATCTCTGCCTCTGGCTGATAAATCACTGACTATGCTGTAAAGTAGAGCAGGGCGATATGGCCAAAAGTATTTATCACGATATAATTTGAAAATTTGTGATAACGATATAACTGATGATATAATTGACACGACACAAAATACAACTCCACAACTTTACTAGAGCAAAAAAAAAAACCATTCATGTATTTTCACTTAAACAAGCAGCTGTTTTTATGTGCATTAAAGCTATATAAAAATTTAACAGTGGAAATGGAAATTCCTTGCTAAAAGTTTAACAAAAGGCATTTCCAGCAGAAATGGGCTGACATATCCTGAGCATAACCATGTATAATATCCACTGAAGTTAAAAAAAAAGGGGCTTTGCAACATGAAACCACAGTGTGACAAATAGAAAAGTCAAATATTTATTTTTTAAACCATAAGGTGCATGGGATTATAAGACACATTAAGCGAAACAAAGCAGTCAGATAAATAAAACTTTATTCAACTCATATTTCTTGCTTCTTCCACTTCTGTACCATTGATTCATTAATGCTGTATTCTATCACAGCTGCTCTATTCCCATGTTGTTGCAGTATATTAATGACTAACCTGGTATTGTGGATGGATTGTCTCAGTTGTTCTCCTGACTGAAGTTTGGTCCGTTTACAGCATCCTGCCATGCGATTGCATTTGTCTCTAACTATCAGGAACCCTCACGCTAACTTTTAATGAGTGGCAAAGTGTTAGCGTTGATTCCTCCAGATTCACTGTTTATGTTATAGCTGTGTCGCTAGCGATCACGTAGCACATCATTATAAACCAGCTAGCCCAACTTCAGTAACCTTACAAACGTCAGTGCTGTTTAGTTTCCTGTCTTCATTTATGTTGGAAGTGATAGCAGAGCTGTACGTTTGAATTTTTCCAGAAATTTCAGAACATGCTATATAATGCTCAGGAAACTAGCGAGCTAACTTCCGCCATCTTCCTGCTAGCTTCTAACTCCGTTAAGTGTAATAAATTCTGTTTTCATGGATGCCTGGATGTTAAACTTCATAGTTACACCTGGTAAAGCAGCAATGCTGATCGTTTTATTAAAGATGAAAGAATTTAGACAGTTTCTTTTAACTCTCAGTTATGCTGCAGTGTTTGTTTGACTTTGGGACCTGAAGCATACGGAGTTTAGGACCCAGATTACTCCCAGATTTACAAGCGCCTTAGTCCCACAAATACGGCAATAACGACGGCCCGCTTGCATGTTCTACAAAAAACTGTGCTGTGTATCTGACGGACAAACACCAAACCAGTTCCATATCACTGAAGTGGCACCATTTTCACAAACTAATTCTGGTTCATCCGCTTCACTCAACGAAACGCTTTCTCCCTTCTCATTCTCCATTGCCGCCATGCTTTTTTGGCCATGTGCGTATGAAAACAAAGGCACTGCGCATGCGCGTTTTACCCATCTTCTATCGCGATATTTCATTTTCTTATCGTTGCCTAACGTTGTACCGGTATTACCGTGAACGGTATAATATGGCCCAGCCCTACTGTAAAGCAGAGATTTCAAACACAGAACCCCTGAGCCAGAAAAGGCCTGCCAAAGGATCCAACCTACTGGGGGAGGGGGTATATTTTCTTGAGTTTTCACTTCTGTCATTACTTTTATTTGAGCCTGAGGTCTAAACTATAGCCTTCATACAAACAAAGACATTGCCTGCTCCACTATATCAAAGTAAGCAACACATAAGGCAAACAGAAAATGAGTTTTTTTTCCCTGTTAGTACATCCAGTGAAAAACATAAAGGGTACTGTTTTTTTTTCACTATAGAGCAACTATTAAATTCTCTCAAAAAGGCTATAGCCTTTTTTTTTTTTTTTTAAACACAAGCAGCTATCCATCCATCTGGCTTTGTGTGTACAATTCATTATTTCACTTATACAAAGTAGTGGCAGCTGCACAGGTCTCACTGCAAGAGACAAGTTAACCTCTCATACACTGCTCAGTGCTTTTGAACATGTCATTCTGCAGCCTCTACAATAAAAAGGCCGAAACAAAAGAAAGCGCAGAGTAGTTAGGGCCCTGTCAGGCAGAAATAAAGTGTCAATCCCACCCTCTCAGACATATCGCAATTTTCAACTCAAGTCCTAAAAACTAATGGCACTTAGAGTGACAAGTCCCTACTTTGCATTCAGCGCCTAAAAAGCACACAGGCCTTGAAGAAAGTAAGCCAATGACTTGTTGCAATTCTATAACTTTCAACTTAGCTTTAGCAAAAATATGCAGTGGAACCTTTGACTCAGAGTGTCCTCGTGTCTTGAGACTTTATGCAATGCACAGCCTCTGCCACCTGTCACCCCATCCATTTACATGAGTCTCTCTTGGAAGCCTAGATAGCTTTGACTAATCCCCACCATAACTGACTGACAGCTGACCATTTGCTCACACAGACACTATTGCTAAGTAGGCCTGCATCCCCCTTGGATTTATAAATCACTCTTTTACACACACTTACAGAATGTGTGTGTGAATGGGTGGATGACTGGATATGTAAAGCGCTTTGGGGTCCTTAGGGACTAGTAAAGCGCTATATAAATACAGGCCATTTACCATTTACACTTACAGGTCAGGTTTCCCTGACTTCTACTGCAATAGCATGCTTTTGAGGGTGCAAGAGGCTAAAGAAAGCAGGACTAAAGAGACACCTTAAAATGCACAAGTTCTCATACAACCAAAAAATCCAATGATACTGTCAATATCACGTTGCGGTGGCTACGAAGTACTACCAACTTCCACATATCACAAACTGGCATTTTAGTTGGCATTTCAATGGGGCAGATGATACATTTCTGTCTTAATCTTATTTTTGTAATAAGGAGGACAGCCTTGGATTAAGAGACTAGATATCACATGTAAAGATATTGCATATCAACGGACAAAGTACAAATGTAATGGTGTTGTTAAACCAAATGCAATAAAGTCTTCAGACAGTGTGATTACATTCAAGGAAGAGACCATAACTGATGCAAGTTCAAGTTCAAAACCCTACAAACTGACAGCAGAAAATGAGCATTTTGCTGTGTGTGCCAGAGTCGCTTTATACAACTTTACTTCTACACACTACAGAAAAATTAGCAGCTCTGCAGACAGTGAGTGAAATCAGTCACAATATGACTTTGTGGTAAGTGCTACGTAATCCGTCATGGATACAACTGATTGGTGAAATTGAGTAATTATAATTACAAGTTGTAATTCTTTTGTGTTTTATCTAAAAATACCACCCCGGCCTTCTACAGACAATTATGTCATTAAAACCTTCTGAAAAAAGGAATATGTCAATAACAGCCCAACCCAACCCGCTGTATCTACAGCGACCATCACAAATGTTGTTTTCTTCCAAAATTCATGACAAATGGATACAAATTTCACAGCATCTTTGGAAACATTCTTAAGATGGCTACATGCTGTGCCATTTTAGCAATCTCATAAATTTGCTGCATGCTACACTGTTTACTGCCCCAAAATAAACAATGCAGACCTTCACATTTGAAGCATGTATGCATGAGTAGGACATCTGCATACAATTACAGAAGATGCATTTGACCTTGACCTTCACTGTTAGGGTCCACGGTCAAAATTGACCTTGAAAAAACATTTAAAGAAACCATATCGAGTAATTTATGGAAAGGGCATGGAGACAGCTGTACAATACACTTTTTATGTTTTTAGTACGACGCATTGCGACGTGACAATGATGTCACAACAGGCTGAGGCCACCACATTGTAATAAACGCAGGCTGACATCTACATGTTGTAATGAAAACAAATCATCAGTTTTGGTATTGGTACTACTTTGGTGCCTAACTCTTGGCATCAGCTATCAGATTTTTTTTTTTTTTTTTTTAAATAAACACTAAAAGTGCATCGCTATTAAAAAACAAACAAACAAACAAACAAAAAAAAAACAATACTGTGTGTTGGTACTTATACAAACATAAAGCATCACTATGACATATCTTTTACTAATACAGTGATTCTGCCCAGCTGTGCACCTCTGAGGAGCCTGTTTGGCCACACAAAATTCCCACAAACCTTCCTTCAGTCAGGCTGATACACTAATGCCTCTTTTCCACTAGTACCTACTCAGTTTAGCTCAACTTTTAAGGTTTTCTATTAGGTGGCAGTACCTGGTACCAGGTACTTTTTCAGTACCTGCTTGGCTAGTGTTCCAAGCAAGCTGCGTCAATACGAATATGTGACATCAACAGACTGCATGCCACCAATTGCCCAGTCAGTGGCATCACTCGATAGTCATCGAGAGCAACATCTTCACAATAATCAAAACTGCCATTTTTAAAACCGGGCAACAAGGGAAATGGCTGCACACAAACCAACACCGTGGTCCCTGAGCCGGACAAAAAGCAGTTGACTGAGCAGCAGTCTATGGCCATTGTTGTGTGGTGTTTGCATTGCAAACAAATGACGTCCCAGATGTTCAGACACGTTGCTATAACAGCCCCATGCACATTGAAGTGGTACTCAATAATGGGAATGGAAAACAACGGAAACCGAGTAGAGTCAAGTGGAGTCGAGTAGGTACTAGAGCAAAAGAGGAATAAGTTGTGAAACACTGACAAGTCCAAGGGACTGTGAAACTATTGTACTACTTTGTGTGTTTTATGTGTGGAATTGGGAAGCATGCTTGTATCCAGCTGGTTACCAAATGATGCAGGCACAGAGCAAATAAACTGCAAAGACAAAATGGAAAGTGAAGAAATGAACAATGTAGATTTTTTTTTTTTTTTTTTTAAATCCAAATCCAGCGACAAGGAAAATCTTCTGTCTGATTTGCAAAATCATCTGCAAATCAGGAGGGGTACACAGCTCCTTCAGTCTCCTATTTAGTGGTTACGTTAAAGAAAAGCATGCTCTGTGCTACAGCAATAAACCAGGCTTTAGTTTCAATAAAGGGGGTTCAAAGACATGAAACAAGCCCAGAGTGGAGATATGACAAATTGACTGAGACTCAAACCAGCACAGAGCAAAAACACAATCATTAATAAAAACCAGAAAACATTTGCTGTATATGATGCCTTTTTCTTCCACTGGCTCAACAATGATGCTAATAAAACAAAAGGAAGGAGGCAGCCAAAGAAGGTTCTGTGTAACCAAGCTCTTTAACACATCTTTAACGATGAGTTAAAAGGACTAGCTTTATAAGGGGGAGTGTGCTTTCACACATTAAGTAAGAAAATAACAGTTCTGTCCAGAGGAATTGCAGGAAAGACATTCGTTGTTTGTTTTTTTTCCCCATTTAGTCATTTCCATTTATGATATCTTATATTGATCCTGAGAAAAAAGATGTGAAGATCCTTTTTCTCAGTGGAAAATGGTGAACATAATGAGAAAACATGATCCTGGGCCCAGTGGTGGGAACAAGCTGAATGAGTTCTAGTCAAAGCCAGTCAGTCTGTGTCAACACAGGACTGCATAAATAGCTGCATCCTGCTTCTTTCTCATCCTCTCCTGGCCCAGTCCAAACAATAGCATGGATTAACTGTCCTTCCCATCTACTGGCAGTGGGCAACAGTAACCAGGACTGCAATTAAGAGCCCCTCTGGCTGCTCTCTGTAGATACAGTCCTGAAGCTTTAGCGATGGAACCAAATCCAGCAAAACAGCTCTACTGTGCACACGTGCACACACAGTAGCCAGTAAATATGTTGATAAGGTTCATTAATGGCTGCTTGTAGCCAGGAAGGCTTTCATAGGTTAAGGGCTTTTCATCAGCTAAAGAGTGCCAAGAGCACAAAATGCTGAACCCTCTTAGTACAAAGTTTAACCCCGCCATCAGTTGGACCATAACAGTAAGAAACAATACTCTGTAATGAAACAACCAAGTGGTAGTGACTGAAATACACTGCCTGGACTGAGACTATATACAGACCATCATTTTTAATCTGTGGAATTATACATAACAAACACAATCTAATATGATTTTGGTTCTGTGCAAGGAGATGAACAGGACTCTGCTCTCTTAGGGACACCCACTAGAATACTAAGTAAACCTTTCAGAAGCCTTGCCTGCACATGTGCAAATAATAAGCACTTTCTCCTCATTCCACTATTTTAGAGTGCAACAATCCATGTGGCTAATGGCTCTGACCACAGGATCCAAAGGCCACACTAAAAAAACAAAACAAACACAAACAAAAAAAGCGACAAAAAAAACAACAACAACAAACCACCACAGAATAACCATCAACCCAACAACTGGAGAGAGCTGCTGCTAGAAAACACAGGAACAAGTAGTACCTATGCAATTACTATGTGTGCCAATAAGTATATCTCACACAGCAACCAGCTGGAAGAAAGCACAGACTGGCCCACCATCTAGCTCAACAGTAAGGTGAGCGGCATTGTGGACTAATCTGAATACTACAATTGTAGGGATGCTACTGAAGACTCCATGAAACTGATAAACATTCCAGACTGGTTACTACTGGGGTTGTAACAATTTCTCCCAAACAATGGTTTTGGTTCATACCACAATTTTGGGGGCCCACATTGTTAGTTTATACCTTAATTCATTCTTTAGATGAAGTGCATAACAAGAAAAAAGTAAATTGTCTTCTCTTTACTTTAATGGATAATACATGTTGGTTGCTTGCCACCAACAGCAGCAAGCGATAACATGAAGCCTGCCATTTAATCAGATATCCCCTGCAGTCATGCAGTCAAACTGTTCACAGAGCAGAGGGTACAACGCTGTCCAGTCACGCGTACAATATCAAAGTCTTAGGATAAATGAGCATGTGTGTGGTTTGTGATTGCATGGGTGTGTACGGCTCAATGAGAAAGTACCCACAGCTTCCTCATTGCCTCAACTGCACCTCTCAAGTTTGTGAGAACTCCATTTGAAAAAGAAAAAGCAAATTAACATCTAGCTGACTGCCCTTGAAGGAACACCTTTGAGAGCCCTTTCTACATGCATAAATAATCATGAGACTGATTTCAGACTCCTTTAGGATTAAGACTGCATGCACACCCACACCGTCTGAAAAACAAGCTTAACAGAGTACATCTCATTATCCAATTCAGGAGATGGACTTAGTCCCATGGTTTTAGTCTCAGCAAAGCCACCTGATATGACAAATATCATAATTATGTCATGGAAGGACACGCAATGTGTCTGTCTGCACTGTCAGTCCTCACAGGAAAATCAATGAGACAGTTAATTCAGTGCAATGGGACACTCACAGACATCAGCTGTAGTTGGGCTGACCTTGTAGCCTACGGCAGCTCTCAAAATGATCCATGCCCAGCAGCACAGTGCTGGAACACACACCTTGGTATTTAAAACAAGTTCTGTTACACAGTCCCAGGGCTCATAACTGTTGAGTTAAAGTTATCTTACAACAACAGCGAACACATGCTCAGGCTCCGTATAAAGACTAAGTGCCGATGTGTCACAGCAGGGTGAGACAAAACTGTGTGAAATAGGTGCTAGCCACATTCCCACCCATCACACTGCTGTGTGCTAAAACTGGCTATTAACGTGACTTTGAAAAGACGTTCTGTGCAGTTTGATTCCAAAAGCCTGTTTTCTGACAATGTTTTTAGTTTTGTCTTTTTTTCCTTTCCTTTTTTGGAAGAGCTAGGGGAGTTAATAAAGTAGACAAGATAGTGAACTAGTGCTCAAGGCAACAGGCCCGGTGCTCTTCAGTGGAAGATAAAATGACTGCTGAAACTTAATGAGTGCATTACACTTTTAAAAATGCGCTGCATCAACATTCACATCCTGTCTAGTACACACCTCTGCAACTCACCAATACAATGTTCTAATTAGCTGTGTGACTCATTTCATTTCTTTACCATCATTCATCAGCCAAACATCTTTTGCATACCTACAGCCGGAGCATCATACTCATCACCCAGTAGTATTTCAGGAGCTGAGTATGCCAAAGATCCACAGCTGGTGGTCAGCTTTTTTCCTGGCTGAAACTTGTTACTGAATCCAAAGTCAGTGAGCTTGACCAGCCCTTGTTTTTCAAAGAACACCACGTTCTCGGGTTTCAAGTCCCTGTGCACCACGTGCAGCCGATGACAGTAGGAGATAGCGTGGACAATTTGGGCAAAATATTTCTTAGCCAACTCTTCGTTCAAGCCCTCCTCATGCTTCATAATGTAGTCAAACATATCTCCTCCATCTCCAAGCTCCAGGATGAGATAAAGCTTCGTCTGCGTATCTATCACTTCATACAGGCGCACAATGTTGGGGTGCTGCACCAGCTTCATGCAGCGGACCTCCTGGAAAAGATGGCCCGTCGCCACTGTGTCTAGCTTAGTCTTGTCAATCACCTTCACCGCCACTTTCTCCCCAGTGAAGACATGGCGTGCCAGCTTGACTACAGCGAAGTGGCCACGGCCCAGGGTCTTGTCCAGGTCGTACAGGCCGGCAATCTTGCCATCGTAGCCACGCTTAAAGCCTGCCATAACTCTGGAAGGTGAGGGGGAAAGGGGAGCCCCCGCTATGGGCAGGAGCGGGTTGGATGAGTCAAGAGGGTCCAGCTTATTTCAGTTCATCAAAGGCTTAATGTTAAACCCATGGTTCCAGCTTCCTAATGCGCAGAAGACACAAACAAGCAAAATGCATTAATTGCCTGTCATGAGAAAAGCTGATGTTAAAAAAACAGAGAGAAGCACCTTTTTCCATTGTGGTGACATGTCAGTCTAGCCTAAATGCATCTGCCTGTCTCTTTATACAGCGTTATACAGAATAGGCTTGGCTACATGACAGAATTAATTGAGTTCAGCTAAGCGTACTGAACATATATATGTTAGCACAAAACCCGGTGTGTTTAACCACTCAGCTTTCTGAATGCAGTGAGCTTGGGCTTGTTTTGACAGGGTGGTTGCTAACTGCTGCACCAGCTAATGCATCCCAACTCGTTGCCTCGTACTGATAAAAATTGAACTTTCCTAATATGTATACATACATTAAATGTTTAAAAATACTTGTTACAACAACGGCAGAGTTTAAGCTCGTAACTCAGCTGTGTAACGGGCCCGGAGGTAGCACAACCAACTAACGTTAGCTCCCACCCGGGGGACGAGGGTAGCTCGTTGTTCATTGATTGATCCTATGTTAGCTTACCGGATGACTCACGTTAATCACTTTGAAACAACGGAACGTCACCAGCCCACCCTACAGAATTTTCAACACAAACTCATTTTTCGTTTTGGTCACTCGGGGGAACAGGTGTTTCTTTCAATACCACCCAGCTAGCCTTAGTTAGCATGTAGCATATAGCAAGCTAAAGTTACTACGGTTCACTCAGCTCACCGCTCCAGCTTCTCTCCGCTAACCATAAACCCGCGTGTCCAAGTCTTCACCGGGTACCTTATGCGCTCCGGGGCTGTTTGTTTGTGGCGAATAATCACAAAAGACCAGGACGGTGCAGCCTCTTCAAGAAGACCACGGCACTACACGGTGCCTATGCCCAGCGTTCATTCCATGAAGGAGGCATTGCATCGTTGGCAACAGCTGCCCTAATCGGAATGGTAGTATCCTCCCAGCCGAAGCGGCGGGGCTGTGGCGCTGCCTTCGGGTGCTGAAAGTGTCAAAAATGTCACACCGTCACACTTATCATAGAATTGCTTTAAACATTATACACAAGGTATAAAACGTATTTCCTTTCTTGAATAGATATGGATCACGATTAACTACAAAACCATTAATTTTTTTTTAAATGCAATAACAAGGTAGCATTTTTTTCATGGAACCTACAGTATAGACACTAATTGTTTTTGATCGCTTTTGTTATTATTGCTAATTGACACTAATAAGGTTGTAGTCATTTGGACAGGCATCAGCAAATTGTATATATTCACAATCTAGCAGACTGAATACAGGTTCTTTCGAGGAGTACTTGAAGGTAGCATATCAGCATCATCAACCGCATTCAACTCTGACGTCAAACAGTCTTGATTGGAAAAGGTTGCTGAACAACACAAATATTGTAGACAGATACTGCAGCAACAACAAAAATAACGATAATGTTACAATAATAATAATAATAATAATGACACATTTCCCTGAAAGTTCAAAAACCGTATACTATGAGATAGCAGGAAGTACTTTACTTCTTCCGTGATTTTTAAAAAAGATAAATGTCAAAAGTGATAATCAACCTGAAATAATTGGGTTCCATACTTCAAGACTTTAACACAAACCTCATTTTCGGACATATTCCCTGTCTCTGTTGTTTGGTCTTTGCAGTAAAAGGTGTGCACTGACACCTAGTGTCAGACAATCAGATCTATGTTTAGGCCTTTACTCCGCATCCTTTCTCTTCTCTTATTCAGTATTACTCTTAGTTGAAAATTGTGATCTTTAAACCTTTTCTCTCTATTTTTGCTCTATCACACAGTGTACCTATACCTGATCTGCCAGTAAGGCATGTTATCTGGCTCAATGATTCACTGAACATCCAGCTTTCCCTCACAGGTGCTTAGTGACTTTCATTATTCAGTTGCAGCTTTTATTTTTTGCTAGCTCAGTCGGAAGTATTCCACACAGAGAAGGTGCATTTTCCATGTTGAAATGTGTGCAGTGAAAAATAACAAAATCAAAAGACATACATATAAATACATAACAAATGTAAGACATTCAGAGTTTATGTGCAACAAGATAAAGTTGAGTAATTCATATCCCATTGTGTTGTGCTCTACGGTAGCTACATAAATGCTGAGCAAATACAGCAGAGCTAAATTTAACATATAAATTATTCAGTTTTGCTCCTCCAGCTCATAGGCCTATTTCCTCTTTGTCATACCGAATTCTTGCACAAACTCACAAAGCAGACTCAAAAATAGTTGGAAAGTTCAAAGTGTTTATTTACACTTGAGTAAAGAGCTCTGCAACAGGAGCAGTGGCTACCAGATTTATCATTTGAATCCATAAAATGCCAGTTTGTGTGACAGGCAGCAGCTTTTGACAGTTTAGCATACATACATATAGTTAGTATTTGGATCTGGGAATACCAGGTGCTGTAAGCTTTTCCTGTTTTTCACTGCTCCTGATGTCTAGAAAAAGAGCACTGAAAATTAAGGCAGTGACCCATTAAATTGTACACATTTAATGCATCCATTTTGTATAACCTGTTAGTAATGTCCAAAAGCCATTTATGTCTAGTTGGGACAGTTTAGTGTCTGTTTTGATATTAGTTTTTTGATCAGACAAGAGAAACATCCGAGCAATCAGGTTAGGGCCAGCCAGGGTTGGGGTTAAGGTTAGGGTTTTAGAAGGTTGGAGTTCTGAGAGACAGAGACAGCACAGCTAGGTTAACCCTTCAAATCCATAAATTCCCAGTTTGTGAGCCCAAAGAATATATATTTTTAATATTAGTTTTTTGGTAAAAACAAAGCAATACCTCTAACCAATAGGATTAGGGCCAGGGGTTGGGTTACTCCAATGGTTAGGGTTACAGCCAAGGATGGGGTTAAGGCTTTAGAATATTGGGTAGGGTTGGGGTTTGAGTGAGAGAACATACACCCAAGTTCACCCTTTGAATCCATAAATTTCCAGTTTTTGCTCCAAGTGGCAGCTTGCGAGCTCACCACCCCGAGCATGCCCTATCTCATGTGATCTCCGAAGCTAAGCAGAGTGGGGCCTTGTTAGTACTTGGACCGCCTGGGAATACCAGGTTCTATAGGCTTTTCTTGTTTTTCAGAAAGGTACTGCTCCTGATGTGGAGAGAAAGAGCATTGAAAAATAAGGCAGAGGCCCATGAAAGAATACACATGTACCATGTTAGTGTTAGGGTTTTAGAAAATTAGGGTTTCAGAATATTGGAAAGGTTGTAGTTCCGAGAGACAGAGACAGTACAGCTAGGTTCACTCTTCGAATCCATAAATTCCCAGTTTGTGCTACAAAGATCAGCTTACAGCTATATCAACCTGAGCTTGCTTGATCTTGTCTCATCTCAGAAGCTAAGCGGGATTGGGCCTGGTTAGTACTTGAATAGAAGACCACTTGGGAATACCAGGGGCTTAAAGTTTATCTTGTTTTTTCAGAATGGGAATGTTCCTGATGTGTAGAGAAAGATCATGGAAAAATACGGAAATGGGCAGAGAGTATACATTTTTAATGTTAGTTTTTTGGTAAAACAAGCAATAACTCTAACCAATAGGATTAGGGCCAGGGGTTGGGTTACTCCAATGGTTACGGTTACAGCCAAGGATGGGGTTAGGGCTTTAGAATATTGGGTAGGGTTGGGGTTTGAGTGAGAGTTCATACGCCCAGGTTCACCCTTTGAATCCATAAATTCTTACTTTGTGATCAAAGCAACAACGTACTGCCATAACACACTGAGCATGTGCCAATTTAATCTCATTCTGGAAGCTAAGCAGGTACAAGACCAAATATCTCTTGTTGGAGCAGTTTGTTGTTGTGTTTAGGGCTAAGTTTTGGCCAATTGATGGCGACAGGGCCAAGGTCAGGGTTGATGGAAATTACCAAACTATAGAGGAATTTAGGAGACGTCCCAAAAATAAAAGTTGAAACAATCTGCTTGACTGACATGCATGACTGACAATGTTGTGGCATACTCTGAATGAGACGACAGATGGTTTACTGTGGGATTTCCTCATTGACCTGTCTCCCCAATGTGATATTTGTGTAGGGTATGTTTGGTCAGAGGGTTCCTTTGTTTGTGCGCATGCGCTATCCAGCATGCTGCCTGCTGTAACCCATAATTTCCTTCAGGATTAATAAAGTATTCTGATTCTGATCTGTTCCAGGGCATGACTGAGCATCTGGACAGCCTGAGGGGCAACCTGGCAGTGTCCTATGGACCAAAACATAAAGTCCCAGAGGTGTTCTATTGGATTACATCAGGTGAGCATGGAGGGCAGTCAATGGTATAAAATCGTTCATCCTCTAGGAACTGCATCACATGAGGCCAGGCTTTTATGTGCACGGTCTGTGCATCCCATATGCCTCCCTCAACCATCACAGACCCAACAAGGCAGCTTAAAGTTCTAATGACTTGTCTTCCTTTCACATCTGTCACATGAAGAAGGATTTCATGTTAGTATGTGTGAGTATGTGTGAAAATACACAGCACCAGTGGGCAATCTGACAATTCTGGTATTTTATGAAAATGCCAACTGGGCTCTACAGTGCTGAGCAGTGAGCACAGGGCCCACTAAGAAAGGTCATTTTATAGGGCAGTTTTCATCCTGAAACAAATTTCAGTGGGTTCCATCCGTACAACCATTACTGTTTTAGTGGTTATCTCAGTGTTGCAATTGTTGTTAACATCATTAATACCAAAGAGGCTGAAACTGATTAACAACCCTGTCTGCTACTTAACCGAGCAGATTAATACCCCAGTTTAACTGACCTGATAATATACTGTGATGAATAAGCGTTCCTTTATTATGTTTATTTATTCATGTATTTATTTATTTATTTATTTATTTATTTATTTATTTAGTTAATAAGTTAGCCAGTTAGTTGAGCAGTGTCTATAACAAGGAGCACTAAAGTAATTCTGGAAGCTATTTGTCATCCTTTAATTTGTCATAACCTGTTGGTTTTCAGGATTATCAGTCACTTTCAGGTTCCCTTATGCTTTGGTTATGACAGAGCTGCGTTTGTATTTATAAAGAGATTATGAATAGATGGAGTAACAACAGAAACAATCCTCTTGCTTGCTTTTCTTTTTTCAAACTCAAGATGGGAGTGTTGCTTTATGTTTGTCTTCCCATCACACACCAGTGCACTTCCCACTAGCGATGATCCAAATAATGCAAGGTTCCTACAATAGATTAATAATAACAGATTAAATATTAGGCAAAATTGTCAGTACATACCTTGTCATCTGCCAAATGACCCGTTCTGGGATTGGGACCCAGTTGCATTTACCATTTCAATTGTCTTGTAGCATATGTAACATTTAATTTCACATGTTTGTTTTCTGTATCAGTTCAAATCTTGTCCAACAAAGCAGAGCTGCAACTATTCATAAAATGAATGCTGGATTATTTTCTTTCTTTTTTTTTACTGCATCAGTTTCATCACGCGAACTGAAGAGGAGGAGAAGGACAGGTGCTGCTAGGGTGAGACAGGCGTCTCTCGCGGAGTCCTTTAGTGCTGCAGGCAGGCAACATACTCAAATAGCGCACAACCTCAGGTTTTTTATTTCTATATGATTATTCTGCATCATTAAGCAATTATTATATTATTATTACAATTACATAACGCAATTCTATATTGTATTATGAAATACAATTAAACATTAAGTTTTTGTACAGAGAATCGGTATCGGATCAGCATCATCGATGCCACCCTGAATTTTACTTGGTATCGGATCGGAAAGGAAATCAGTGGTATCGCACATCACTACTAGGTAGTCACACACAGGAGCGTTTGTGAGAGAGCTCGTGTCATCGCGAGATCTGAGCGCGGGATTCCCCTCGGCGGTAGGTGGAGACTGGACACAGCAGAGTGGAGTCGGTATTCAGGCAGATGATCTCTCTGGTTCTGCTTTTGTGAGCGCTAGGCTAGCTTGTAAACAAGAGCAAAACCCCCCGGCCGAGTCTCGGAGAAATTTCATGACTGAACACGCGGGTGTTTTTTTGGTTACTCACAGCTGCCGTGTACGCCGGTATGCTTTTCTTTCCGTTTCCACTACACGTCTTTGCTTTCGACTCTGCAACATACTGAGACGCTGATGCTGCCCAAATGAGCTAACCTCTCAACTGTCTTGAAAGACAAAATCAACATTTTCACTTAGACCTAAGGTAAGAGTTGCAGTTCAGGTAAAGCTTTTTGCTTTGCTGGGACACAGTTCTGTTCTTGTGAAATTCCTTCAGCTTCACTGTCACCGGGCTTTGCCTTTGCAGGTGTTGGTAAATATCACAGGGGGAAACGTGTCCAGCGGCTACCAGCTCACGCATAGATGTGTTTGACGTGTTTGTATAAAGTAGTACTTAACCTAACCTGAAAAATACATTCATGCATGTAGCTACGATTATTATTAAGATTTTTTTTTAGCGGTTATTTATTATATTTAATGATAAATTTGATAAATGTAAAATGTATGTTTTAAAATAAGAGATCTATTTCCAAGAACCATATAGCAAATTTAGACACATAGCCAAATCATATAGCACCACAATATATCTGAAGATAAATAAATATTACATGTTAAAAGGTAACAGAATGTAGATTCATAGTTTTGTACATCTAAGAGGTGCTGTGTACAGTGTTTAAATTCAGTCTAAGAACAAAGGTAAGCAGGCACTATTTGCAATCGAGCCTTGGTACAGTGCTGCTCTCTTCGATTTGCGAGGTAGGATCACCCCACTTTTTCATATAAGGTGCAATGGTGAGTAAGACAGTAATCACCTGTGATAGATAAACTGTAATGCACTGTGATCCACAGAATCAAGAGGATTCAAGGTGGACCTAGAAGGTTAATCAAGCAAAAATTGTGGATTGCACAATATTCTAGTGTGCAATTCTAGTGCATGAGCCTGCAACTTGTTGATTTAAATCAAGATTTGTTTCTACATACATAACCAGCCAACCAACCTTTGTCATCAATAAATTTTGTCAGTTAAATCACGTTACTACAGGGCCCCTCAACGGTATGTTCCATCGTTATGCCAGTTTATGTTTATGTAAATTACATGCAGCTGCAGGATAGGAATGCGAAAATGTTAAAATATGCTGACGACATAGCTGTTGTGGATCTCTTTTGTAGCAACTCTAACTGTTTTGCTCAGGAATGTAGGTTGGAATAATGGCATAACTCTCATTGGTTGTTGATTAATTTTGCCAATGTGAAAGAGCTTGTCTTGAATTACACAGGCTCCATAAAAGGTCTTTCACTCTCTGGTCAGTCTGTGGAAGTCTGGGAACATATATTAATGTAAAGATAAACTTTTATAGTTAATGCTAATTCCATTTACAAGACTGCTAATAAGAATTTTTTTCTTATCAGGATATTGGGAGGCTCTGCAGTTAGCCACAACTGTGGAAAGAGTTGATGTCAGCTTGATTGAAAGCATGCTTCAGTTCAGTATCTTAGTCTGGTATGGTACCTCGATTGTTGAAAATAGGAAGAACTGAACATGATTGTCAGAACTGATTGGTCGACACCAAACTTCATTGGATAAGCTTTGTCATCAGGCTGTCTTAAGTAAAGCCCGGCCTATTGTTGCAGAATGTGAACACCTTTATTTTGAATTTGAAATAATGACCTCTGAACGATTTTATAGGATGCATCTAGCTAGTAAAAAGGTGTATACGGGATCATTTGTGCCAAAAGCAATCAGCGTACTAATTAATAAGATGCTGTGATTTATTTCTATAGTTGTCTTGAATTTTTATATGCATATGTATGTATGTTGGCTGATAGCCACCAGAATTTTTATTCTGACAATTTTCCATTAATTTGGACAATAAAGTCATTCTATTCTAATTTTCTTGGTAAACGTTCCACATGGTTCTTAAAAGTCCTGTAGTCTAACCTCCAGGCAGAGTCCTTTAATGCAATTAACAGTTTCAATTTTTCAATTTTGTGACCATGAAGGGTTTGAATATAGATTTTTGGGTGATGTTGTAAATAACACGCACTTAGTTTAAACAGAGTAATGGGAGTCTATGTACACACTGAAAGTTTTCCTGTCATGTCAGTTGGAGCATTGAATTCACCCCTTGGGGTGCAATTTTGTGCATCCTGAACCAGTCGGCATAGATTACCTGCCTTGTTTAAGAATTTGATTCATTCATGTCATTCACACATCGTCACACCACAGCCACTCTTGTTTTGAAGAAGAAGAACAGATGCTCATTAGCTAGCTTTTGACCAAGAATGGTGACTTCAAGTGCTGCTGAAACAGGGTTAAAATCAGTTGTTTGTTTACAGCAACACTCTGTTTTTAAGGCAGTTGGTCGAAGAAAAGAATCAAAGGGCTTGAACTCGACGATCCGGAATTAGACAGCAGCAGTCCACGGACCGTGGGAGAGCATATACACAAACCTTCCCCTGCAGGCTATATGATAAAGCACTTAACAGAAAAGTGCAAAAGACATGAGAGCAGCTGTAGCCACTTGTACAATAGCATGAAGCTTCACCTTTTTTCAGGCTTAGTATAGTAGAACAGCTGGGTTATTTGTGTTTGTGTTTTTTTTCATGACATTCATTGTTTGATCTGTCAGACCCAATTGCACCCACCCAAAATTTATTTTTTTTCTTTTAACCACCAACCGCCACTGTTTGTGTGATAAGAAAGTTATGATATATTTCAAAAGCAAACTGTAGATTAAACCACAGAATACAAGCAAGGTATCTTTGAACTGTAATTATAAGAGTCAGCAGCACTTGACTCAAGTCAGTGATTATCTAAGGCAAACATCATTCATATGCATCCATAGCTGTGTTTTCCTTTGAGAAAGGGAGGATTAATCCCACACATCCCCTTTTGTCATATTCATTTATCAGCTGATTGATAATAATAAGTACTGTCAAAAATAAGAATAACTATCAGTCTGATCATGGTCCTTTGGTGTGCAGCTTTGTAACCTAGCACTCTGAGCAAATGGAAACCGGCTTGCTGTTGCCTCTATATTGGTTCACAAGAGGTGTTCACAGTAATGACACTGGAGCTGTGAAAATAAAAATACCACAGTGAAGCTTTTGTGGTATTCATGGTCGATAAACTCACAGACAAGATGTTATTTCATATTTCTGGAGTTTCCAATATTCTTTTTGCATGTTTTCTGAATCAGACATTAATCCAAACAGACTGAAATCCTAGTGAGAATTCATGTTTGTTTTAACACCAGAACCACAAAGGTAGTCATTTTCAAAATGCTGCACATCTGCAAACCTTCGTTCCTTCAATTTATCCATCTGTCTTCTTTTGAAAAGCAATATTCCATAAGCAAGATAGAGGGTAAGTGGGAAGCTACTCACATTAAAAGCAGTGCAAAAAGCATAAAAAATGTTTGGACCAATCTCTAAAATATCAAAATGTAGCCTTTCTAAATTACGAAAATGATGAATGAATTTTCACATTATTTTCCAAACAGCTTTTTAATCCAGGTATGAGTTTGTGCCTTTATGTCGCCAACTTTCTCAATAATTCACTGTAATATGTTGTATTAAGTTTCTGTAGATCAGTATTGTGGCATTTCTTCAACATCACCATTAATACATAAGTAGTACTTCCATTTTCCCTAAAACCATACTTGTGTTCCTTCAATAATTTATATTTACCAATAAAGTGATCCAGTGGTTATAATGTCACATCTTGATTACATCACCATAAGCGATTTGACTTGACGTGTCACCTGGCTTTGTTTCTTTGCCCTGTCCCTTTTATACTTCCAATATGATCTGCATTTCTGCTCTTGTCTTTGGAATAATTCAAAGCCATTCTCTGCAACCTTTCACTATAGCTCTGGCTTATTTAGCAGATTTTGAGTCCCCTCTGTGAAGACCCCTACATTTTTAACAGTGGAAATAAGTGATATTTATGCATTTCCATATCCCCTAAGTGCTGAGCAAAATTGACTCTCATTACTTTTTACAGCAACTCTGGTGCACACAGTATGGGTTCAGTTCAGTTTGTTGGAAAGCAGATTATACATTAGGCTAAGTCAGAAAACATACCACTGCAAAGGCAGACAAACGCCTCTGGAGAGAGATTTATACCATAAGAGGCCTCTTCAGGTGATCATAGCTTAAGAGGCTGGTGGTGGAGCTGATGTACATGTGCCTCAAATCATCAGTCCCATGAGTCAGATAAATGGAAGGCACCATTTTTGGCACAGTGACCCACAGTGTCAGTGAATATGGCACCAGAAGAGGCACATCCAGGCTTTTGTCATTTAGGCATGGTTTTTTTTTTTTCATCCTTCATAAAAATCGTTTGTTTCATTTTTGTTCTTTTTTTCTGCATGCTTTGGAGGGTGTAGCACTCTGCAGCCTTTGTTAGAAATTCATTATACATGTAACGAAAAATGCAATTAGAGAACACTTTAGGTATTACATGAAGGTCATCTTCCTAAAGCTTATTGAACTTTGGGTTTTAAGTGGGCTCAATGTTTTATTGTTTTAGTTTTTATTTGGATGAGCCACACATATATATTAATGGGTGGCCAAGTATATGTGCCAATTTATTGCTGAACTGCTGAACTTACTGAGCAAAATCTGATTGTTTTAAAGTTCAGTCACTGCTAACCAGCTAGTTGTGGCTCTTCTACACACATAAGTTTCCTGCCTGCTGGCCCAGTGGCCAGTTCACCATTATTGCAGTCCTTGATATTATTCAGCTGCTTCCCCAGAGAGCATGCTCCACTGACATACTCCAATCCCTCTGTCTTCGACTGAAGCTGGTACCTTCTGCTGTGAGCTAGAGTCCTGCACTAACCAGGACTTGCAGCTCATGAAGAAATGGTTCATCCGCTGCTACAGTGATGGAGTTGTAGTTAGACTCAGGAGAAGGTAGCTCTGCTGAGACTTACTTGGTTATTTAAATTTATAGGTTATGTATAGAAATTGATGGACTCTGATCACTCCATCACCCCAGATAGAGGTCTATAACTCTCTGGTAAACACTAGGGCTACACTTGAAATCAACGTTGTGTCAAAGAAGGTCAAGAACTCAGTTAGTTTGGTCCCATGTCAGCAAAGTAGAACAGTGAGCCAGCAGAAGCTGTATTTTATAATGCTCTGATTATGTTAGCGTAGGAGGTACAATTCCTGTACTGTCTCCTAACCAGCTCATATTCAGAGCAGTTGACCCATATAATGGTGTGTTGATTATAAGCTCAAGAATACCCACTACAGCTGGGAAGTACCTGTGGGTGGTTTTGGCCTTTTGGCTTCAGAAGACTGTAACAAGCCATTTGTGGCAATTATACTGGGGCTGAAGCCAATGTGGGAGTACCTTATGATTCCTATTCAAAAATCATCTTTTTCTTGTCTTTCATTGAATAATTATGCTCCCATTCACTAAGTTCAGGCTCTCTAATTTGGGTGCTGTTGAGACAGTTTATAGAAGACTTTAATGTCTGACACTTGAATGAGTGACAGCTGGCTCATGTTTCTCTTACCAGCTCCTAAACCCATGACATTGGACGTTTGTTGCTGTGTTCATGGTAAAAGCGTGACACCCCAGAAACCTTCATATAGTATTTTGTTACGTTTGGCTTGGTTCATAGTGCTTTCAGAGTGTGTAGGACAACACAAACATATGTTACTTGGAAGGCTTTGGCTCCAAATGGAAGAAACTCTGAGTCTGATCTTCTAACAGGCTCCAATGCAAAGCCTGTTGCTAGTATAGGTATGACCAACCGGTGCTTTATCAGAAGTGTCTCCTAAAATTATTTCTCTGTTTTACACCAGAAGTTATGTATAGTGTAAAGACTAGGTTGGTTGGTCTGAAGCTTGTTTCTGGGAATCATCCAGGACTGTCTTCCATTTAGTTCCTCACTAGGCTCTATCGCATATGACCACTGCAGGCTGCCAGGTTTTCAAACACTCATTGCATTTTTAAATGCAGTTTAGGCTGTAGTTTAAAGAAATCCTTCTTTGTTTGTGTTTCAGAGCAAAACAGAAGTTAGTGAAACCTCTGATTGTCTCAGAGTGGCTATGAATTATGCATGGAGATCCTGTGAAAAAGCTTTTAAGTTCCTAAGATTTGGGTTTCTAATTGACCTGATATTTGTTTTGCCCTACCTAAAGTGTCAGGGACAAGAAGTACACATTTGCCAGAGCCTTCATTAAGAACAGAAGGAAAATATCTATTTAGAATTAAGTGTAAAGGTGGTACTAAATTGTGGTTATCTATTATTTATTTTATTTTTGCCTCTGAAACCACCGACATCCCTTTGTGCTTGGAATGCTGCCCATGTGACCCTGTTAAGTGACTGTAAGTACGTATATGAATGGATGGATTATATTGTTTGGAGGACTAGTGAGTCTTTTCATGTATGTTTATTTCTTTCAGGATTAATTGACTGTAAAGGGATTTTAAAGCTCAGTTCTAGCACTAGTTTCTAAAGGTATTTTTAGTATGCTTAGCTACAGCAGAGAATATAAATTCTTGACTAGTTAATGGCATCTCCTGCCATTTTTTTCCAGAAATGAAACTGTGAGGAAATCTCTCAAAATGCTAAGACTTATTGCTGTTACAGAGAAGTGAAAAAAAAAATAGACTTCAGATTAAGATCAATGACTCAGACAAAGGAAAATTTTAATGGTAGATGACAAACAAAGCACCAATTTAGAAGTAGATAAATGATGTTGGAGTAGTTTGTAGTCAGATTTTCTTGTGGGAACTTTAACTTCAGTTGTGCAGAACTGGCAGCAGATGTCTTCAGACTGAAATCATACCTTTACTCTTTCATCCTGACACAGATTTTGTTATTGTCTGCATCATCCTTGCTGCACACAGGCGTGATAATGTTAATCCTAACAACTAAGGACTAATATGTCACTATTTGCAGACAATTCTAATTCAAGTGAAAATGGACATACCCTTTAACAGTAGTTTAACACCAAAGGATGCTCAAGATTTTCTTCCCCTGCCACCATGCCCTCCACAAATTTGTATGGAAGAAAATCCTTCTAAATTTACAGGACTCCCAAGTCTCCAAAACGGATAGGATCAGCAACTTGAGATCTTGTTCACTGGCAGATATCCTTAAGTGTTCATCCAGCTTTTTTTTTTTTTCCTGTTCTATTTCGGTCCCTTCTCTGGAATATTGCCTGTTGTCCTGAGGCAGCGCTGAAGTGCTGTGCTGCAGTGTTTTCAGAGGTTGTCCTTCTCACTTTGTTCCTTTTTTGTCTGTCTGTCACTTACTCACACACATTCTGCAGATTGTCTACGCCAGCCTCTGCATCGCCTGTATCCCTGGGGGAGAAGAGACAGCACAAAAGCCTTGATGTTATATCTGCTATATTGCAGAAGGCACAGTGGGTCACTGTTAGCAAATGATATAGGGAAGCAAGAAAATGTTGTTAAAGAGCTGGCTATCAAACAGTCAAGTAATCTGTCTCAGTTTGATCTAGGCAAGTGGGTAGACATGAGATGTGTCAAACACAGACCTGGAAGATTTTCTGACAGACTATGTGACTTGTCTTTGTACAGCCAGATAACGACTACTGGGCCGTTAATTCTCTTTGGTGCCACACTGAGCTCCAGGCAGCTTGATCCAATCTGACAGGCCACATTTAGTTCAGGAATAAAGATGACAACACATAAGGACACATCATCACAGCCAGAAGAGCTCAGCAATCAAGTGGCCGAAGGGAACTAAAAACAGGTACAGGGGAGAAAAGAAAGGACTCTAGTGATACAGTGTCTGTTTTTCTTTTTTTCAATCTGTTTTTGAAAGAGGCAGGGGTAGGCCCTCTGAGGTGATTTTCAAAGTAGATAAAGATATGGAAAAAGAGAGATGGTTATCTCTAAAAGGGAAGGGATGGTGAGCTATGAGGAATGATAAACAGCTGGGACCAGCTGAACAGCTACAGTGCACAGGATACTTCTGCCACTCCTCCCTGAGACTTCACGGCTTTCCGGGATCCCCATTAAAACGCTAAATACTGCCCCGTGTTACCTTCCACATCATCAGGGTGCTTACCGTCTCCAGAGTAACCCAGTAACGCTGGTGTTAGCATGGAGAGAGCAGTGATTGATAGTTCAAAGAAAGAGGTGAATTGACCTGTAACAAGAAGAACGAAATGTTCAAGGATCATTCTATGTGCTCCTGAGTCCATAGGAAGACTACACTTGAGAAAGCTGGTATATAGTTATTTACAAAAGCTCATCACATTGTCCACCAAAGCTTCTATTATACTTTATTACTACTTTGTTATTATACTTTGATTGGCCTTCAGCTTCCAATGGCAATCCCTGTTCACCTCTGCATCCTCAGTCAAGTGACCGTACACTTTCTGGCTGTAGAACCTGCAGTACTCTGCTTTGAGGCAGATCTTGAGATTAGATTTCTATTGCCAGCAAAAATGTAAAACACCAGAGATGGAGTCTGGAAGACTGCCACAACAGAAACTTGACCAGGCTTCCCCACCAGGGAAGTACTAGATAGTAGCCTGATGATGTGGTTCTGTTGGCTTCATCGGATGATGTCCTCCAGCTCGCACTGGAACAGGACCCAGGAGAGGTTATATCTCTCGGCTGGCCTGGGAATGCCTTGGTGTTCCCCCGGACAAGCTAGATGAGGTGGCTGGGGAGAGGGAGGTCTGGGTTCCTCTGCTTAGGCTGCTTCCCCCACAACCCAACCCCGGATAAGCGGAGGAAGATGGATGGATGGTATTGTCTAGTAGTTAATGAGACTGTCATTGTCTTGAATGGAAGTATAATAGAGTATTTCAGCATTAGTTAGCCATTAAATAGTTCCCTTCCAAATTTATCAACATTTGATGATGCTGACCGTGTTTTGCTTTATCAACATTAGTACATACAAAGCTTACAGACAGATTTTCCCTCTTTTTTTGTACCACTGATCAATTCCCAGTCCAAGCTGGTCTAAAGAAGTGCTTATGTCACAACTTCTAGGAAATCACAGGGAATTATGATTTAATGAATGAAAACTGAATGAAAACTGCTCACCTGATGTGTGACACAAAAATCCTTTCCTGCTTTCACCTTTTCATAGTGGCTGGGTCACGTGTTTTGTTTTTTCCATGTAATGTATAGTGTGGTACAACATATAAAGAACCAGACATCAGTGGTTTCTACACTGATGTGGATGCAGCACAGACTAAGCTGTAGATGTCTTATGAAAGCAGTACTGTTAAGTATTACTGATGATGCAATTATGTGGTGTCAGCCTGTAATGCTGCATCAAGCCAATAACAGGAAGGTTTTTTTTTAATGCAAAGGAAAAGGTTATTGGCCTCACTGGTAGATTGGGTTGAATAATTTTCTTGTATCCATGTTTAATTTATCCATAATTTATATTTCAAGCCTAAAATAAGCTGTTTAAACATTGTTTTGCAATTTAGACCAAAAATAGCTGTATTGTCCTTCGTTTTACTTGAAAACTAAGGCTATAAAACAAGCTGAAGCTATTTTCATGCATAGACCACTTTTGCTCCCAAATCATGTCTTCTTTGAAAAAGCTATTTTCCACATTGCTTCATATACTGTATATATGCCATTTCATGCATACTTTAGGCAGCTTGATGAAAATTATTATACATGTAGGCACATTACCGCACGGTTTATTGGGCAGAGAAGTGCTGATGTACAAAAGGATTTTCTAACTAGTCTGGTAGCCTGTGCTGTGGTTCTTAGCTCAGCAATGTATGAGTGAGCCGCATTACTGTGCAGTGAAGTGTGCTCAGCCCTGCTTTTGAAATTTTATTTGGATATTAGGAAAATAAGCGTCAAAACTAATGCAGAATTTCATCATAGTGAAATCAGCCTTTGACTACCCCAATCCTTGCATTTATTAAATCTGTTGTAAGTATTTGGCTGCTAGAAAATGACAGTGTAAAGTCACATGCTGATGGAACTAGGCTAACAGGGGGCTCTGTTGTTACAGGCTCACACAGCTGCTGTGTTTTTAAAAAGTAGCAGCTGCGTGCTCATTATTCAACTAGTTTTTAGTGCTTTTGTCATGTATGTCTTGACTAAGTTCTATTAGTCAATATTTTCACATTAATAATAAATCAAACGACTACAAGTAATGGTTGCTCATAGTGATGAACTCGCTAATTGTGTTTCTTCTCAGAGCTTTGTAGCCTGATTGGTTATGGTTTAAAAAATGTCTGATATTTTTAATTACCTTACATCTATTTTTTTCTTTAAAAAGAACAGAGTCCTTGATGCATAGACAGAAAAGTCTTTCATATTGTGACTTTTCTTTGGGAGCCTTGACTTGCACGGGCTTACAGCTAGAGCCATGTTGTCTGTCCATTAGTCCTACACCTAGACTAGATAGGTTAAATGCATAGAATTTATTTAGGATTGAGGACCACCTGAAGGGCCCTGGTGTTGGTGTAGATGGTTGATAATAATTATGTGCCTATTTTTACTGTCATGTGTTGCTGAGGAAACGCATGACAGTAAAAAAAAAAAAAAAAAAAAGTAGATGTGAAGTGTTGGAGCGCTGAAGGGATGCAAAGATGCCTGATGATTCTACATCCTGTATGCAAAACTGATGCAGGCAAGGTTTTGTATACACCCATGACAGTGGATGTTAATGCAATTGGTGAGAAGTAATGGGGGGTTCTGAGGAGCAGGGGTCCTTTGATACTGTTGTATACAGTGATTGTAATTGAGAAGATAGAATAAATGAGTAAAGAATAAAGTTTAACATTTGGCAAATTAAAAAAAAAACCTTGTTCTTGACTTGTGTAGTATTTTAACACTATTGGAAGTAAAAATAACTTGAACTCCAATTTTGAAAACACAACTTTCTTTTTTTTTTTTTTCTTTTAAAAAAAAAAAAAAAAGCTCTGACTTGTATTATGAGTCTGAGTCTGTGGTCTGGAAGAGAGTCCTGTAACTCCCTGTCTGCAAAATACAGTAAATAATGACCAATGTTGGGCAATTAATTATATAGTTACTTCTTCAAAAAAAGTTACTGAGTTATGCAAACAACAAAGTTTTTTGCAGCTTGTTTACCTAAAAATGCAGCCAAGGCATTTTTTAAAATAAACATTTCAAACTATTTACAGAACAATCAGCTGTTCTGCATCAAATTTGATGCCACAAAAATTATTTGTGCCACTCCAAAAAATAATTTCTGTCCACTTTGAGATAAAGGAGAACAACAGCCTGATACCTGCAGGCCTGACAGCAGGAGAGGTATCACTCCTGTAACACCTGTAACATTCAGCAGTCGCCTCATTGTTCTGACACACACAACAAAACTATTGACTACACTACACACTAACGACACAAGATTTGCGCTAAACGTCGCAAATCTCTCACATCTCAAAACCGCTGTCACTCCTAAAACTTCCTCCCGTTTCTTAACAACTAAATGCCATGTTTTGATTGGTCGACATGGTACATTTTTCGACCAATGGGAAAGGGTGGGGGGGTTTTGGTTTCATCTTTGCTCACAGGCTTTCGAGCGTTTTCCTTATAAAATGCAGTTTTTACCATTTCTTCCCACAGTAAATATAAACAACGGTAGTATTCGGGAAGAAAACCAAACATTGCAGATATTTTTATCACAACTCTGGTTTTACGTGGCCTATCAACACAATTTAAAAACTGGTATAAAGTCCGCACTTTTTCCGTCTATTGTTCTGTCCGTCCTGCTCACATCTCCAATGGTTGCACACGTTGTCATTAACGTGGCTTCACTCCACATCAGCCACGCTGCTTTGCTAGCTAAAACACCTGTGTCGGCACATAAGGACGCTGTCGTAGCCTGTCAACGACGATGATTAACTGCGTATATACGTGAATGTGAATCACGTGATTGGCTGGACTATGGGATAAGGTGGCATCGTTCTAATCCCATACTGGAGCAGCCAGTCACTTACTGACTAACACTGCAAAACAGAATTGTTGATGTATTTACTTTAATTCCAATCCACGTTAGAATTTTTTTTTTGTGCGCAACGCAGATTTTTTCTGCGCAGAGACCGTGCCATCAGTGCGCAATTGCGCACGCGCGGAGCTTAGAGGGAACATTGGTTAGGGACATATTAAAAACTGCTCACATACTATTTAACCATGCTAAATATTATGCTAGTATGGAAGTTCAGACACATTGAGGGTGTTGGGTGTCTTAAAAGATAGTTATTGTTGACCATAATATCTTATTAGAGCGATTAGAACATGCTGTAGGTATTACAGGTACTGTGCTGCAGTGGTTTGTGTCATATCTATCTAATAGACTCCAATTTGTACATGTAAATGGAGAGTCCTCTTCACACACTAAGGTCAGTTATGGTGTTCCACAGGGTTCAGTGCTAGGACCAATAATGTTTACACTATACATGCTTCCCTTTGGCAGTATCATTAGAAGACATAGCATACATTTTCACTGCTATGCAGATGACACCCAGCTCTATCTGTCCATGAAGCCAGATAACACACACCAATTAGTTAAACTGCAGGAATGTCTTAAAGACATAAAGACCTGGATGGCCGCTAACTTTCTGTTTCTTAATTCAGATAAAACTGAGGTTATTGTACTCGGCCCTGAAAATCTTAGAAATATGGTATCTAACCAGATTCTTACCCTGGATGGCATTACCTTGGCCTCCAGTAATACTGTGAGGAACCTTGGAGTCATTTTTGACCAGGACATGTCCTTCAATGCACATATTAAACAAATATGTAAGACTGCTTTCTTCCATTTGCGCAACATCTCTAAAATTAGAAATATCCTGTTAAAAGGGAGTTTTTCCTTCCCACTGTCGCCAAAGTGCTTGCTCATAGGGGGTCATATGATTGTTGGGTTTTTCTCTGTATCTACTGTACAATATAAAGCACCTTGAGGCGACTTTTGTTGTGATTTGGCGCTATATAAATAAAATTGAATTGAATTATGGTTGCTTGATGAGCACAATTAGCAAAATTAACCAGTTTACAAATTCATTCATAATTGTGGAAACAAAACATTAGTGTTTCAAAATAATAATACTGGCTCCGTTTCAGCACAGCTGGATGCAAAGAGCAAATTTCCATAGCAAACATTTGTTGGCAGTAGAGAAAAGTCAGCCTCATCACTTGTGTCACTTAGAAGGTACCTTCTTACAGTAATTGGGAGTAATGGCTGGGAAGAGCAGGAGGGGGATATGATCTACTACTGCATCTTAACAATAGTATTACAGTAACCAGGTAAACATGTTCTCTCATGTCCTGCCTTAATCACATTTCTCCAAATATCCGGATTCCTTTTGAGTATATTAACGTAATATGAGAACAGGCTCAATTGAGGAAAGTGACCAAGGCTGAACCTGCAAGAGATAAACATCAGTTACTTAATTTCAGTAGATTCTAAATACTATGTTGTGATTATATTGCATTATTGTTTTACACAATTTTATGGCATAAAGAAATGAACATTTTATATTGTAATCAACCTTACAGTCATGGCTTATTCATACTGGTCAATGTGCAGTAGAAGGTATCATCAGAAAATGTCAAATATTCTTCACTTTTTGTAGATATTTTGTTTTCACATTTTGTTTTGATTCTCATTTTAAATAGCTTAAAGTCATAACGACAGAAGGGTTTTAGAAGTGTTTCACGTTCTTAATTCAGTACTTTGGCTGTAATTACAGTTGTGATATCTGAAGGGATTATTTTGTGTGGAATCGTGACAGAAAATGTAATTTATTTTAAATAAATTCTACAAGACATTAAACTGCAAAAAGTAAAGGGACCTTTTAAGAGACAAAATACACAGACTTCGTGTAATGCTAAACTGTATTTGCACATCAAGTGACATGAAGTCATTTGACTGAGGCCAGGTAAGCCTTTCATAGCTATTGCATTCGCTCTTGCTCAGTTCACAATTCCTCCATCCCTACAGCTCATCGCTAGGAAGATATTCACTGAATATTTCATATGCGGCTTTCAATTTTAGATAGAAAACATGGTAGGAAAGGATCTCTGAATGAGCAGGGGAAATGTTTAAAACAAGCAAAGTTTCAGTGTCTGTATGATTTGATCCATATTGAGGAACAACTCTTTATTTTGTTTATACCGTAATAAAGGATATATTGTTAAATATTTTTAATTAAACTGCCCTATACACTGTCCACATAAAGTGGATTGGTTTGATATGAATTCTTTTGTAGCTGACTGGTTGTCATAGATGCTTAAGTCACTTTAGAAAAGTATAACTTGGGATCTCTAGCATCTTGGATTTTGTTGAGATTCTGCGGTCTCTTGTCACCAGTGCTGTTAAGCCCCTTTTCCATTAGTACCTACTTGGATCGACTCGCCGTGACTCGACCCGTATCGACTGGTTTTCTATTACAATCCGATACTACTTAACGTGCTTGGTTGTCGTCATAGCAATGTGTCCGGGTGTCCCGCAACGTAATTAATATGTGACACATGCTGCCTCCTGGCTGCATGCCAAATATCCTTGGGCAAGATACTAACCCCATGTTTGCCTACCGGTGGTGGTCAGATGGCCCGGTGGCGCCAGTGTCCGGCCTCTGTCAGTGCGCCCCAGGGCAGCTGTGGCTACAATGTAGCTTGCTTGAAATGCTCTCAGGACTCATGGAGGGACACTACTCATCCGCTAATCGGTGACATGCAGTCTGACATTTTAGTACCTGCTCAAATTGCTTGGAACCCCGGGGGAGCAGGTACTAAAATAGTGCCTGGTACTAGAGCAGGGCGATGTGACCAAAAACATTTATCACAATATACATTTGAAAATTTGCGATAACGATATAACTGACGATATAATTGACACTAGACAAAATACTTTACAACTCCACAACTTTATTAGAGCTGACGGACTAAAGCTAAACCAGTTCCACACCACTGAAGTTGCAGCATTTTTACAAACCAATTCTGGTTCATCCGTTTCATTCAACGATCTGCTTTCGCCCTTCTCATTCTCCGTCGCCGCCATGCTTTTTCAGCCATGTGCGTATGAAAACAAAGGCACCACGCATGCGCGTTTTACCCATATTCTATCACGATATTTCATTTTCTTATTGTTGCCGGTATTACCGTGAACGGTATGATATGGCGCATCCCTACCTGGTACCACGTACTATGACCTTATGGAAAACTCTGTAAACCGATCGATCCAAGTAGGTACTAATGGAAATGGGGCTTTTGTCTCTTCTTGTCAGAACACACCTTTTAAAAGCCTGAACCCATGTCTATAAGAAGGGGTCCTGCTGGGTCTGTTAAACTGTGAGTGTCATTTTGCAGGGACAAATTGGGTCCACCTATGTCCTGGGGGGAAATGGTCACAGCAAATCAATGCACTGTGTTTCTGAGTTATCATCCTTATCCTACGATCCATTTCTATTGTGAAGGGAGAGGTGTCTTTCGAGATAACTATGTGCCATCATGCACAGGGCATGAGAAGTCACTTAATAGTTTCAAAAGGACGGATCAATGAAATGCCATATGCTAAGGCTTATAGAGTCACCAGATCTTAATCACTTTAACCACATATGGAAATTTTAGACCAATATTTTGGATAGTACTGTCCTTCGTCATCATCATCATCACACCAACTCTGACTCCTGGATTGAGAGTAGAAAAGTCAGTATGTACAGTCGTAGCCAAAAGTTTTGAGAATGACACAAGTGCTGGTTTTCACAAAGTTTGCTGCTTCAGTTTTTATGATAGCAATTTCCATATACTCTAGAATGTTATGGAGAGTGATCAGATGAATTGCAAAATCCTTCTTTGCCATGAAAATGAACTTAATCTCAAAAATTCAATTTCCACTGCATTTCATCATACAGCATTTCATGCCATAAAAGGACCTGCTGAGATCATTTCAATAATGTTCTCATCAACTCAGGTGAGAATGTTGACGAGCACAAGGCTGGAGATTATTATGTTATGCTGACTGAGTTAGAATAGCAAACTGGATGCATTAAAAGGAGGGTGATGCTTGAAATCGTTGTTCTTCCTATTAAACATGGTTACCTGCAAGGAAACACACGTAGCCATCATTGCGTTGCAAAAAAAGGGCTTCACAGGCAAGGATGTTGTTGCAACTAAGACTGCACCTAAATCAACCATTTATCAGATCATCAAGAACTTCAAGGAAAGAGGTTTAATTATTGTGAAGACAGCTTCAGGGCACTCAAGAAAGTCCAGCAAACTTCTTCCAACCATCCAAAAACAGTTTGATGAAGAACAATGCCTTTTCCAGCATGATGGATCACCATGCCATAAGGCCAAAGTGATACCTAAGTAGCTCAGGGAACAAATAATCTTGGGTCCATGTCCAGTGAATTCCCCAGACCTCAGTCCAATTGAGAACTTGTGGTCAATCCTCAAGAGGCAGGTGGACAAACAAAAACCCACTAATTCTGACAAACTCCAAGCATTGATTATGAAAGAATGGGTTGCCATCAGTTAGGATTTGGCCCAGAAGTTGATTGACAACATGCCAAGGCCAACTGCAGAGGTCTTGAAAAAGAAGGGCCAACACTGCAAATATTGACTTTTTGCATAAACGTGATGTAATTCTCAATAAAAGCATTTGAAACGTATGAAGTGCTTGTAATTATACTTCAATACATCACAGAAACAACTGACACAAAGATCTAAAAACACTGAAGCAGCAAACTTTGTGAAAACTAATATTTGTGTCATTCTCAAAACCTTTGGCCACAACTGTATATGAAAAAGAATATGACTCTGTATTATAACCATTACTGAGGAGCCAAACCTTTACTCAAATTTGATTATATTTGGTGACTGCTGTGACCTTTTCCTTATTTGAACATTGTTATTCTTGGGCAGTATATTGGCTCTCTCCATCACACTGCCAAAGAGTCAGTTTAAATGACTCCAAATACATGTAGGTATACACAGAGACATCAGACTTTGGAAAGCACTTCCATGTTTTGGATTTAATAATAATAATAATAATGATAATAATGGATACTTTATTGATCCCCATGGGGAAATTACTTGTTTTTCTCTGCATTTGACCCATTCACTCAGTGAAGCAGTGGGCAGCCCACTAAGCAGGCGCCCGGGGAGCAGTGTGTAGGGACGGTACCTTGCTCAGGGGTACCTCAGGGTAGCCGTTAAGTGGATTCGAACCGCCGACCTTCCGATCATGGGGCGACCACTTTACCTACTGAGCTATCCCTGCCCCCTGGATTTACTTTAGCTCTGTGATGTGACCAGATCCAGGAAGCAGCTTACAGTTGTTCAGGTCTCTGTTTGCAGCCTGTAATACATAGCGATGCAAATGAGAGTGTTTTGTGCATGCTGTGGTGTCTTGCAGTGGCTTTGACATTTTGAAGCCTTTGGTTTCTTGGCTCAGTCAAATTGCAGGGGGCATTCACATGCATCCCTGTGGGAGCCAGTGTGCAGTCAGGGAGATTGAACAGGACTGCTGGCACTGCAAGCCTTGTCTTGCGCACCCATGTCGTTGTGGAGCAAACAGCGCATGCAGGCTGCCAGCCTAATGTTAGCCTCACTAGCAGCCTCCTCTTCACACTTCGTTTGACTTTATTTTTACTGCTGCATCAGCATCAATGTGATGCTTCTGTATATGGTGCTTTGACTCCCATTCATTGTGCTTCTTCTGTGACATTTTGTCATGGGAAATGGCATTAAGCATTCTTTATCGGCTTATTTTACAGAAAGGAATGTTTTTTTTTTTTTTGAGGGGAATAAAGACAAATCCTTTTCCTCTGTAGTCTTCATGACCTGCATGTTTCCTCTTTTGAGTTCAGTGTATATATTTGCATATAAAGCAACTGTTTGCAGATGCTGCTTATAAAAACTAACTTTGTTTCCGCCACACATTTATTATATATATATATATATATATATATATATATATATATATATATATATATATATATCGGAGCACTAGGTGCGGTGACTCCCAAGCTAGGCGAGTGGCTCCAGCAGATCCCGGGAATAACATCGGAGATCTCTGTCCAGAAGAGCGCAGTCCTGGGAACAGCTAAGATACTGCGCAGGACCCTCAAGCTCCCAGGCCTCTGGTAGAGGACCCGAGCTTGAAGGATAAACCGCCCGCAGGGGCGTGCTGGGTGTTTTTTTTATCTATATATCTATATCAGAATCGGAATACTTTATTAATCCCGAAGGAAATTAGGGTTACAGCAGGCAGCACGCTAATGGCGCATGCGCACTTACAAAGGAACCTTCTGACCAACTTTACACAAACATCACATTGGGGAGACGTGTCAGAAAGGTAGGCTGATAGGAAAAAAACAACGAAAATACATAACATGAGGTAAGAGGAGGAGAAAAAAAACTCCACTCAGACTGAGCTCCTAGTGGGAGAACAGTTTGATAACAGAAAAAACACCTCAGCACAAAAAGCACATGACTATCAATACACCATAGAAACACAAGACAAGCAACAGGGGCGGGTAAAGGGTAAGAGAGAGCCGGTGTAGACAGCGCATCCGGTCCTGCAGCATGTCTGCGCTGGTCCAGTTGACTGCCATCTTCCCCGGTAGGGCACAAGCATCGAAGGCGTTTGGAAAGGGAGGGGGGATCAGTGTTCGGCTCCAGCCTTGGGCCGCAGCTGGCGCCGTGATGGGAGTCCGCAATTTTGATATTGATTTTGTAAATTTCCATGCGAGCAGCCCAGGAGAATTTTCAGGCTGCTCTTTAACACTCTGATGCTGGTCTCTCAATCTCCCGTTGGAGAGCCGCGAGCCTCCCCATGATGGTATCAAACTTTCTGTTCCATGGTGTTGTCATTCTTTTGATTCTGAGACCTCACAACTGCAGTGATCCGTTCCGCGATGTGTTCCAACTGTCGCTCAAGGGTCTCATTCTGAGACATATATATATATATATATATATATATATATATATATATATATACATATATACATACATACATACATACACACAGACAGTATATTACATGTCACACTACTGGTCCAAGGTTTTAGAACATCCCAATTTTTCCAGTTTTTTATATAATAAAGAGTGCAATGAGACATTAAACAATTTAATGTCTCATTGCACTCTGAAATGAAAGCATAGTACAAATAAGCAGTTGGAGTTAAAAAAAAAAAAGAAAAAAAAAAAGGAATTAATTTATCGGCCAAAATGTATTTTAAACTTTTGACTCATCAAAGTAGCCACCTTTGGCAGCTATAACAGCTGAACTCACCTGTGGCATGCTTTCTGCAATTGAAATCAAATATTCTTCACAAAGTTCTTCCCTTATCAGCAGAGCTTCCCATAAATGTGTGGCACCTGTAGGTTGCTTTGCTTTCACTCTTCTGTCCATTTAATCCCAAACCAGTTTGATGAAGTCTGGAGACTGTGCTGGTCACTCAATGTTTTCAAGCTTAGAAGTTTCTTTTTCTCCAGAGGTAGTTCTGGCAAAGCTTGGACTTATGTTTTAGGTCATTATCTTGCTGTAGGATAAACCCCTGACCAACTAGGTGTATGCCAGAGGGTACTGCATGGTGCTGCAGAGTGCTGTGATAGCCGTTTTTGTTCAGGGTGCCTCTTACTCTGCACAAGTCACCGACCCTGGATCCAGCAAAACAGCCCCAGACCATCACACTTCCTCCTTTATGTTTGACAGTGGAGCTATCCTTTCGCCTACTTAAAGGCATACAAAGATCCTGTGTGATGAACCAAAGATTTCAAATTTTGATTAAACAGGTGAGGCTTACTTATTACGACCATTATTAAGCTGTGCTTGAAGCTGTTGCCTGTGAGCCACCTACCACGCAAGCTGTTAGCTCTCAGAAACTTGTCCTCTGATTCAGTTGTGGCTTTGGGTCTGGCAGACACCTTTCTGTCAGAGATTGCCCCAGTGTCTGAGTGTTTCTTGATGATAAAGAAAACTGTACTCACTGACACCTTGTCTTTCTTTGCAATTTCTCTGTAGGAAAGACTTGCATTTTTAAGTGTTATGATGGTCTGTCTAGGGCTGCTCAATTAATCGAATTTTAATCACGATTACGATCTGGGCTTTCAACGATCATTAAAAATGACTGAGCCGATTATTAGCCCCTCCCTCATTTATCCGCGACACCTTAAAGGCCGGTCCGTGAAAATATTGTCGGGCATAAACCAGTCCGTGGCGCAAAAAAGGTTGGAGACCGCTGATTAAGAGGACCCGAGGGAAGCTCGGAAAGCTAAGCAAAAGTTATTTGGAGAGTGACTGCCGTTGGTTGAAAAGAGAGTTTAAAAAAAAAAAACTTCAGTGGTGTTGCACACTATTTTATATTATTTTTTTAAAGTCATTGTTAACCCTTTAAAGCCGGTCAGAGCAGTAAGCTCCGTTTTGCGTAACTATTGTTAAATCCCTGTAGAACCTGAACCGTGTAAGCTAGCGCAATAATTTGTTTTGCATATGAAACCGGAGGAGTTGTACTTACATCTTATGCCATCAGCTTGTCCTCGGTCACGGTTTCGTTCCACATATACCTTGCAAAAATTGCAAATTGCAGGAACAAAAACATAATATTCCAGAAACACGCTTTGCCGTTCCTATCAGCTGTTCGTAACACTTCCCACAGTGAAATGATGCACATGCTGTTTTCTTTGCAAATTTGCATCATAGGATTGTTTTTTGTTTTTCCTGCAGTATATAAAAATTGCTGTATCTCCAAAATAAAACTATGAAGACACTCAAAATAAATTTCCTGTGGTGGGAAACTATTTTTTGCAACTTTATTGTATTTAAAGTTTTGAGGGATAAACCTCTTAAATTTCTCCAAGTAGAAATATATGTAAACAAAACAAAAGCGATTTTCAATTTTTTTTGTAGTTTATTGCACTTTTTTGCAATTTATGTAATTACTATGGACTTAATGCATACATATTATTAAAATATGGGCTATAACAGTTGTATTGATGTATAGCAACTTGAAATGCTCCCACAAATGGCACTACAGCATATAAAAAAAAAAAAAATATATATAAGCTCTGGTGGACTTGGTTCTATAGTAGGTCTTAAAGGGTTAAATAAATATCGTCAAATAATCGTGATCTCAATTTCAGTGAAAATAATCGTGATTATCATTTTTGCCATAATCGAGCAGCCCTAGGTCTGTCTCTTTTCCGTTGTTAATTGCCTTTTTCTCGCCATTTTTGTAATAACACACTACTTTCTGCAGTACAATACTGTTCAATTGATGCTCACGAGGGTACGGTATCACAGTGTGTTCCAACACTGCTTTTATGCAGACAGAGGGGGTTGTAAGTAATCCAGAAAAGTTAGAACAGCTGTAGGAATTAGTAGCACCAGCTTTAAGGCTTGGTCAACCTCCATTGCTGCAGCTTTAAATTGTTAACGCATTTTGTGTTCCCTGAAAAAGGTGTTTTTGTATAACTCTGAAGTGTACATTATTTTTCAGTTTTGGTAACCTTACCCCTTTTTTTTTTAACCTCTGGGTGTTCACCACTTACCTTTGTACCATTTCAAGCTATTCATTGGACTTGAACGACTTGAATTGGAATGAATAACTGGAAAAATTGGGGTGTTCTAAGACTTATGACCGTTAGTGTATATTGCAGAGTAACATTTTGGGCTTTAAAGACAGCAGCTTGGAAAATAAAGATGAGCTAGTGACATTTATAAAACCAGAATTGTTGTATGAGAATTATGAAGCTAGCTGAAGAGATAAATGCTATGATCATCAGATTGGTCAAGATACATCCCAGCTAGCGACATACTGTCCTGGTCATCATCCGGAGAACAAAATAATAAAACGAGATGCTTCAACTTTTAAAACCTTGGACATAGAGTGCCATATTGTGGCAGACTTTGCCTAAGACCTAGAGTAGGTCGAGACGGTGCAACCCTTCTTTATTCTCTGCAGCAGCTGTTCATTGCTGCGTTTTGAACTGCTTATATTTGTCTGCAAAGGTTCTCAGTCATCCAGGTCATCATAGTCTAAGGAGCTTTGAAAGAAAAGTGTTCTTTAAATTTCATCTCTTCAAGCTTCACGGATGAGAGGTGAAACATCTTCAGGGAAACTTAAAGAACCACCAATTGCTCTTAGGACCATGTTTTGGAGGAAGGAAGGTTCAGGGTTTCAGTAGTCATCATCATGGGCTCATCGGATTAGAATGAAAATAAGCAGTCATCAATCATGTGCAGGTTAAATCTGTTTTCCTGTTTTCTTTCAGCTGTGGCAGTCCATGTGTGTCTTTGTTTCCTTCCTTCTTTGCCTTATTTATTTGAAATGGTCCCAGATTTTAAGCCCTATGGGAGTGTCCACAAGAGGGTCATGGACCCCCTATTGATCCTCTACCTAATCACACGAGCCAAGGTATGAAAACGGGTGTGGGTTACAATCAGCCAAGGTTTCGGGTGAACCCATTGTGAAGCCTAGCCCAACCCCATCATGATTGGGCGGTTATCAATGGCAGACAGTTGGTGTCGTAAACCATCGCCTCTGTTCAAAGATGGTCGCTCACAGTGGACATAGATGGCTTCTTTCACTCCTCTTTCAAACCATCTGTCTTCTCTGTCCAAAATGTGAACATTGGCATCCTTGAAAGAGTGACCTTTGTCCTTTAGATGCAGATAGACAGCCGAGTCTTGTCCCGTTAAGGTGGCTCTTCTGTGTTGTGCATTATGAAGTGGCTGTTTGGTCTCTTCAGTCTGGAGGTCTGAGCATTCCTCGCTACACTGTACAGCATGCACTACATTGTTAATTTTGTGTTTGGGAGTTTTGCCTATATTGTGCCCGTGTGTATTCAGGTTGATCACAAAAAATGACCCTATTGACAATAACATATTGTACTTGCATTGATGTCAAAAATAGCCCAGGGAGTCAGGTCGACTCCTGCTGAAGAGAGACAGCATGCAAGAAACTCGGGGAGTCCAGGAGGGCAACAACAAGGGAGCAAAAAACAAAAGTGCAAATTTTATATGACATAACAGGAACGAAATGATGCAGTGAACAAGATAAAATAAAGTACTGGAAAAGTGTTAGAGCAGTACATACATTGCAAGTTATAAATGGGTCCTGACCTTGGAAAGAAGATCACCATCTTCTTTCCAAGGTCAGGACCCATTTATATCTAAAAAAACAAACATTTCCCCAGGCTAGGTTCATGTCGATGTGTTGTTCTTGACAATTTGCTTAATTTGCGTGTGTGCATTCTTAGTTTAGTCTGACCTGATTTAGTTTGCTTTGCGTCACAAGACCTGTTGTAGAGAGGGGACGATTCACTCTCTAAATGCCTTTTATAAAATTATTACTTATTGCATGGCATACCAAAGTATACATTTAAATTTAACCTCCTCCTCTGGGTACATATATTATTCAAAATTAGGAATAGCATGTTAAGTAATTGATTATTGTAGTAACTGTTGTTTTAACCAAGCTGGCCCTGAAGTAGGTATTTAGCATGCTAGCTGCCGTGTGTCTGCTGGCAGCTGCTTGCTATTAGCCACTGGTTTGATTTTGAGTCTCTCAATGACTCACTTGTTCTCTCAGTATGCAGATGAGTAGAGTTGAAAGCAATAGTGTTGTTCCTTTCTCTCTGCCTCCTCGCACTGTAATTTGTCTTGACATATTCAGGGAGGGTGACAGAGGATGTAAGGTTAGGAAAATGTCTCATTTGTTCGCTTAGGTAAACAGCTGCTATTCCCAAAGGTGAGAGCTGAGATCCGTTCAGATGAATCACCAGATATTGTGTTGCTTACATGAAAAGCACTGCAACCTTATAGGTCTGACTATTAATTTGGTTATTATATCATAGCTGTCCTCTGTGTGCTATATTGTTAATTAGATAATTGCTTGTAGCAACAATGCCTTTTTTTAAATTTTATTTTATTTTTAAATAGATTTTTTAATGTCTATATTTTAACTTGTGCTCATCTCTTCTTCCCCTTCTTTAAGTCTGCTCCTGGCAGCGGATGTCTCGTCGCCTCCGTCTGAGGTTGGAGGCCAGTTGGCGTCAGGAGGTGGGTCCTAAGCAGCAGCAGTGATGCGGGCTTCAGTGGCAGGTTGCAGGATGAGTGTGGGTGCACTTGTTAATGGTCTGCTGGTCTCTGTGGTCGCAGCTCTGCTTTGGAAATATTCCAAGCTGAGTGAGCATGCTGCTCTGTTGGAGGAAGAGCTGCATATGACACAGCAGTCCCAGGAGGTCTCACAGGCCCGTATCGACTACCATGTTGCTCTGCAGGCGCTTCAGGAACACGGCACCCGCATGGTCTGCACTGGGAAGATGCACACTGACCGCATCTGCCGCTTTGACTACCTCTGTTACAGCTCTGAGGCAGAGGAGTTTGTGTTCTTCCATTCCAATTCCTCTGTCATGCTGCCTAACCTGGGGTCCAGACGTTTCCAACCTGCCCTGCTGGACTTGTCTTCAGTAGAAGATCACAATACCCAATATTTCAACTTTCTAGAGCTCCCAGCTGCTGCTTTAAAGTTTATGCCCAAGCCTGTGTTTGTACCAGATATAACACTGATCCTGAATCGGTTTAATCCTGATAACCTCATGCATGTATTCCACGACGACCTCCTCCCAGCCTACTATACCATGAACCAGTATTCAGATTTGGATGACGAGGCTCGTCTTGTGTTCATGGAGGGCTGGAGCGAAGGCCCACACTTTGACCTTTACCGTCTTCTCAGTAGTAAGCAACCGCTTCTCAAAGAACAGCTTAAGAACTTTGGAAAGCTCATGTGCTTTACTAAATCTTATGTTGGCTTGTCCAAAATGACTACCTGGTACCAATATGGCTTTGTCCAGCCACAGGGGCCCAAAGCTAACATCTTGGTCTCAGGCAATGAGATCAGGCAGTTTGCCAGAGCTCTGATGGACAAAATGAACATTACAAGGGTAGAGGAGATGGAGAAGGAGGGAGGAAGCGGTGAGGATGAGAAGGAGAAAGAGAAGAAGGATGACTACATTGTCGTTTTCAGTCGGTCAACAACAAGACTTATACTGAATGAAGCAGAGGTAATCATGGCGCTGGCCCAAGAGTTTCAGATGAGAGTGGTCACAGTGTCCTTGGAAGAGCAGTCTTTTCCCAGTATTGTACAGGTCATCAGTGGCGCTTCCATGTTGGTCAGCATGCATGGAGCTCAGCTTATCACCTCACTCTTCCTCCCTAGAGGTGCTGCTGTGGTGGAGCTGTTCCCTTTTGCTGTGAACCCTGAGCAGTATACACCATATAAAACTCTTGCCTCCCTTCCAGGCATGGACATTCACTACATCTCCTGGAGGAACACTAAGGAGGAGAATACTGTCACCCACCCAGACAGACCCTGGGAACAAGGAGGCATTGCTCACTTGGACAAAGAGGAGCAGGATCGGATCCAGGCAAGCAAGGAAGTCCCCAGGCACCTTTGCTGCCGCAACCCAGAGTGGCTCTTCCGGATCTATCAGGACACTTTAGTGGACATCCCATCCTTTCTGGAAGTCCTCAAAGAAGGCATGAAGACCAAGCCCAGCTTAAAAAAGGCCAAGGTGGCCAGCACGGTCCATCCGGGCCGGGTCAGAGAACCTAAATGTCAAACTTCAGTACAAACCACTAATGAGGCTAAACTCACAGTCTCTTGGCAGATCCCATGGAATTTGAAATTCTTAAAAGTGAGAGAGGTGAAGTACGAGGTGTGGATCCAGGAGCAGGGAGAGAACACCTACATGCCTTATATCCTTCCCCAGCAGAACTACACGTTTTCAGAAAACATTAAGCCCTTCACCACTTACCTGGTGTGGGTTAGGTGCATCTTCAACAAGAATCTATTAGGCCCCTTTGCTGATGTTCTTACATGCAGGACCTAGTGTGAGCACAAGGCCTGCTTGTTTGTTTGTGCAGTTTCATATAATGGTGAAGTCACTGTTTCAGTCAATCACTTTGGAAAAGGGGGACTCTGTTGGATTATGGTCTGTAAAATGGCTGTTGCATGGTGCTGTTTCCATGCTCAGCCCGGGATGAACTGCAGAAGAACCATGGTCAGAAACGGCCAGAAACGAATGAAAAGTTCATCGCTTATATTTAGAAAGAAAGTGCAAAAAACTTTGTCTCTTCTAATAAAACTAGAATTCAGATCAGCAGATTTATTTGTGAAAAATAATATATAAAATGTTTTATGTGTTAGTCAAAACACTGGTTCTTTACCTTTTACAGTATGCAATGTAGTTTCTCTGTAAGGAACAAAAGACATTTTAGAATACGATTTTTAAAAAAATGGTTTTTGACTATTGGTGCGTGTGTGTGTGTTTTCATGGTGTCCGTTTGGGGAAAAAAATATTCAGGCCTGATATTTAAGATTATATAATTTAATTGCACAAAAATTTTGATTCTACTCGTTTTTTACATAGTTTAAATGTAAAGTAATAAAAATAATGTAATGCATATTTGTCAGTAAGATGTAGTCTTACTGACAAATAAATACTGTTTGACACATTTTTTACAATTACATTTATTGCTTTATGTTAAGACTATGCAATCTAAATGGAATTAAAATTGATATGCAATTAAAATACATATTACTTCTAGTACCAGGCCTAACTTTTTGTGTGGCGTCTTTTGCCTCACAATTGTTAAATTCCATACACAGTCATTTACAGGATCTAGTCAAAACCAAAGCAACCTTTTTCACATGGTTTCAGCTACTCATCGTTCATGTCAGCCACCTCAGATCATAGAGCTCTTTTCTAATATTTGCTAAGTTTAACACTGCTTCCAAAAATGTCACGAAGGACTCACAGATAATGCAACAGTTTCACAATACAGCAGTAATCAGTGTCTTGGAAATTCACAGTCAAGTCATTTCAGAACATATCGTAGAGTTTAATATCTTTAGATTAGTTCCTCTTATGTAATATTTATAGCTCCACACTGCCCGGTAACAAATCACTTCTCTCTGTTTTCCTGCTTAAATAAATTCCTTCATAAATAATTAATTTTTCTCTAATTGGCAGTAATTACAACTGTAATATTATCATTTTCTCGAGTGTATATCTGTTACGCCAGGCTGTAATTAGCGTTAAGCATTTTCCCTGCTGTATCCAGCAGTTTGCTGCTGGACAGTTGGATTTCACTGCCTTGTGTAAAAAGCATTTTCCTTAATCTAACAAGGTATTTTTGCAGCTTAGTGTTTCACAGCCTTGTGTGAACCTCTGTTAATTAGGATAAAATTCCCAGTTATGTGTCTTTTAACTTACATTCCTCTAAGGTTTTCTGGCTGGTATAAGGAAGTCTAATATTGAATTTTAGCTGGAAACAGCTGCCTGTTAAACATGTTTTAGTGTAGTCTGCAAATGAAATACTGCATGTGGGTAGCTCCAGTGCACAAATGTACTGATAAATCTTTAAATGGAGGTGAAACTATGTCATAGTAGGAATGTAGCAAGAGATGTTTTATGGAATGGCAAAACACTGCCATCAGAATAATGACTTATATTGTTGAGATTGCGCCATTTTCCTTACTGTACACTTTATGATGTCCCCCCTGCAATGTTGCGGCTGCTGCTCCTTTTTGCTTTTATTTTCATGCCTTTTCTGTTTTCCTCCACTTTTCATATGCAGTTGTTTATCACTGCATGTTCAAGAGATTATTTTAAGCAACTGCTGTGTGTTCAGGATGTGATTGATTAGATATGTATGTGTTAGTGTTGTTGATTAGATTTCTGTGTATCTCTGTATGTGCCGAGTAAAACACGAGTCTCTGTTTTCTGTTAGCAAATAGTTTTTTTTTTTTTCAGTGAGTGTGATTGAATAAAGAAGCTTATTTCTTAGCTTTCTTGTCTGTGATATCTGTTATAGCTCCATGATTTCTCAGTCAGGTAATATTATAAGCTGACACAGAACTAGATGTGCTGGTGTATTTTTTCGATAATGAACATGTATATTTATTTTTACAGGACATACTGAGTTCATACCTAGTGTCATCATAGTGTTTGCCAATCAGAGATGCTCGTTCCCCTTTGTGTTTTAAAGCTGCATTCACACTGGAGGTGTCTGTCCCACTGACTTTGTGCTGGGAGCAGTTATTTTGTCCATAAGTCACTGAATGTCATTCATTTTCTATGGTCCCTGGTTACCATGTCACTGCAAACTGCTTCCATTGTGGACACAACTTTACTCTTAATGTCCTCTGCCTCACACGTATTAGAGCAGCATCACAGATGAACACAGCTGATGACAGTGAGTCGAGTGGTGTCTTCATGTTAAGGTTCTTCTTTTTTGTTTTGTTTAGTAACTAAAAATAGATTGTTGGTTTAGTTTACTTGAAAAAGTATCTCTTCTTCAAGTGCTCAAACATCTCAAAGCCCATAAAGTTGCTAGCCAGTAGCTGATGTTTTCCACTTCAGAGGTGTTACTTGCTAATTTACTGACTAATCTTTAAATAATGTAGTATCAGTATCATTGCTGAGATGCAACTCTCAAGTAAAAATCAGCGAATAAAATTCATCCAAATCAAAGCTGCTGTGGTGGAGCCACCCAAATATTCACTCAGTTAAGAGCAACTCCACTGGTGGACAGGAAGCTTCACTTTATTGTTTGTTGGGGGGGGGGTTTAACAGTCAAATATGGATCCAGGCAGTGTAGGAACACAGTGGGCCCTTCTTCCCTTTTCCCTTATTGATACCTTCCAGCAGGGTATGATCAATAATGGATAATAATCAAGAATAATTTATGGAGATTGATCTTTTTCTTCCTCCCCACACAGGTCAGGAGTCACAGTCAGCTGTCAGTGATTCAGTGTGTTGCTCAAGGACACTTGAGCGATGCAGATGCTTGCTCAAGTGGGATTTTAGCTTTAGCCCATTAGAGGGAAGCAAATGAACTGGCCCCAGGTTCATAAGATAAGAGTACAGGGGAGAATCAGGCACCTACAGTGCGAGTTAAACCTTTTCAATTACCACCATCATTTAATAATTAATTTCGCTGAACCACTTATTCTTGTCAGGGTTACTGTGGCCTGGAGCCAGTCACAGCATGCTCTTGGAAGAAAGAAGGAAGAGTTCAGCACTGCTTGCAAGTACTTTTTATGAATCGAGCCACAGTCTAACTTATTTATTTTATCTGAACGGACAGTGGGTAAAAACAAAAGCTATCAAACATAGTTTGATTGCACTTAAGCCTTGGTCCTAATGCTGCTAAGTCACTTTTTTTTCACGCTGCTGGACTTGCAGCTACTAGAACAAAGATTTCAAAGATGGACAAAGTGATGTTTTTGCTGTCACGTTAAAGACAGAGCACAGAACAGCAAAACACATATACTAACTCAAGTTATATTTATTTTTCAGGTTAACGTGCTTGTGATGATCATGATTCACACACATATACACACAATTTAAGCTTTGGCATCTTAACCAAGAACTAGCATTAGCCCACTTTGCATCGTGACCCATAACGGCAAGAAAACGTGTTTCCAAAAATATGCAAATTTGACAAACCTAAGGTGTGTGAAATACAACCATCTCTGAAATTTGGCACACTTTACTGTGCCTCAGGTTTGGCTCTGTTAGACCTTCTAGTTACTGGCTGGCATGGTGCTGCAGTTTTTCAAATGGTAATGAAATGCTAATTGTCTTGGATAGTGGGAGGTTTAAGCTTTTCACAGTGTTATGGATACAGTAAAAGCTCACCCAATAATTTGCTTACCTTTTTGTTAGCAAAATGGTTATTTTTGTAAAACTGTGGACAAATGAGTATTAAAAGTCAAAAATTACCTACAATCTCTCTGAATATTAAGAAAGGCAGCTGCACAAAAATGAACTAAGAGGACAAGGTGTGCATAGTTAGAGAGCAGGTTTCAGTTTCCCTGCAGTCTGCTGCAATATTGTTACACAAAGGCCCTGACTACAGGTGCACAAAAAGCAGAAATTCTGATACCGAAATGGAGAAAATATCTTTTTTCTGACAACACAAGCCAATGACTGGTGTCTTAAATTACCGTATTTCTGATCCAGTAGCCAATAGACTAGAGGCAAGTTAGAAATTGTTAAAGTTGTATATACTGAGAGTACATCTCCTGCTCTGTACTCACTGATAATTTATGCATTAACTATCAAGCAGGGCTTCACAGGCTCTAATGTATGCGCAGCTCTGAGAAGCTGATGGCCAGTCTATTTTTGCATCATATACAACAAAGGCAATACCACTGTATGTTTTCCAGTGGACATAATGAAGTGTGGCCAGGGGCTCTGTAATGTGTTATGTAGTTTTTAAGTGGATTATCTAACGGACAAATCAATTATGATTTGTCCTCGACAGGCTAATTCATCTCTTTTTTGTAATAAAGGTTAATTAGACTGACTTCTTTTAGAAACAATTTCAGATTTTATTTTTCTCATGTGTTTGTTCCTAACTTAAATAATAGATGGCATATACCATGTTCCGGTCACCATATTGTCAGAAGGTATATTGCCCAGAAGACATGATTTTAGTTAAAAAAAAAAACACTGCAGTACAATGACCCATCACCTCTCCAGAACAACGGACCAGATTTCCTGGTCAGAGCTCAGATTCTGCCCAGCTCCTCTCTTCAGTTCCTGTAGTGCTTTGTGCTCCCAGGGCTATTTTCTGCTAGCTTAACCGCAGATACAAGATGGCACCTGACAGGTGCAGAGGGGCAAGTGGCCGGATTAAGTGACAGTGGCCCTCCCTGGAGTGGAAGAAGAGGGAGCCCACCACAGCAGGGAGAGATGGACTACATGTGTGTGATACAAAGCTTCACTGAGACTGAGCAAAATAATAATGCATGAATATTTTTATATATATTAAAAGAGAAAATCACTGAATTTGTACTTGTTACGCCTTTTCAGAGTATTTTATCTGAGAGTTGACTGCGTGAATGTAACTCCAAACAGGTTTCTAAGAGGGTCCGTTCCACTCTGTGAAGCCGTGTAATCCCTTTATTTCAGCAAAGTAACTGTATTCTGAATACCACCTTTTTAAACGGTAACTGTAACGGAAAACAGTTACTCATATTTTGTATTTTATATATGTAACGGCGGTACATGTATTCCGTTACTCCCCAACACTGTATATATGCATATGTATATATACAGCGTGCTCAGTGAATACCTCAGGCAGCAGAAACCCAAGAAAGTGGAGGAAGGCGAGGAACCATCATGGAAGGACAGGGCCCTGCACGGTATGTACCACCGGCAGATAGAGGAGGTGGCTGATATCCAGAAATCCTACCAGTGGCTGGACAAGGCTGGACTGAAAGAGGCACTATAATCATGGCAGCACAAGAACAATCTCTGAGTACAAGATCCATAGAGGCTGGGGTCTATTACACCAGGCAAGACCCCAGGTGCAGGCTGTGTAAAGATGCCCCAGAGACAATCCAGCACATAACAGCAGGGTGCAAGATGCTAGCAGGCAGGGCATACATGGAACGCCATAACCAAGTGGCCGGCATAGTGTACAGCAGGGGTGTCGAACTCCAGGCCTCAAGGGCTGGTGTCCTGCTGGTTTTAGATCTCACCCTGGGTCAACCCGCCTGAATCAAATGATTAGTTCATCATCAGGCCTCTGAAGAACTTCAAGACATGTTGAGGAGGTAATTTAGTCATTTAAATCAGCTGTGATGGATCAAGGACACATCTAAAACCTGCAGGACACCGGCCCTCGAGGCCTGGTGGAGAATGACCGAGCTAAGCTCCTGTGGGACTTCCAGATACAGACGGACGAAATGGTGGTGGCTAACCAACCGGACATAGTGGTGGTAGACAGAAGAAGACGGCTGTAGTGATCGATGTAGCGGTTCCGAATTACAGTAACATCAGGAAGAAGGAACACGAGAAGCTGGAGAAATACCAAGGGCTCAGAGAAGAGCTCGAGAGGATGTGGAGGGTGAAGGTAACGGTGGTCCCCGTGGTAATCGGAGCACTAGGTGCGGTGACTCCCAAACTAGGAGAGTGGCTCCAGCAGATCCCAGGAACAACATCGGAGATCTCTGTCCAGAAGAGCGCAGTCCTGGGAACAGCTAAGATACTGCGCAGGACCCTCAAGCTCCCAGGCCTCTGGTAGAGGACCCGAGCTTGAAGGATAGACTGCCCGCAGGGGCGAGTGGGGAATTTTTATATAGTGTACTGTCTGTACTTAGCTGATTTGAAGGCATATCTATAGATCTCTGATTAAGTCTGAAATGTGCTGAAATGTTACATTTGGTTTCTTTTCACATACTTTCAAATATTCAAATTAATGATATTGCTTAGTAAATTAATCTTTACATTTATTACATTCATTGCATTTAAATATTTGATTAATATTGTAATCGTAATTATTTGATTGGTTTTTACCCAAGTACCTCCTAGGTGAGGGGTTCTGGGTATGCTTCACCTGAAGGAGGTCTGGAGCAGACCCAGGACATGCAGGGTCTCTCAGCTGGCTTGGGAATGCCTTGGTGTTCCCCCATAAGAGTCGGAGGAGGTGGCTACGAAGAGGGAGGTCTGGGCATCTCTCCTGGACATGGATGAATGGATGGATGGGTTTTTAACCACTGCAAAACATGAAGTCCTCTCAGTCAAAGGTTGCAGCGACAGTTATTGCTACTACCTTTTGCAATAATGGACAACATTATCTGGTGTTAGTCAATTCACAATGATTTAAAATGTTGCTTTGGTCTCATTTATCTCACAAAAGACATCATTTCTTTGGGAAAGATTATGAAAAGTCATACAGTAACATTCCCCAACAGTATATAGCTGCTCTGCCTGACTATGCTAGGTGAAGCTGTTGGTGATTGTTGTTCAGACTTCAGCTGTATTTATATGCTAAATATCGTGTTGACAACATGCCCAGCTGTTTCAATAATATGCTTAGCAAGCTCAGCAATCACTGGACACAGTCAGTCACTACGGCACAGCGAACTGAAGCACAGACACAGCTATAGCCAGTGACAACCAATGACTGTACAGTCACTGGTGAAACTATGTCAAAGGCTGAGCAAAGTTTAAGCTACACTGTAATAAAATTTTATAAAACCACTCTCTGTGGCTCAGAAGGAAATTTGATTTCTAAAGCAAAGCAAGTTTAATTTAAAAGACAAAAATCAATTCTGAATTGTAGGATGATGGAAAATCAAGACAATGATATTTACGAGCGTTAATAATGGAGATACACTAAATTTTAAGAGCAAAAAGGAGGTGAAATTTAATGGTCTTGAGCAACCCCTGATTTGTTTTGCTTCCAAAGCAACAGACTTTGTTTAATTTTTAAAGTGCTCTTGAGCAATAGCTGTCCAGGCTTTCTGAAGCTCTTTAAAAGTTTTTCTTTGGACATTGACTGCTTCTTCACTCATTTTCAAACCAGCCCTTGTACCTGACCATTTTCAGAATAATGTCTTTTTTAAGCCACTTAACACTGACCTATGAATTCAAGCAATAACAGAACAACTAACTCAAGGGATGAACCAGTCCTGTGTGTACACATCACAGAAATCTTAGGAAAGAGCCAAATTTAAAATGATATCTTTAGGCACTTTGTTAAAGCGCCCTATCACAAAAAAAAAAAAGTCATTTGTTCACATTTCTTTAGCTGAAACTGCAATAAATGCCAAAGACAGTTTGACAGGGGAAAAAAATATTATTTTTGTACGCAATTTCCAAAGATCTGTTGGTAAAATCCTGGCATATCTTAGTGTTGTGCGCTGTGTGTCCTTAAAATATCAGCAAACTGGAAAGTGGAGGACAAATGAAAGCGTATGAATGAAAGTATATTTTAAAGTCATGTCTTTAAGAAAAAGGATAAGTTCTAGCAAAGATTCTGACATAGTGCATGAGAGATACATCGGGCCCTTCCAATGATCCTGCTACTGTTCTCTGAAGCCTCATCAGAAACAGGGTGGCTGTCAGAAGCCATTCTTATGAAAGGAAACAAGGACAAAAGGCTGAGATATGCTGAATTACACAAAACTGGACTGAAGAAATGAGCAAGCAGTAGCAACAGGTTCAAATTTGACAACTTTTGGTTAAAACTATTGTCAATATGAGGAGCGAAGGTCAGGAGAGAGGTAGAACAGTACAGCAGTGAGTGTCTACAGCCTTCTGTAAAACACAGTGGAGGCTCTGTCATGATGTGGGCAGCATTTCAGCCAGTGGTGCTGCAGAGCTTTTCAAAATTGATGGAATTTGGAACGCACAAAAGGACTGTCAGATTAATCTAACTGTCAATTAATCTTGACATTCAGCATCTAATTAGTATGTTTTTACTTCTTTTTTTCTTCTGCTAAACCTTTTCCATTAGTTTTAGTTTCTGCTCATTAACTATACATGCTAATAGTAAATAGTACTATTAGGATATATCAACCTTCTGATTTTTCGCAACCTGTCAGTTAGAATATACATATCCATCCATTCGCTGCCACTTGTCCTTTTTTCATGGTCACCGGGGGGCAAGATGCAAAACGCATAGACACAGTGAACAATTCATACTCACATCTATGGAAAATTTAGAGTTCTCAATTAACCTATCCCCACTAACTGCATGTCTTTGGACTGTGAGAGGAAGTCGGAGTACCCAGAGAGAACCCAGGCAAACACGGGGAGAACATGCAAACTCCCTGGCCTGATGGTGGAACTGAATTCAGCACCTTCTTGCTGTGCTGTGAACAGTGCTAACCACCGTGCCGCCCATGTCCATCATATGTGTAATTTAAGCATGCATGTAAAACTGCATTAAAAATGTGAATGTTGTCTGTGTTTATATCAGGTTTGTTTTAGTGTTAGGTTATAGTCTGTCATGCCATATAACTGTACATTTATGATTCTTCAGTGTCACCATGCACTGGCAAAATCAACAGTACCAAAGAGTACTACTGTATTGAGTATATAAACACATTTTGTTGTAAATTTGGCTTCACTGTCTTACACATCAATTCACTTTCTTTTTACTGTGTTTGTTTTTTGCTTAATTTTTCAGTTTAGAGGAAAAGACACAATTAAAACAAGTAGCCAAGCTGAATTGTTGGATGTAGTCTGCTTTTGTGATTGGCTGTTGAAAACATTTTAATGCCCTTCTATGGTCACTAAGTTGCCTAGCACACCAAGCTTGACAAAGATGTTGCTTATGTGTAAACATAAGATTCCCACAAGTGAATAATCCCCATCCCCCACTGGTGTATGTAAGCGCAAGTTCCACTGAACACAGTGAAGGGTGTGAGTGTGATGTTGATGAGCATAATCTGGGCCTCTAACGAATTGTAAATCTCTTTTTACACTTGACAAGAATAATAGTGTGTCTTCGTGAGCTTCAGGAAGGGAAATGTTTCTCATTTCCTTCACATGCGTTGGATATTTGAATGACTCCCTAGAGTGGATTTGTCATCATTACGAATGGAATTACACAAACTCAACTACTGAATGTTGTTTCCCTCCTCCACCCCACCGTCAGAGCTCTATTAGCTCTGATGGCAATGCAGAGCAGAGAAAAAAGTACTTGTGTAATTTTTTGCTTTTTCTGATATCACAGAAAGAGACAATTAGAGATAAATGCACTGAATATTGACTCTCTACTCTCAGTGGAGGCAGTCATGTCACATTAAGGTATTGATATTTTCATCTGTCAACAGAATGCACATCATTTGGTGGAAGACTTTACCACAAAGCCACATTTAATAAGAATTTTTAGAGCTATCCCTTATTTTTCCACTCTTTGAATATATAGATATTTACTCAAAGGTGCTTGATGATTATCATTTAAGAAAGCTTTCCAGCTTTCCTTCCTAATTACATCATACACCTAACCCTGCAGGCTTCCTGCAAGATGCCAGCACATAAAGATGGAGTGAAAAGGGATCAAATGGAGAAAATCATTGTTTGGAATATGAAAGTGGTGAAACATCATAGAAAGAAGCACCACATGATCAGTTTTGATGGTTGGAAGACATTTAAATTGAAGTTGTTGCTTGTGGAAGAATGGCATGCCATATGCATACATCGTGCCAAAAAATACCCAACACAACTAATTCTAAATGTAATCGCTTCATCAGTGATATATAAAAAACAATATAATAATAATATAAACAGACAGCTTCCTAATTTGCCTGAGCACTCAAAGCGCTTTATACAACATGCCTCATTCTCCCATTCATGTTTCTCTCCTTTTTCCAGCTGAAATGCTTTCTATCTAACATTCACACTTCAATGCATGCATCGCATCTTGGGGTTAGCACGTTGCCCGAGGATATTTGGCATGCAGACTGGAGCAGGCAGGGATTGGACAACCAACCCTCCAATTAGTAGATACTCTACCTCGTGAGCTACATCCACACAAATACTTGCAGCAGGCTGTGAAACAAACCTCAGCTTTCTTTTCTAAACCAACGGTTTTTTCACAACTATTCTTTTCAGCTGTTTCACCAAGCTACAGTAAATTTACAGCTTCAACATTTAACAGTTTTTCTCACATTTTTGAATAAACTAAGTGACATACAGTATGTCTATTTGCTCTTTTCTTGATATTTTGCTGTCTAACTTGTTCAAGTTATTAAGCTACATTCAGAATTATCAATTTGTCCTTGCAAGGTGTGATTAAATAGTTCAGTGACAGGACATATCCATCCATCCATCCATCTTCTGGTGATCCAATTCTTGGTAGATATTTCACAGGTCAGTGAGTCATCAGTTAAGTGTATTTCATGCAAGAGAGCCAATGAACAGTCACAGCTTAGATATTGTTATTTAACCCTACACCAAGTGCATCATATGTATGAGTTTTTGAGAGTTCTACATCATCAGTGTAGTTTTTCCTGTCTTCAAAAACCGAACAATATGTTTTTAAGGAATAAATATAAATATGCCAGAGGTAAGAAATATGATATAAATTAAACTGATGTATCCAAACTGACATTTATTGTTTTTAATTCACCGGAAGGTTCAATAATGACTCCAGTTTCAAAAAATTTGAATCTTCTGGCATTTATTTAATTTTTTGGGTTTATAAGAGTGAAGTGTGTAGACTGATTTGTGAGGTACAAAATGCAAGAAAACTGTAAGCAAGGGGTTAATTATTAACCTCTTCTAGTAGTGAGCAGAGAATAAATAGGAAGACAACACATCCAGGTAGAGAACTGAAATGTGAGGAAGGCAGAAGTTGTTAAACATGGTCGGACAAACAAAGCTGGAGATAAAGCTGAAGAGACTGATGATTCATTCATGAAGCCAGTTTAGCATCTGATTGTGTACTGAGTAATAGTTCAATAATTCAAAATAATAATGTAAACTTACTGCGGTCCATTGTGGTTACATAGCCCTTGAATGTAATCAGTACTAAACACATAGTTCTTCGGGAGAACCGTTAGCAGTCACGTCCATGAAGCTGTCTATACCAAATGTTCTTGTTCAGGATGCTACTGTAGGACTTGGCACTGACAGTTTGAGTTTACGGCGTACTTTAAATGTCGAATGGTAACACTCTCACCTGACACAGTCTTAAAAACAGCATGCTCTTCCACTGGAGACTGCTGTTTGGTTTTTGTTTTGTAGATGTGGACCCAGCACAGCCTTCAGTTTCCAGGCCCCTCTTCTGTGGAACCAGCTTCCAGTTTGGATTCTGCTGGGGGATTCCCATGATGCACTGCTTCTTCAGTCACCTTTTCCACTCACCATGTCTTATACACCTCTCTGCATTTAGTTATTAGTTATTATTAATCTCTGACTCTCTTCCACAGCGTGTCTTTGCCCTGTCTCTGCTCATGGTAACGGCAGCGGCCGCCCTTTCCTGAGCCTGGTTCTGCCAGAAATTTCTTCCTGTTAAAAGGGAGTTTTTCCTTCTCACTGTCGCCAAAGCACTTGATTGTTGGGGTTTGCTGTGTATTCCTTGTATTATTGTCGGGTCTTCACCTTATAATATAAAGCTCCTTGAAGCAACTGTTGTTGTAATTTGGTGTTGCATAAATAGAATTGAATTGAATGGGACATTCTGGCTAAAGAATATGGCAAATAAAAAGCTCATGGGGAATTCAAATGAACACAGTTCATCCTGTGGGTAGAAGAGCGTGCTGATTAAATTTCAAGCAAATTTCTAAGATGCTCAAAATGATCTTATTTAACACATTAATATTAGTCTTTTCTCCTAAATCTGGTAAGCAAAGCAAACATATTTGCAAAAAATGTTTATATATTCCCTGAAAATTGCCTATACTCTGCTGCTATTGTTGGGTGTGTTGCCTTGAAGTGTGTTCTTGTCAAATCTCTTATCTGTACCCTTTTTTCTGAACCTACACTGACTTTCTGCCTTTTTTAGGTCATCACACATACAGACTCTCTCTCCCTGTGCAAACATTTTAGGCACAGATGAATCTGATGCAGCCAGAGGGGATATCTGTACCTTTCTCATCTCACTGAGCCATATTCTGCACAGATAACTGAACCTTCATACGACATGCTGGCTTTTCTTTAAAAGGTGACCTAACCTCACTTGGTCAGACCATAAAAACGCCTTCATGTTCATCAGCTATTTATAAGGTTTTCCATTAAAAAAGACTCTAAAATGATTTGCATGAAACTGTGCAGCTTTACCTTCTTTATTTTGTGGACATTAATGAATATTTAAATTAGTTCATTCATCTATCTATCTTTTACCCCTCCATTGCTGTCTTTGCAGTCTATTCTAGCCAAACACTGTGAAGCTACTCTGCACAGAGGCAAAATGTAAAACACAATGTTTCTGTGTTGTAGAACTTTAGAAACAGTAAATCATACTATAAGCCTGACAGACAGTGTTGAGTAGCATTATGTTTTTAAAGTAATTTGTTAGTCATTAAAAATCTATTGCTTACTGAGAAAAGTAGCAGGATTACTACTACTTTATGTTACCAAAGACCCTTTTGCATTGGCACTTCCACACTACAGCCGATTTAACTATGAGTATATGGACTTCACAACCTACTGCTATGAGTGAATTGATCCAAATATTGATAGTATCAATACCAGTTGATTGATACGTGTGAAGGGATCGATACCTTTGTTTGTTTCTCCCCTCTGTGTTCAGTACATTGCTCCTGTTCCATCAAAAAGTAGACAGGTTTGAACAAATGCTGCTTCTCTCACATCTTGCATGCACATGTTGCTTGTCACCTCCTCCCCTGCTCTGCCGTGTCTTGTTGCCATGCTGTCATGTGACTCTGGAGTGTGAGACAGCACGATAGCAGAAAAAAAGAGGAGATATTCTATGGCTGCAAATGAGAACAATGTAAACTGTAATCTGTATATATAAGATATTCACTCCTGTGTCAACACCACGAACTTAAACAAGCAGATGAAAAACCATAGAATAGAGAACTCCAAAAAAGAAAAAGAAGCAACGAGGAGGAGGAAAATCCCCCAGACAGACCCTCAGAGTTTTCTGACAGAGTACTTTCAGAGAGGCAAAGAATATCCAAGTAGCTTATATAACAGTGAAAGTAACTTTTTTAGCCACGACTCTTGTTGATCTTCAGCATTATTTAATGTTAATTTTCAGCTACTGGTCATCACATTAGTTCCTTTAGCAGACTGATCACCTATAGGCTATATCCAAACACTGAAATAATATATTAATATTGAAGATCAAATATTGAGATCAAATTTTCGTGACTTTAAATGTTTATTTTGGATTCTGTTTTTATTCAGATTAGTAACCTTGGAATTGGCAGGATTATTTTATTTCTGAACTCAAGGTCCAGCTGTGTTTGATGACCTTTGAGCAGCTCTTTTATTAACCTCTCAATAAGACTTCTGATTATCCTTTTCCACAACTGTGGTTGGTTTCTTCACATCATTAGTAAAAATATACATATACATGAGTACAAACTGAACCAGATCCAATTAAATGGGAAGAAACAAGTGTTCAGGCGGATTTCTTTGTATTCAGACAGTGCCACTGCAGTGCCCCGCCTTCCCCATCACGATCTTTCTAAAGAGAGCTTGGACTCACTAATAGGTTTCTGGATCCTGGCAGAACCAACATGCCACTATGAGGAGGGGTGTAAGGTTAATCTGTATGTGTTTGAAGTCAGGTTGTGCCTCATTGACTCTCTCCCTCTCTTCTCTCATCACTTTCTCCATCATTTCTTTGCACACACACACACACACACACACACACACACACACACACACACACACACACACACACACACACACACACACACACACACACACACACACACACACACACAGATATCGGTGCTTTGAACTGTGACTAAAGCTTTCTTGTGTCTCTGTATTTTTTTTTTGCCCCTCTTTGATCTCTGTTAAAAGGTTAAGGTGACTTTGGGGGATTGTGCAGGGCAGGGAGTGTGTAAAGTTCATGCTAGAGAGTTTCTGTCAGTAGCAGTCACTGGATAATAAAACTTTTCACTTTAATAGCATTGAGCTTGCATTAGTGCATGACTACTTTAGAAAGTACCACACGCCTTTTAAGAAAACTGCTGCAACACTGACCGTATACCAGTGTTTCCTTCTATAGCGAAGATTGCAGAATGATAACAGAAATGATCACAGCAGCCTTTAAATTTGCCAACCTTATGAAGATCTCCCTTTGGAGCCTTTATTGGCTGGAAAAATAAGAGGGGCACTATAATTCGGCCTAACAAATTTGTTCCATAAGCTGCTCATGCCTAGCTCTGTGTTTTTCATGGTCTTCACAGTTCAAAATAACTATTATTTATATCATACCGGGGGTTTGTGCAGCTCATATGTCTGAAACTGCTTTAGCTGAAACCTAGCTGTTTTCTGATTGGCTAGATCGCATACACAAAAAAATTAAACTACTTGTCCAAACTAACTTGTTTGGACTTATATACTTCAAGCCATTGCTTTCTGCTTGGGATGTATAGAAAAAGTAATTTTTCAGAAGACGTGTAGATCTCTGGCAGTAGTTTTCACCAATGGAGGATCCTGAAAGGTGTTCCAGGTCATCCAAGAAGGGGAAGCAAATGAGGGAGGTGGGTCGTTAGGCAAGATCTTCATTTATAGTGTATCTCACAGTTATGCTTATGGTTTTGCGAATGCATTGACATTTCGGTTCCAAGAGGAGAATCTTCCTGCACATAATCAACCACATATTGCATGAGAGCAGCTTATTATAACCTATAATTACCTTTCAAAATTAAGTGACCTTTAGCAGCTATGGGAATACATTTATGTGTGCTGGCATTGCCGTCTTTGGATTGTGTATTACTGTTGACCCAGCTGACCTAGAAAATGGGCTTTTGTAACGTGTGGCACCGTTTTCATTCAGGAGCTTATCTCTGCAGTAGTAAATGGACTGTTATTCATACCGACACAGAATCAGATTGCTCAGGTTCTGACAGTGTTTGTTTGTTTTTACATTGTCTGTTAATTGTAGCTGTATTCATGGTGTGTTTTGGTTTCATGATTTATCTCCGTGTATTGTGAATGTAAGCCCAACAAGGGACACTGGTTGGAAATTAGCTATAAACTTATCTGCAGTACATCAGTTTCATGTTTTTACTTGGACTATGTTAAACTGAGCTGCAGACTGCAGTCGTAAAAACTTTTCCTTCAAAATCTGATTTTTACTTGCATTCTTCTTGTTGCCATTTAAACTTGAATACTTTTACTACAGCTGACATGGAAAAACTCAGCTCTGTTGATGCTCACAACAGATGTAATGCCTCAACTTCTTTCACTGTTCTTATTTTAACTATCCCTTTAACCTTTGTGAAAACATGCTAATTTATTCAGTGAGAGTATGTGAGAGGCAGCTGTGTAACTGAATCCCTCAGTTTTTCTTCATTTTCCCACCAATCATTTCCACATTAATTCTACTGCTCTACATGATAATTAAAGTTTAAGTTTGACTCCACTATATTTACTGGACAAATGACTGAAAAAGTAGTACCAATGTGAAAAGAAATTGCACAATTATTACATCATGAATGAACTGATTAAAACAACTTTTTTATGGAAAGTTCAGTTTCACGAGGCACATCCAGGCCTGTTGGATCAAGAAATCACTTAAAGAGAAAATGTCTAAAAAAGTGAAGTAGACTAAAAATGTAATACATCATGCCTCAGTCTAGAAAAACAGCTGTGAAACAAAGTCATTGTTATCCATCAGTCTAGAAAAGATTACAAAGTCATTTTTAAGGTTTATGGAATCCAGTAAATGGAAAGAATTTGGAACAGTGGTGCACATTCCCAGGACTGCCCATCCCTAAACTGATCATAGTTACTTTTAGCAGGTGACAGTGTCAAGCACAGTCAGCAATCTTGGTACATCCGTTGATTTAATGCTATTTTACATCAACTGTTCGCTCAGCTGATATTCTTTGGCACATTTTATTGCAAATTGTCCATTTGGTGTGCTATTTAAGTTTCAGCCCCATGTTGCTGCCTTTGCAAGCCATTTTGCAACCCACCTCCACCCAAACTCCTCCGGTTTGTGCTTTTCATGGCATTTACTTATGCCTGTTCTGTTGTGTCAGGGGGTTGCTGTTGTTGATATCCTTGCCTTTTGGCTTTCCACATGGAAATGCTCACAGAGTAAATAACTATGGATGGTATAATAGTCCCACTTTGATTAAAGAGATTTGGACAAAAAAAATCAGCTTTAGATTGTACAAACGACAGAATTATATCATGCATGAGACAGCGCGGCAGGTAAAACTCTGGAAAATTCATACTGAGTGGATGTCATGTGGCCTGCCCCTGCATGCTCTGTCCAGACAGCACTGTACCCAAATAAAACTCGGTATTTCCACAAGTGAGAACGTAGCTGAGGCTGAATCTGCTGTTTGTATTGAATGTAAAAAAATAAAATAAAATAAAAATTTGCAACTTTGACGAATCCCAGACTCCATTCTCCTAACTCCGGCTGAGATTCATGTGTAAAAATGAAGCTGTAAATCCCAGGACATGTGTAAAATCATTCTTGGAGCATAGTACATGTTCTGTTTAGTTTCCACCTTCATGACAGCTGTAAGGTGGGTGATTTAAAAAAAAAAAAATCCTACCCTCAAATACTGATAAGGCTTCAGTTTAGGCACATTGCTGCTGTGCCAACACATACTGTAGCTGATAGCTGTCCACCTCTGCTAATTCAAGTCACTGATCTGGTCAAATATTATAATCCACTGTGTCAGTTTCCTGAGTGAAATTCTAGTTTTTAATCCATCTGCGTAAATGTGTGTCTGTGCTTTGAACCCATACAATTTATAGATTCTGCTAACCGACTGGCCATTTTTCGCACTTAGCACCTCACCTTCATATCTAAATATGGTCACTTCTGGCTCCAGAGAAATCAGTATGACAGTGAGCAGTACGCCTCAGTACACAGTGTCCAAAACTAACAAGTCAATACACTCCTCTTTTACATGCAGTCCACATTAAACCTGGAGTGATAACTGATAACAGTAATGCATTAGACTAATAGAAGGTGCTCCACACACAGCAACAACTGGTGACAATGATGGGTTTCAGTCTACTTTACAGCATTCATCCCTGTAAACACTGGCAGTGGTTTGTTTAGGTTTGAAAGTACAATGATGCATTTGTATTTTCCGTAGCACTTTGGCAGGTTATCGAACGATGAGCAAAGGTGCATTTGTTCCCTGAGTTGGTCCTTGGAGCAGCACATCTCCAAGCACCAGGTGATCTTGTGTCCGAGTGTATTCTGGGAGGAAGTGGTAACTTAAAGAATATAGCATCTTTAATGTCTGGAAACCTGATCGGCTGTTTTCACATACATTAGCACAGGAAGGGGTTTTCCCCTGCATACAAGCACCGTTGCACTTCTGCTCATTATTACTATGGCAGCGTGTGTGTGTGTGTGTGTGTGAGTGTGTGTTATTTTTGCGATACACGGCTCATCATTGTTATAGTAATTCACCCAAGGGAGGATCTATGTGTTCTGTCTGGTTAATGAGGCAGTTTCCAGTGACCTCTTCATGGGGATGGATGGCTCACCTCTATCCACATACAGCATGCCTACGTTTTGTTTTTTGTTCCCCTCCCTGCTGTTCTGCCCTTCTTTTTGCTGATTTTTTTTTTTACAGTTCTTCAAGACATCATTAAGTCACCATTTTTCCATCATGTCATTCTCTTCTCTTCCCCTCTCTCTGCTCTTCTCCTCTATCCATTAATTTGCAGCAGTCTCCATCCTCTCTACATTTTACCCTCTGAGCCAAAGGAACCAGTACAGAGAAATCAGCATTAATAAGGTATGAGGTGGTGTACCATTACCACACAGATAAACACACACACACCACTGACATCCCCGGACTCTTCCATGAGAAGGAGGGTGTAGGGTACAGTGTTCATGTTATCATTGAAATGAGAATGCACCTGCAAAGAAGCCCCGAAAGCCAGTTCAGAGGGTTGGAAGTGAATTCAGCCTGGTTGGAGGTTTTAGGTGAGCTACAGCGACTCTTTAAATAGAGCATACTCTTGGCTTATAATTCATCTTTAAAATCTGGCTTACCTGTGAAATAATTATACAAAAATGAGTCCCACTGAGTGCTGAAAAGCTCAAACCAATATAGGTAATGGACTTTTAAACATGTTTCATAAGGGTGCCATAAAGATTTCCCTTTACTGTAAGTACCTCTGGGTGAGCGTTTCCTCTTCTGTTTCAATATTTTATACTATAGAAGACAACACACTGGGTGTTAATCATAAAATTGTTGCTTTTCAAACAGATAATTTCAGATAATTACACCACTGAATGCCTAGATTCTGATTACCACAAAGCATTCAGTGCATAATGAGGTCGACCACAAAGCAACCAACTCAACTCAATTTGCACTCAGGAAGTGTGATGGCACTGCCATGATAACTTTGCCGGCAGCAAATTATGTTCTCAGAGTTCACAAAGACACACTGTTTGCATCTATTCTCTAACAGTGTAGCACTGAACCAGTGTAGCACTGAACCAGTGTAGCACTGAACCAGTGTAGCACTGAACCAGTGTAGCATGGGGTTTATACCGTACCTGATTCTACTTTGCTTAACTGGCTGTCACACTACTCATAAGGTGCTGGTTGCTGGCAAATAGTGCCAAATCTCTCACATCGGGCTGCCGTGCTGGGTTGTTTGAATTCTTTTTTTTTTTTAAGATGTTGCACCGTCTAATTTACATTTAGGGTTTAGAATAAAATGCATTAACAACTTTCTGTTATAGTGCTGGGTATAAACCTTCATTGTGTATGAAATATATTTATGGCAATTATGCCCAAAAAGTGATGTATCACACAGCATCACACAGTTTCTGCAGATTTGTTGGATGCACATGCATTGTGCAAATCTGTCATTCCATCACATACAGTGTACAGAGTACAGCGAAGTCATTGGTGTGTTTGAGAAGCCAGTTTAAGCCAGCCATCAGAAGATGTGGTTACAATAAAACATGTACACCTTATAAAGTAGCCACTGCGATAGGAACAAATGAACAGATACAGTGCTAGAGGAACTTGATGCCTGGAAAATTTAGCAGTTCCAAAAGTAAGACTGGAGTAATAACTAGTGCATTGGCAGTGTTTGTTGAGAAACTGAAAGCATCGGCTAACAGGCTGCCATGCTTGAGACACAGGATCAGTGCAGGAGTCAGGAGCATCAGTGGTGCCAGCCTTGTTGGCAGCTTGTCAAGCAACAATAGCCAGGAATCTGAGCCCAAGGCAGACAAGCCAAGGGTGATGCCATGTCACTCAGTAGCTTCATTTGCACAGACACAAGGTCTTATTTTCATTGCTCAGGCTACACAAAAGAGTGTGATCGCTCTTCCTTAAAGTACCTCATGGTTAACGACCCATTAACCGGTTCCTTTATTATCTGTGGAGATTTTGACAGATGCACTGTATCTCTGTAAATGATACCTAAATATAAGATGGCAGTTTGTTTTTCACTGACAGCAGAAAATCCGTTTTAAAACCAGGAATCAATTTCCCTCAAAAATGTATTTCTCACTGATTTGGATTAAAATGTACCTGCTGTGATTTATGTGATCAAAACACTGTAGCAACATGTGGAGGGACAGGTTCCATGCTGGTCGTACTTTGACTGATTTTTACAAGGAACAAAGTCATTTCTAGTATTATATGGAAAAAGGACACCAGGTCAACCTAATTTCTATTATTTACATTGTTCTATTTTTGTTTGCACGTGTTCAGATCAGGCTGCAGACTGTACATAAAAGATGAATGCAATCACTGTGACATCACCCGCTGATATTTGAGCCACATGTGACCATATTTAGCCCGGAGGCCAGAGTACTAAGCTATCAGCTATTGTTAGTTGGACATTTTAACATGGAGCCAGCCTCAAGTGGCCACTAGAGGAACTGCAGTTTTTGCCCTTTTCTGCACTGTCTTAATTTTTCAGACGCAGATACTGGTTGCTTGGTTGAGATTCTGTCATGGTCCGGGTGAGCACGGGGTTTTTCCACTCCGCTGGGTTTTTCCACTCCGCTGGGTTCTACCTTCAGGCAGAGACTCCAATCAGCTTCCACACCTGGTTCCAATCAAGTCACCTGCATATAAGACCAGCATTCACAACAGACCTCTGCCAGATCTTCTGCTAACCCATGTCAGTGCTAGGCTGCGAACCCCTTGTGAGAACCCTCAACTACTGCTTTTCCCTCACCGTGTTTTTCTTTGTCATAGGACCCACCTGGCAGTCACGTTTCCCGAACTACTCTCATCTCCGCCTGGACGCTGGTTCTGTCATCTGGTTTCTTCCTCTCCACCATCGGACTACACCTGCCTGCCTCCCTGCCAAGTCCCTCACTCCACGCATATTCTGGATCCTCTCTGGACACTCCTCACCCGGAACCCCCTGGACACCCCTTCCTCGCATGACACTTTAAACCTGCAACGCGTAAGCCCTAACCTCCATAGCCTAATCCTGCAGCTGTGATTCACTGGACTGCCACTGACTACTTGTCTCTTCTCATTATAGTGACTGCGTACCTCCATCCAAGCCGCTGCCCCTTTTTTCCATCCGTGAAATCCAGCACCTAGCCATAGCACTCAGTTTCATGTTCACAGTTTGGCCTCACAGTTCACAGTTCATAGCATTTCATAATTCATAGCATTCATAGTCTCCTGTTGTGTAATTTCACTAGACACTTGTAAATAAAGCACTGTGTTCACGCCCGTTTGCCTCCCTCTGTGTCTGCATTTGAGTCCACACCCACAGCCGGGCCCTCTCGGCCGTAACAGATTCAACACATTGATCCTGGGTTTGACTCCTGTCCACTTCGCACTGCACCTGGTATCACGGTATAATTTGGACAGGGTCGGCAGCAGACCATATTAACTCAAGCTGGAGGCTGGATTTGCATGTGCCTTATAGAGTAAGGAGTTCAGTCTGGTGGGAGCTTGGAGTAGAGTGATTGCTCCTTTGCATCATAAGGAGTCAGGTGAGGTGGTTCAGGCATCGGATTAGGATGCATCCTGGGCTGCTATCTGTGCAGGTTTTCCCATCACGTCCCACTAGGAGGTTACGCCATAGAGAATATATGTCATCCAGTCTTGAAATATTTGAGGATCCCACAGGCGGAGCTTAAAAATGTTGCATTGGAGACAAACTTCTGGCTTAGCCTGCTTCCAGTAAGACCCAACAAAGGATAAGTGTGAAATGGCCAGATGGACTGACACTTCCATCAATGAATTTTTGATTAAAATCCGTATTAATCTCAACACTCCATTTTACAACTCTGTTACAGCTATAAATTATATAATGCCATTAATAACATTTTAAAAGATTTTGTGGGAGATATGACAGGCCAGTAAAATGAAACTTCCATGAAAAATGGAGAGCAAACTGTCAGCCAGTCGAGGAGATTCCACAACCAAATAGACTAACTTGAAGGAATCATCCTCCGAGAGTGTAGAGTTTTACCATCATATCTTCACCACCTGTAGGCATGAAAGGTGCTTTTCAACTGTAGTTTGTTCCTTTGTGCAACTATAGTCAGCATGAAGTCACAGCATTTACAGTGGATTCCAACTGGATTTTGTAAAAAAAAAAAAACAAAACGAAAAAAACAACACAAACTTTTCAAAATACCATGACAGATAATCTATTCTCAACTCTGCTCATAGGTTTTTGGGCCTTTTTTAGGATAGAAAAGCAGGGGAAGACACACAACAAAGGCGTTGGGTCAGAGGTGAGTCCAGGCTGGAGCATTAAGCCTTGTGGCATATGGTTGCCTGCTCGCCCTTTGGGCTAAACTGGCAGCCAGAATATTCCAGACTTTTGTTGATTTGCCAAAAGACTTCTAGAATCCATCCACCATGTACAGCAGAGCTTAACACAGCTATAAAAAATGAACACTAAAGTGTGTCATGTAGTGGACAGAGCTAAATGCAAGACTTGACAAAGGAGGCAGACATACTATCTGGAGCTAATTCAAACTGGCAAATTAAATGTGAAGGCCAAAGAGATGTGGGCATCAGCGCATATGAGAAACTCTTGGGTTGCTTTTGTAGTACGCTCTGGGTCATTATCTGCTGTGACATGCTGTCCGATCAGTTTTGCATCATTTGGCTGAATCTGAGCAGAATGTAGTCCTGTACACTTCAGAATCCATCGTGCTACTTACATCAACAGTCACATTATCAGTAAATAGTACATTGCCTCCACTATATTTGACAGGCGATGTGGTATGCTTTGGATCATGAGCTGTCTCTCTCCTTCTCCATATGTTGCTCTTCCCATCATTCTGGTAAAAGTTAGTTTCATCTGTCCAAATACGTTTGTCAGAACTTAGCAACTCTTTTAGATGTTTTCTGCCTTTTTGTTCTTGAGTGTAACCAGTGGTTTGCACCTTGTTGTAAACTCTGTATTTCCATTCATGAAGGTGTCTTTGGCAATGATGCACCTCCCCATCCACATATTTCTATTCTGTCGACCTTCAGACCAGTGACAGCCTCCCTCACTTCCATCAACATTTCTTTGGAATTGGGAACACCCTCATGAAACTATGTATAAGACAATTGTTCAATTAATTGTGAGCCTCTGAAGGTTGGGGGCTGCAAAAGTGATAATTCCTTATCACTTTTGTTAAATCCATTAAAGACGAAGGGCTACACTTTATTCACAACTTGATTTGATTTAAAACGCACTGAGATATTGTATAAAGACAAAACTGTGTTATTGTCCATAAACTTATAGACCTCACTGTAAATGGTAACTGCTGGGGTGTCTGTGTAAGTTCTTAGTCATCCATGCCATAATAATCTTCACTTCAGAACTGAAGAAGCTTCTCAGATGAGAGGTGAAACATCTTCAAGAAACTTAAAGAAGTCCAGATCCTTACCTTTCCAAGCTCCTTAGACTAACTGTTGGGTTGCATCCATGAGACACGCCAGAGAGGCGACCGTTTTTCAAGTGGTCTTAAGCTTAAGCGGGACTGTTTTAGAAGTGAGGAAAACTGATGCTCAAATGTAAGTGAAGGAGACCGTAACATGGAGTTCTCTACCATATCGAGACTATCTCTCCACTCCGTTACGGAGTATAACCCCCACCCCCACCCGGTCATGGTGTGCAGATATTTCTTTAAGACACTCTGGCTAGCCCGGCCACACCCGAGAGCTTACGTATAAACAGCTGTGCAAACATGACACCGGTGGTAGCTTGATCGGAATGCGTCTCTGAGCGGCCTGAAAGTGGAGAGATAGTCTCTCACTCAGAGAACCAAGGTTACACAGTAACCATACATTTTCCCCCCCAACGACATGGATGTCAGGATTCCCGATTTTTCTTCAGTAGGAAATATGTTTGTGGTCTGATGCATGACTACGATGACCTGGATGACTGAGAACCTTCACAGACATGACGTAACCTGTTACATAGTAAAATGTTTGGATTTTATAAAATAAAAGACTATTTTGTTGTATAAAATTGTTCTGATCCCAACCAACCAACCATGTGATGTATCGTTCCGTACTGGCACAAGATGGCGCTAAACATTTCCTAAAACCTTTTAACTTTAAGCACTTATTTCTTAAATCCAGCTCCACAAAATTGGTGATATCAATAGCAGCTGCACTGAAAATTTTCTTTAAGAGGAAATTTAAATCGCACAAGGATTTTCGCTATTATACGCTTCCTATTTTTTAACTTCATGGATGAACTGCGTTAAATCAACAATGAAGTTAAAAAATGTAATATATAGAGATCAGATCAGTCTATAAAAATGTGAGACTGAACAATAAAATAGGGATACATAATTACAATATAATACAGTCCATTAAACGGTTTCTGTCGGTCAAAGCCTGATGTCTGCCCTGCAGGCTGCCATGTGGTTAATATGTGGCAGGTAGGGGGCTAATGTGTCAGCTCCTGTCTTATCACGTCACCTGCAAAGAACGGATGGGGCCCTGCAGGGAGAGAGCAGCAGTCACCTCTGTATGCATCTTCACAGTAGCTTTGGCATATCAAAGGACCACACTGTGTGCTCACATGAATGTTATACCACATAATCGTCCCTGCACTGTTAGAGTGAGGAGTTACAACTGTGCCAAGGTAAGCTGCATTATAGGATAAAGATATATGCTTATATGAGCATGTAATATAGACTATTTAAATATATAGAGTGTTTAAATATATAGACTATAAAACCCTCTGCCATTACCAGCCTTTTAAACCTCTATTCTTCTTCTAGCTTAAGCTGCAGATATGACAATGTTGTGCACAGTTTATTCAAGGCAAGAGCTCTCGAGGCTTTGTTAATTTGGGGACAGGAAAAGCCAACAACAAGCGGTTTATCTCAACCTACAATGTGTCTGTCAACCTGGCTGCAACTCTGTTACACTTACTTAATAATTTCAGCAGCCAGAGATAATGAGTGAGTAGTGAAAGGAGTGTGGGCTGAGCGGAAGAAAAAACATTTTGTATCCCACTGTGTCTTCTTGTCCTTTGTTGAATGTTTAATGTTGTTTTTATTCTGCTCTGCGCATCAATGGTTCTCAGCCAATAATGCTCATATTATTATGTTGCTGTCACCAGGAGATTGAGCAGTTAGTCAAGAGTAACATTGTTTCAATTTGTATGGCACTTGTGTAAAAATAAATACATTTAATGTACATACATTTAATTTGTACCTAAAAATGTATGTATTTAAATGTATTTACAGTGATTCAAGATCACTGGTAACAGGATGAGCAGCTCAGTGCAGCAGTTTCAAGGATGTTTCTCCTTTGTGATTTTGCTCTGATGAAATATAAGTAGTTACAATGGATTTGTTGCATTCCTTTCTAGATCTATATTTTTATTCTTGGACATTTTGGACATCTGTATACGTCCAATTATACTAAATGAAAAGGATTTGGATGAGGTAACTGGGGCGGCCAAAGGAGACCAATGAACTCATTGTTGTGTACATGATACCAGTGTGACAAGGATCATTATCCGTATAGAAGCAGCTACTAAAATGGTACGATGCACATGATCAACAACAATCGGCATTCAAATCATGACTGCTCTGCTGCCACAAGGACAGATACAGCAAATCTTTCTCATCCCTATATTGGGTTGATGTTAGGACTGTGTGCAGGCTACTAACATTCTTCCACTTCACACATGCATGTCTTTATGGACCTTGTGCACTGGTACGCAGTCATGTTGGAAGAGGAAGGGGGGCCATCCCCAAACTGCTCCCACAAATTTAGGAACATAAAATTGCTCAAAATGTCTTTGTATCCTGAAGAATTAAGAGATCCTTTCACTGGAGCTAAGGAGCCGAGCACAACTCCTGAAAAATAACCCCACACCATAATCCCCCCCCCCCCGCCCCAAGTTTACACTTGTCACAGTGCAAGTACAGTTCTCCTGGCAACTGCCAAACCCAGATTTTGCAGGCAGAGAAGATGGACGGCTTTTTGTCTTTGTGTTTTACTTTTTTACAACCAACAATAATATTAGTCATATAATATAACACATCATAAATAAAAGTAGTTATTTTTATCATTTATTCTTTAACTAATACTTAGATGTCAAAGTCTAAATGTCTAAACCTTGTTAGCAGTTTGCTGACTTGGATTTGTACCTAAATTCAGGCTCCAAAAGCAGGACGTAGAATGGCTAAAAAGAGTGCAGATAAGAGGAGAAAGGGAACAGAAATCTGGGTGTAAAAGAGAACAGTGGAAGCTTGAGGCGCTGACCTATCTCTGATCCACATTATCTCCTCTATAGTTAGAAGATGCTGAGCAGCTGAGCTCTCTTATTTATGGCTTGCTGTCGCTTGCTGTAAAAACATCATTATTAGCTGATAGGCAAGAGCAGAAAGTGTGTAAATATTCTTTTAATCACTAGCAATAGCAGCAGTCATCATTACAGTTTCAACTGAGAGGCATGAATGGAGCAGTAATCAGAGAGGGGGACAGGCTGACATAACCATAAACATGCTGGCTGTGGACCAGTTTTAGATTCTGCACTTTTGACAGACATGCATACTGCATTTATATTAAAAGTGAAGGAACATTTTTGATTGGTTCTGAATTTGTTCTCCAACTATGAGAGGACCAGCACACAATTTCAATGTTAAAATTTGATCTCTTTAAGGATAGATATTGATTCCACCTGAGAGCTCTTTCGTGGATGCTCTTCAAATGATCAAATTAACTTGAGACACACACTGGAGTTCTCAGTCTGCACATATCATGAAAATATTATACATAACGATACCCCATTTAAGGAATAGCAAATGGATTAAAATGACAAAAGAATGTAGGACTGAGGTGTAAGCTTAAGATGGATTTATTTTCCAGGTCAGAAGCCTTATATTTAATAAACCTGCATTTAATATGCCCAGATCATCGAGTTACAGAAACCTGGGCAGAAATATTTGATGGATCGTGGCAGCTAGCTTTGATCATCAAAGCTAGCCGTCGTTTTTTCCATTCCATCTTCGATTTTTTCAGTAATTAGACAGAACATGCAGGAATGTGTTGAGCAGTTATAAAAGGTGAGCACTGTACCTTACTGAAATAATGATCGTCACAAAAACTTAAACAAGCTTTGAAGAATCTGATATTAAATGGAAAATAAAGCCAGAGCCTAGAGTTTTTTAAAAAAAATAAAAATAACACTATGTTTAATGCGTCTACACACACACACACACACACACACACACACACACACACACACACACACACACACACACACACACACACACACACACACAACTAACACGGTCCACTCTCTTACAAGGTCCATTCTTCTTCTGCTCTTTCAGCGGCTCTTGTCAGAACCACTTGTATAATTAGATTTGTTTAATTTATATATATATATATATATATATATATATATATATATATATATATATATATATATATATACTGAACATCTGTTCCGATGTTCAGTCTAGCTTTGGGAAAGATAGATTATGCAGTGTATGCTCGTTGCTTGCTCACCTGTGATTGTGTAGTCATTAGCCAGTGACTGTGCACTTTTGCAGTCAGATACACCTGCCATTTGTCACAGCAGCTGCATCCATCTTTATTATTATTATTATTATTATTTTTACTGTTTCTAGCTATTGTCAGTGGAGCCTGAACACGATGCAGACCAGTTGTTCAGAACTGGTCAAAACTATGCATGACAACCTGTGACTTTCATAGTTAAAACATTTGGATGTTTTAATTGTATTTGACCTGGACCTGACCTGGGTGAAAATACATTTCTGGTTCTGTGTCAAGAATGCACAGCGGCAATTTGATAAATGCAGTAGCTGTGTCCATTTATAAACTCTGGATAAATGGGCTCACTGTAATAGCATTGAAAATGAAGCTAATGTAAAATTTGATATCATGCTAATGAGGGAGAAAAAATATCCTCATTACCTGCACGGCCTCCTTTTTCCAAAGTGCAGTAGTCTGATTCACATCACAGCTTCAAGGCACCACATCAGGCCTGCAGCTCGCCTCAGCATCTCATAATAGCCCATTCTTTTTGCACTGCACCAGATAATGACCTTCACCATACTGCTCCATGATGATAGCTTTTTATGGATGAGTCATGGTTGACTGGTTGTTTATGTTTGCCGTCTATATCTCTCTGTCTCCTCTGCTTTCTCTGTCTTAAAAATGCATTAACACATTTGGGGTTTTTATGAGCATGTATGGGAGGCATACATTTATTTAATGGAAATCACTGCAAACAGGAACAAGGCTAATATGATTCTGCGGTACACTGCGTGCCTTACACCAGATATAATTTACATCTGAGGTGCATTACTTTAAATGATAATGACAGTAGCACTCACTTGCACTCTGGAGATCAGAGAAGTAGTCAGTGGACAATATTAGTGATGCGCGGATCGATCGTGAAATATCGATTCCTCCGATACCAATGTTCTAGAATCGATTCTCACATTAAAATATCGATATTTTAGTAATTTAGAGTAAATTTGTAGTTTATCATTAACAGGAACACAGTGGAAAGAAACTATAACATTCGGATTGTCTACATTCAAAGGAACTACTTCCTCTTCCACCTTTCATAGTTACGTGCGAAATACGGCTGCATAAATGTCTCGCAGCCGCTGGCGTGCGCACTCACAACAATGGCTGAGCGTAATTGGAGTCATGTGCGGACTTACTTTACCTCCACAAACAGCTGAGACGTGGTTTGCGATACATGTGGCAAAAAAGTGCTCCAATGCTCCAGTGCTGCAAAAATTTTCGTTTGTGCTGCTATCATTTTAAAGATATTCAAGAAAATTTCTAGAGGTCATCAGAGGTCAACCAGCCCCCCCACATTAATGGAATCAAACAAAACTGGTGTCAATCAACTATGCTGTGTTTGTGCTGGTTTGTGCTGCTAAAATTGTCATTTGTGCTGCATCTGTTTTAAAGATATTAATGAAAATGTAAAGGTCAAAAGGTCAACCAGCCCCCCCACATTACCCAAATCAAACTAATTTGATGTCAAACATTTGTGCTACGTTTGCGCTGGTTGAAAAAAAATTCATTTGTGCTGCTATCATTTAAAAAATATTAATAAAATAATGTCCTGATGCCTGCTCAATCATCCAGGTAAGTAAATTCCAAAAGGTTGATTCTGTTCATCCGGACATTTTCAGTGGGAGAAACGTTTTGTCACTCATCCAAGTGACTTCTTCATTCTCAGCTGACTGCAGGTTTCCCCAACCTTATAAACAGTACATTTGCATAGTGAAGGAAACTAGCAGCACTGAATGAACAATGGGCTGGGGGGTTAGTTCCATGATTGTTATCGTATGCAAATTCTTATGACCATTGCTCAACGACTACTAATCAAAGACACAGATTCTCGAATGGCCATGAGTACCATTCACAGAGAGTTGGGGAATGGCTGCAATCACAGCATTGTAAGATGGCGAAAGATGTACCCTTGGGCCCCCCTTCTCGATTCAGAGATGGTCAGCATCCTGACAGCTTGATGGAACTTGATGGACAAAGCTGTCTCTCAGTCTGCGGGTTCTGGCCCGGAGGCTCTTCAATATCCTTCCTGATGGCAGCAAACTGAAGAAGCTGTTGAAGGGATGACTGGAGTCACCTGTAATGGAGAGGACCTTCCGGATGAGGCAGGCGCAGTAGATCTCCTGGGGAGGGAGACAAGAGAGGTCCCCACAATCCTCTCCGCTGCTCTCACTACCCGTTGTCATTTTTTATTTAAAGAGGGGGGTTATTTAAATCTTTTATGTGAGGTAACATTTACATCACAATGGCTAAATCTGGGCTAAAATCTAATGTCCAGTCACTGAATAAACAAAGGAAAAATTACAGTTTACAGGTTTACCAGTTTGACTCGACACCTGTTCAGGATTTGGAAAGAGTAAGTTGAAAAAAAAAACATGAATTTGTATTTCTAAGAATATGTTGCATAGTTTGAATCGAAGCCAAGGATTTGGATCCCCTGGCTGGTGCAGTTAGTTCAGTCTCAAGATGTGGCAGGACACAGGTAGGTGTAGATGCAGCCGGCAGTTTTTACCAATTGAAAAGTTTAAATGTTAATAATTTACAGTAGCTATGCTACCGTAGCAGTTTTTGGTGATCATAAATAGAACTGTGCAGTCGAGAGGAGACAGCTGAGGCTAACAGAAAGGACATTACGTGTTAAAACCACGCTCTGCTAGGAGGGAGGGAAGCAAACTAATTTCATTCAGTAAAGTTGGTAAATAGCTTTATTCACAAGATGAACAGAAATGGCACATTACACTGAGAAGGGGTCTGTGGATACTGCTAAATCAGTGGTTCTTAACCTTGTTGGAGGTACTGAACCCCACCAGTTTCATATGCGCATTCACCGAACCCTTCTTAAGTTAAAAAAAAATATATATATATATATTTTTTTTTTCAAATTCAAGACATAGATATGTTTTTTACTGGTGCACAAAATGAGCCGTGCATGAACATCACCTTGTTCAAAGAACAAAACCAACACAATGCATGAACTTACACCAAATTACATACCTGCAAATCAGTGTGACTTCTGCCGTTGCCTTTGAGAGACCAGTTCAGATATGTGTGGCTTCACCTTGGCAAGTGCCAGTCTCATGTCATTTTCACAGAAAATTCTGTTCCTTTTCTTCGTTTTTATGTCCAGCATCGTCGAAAAGGATTGCTCGTGTTAAGGTTCAAAATATTGGGGATGGAGACAAGAGAAAAACCACAATAACAACACTGGTCCGGTCGGGTTGAGTCAAACGATGATTTAATGATCACACACGTGGGAGATGGACACTGATGCAGACAGCCTCAAAATCTCAAAATGGTGGAGCATTGCTCAGACTTTTATAACCTCTGGTGCCTCCACCTTATCATAAAAAGCCTAAACATTCACATGCTCTCTCTCACACAGCGCCTAAGCTACGACCTTGGCTCCCTGTTTATCTGCTCCTGCTGAAATGGGGCAGAAAACTCCAGCACACTCTGTTCTCTTCTACTCAGACAAATTAGACAATAACCTTCTGCGAACAGTATTTCTTATAACTCAGCAATATAATGCATCATAAAACAATATCATTCATTCACAACAAGTCAGCAATTTAATGTAATGCAAATCAGTTTAACTAATGCAATAGTTATCAGCTTCTTCTAATTCAGGAGAATAATGCAAACTAAAACTACATAATAATTCACAATCTTTAATTAGGGGTATAACATGGCATAAAATAATATCATAATTTTACAATTCCCCCTGATGAGGTCATTAGAATAATGACCTCACAAACACCCTGTAGCCCAGTGTGGCCGGGTTCATCTCTTCTCACTCCTGAGGTCCTTTGTCCCCCTGACGGGCAAACCATATGTAAGATGATCTCTGTGTTTGCGCAAGTCAGGTGCAAGACAAACTATTACTACAAGGATAGCAGGTCCAGATGACACTCCCCTGTTCTCCCACAGCTTTATTTGGTGTTCCCTTATACCATTCAGACGTAGACTAGAACCTCTGTCCGAAGAGCTCTTAACCTTTATTTTATTGCTGCAGCTACCAGTGTCGTCCAGTTGGGTGATCCTCTGCTCTTAATTCTTCAACCTTAGGGGTTAGACAACCCTTCAGTCGTAACACAGATCAGGGGATTATTCTGCTCCGATTTCAAACAACGATCTGTGTATTCTCCAGAAAAAGGAACAGGAAGGTGTCCCCTTTTTGCCCAAAAGCCTCTCGAACTTCGTTGGTCTGGTGTTCCCGGATTTCCGCCAACCCCTTCATGGTTATTGCTGTGTTTATGGGATCCATCCTTTTGTGGTGACTAGCTGGAGCCCAAACGCCATGACCCTTGGACCCAGTTGATGTCTCGGCAGTCACTGTGTCTGACTCTGCTACGGAGGGTCCTCGCATCTCTGTGACCTCGTCTGGTGTCTGTTCCTTTCTCTGTAAGAGACAGAAAACCAAAACACCTCTCTTCCTAACCCTAATAATCTAATGTTCTTATCTACTGACCTTCTAGTGATTCAAAATTGGTCTAAAACATTCAGAATGTCCCAGGGACTTATTCTAATCATATCTTATGTGTGTGTAAGCAGTGTTTGCATTTAGCCCTCTGCACTCAAGGCATTTCCTACACTTTATCAGTCCGGACAGTCACGCCGAACGAAGCTTCTGACCTTCAAAAGGCCGAGTGCCAACTCGTTATAAGCACATTTGCAAGGTGTGTCTGAAAATTATTGAAACCCCTCTTTTTGACAAAAGACAAAAAATTAACAAATCTTCTAAACGCTATTCAGTTCATTTCAATGAGTAATGATTAAACATGAAAGTGATAGTTTATGCTTTTTCACTGATTCTCTAAAAGGTCCGTCTTCTCGGACCGCTATTAGCTTAAGCTTTACCATTCCTAAATTATTAAAGACACAAATGAAGTTATAAAATGTTCAAATAATCCTGGTTTGATGTTAAAGCTCAACCTTCCCCCCCTTTTTGACACATTCCAATGTGTCAAATCAACGGAGCTAGAACATTCAAAAAAAAGTTAGGCAGCTACAAAGTTTCCCAGACTCTTAAGGTGATCTGCGTGTAACGTTCTGACTCAGGTATTTAATATTTTAATAAATGTCGTTTAATTAACTGCCACTATTTAAACTAACCTTAAAGACATAATTGAAGAAAAGATCACAAAGAATAACATGATATCAGTGTTTTGTAAGCGCGTGCGGCCTTCTATGCTCGAAGCCTTTCCCCTCAATAGATCAATCAGACATTCGCGCTGACTGTAGCTTTTAACCCTTATTAACTTGAGCACAACTCTACAATGAGCAACAAGTTGCGATATGTATAAAAATGATCATGGTTACACCTGCAATGAAAAATTATATCATTATCCTAACACCTGTAAATGGAAGATTCATCAGAGGTTATAACAATCACAGGAACACAGATGTTAGTATAAGGTCAAAAGCTTCAATAAATGATCATCGATGCAATGCTTGTTGCATGATTCTCATACAATAATAATGCTGACATTGAAAATCACAGTATAACACCCCCTTTTGTCCCGTTTCACTTGACACCTAAACGTTTATAAATGCCTCTTTAATTCTTGATTTTATTTCCCCCTTTTCTCCCCTTACTGACCACAGCAGGGGGATCTTAGTTTTGAATCAGCCATGAATCCAGCTCACCTGATTCATCAGTGAGCTCCACCATCACTGGCGTCTGACAGGGTGGTGCTGCATACTCTTCCTTTAATGTCACTATTTTCAACCTGTTAATTAGAGTGTTTAAACCTGAAGTCGACTACGTCCACAACAAGTCAATACAGCTGTAAATGTGGCCAATTATCAATCTATTACCAATCAATAACAACAGATAACTTCTATTTTATGCATGCTTTTAATCAACCACTCACCCAGAGGATCTCCAATCCCAGCAAGTTCCTTCTCCTCCTTTAATGAGTCTGTCCTCCTTCCATGCCCTGGTAACCGGTCCATCCAGAGCCATATGATCTCAAATATACATACGACAAGCCAAACCACACCTTGGTCACACCAACCCCTTTCCACCCCCAAGATGTCCAATGCCACCCTAGTATGGACTGTCAAATGTGGCTTTAACGCTGACTGTTCTGACAATCCATTTTATAACGTTCCTGGTCAGATTTGCCAATCTCTGCACCAGAGTTTTAAACGTTTCGCCATTTTCATTAGGTTTTATCTTTTATCTAGTTTCGACTCCAGATTTTCAATTTTTTGCCAGTTGTAATTAGTTTTTACCAATTCTTTGCTAGTTTAGTCTAGTTTTTATTTTCTGAAAATCCTTAGTTTCAATTTAGTTTTATTTGTGTTTTGCAAAAGTTAAGTGTAACAAAATCTCAGTTCCATCATATCCGTCATGCTCTTCTAATTATCCTTGGGTGTTGAGACTAATAACTATTAACTCTTGCCGCACCGAGTGGTCCTAATTTTGGTTGAAGTGAATTGATAACCTTTTGAAGGCGATTGTTTCACACCTTTATTTAGATGTCCCAGTCCTGTTATCTCGGGATACATCACGCTGCCTTATCTGGGGTTAGCTATTTTCTTGGGATGCGAGTTAAGTGGGTGAGCTCTTCAACGAGGGGGAGCGTGCTCCCCCTGATGAGGTCTTCTAGGTAAGCTAGGTTAACCTTCTTGTGTGAGCTTTTCAAGTGCACTTTTAAGGTTTGTGGGATTTTTTGTTTTATAAATGTCCCTCAAGACCCCCTGATGACCCAGTAATTCATTTTTGCGCACTGTAGTACACATTTAGTTTTTTGCTTGTAGCTCTCATACTCTACTTGCCACTCCTCTAAGTCCTGATGTTTCTTAGAGAGGACAACAGAACCTTTAAAATTATATCCCATGTGTGGGGGTGTGGCCTTGCCAATTGTTTTTCCCACCTTTTCAAAATGGCTGGCGTGCCCACAAGCACATTTTATGGAAGAAAGAAAGGTAAGCTTGATATTTACATTTAAAATGTTTTGTTAAACTCAGATTTTTATTTTATTCAAAAAATAAACATCTGGTAAATAATTTCAGGGGTCTTTAAGAATTAGGCTCATTTACTTTCACAGGGAACATGACTAATTTATTAATGTGTGCTCTACACATTGGGACTTTATATTTATATTTATTTCACTTTTTCCTAATACCCAACTTTTGACAAAGGCGGAGAGAATTCTTAACCCAATTATTAAGGGAGATTCAAACATAGATTTTTCAAAATATGAGAGGGTCAGGACCCACTAAAAGCCACAGAGAAGATTATCGAGATGCAGTGGCAGATGTAATAGAGAAAGACACAGGGCCACCTGGAATCTGTCGTCCTATCTGGTGCAAAACCAACATGTAGTAGAATCTGGAATTTTGATTTTGAGTTAAAAATAAAATATGGGTAAAATGCAGAAATGTTTTCCAGTAAAGAAAAAATAAGAGTCGCAATTATAGTTGAATCCATAACACCTAATTGTTTCTACGAGATCACGTCGTTGCTGAGAGTTATCAGTGATCTCAACGTGTGAAAGAACTCACAGTATCTGGGGTTTAAGCTCCTCTTGGCTGAGAAACCTGGGACAAACATGTGAACAAGACCTGAATAATACCAGTAATGAAGACTTCTCTCCAAAGATCAATAAAAGGAAGCCCCAATCTGATGAGAATCTAGCAAAATATGGTTCACTCCACTTGCCCGAAATGGTTAGCAGTCCAAGGCATTTCAGTTGTAGAATGATTGGGTACAACAATGAAACAGATGTGAGATGAGGGAAGTGCCAAATGTTCCTTTGTGTCTCCAAATAAAATCAGTACTTCCTCAGATATCCTAAATAAATTGACTTTTGTGAAATAGAAAGTTCAGTGCCATCACTTATTCCTAAACCAATAGTTTACAGCTAGTGAAGTGTCAGTGACTTCTGGGTTGGTCCCTGATCTTCATCTTATGAGATTGTTATTTTAATAACACTTGATTCATTTAAAAGAAAAAAGAAAAAAAAGAAAAAAGAAAAAACGAAAATATTTTCTCCCTGTTTTTTCTTATTCTCTGGGTCTCAGGAGGACATTACGTCCCTCTCCACTACAAGACTCTTGTTATGTCTACAAAAAAGTCATATTAAAATCATCCTCAATTCTATTCTGGCGCTGTCTCCCGACTTTTCCTGACCTGATTCTGCGCGTGAACGGAGCAGCAACACAGACGACTCGACTAACGTACTACCTTAATTTCACTATAGCAGGGCACGCACACATCAATGCAACCAAACACATTTTGCTATAAATCCAGTTAATTTTAGTTAGTTTTGTGAACATTCAGTACAGTTTTAGTTAGTATTCCTTTTTGTTTTGATTTTATTACCGTTAACGCAAATTCTTTCCACTTCTACTTTTCGTTATTTCATTTGTTGTCTTTAATAATAATAATAATAATCTCCTCTGCACCCTTGAATAAACACCATTAACATGATCAACCTTTTGCTGCTTGTTATTTCACCATGTTATTGAATCAAATACTACATGCTTATGTGGTTTACGACATTATAAATGTTTGAAGAATTTTTGAGGGTCAAATTTTGAGAATTTGACCATAGTGAAAGTTATGGCATTATCACCCCCTTTGGGGATTACCTTTTTCCAGTTTTGATGATATTCCTCCCCGTTCTTTATTTTTTCAAGTACCCCTCTTCGGTGGCGAGAAACTGTTGGTGTGATCAAGCGGGTGCTGTAAAAACAAAAGCTCAGGACAGAACAGTCACCAGTCATGTACTTCATTCAAAATTAACAAATATCAAGCTTCATATTGATCCTCTGAGTGTAATGGTACATTTTAATTTGCACTTCTTAAAAACAATATTTTCTTTATTTTACTCTTGTTCTTGTGCAGCACCACCCCTCAGCACATGCCCCTGTTATTTTATCTTACTTTTAAATTGTTGACTACTTCAAGAGAGCGCCCAAAAGACGGGGACCAGTGTTTATCATTACATATCTCCATTTTGAGTGTGGCTGTCTATCATTCCCCTCTTATTCATAGACCTCGGTGGAGGGTTTTTTTGTTTGTTTGTTTTTTTTCTAAAATTAATTGACTCTCTATAGTGACCCACTATGGTTAATAATAACATGCTCAGTCATGAGTGGGATCAAACCTTTTCTTCACTATAGCATTTAATATTCCCAACAATATAATGTAATACCTTAATTAAAACACAGCTACTAAAACACAATTTCCTTAATGCAAACATCAGTAGCTCAAAATTAGCAACCAAAGGGTTCAGTCTGCAGTTCACACTGCTGTGAAGCTACAGCTCTTTAGTCTCTGTCATTCTTCTGTTCTTGCAGACAAAACAAAACAAAACAAAACATCCACCCTTCTTTTACAGGCTGGGTGAATTGTCTGTGGACATTTAATAATCCTAAAGTCAGCACCGTTTTTGTCTCAGTATCAAGTCAGTTAAACTTTTAGTCGTCAGTCCATGACTTTTAGTCGTCAGTCACATGCATACATCCACACACATTCATACCAAAAGTTGCTGATAATGGAGTCTCACGCGCAGCCTATTCGAGGCTCCATCACCAGCAAGATGACGTCATCATTTTAAAGGAAACAGCTCCTTGTTTGTTTTTCCTTCTTTGGACTGGATTGACTCGCTGCAATCCTTTTAGGCTTCAGGATCAGTGTCCCATATAAGTGAATTTTCTCCCAAGCTCATTATAATCATGGAGAAAAAATACTTTGCGACTGTTTTCAATAAGAATATTTTATAGCGCTTTAAAGTTCAATCTCTCAGGCCTGGATTAAAGAGCTGATTTGTTAAATCAGGAACTCACAAAATACCAAAATATCACCACCGGTGGATCACACCTCTCAGATGTTCTTATCTCAGTGCACTGTAACAAAAGTAAAAACAAACGTAAACAATAAAACACTCATATAATAACAGATACTGGGGCCCATTGCAAACATGTCCAAAGTTCAAACCATCTTTCTCTCTCTTAGAGAAAGAGAACAATCCAAACCTCACTGATAGAATCAACCTAGTGTCAAACAAAACCCAAAGATCAACCAAAACTCCTTTTTGCACCAACAAAACATGTTGGATTTACTTGACTCAATAGTGGACACTAGTTACACACCAACTCTTTACCTTGGCAAAAACGTAAACAACTAAGTTGAATCAACACAACCTTTTCATAATCTCTTCGAAATAAAACTCACACCATTCATTCATCATTTTCGCTCTGTACCACTGCTCCTTGTTAGACTGTGTGAAGCACAGTAAACAATTCAGTGGAGGCTTTGAGCCATAAACAGACATCACGCACAGACATTGTTTTCATTATCAAAGTGCTTCAGACCATGTCCTCTAAATCTACACAAATGCCCTCTGCGTGGCATGAAATACATTTAAGCAATAAATAATCAATCAGTTCTTGCTGTTGTAACCAACTCCGTATTTGGATGTTTGTGTGCAGCATTTGTTAGTAAAGCATTCTTCATTGCATCAGCGTGTGTGTGTGTGGATCACTTCTCAGTTCATTGAATCAACATTTTAATTTGTGTGTGTGTGTGTGTCATTTCTCCCTCAATCAACGAGTGCATATGTTCATATGTATGTTTCTTTTCACTCTGAGTCGGTGCATGTAGATGTGTGTGTTTGTGTGGGTGTTTGTGTTCATCACTTTCCTGTTGTAGTGTTCTGGGTAAACCACGGCCTGAAGCGTGCCCTGGGTCCTGCCCTCCTCCTTTTCAGTCTGTTTGCATCCATTGGTGCTGCTGCTCAGAGTTCTGTCCATACTGGTTCTGGCCCCAATTGAGGCAGTCCTTTTCTCCAGTGTCCAGCATCTTCTCCTTATTTCGCTCCTCCTTTAACTTGACCCTTTTGCTTCGGTCTTCCTTCAGGGTTTTGATACGCAGCTCAATTGTCTGGATGTCCGTTTGTTGCTTGCAGAAGTGCGACTGCTGTCCGTTTGTTTGCAGGTGGAACGGCTGACATCCAGAAGGTGTATAGGAGAGTCTGCAGCTTCCACCTCCCCAGTGGAAGACCTCAATCTTTGTTCTGTTAGTTTAACACAGGCCTCAAGGCTCTCTGGGATCCCTGCTTGCACTCTCAAGCCCACGGCTCAGGTCGTAGTCGTGGTCCCATTCCAGGGGAATGGAGTCCATGGTTGTTTGGGTGTCTCGGCCCGAGCGTTCAGTCCAGAGCTGGGCAGCCCAGGACGCTGAGCGATCGGAGGACGGCAGAGGCGACAGGAAGCCATCCCCCTAACGTTCGCTCCATAGCAGACTGGACAAATCACACTGCTCATCTAGCTCCAGGATGCTCCGGCCTGATTTCAAGTCCAGTGTCTTGGACTCCAAGCCTGATGGGTTCGATTTTCAGCTAGCTCCTCCTGGGCCATGCTCAGTTTCTGCTCTGATGCCTCGAGGTCTTATTGAGGGCAGAAACCTCAGAGTCTTTTCCGTAGAAATCAGATTTAAGTCCATTGATGTTTTCCTTGCTTTGCTCCACGGCCTTTTGCGGCTCTGCTGTTCGGCTCTTCTCAGAGGTCAGCTCCTGGCCGAGCCCCGACACCTGTGCCTTCAGCTTATTTTCTCCTGGTGTTTTGTCCATTCTGAGGTGCCTCCTGACCTCAGTTACTCCTCCTGTCTCTGGCACGCCCTTTTTGCTGCCCGATGGTCATTGTTGGTCCGTCACTGTCCTGCACAGTTTTAATGCAGAGTTGTTAAGGTCAGCATGGTTTTGCTCGGCCTCACTTTTCCTCTGGGCTTAATGGGCGTCTCGTCACAGCTCTGTCAGCTGAAGCTGTCTTTTTCCATATGGCAAGAATGTAAAGAGTGTGTGAGAGGGGTGTGTCCGATCAGGCACAATGCTGGTGGCTTTGCGAGTGCCTCGTTTTCCAAATCCAGATGTTTATTTGTCACGTACACAGCAACAGAGAGAACAGTCTGTTGTTGGGATGGCTGAGCTCCTTCACGATCTTCCTGGTCTTGGTCCAGCACCGCCTGCTATAGATTGAGTGCAGGTCAGGGTGCTCGGAGCGGATGGTGCGCTCAGCTGATTGCACAACCCTCTGTAGTGCTTGTCTGTCCGGCATGGTGCTGTTCCCGAACCAGACAGTGATATAGCTGCTCAGGATGCTCTCAATAATTCCTTTATATAAGGTGTTCAGAATCGGTGGTGGGAGCCGGGCCTTTCTCAGTCTTCTCAGAAAGAAAAGACGCTGACAGAAATCTCCCCGTGTAGTGAAACGGGCCTTGGATTACCGCTCTCCGTCTCTGCTGCATGAGATCATTTTCCTGCAGCACTGTTGACATTTTCAAGTTGTTGTTGCGGGTTCAGCTGCTTTAGCATTTGGTCAGGGTCACATCAAAGATGGTAGAGGAGAGAGCAAAGATGGTAGAGGGGAGAGCAGGAGTCCAGGGTCAGCCTCGGCTTTTCCGGGCCGACAAAGCAGCCTGTAATCAAGCATAAAGAGAAAAAACAAAACAAAACAAAAACAAAAACAAACGAACAGGAAAATCATGTTGTATTGGCTGTGTTACTCAGAGAGGGGAAAAACAACGGGACCAGGCCCTGTGTCAGCCTTCTCTCCCCCTTTTTTTGTTTTTTCTCACCATATAATCCTCTCATAACCCACCAAGCTGACAGGACAACACAGGTACATGTTAAAATTCTTAAGATCATGTTTAAAGCACAAAAATGGAATTTTCTTTCATTCAGTAATCACTTGTATTAATCAATCAGAAGAAAACATGTCACAATTTGACTTTTATTAACCACTAAATTTGTCGTGTTATCACTGGTTGTGATTTTTTTTTGAAGTTAAGTTGTTGTCCTGCAACCCAGAGGGTTTATTTGTTAGTAGTGGATAAACTTTATTGTGTAACGGCGGGTGTATGTTAAGTTTCACTGCTTTAAACTTGCTGGAAAATCTTCACGTGTTCATGGGTGTAAGCTGTTTCTTCATTGCGTGTATGTGCGTTTGTACATGGGCTAATTTAACGTTTTTTCTCAAACGAGGCATTTCTCTAGCACGTGCCTCTCTCTCACATTTCTCTGCTTGTGTGTTTTTGTTTCACCTTCTTGTTGTGATGCTCCAGGCGCCTTCCCAACCTCCACAAGTCTGTTGGCCGCAATTTTATGTGTAAAACTTCTCTTAATTTCTCCTTTAATTCTCTGCTAGCTGCTGTCTTTTCCACAGCTGCTGATTCTTGCTGAGTTTGGTTTCCATTACTATAATTTTGCTTCGGCCGCCGTGCTTGTGGGGGCAGTTGGTCCAGCCCCATAGCCACCTGTATCAACACACTGAGAGATTTATTTAATATCATCTTCATCACTGTTAAATAGACTAGCAGGCAAGACGCCCACCTTTGCACTGCAGACTACATGCCAGTCTCCCAACACACTCCTCTCTGAGTTTCAGCTTTAAACTCCAACCTCATTCACACCCTAGTCATTCAAAACCTTATTTGTAGTATCATAATCAGCAAAATCAGCGTTTTAATTACAGGCATGTATCATTGTTTGCAAATCAAAATTATAAAACTCAAAAACACGCTAAACAGGAAGCAAAGTCCTCTGTGCGCGTCACAGCTCATTTGCATGTTCACACACCGTCTAAAAATAGCTCGCAGCGCTGCAGTGCGCTGTCGTCACACACAGGGTCACACAAAGCTCAGACAAAACTCTTTTATTTTATATTACAAAGACGTCTTATATTCACAATCACTGACAGGCCTGACAGATTCAGCACCTAACAAATTTCGACAAATTTAAAATAACGGGTCTCACCGAAGAAAGTCCAACTTTTTTGTAGTCAATCAAACAGTATCTGTTACTTCTGGGAACAGTTTCTGACCTAACTTCTAAATCCCTAACTCAATTTAACTTTGTCCAAACAAGCACATGACACCATTTAAAACGGTGAGGAGATTCTAACTCCTAGCTTATTTCGGGATGCCCTGTACCCCACAGTTAAAGCCAAACTGAACTACCCCTGTTCGCCGACAGGTCAAGACCGCGCGTCCACGGCCAGGAGGGGGCGTAACCCCCGGGCTATGTGCTTCTTAGCAGACTTCTGGGCTGCCGTCCTATAATAATTTTCACCTAACCGATTTTGAGAAATTTTACCATAACGGGTCTCACCGAAGAAAGATAACTTTTTTACGACCAATTAAACAGTCTCTGTTACTTCTGGGAACAGTTTCTGACCTAATTTGTAAAACTATTAACCAGTCTCTGTTACTTCTGGGAACAGTTTCTGTCCTAATTTCCCTACCAAACTACCTGAGCCTTCAGCTCAATATCCAGGGACTCAAACCCAACATTCTCTGTTACTTCTGGGAACAGTTTCATATTTCTTCAACTTCATTAAATACTCTTAAGCAACTTTAACTGCATACCACACGGTGATTCTCATCAAAATCAAAACAGACACTCTACCAGTAATTTCAGTGAGTAGACTTTAATTTAGTCATATCCAATTTGGCACACTTTGGAAATAATTCAACAGGTAGTGCCTTACCTTTAGATAAGCCGGCTTTTGTCCACTCACATCAGACCACTGGCTCGTGCCTGTCCGTTCGACAACCTCGGACCGTCCAAACTTTTAAATTCCACCCCAATACCACAGGACGAGCCCCCAAAATGTTAAGGTTCAAAATATTGGGGATGGAGACAAGAGAAAAACCACAATAACAACACTGGTCCGGTCGGGTTGAGTCAAACGATGATTTAATGATCACACACGTGGGAGATGGACACTGATGCAGACAGCCTCAAAATCTCAAAATGGTGGAGCATTGCTCAGACTTTTATAACCTCTGGTGCCTCCACCTTATCATAAAAAGCCTAAACATTCACATGCTCTCTCTCACACAGCGCCTAAGCTACGACCTTGGCTCCCTGTTTATCTGCTCCTGCTGAAATGGGGCAGAAAACTCCAGCACACTCTGTTCTCTTCTACTCAGACAAATTAGACAATAACCTTCTGCGAACAGTATTTCTTATAACTCAGCAATATAATGCATCATAAAACAATATCATTCATTCACAACAAGTCAGCAATTTAATGTAATGCAAATCAGTTTAACTAATGCAATAGTTATCAGCTTCTTCTAATTCAGGAGAATAATGCAAACTAAAACTACATAATAATTCACAATCTTTAATTAGGGGTATAACATGGCATAAAATAATATCATAATTTTACACTCGCAAAGATATGTTGTAACAAATGGTATAAAAAAATCCAGGGCTTTCTTAGCAATAATTGGATACTTGTCCATTTGTCAACACCAAAACGTTGAGAGCGTTGTTGTTCTGAAGAGTTGCTGTTGAACCTGGCTCTGCTGAATTTCAATGATTTCGTCAAGGTATTCATCATTGACATCTGCTGTCTCAACAGCAAACGTGAACGGCTGTCTCACCCATGCTGGATATGACTCTCTTGTAGGGAAATATCTGTCGAGAGACTTTGCAAGCTCATCTAAGTGCGTTGCAATTGTTTGCTTCAGTTCCGTGGATACAGAAACATCTCCGATTCCAGACACATCTTCGACCTTACTTACACAGTTGTCCAGAAGGGGGAAGTTTGCAAAGTTGTTGTTCTCTATTCGTCGTTTCCATAACGTTAGCTTTTTTTGAAAAGCCTTCAGGTGTTCTTCCGCTTCTATGATATTGACTCCACCACCCTGCATCTGCTGATTGAGATGATTGAGAGCTGCGAATATATCAGCCATGTACGCTAAAATGAGAATGAACTCGGGATTTTTGAAGCAATCTGCATGACAGTGTTGGTGCTCTTGCAAAAACAGGGCTAATTCTACACGCATGGCAAAAACACGATTCAGCACCTGTCCCCGGGATAACCACCGAACATTAGAATGGTACAGAAGTACCTCGAATTCAGAGCCCATTTCTTTACAGAGCTCACTGAAGATGCGGTGCCTCAGAGCACTATTTCGCACATAGTTCACACATTCCACCACGGTTTTTAATACTTCTGCCATTTTTGGAGGCAAGGTTTTTGTTGCCAATGCACGCCTGTGCAAAATACAATGAGCCACAATGATGTGTGGTGCATCGGCTTTTACTAGCGCACCAAAACCAGAGTTTCTTCCCAGCATGACTGGAGCTCCGTCCGTACAAACTGCAGAAACCATGTCCCATGAAAGATTGTTGTCTCTGAAGAAGTCATCCACAAGCTTCTTCACATCGGCTACCTTAGTTGTTGTTGTAAGAGGCTTACAAAATAAAAAATCTTCTTTTATCATGTCATGTTTCACATAGCGCACAAAAACAGTAAGCTGGCTTAGATTAGCAACATCTGTGCTCTCATCGAGCTGAAGGCTGAATTTTGCCGGGCTTGAAATCAGATCGGCGACTACTTGAGCCAAGATGTCTTTACTCATGTCTTCTATTCTGTCACTGACGGTGTCATTTGAAAGAGGAATTTGTGATAATTTACCTTCGGCCGCTGTTCCGAGTATCAGATTTGCCATCTTTAACGCGGCTGGTTTCACGAGTGTTTCACCAATGGTGTGTGGCTTGCCCTGCTTTGCACCCTGCTAAGCAACTTTGTACGATGCTGTGAGGACTGGTTTGTTAACGGGTAGAAATCCAAGAGCAGGCAGAGTGGGCCTTTCATCGAATCTGACTCTCTTCACCTTGAATTCAGCAAGTGTTGTGTTCTTGTGTTCCCCGTCTCCATGCAGCTTCAAGAAGTGTTCTTTTAGTTTTGCCGGTGCAAGACTAGAGTTGCTCAACTTGGCGTTGCAAATCACAAATTTACACGATAATTCGGGTGTGGCTGGACCTCTGCGACCTCCGCGGTGGAGGCTCTGCCGAACCCCTGAGACCAACTCACCGAACCCCTAGGGTTCGATCGAACCCAGGTTAAGAACCACTGTGCTAAATCAATGAATTAAAAGAGAGCACCTATACTGATGTGGAGAGCATGTGAGCATTTTTCATTCTTCACTCAGAATGATGTGATTTGCTATCTTTCTAAATGCATTTATTATATTATGGGTTTATAACCGCACTGAAATTTGAAGTGATGAAGCCCAACTTTTATCAAATATTGAGCCAGTCAATCCCATAGTTGTCAAGAATTCAGAGATGGGCCAAGAACCCACCCACTGAAGTTCTGTTTATGTTTGGTTTTTTGGCACAAAGTTTATTTTTCTAGAATGTAAGCATTTTTTTACTTACCATAATTCAGAGCTTCCCGGGCCCCACACTTTGGACACTGCAAGCACGGGGCGCCCACACAAACGCAAGCAGGAGGTGAAGCAGCTGAATATGTTTCCAAACCAACTTCATTCAAGCCAAAGACTAGAAAATATGGTGAAGCATAACTTCCCTTTGGTTTTACCTGCACAAGTGCCAGGTAGGTCTCCCCTACAGAATTGGTTTTCCCTGCGTCGGGAGCCGCGCTGGGCTCTTCAAATCACGGGCAAAAAGTATCCCACACAGTGTTGCCAACTTAGCGACTTTGTCGCTATATTTAGCGAGTTTTCAGACCCCTTAGCGACTTTTTCTCTAAAAAAAGTCGCTAAAAAAAGACGTGAAAGCGCATATCGCTTTTACTCTCAAGAAGCACCGGCACCGTTTCAAAAGTACCGGTTTGGCACCGGTATCGGATAAAACCTAAACGATACCCATCCCTAGTGATGGGTAACCCGCGCTGCCTCAGATTTCTCCAGGAAAGCCTTAAGGAGTTGGTCTTGGGTTACAGTGAAAAGTGTGAGTTTTCACGAAACGGTGTGAGCAGCATGGCGAACATTGATGTCTCGCCATGAAGAAACAAATTAGTGTAACTAAAAGAAAGCCAGTCTGATCAGTACCAGACTTTACAGATATGATGACAGACCTGCCCTGAACAGATTGATACGCTCATTGTCAGGAATACGGAGAGCGCCACCTAGTGGGAACAGAAAATGTCATGTCTTTCACTTTGATATACTGATTTTCACAGGTTCATCAGGTCCACCTCAAAAGCAGTGAATATTAACATCAGCCCCTGATGATGCTTCAGTGAGAAAATTGTGAGTTTAAACGGAATGGTGAACCCTGGTGGCATGGCGGTTCACCATGAAAGATGAAGTGGCTGTTGAGGGGCTTGGAAAGTTTAAAAACTCTTGAAATTTGGTCCACACCTCGAATGTGTTGAAGGTTTTCTTGTTATGTGATCATTTTAATGGAATATTGTAAAATGGCTCCACAGCGCCCCCAACAAAATTTCAGCCCCTGCTCTGTGTTTCATCTATGAGTCTGAAACCTGGTAAGCTTATGTAAGATATCAAGATGTACAAAAAAGTCTCTTGGAGCAATATTCCAAAACCAACCGGAAGTCATCCATTTTGAATTGAACATGTAATTTTGGCTTAATTTTTCCGTCTTTTCAGGCCTCGTACCTTGACGAACTCCTCAGAGGGATTTCATCAGAACGACGTGATCTCCAATGCATGGAATCTAAAGACCTCTGTGATGTTAAATTGCAAAGCTTTTTATGTTTAGGGAAACGGGATGGTCAGGGCGGCACGTGGAGTTTCAATCATTCGCCAAAAAGCAGTAATCTGCTGTCACTCAAAAACACAATGTCCAATCTCACCCAAACGACGCAGGCATGAGTCAAGAGTCAAGCTCAGAAATGTTTGATAAGCGATGGTTAGAGCGCCACCTAGTGGGATGACTATAATCATCACTGATTCACATGAAATTTTACCTGGTGGTTCTACACATGAATTCCATCAATGTGACATCAGATCTAACATGCTGGGTGTAGGTGTTGGGCGTGGCTCGATGCAACGGGGTGCGATGGCCCTCATAACACTGCTTGCAGCTTTAATCCTGGTATTGTAAACACTCATCTATCTGACTGTGACCACTTTCTTCATTTTGTTGCCTTTCTTTAGTCCCAGTGTTCTGGTATTTGAACTGCCGTCCTTCAGCAGTACAGTATGAAGGATTTACTATTTATGTCTGAAAGCATTAAGTATGGCATAATCCAGATGGGGCTTAATGAGCTGGACCGAACCGATGTAAAAATAGCAAAATCCAACAGCAGCCAGCACAGTTAGCGGACTGAAAAAAGAAAAAAACTGAGAAAAAAAAAGGAAAAATATTTAATGTAAAAGAGACCGAGTGGTGATGAAGAGAGGATCACACATCTGAATCATTTCTCATTACAGCCATTTATTCAGTGATGAAAGAGGGAGCCATAGAAAATGTCATTAATCTGTGAATTGAATATGCCTGGAATTTTAATTCAGAACGGGTCAAACATAAAACAGCTTCAACTGATATCATCTGTGCATCTCACAATAGCAACATACCAAAAGGGATTTTTTCTGACAGTGAAGCTTAAAATACGTGCTGCTCAAACAGAAAGACCACAGCTCGGTTCCTTCACTAATGGTATTTGATTTTTATAAAATTTTCTTTCAACTTTAGATTCACTATTTGTATTATACAATGTACAAGTTCAGCCAGTTTGCAATAGAAAAAAAATATCTAAATATATTTAGTAATTTTTTATAAATCAAAAAGCTTCCAGGATCTGCTCCAGAAGCTATTTGCTGGCAGCCAGTTTTAATCCCTCGATTAAAAGCTTATCTCACAAAAGCAGATTTCCAAATCAATCACTCGATCTGCTGCTAGCTCTCTGTAATATTAAAACAGAGTGAGGAAACGGGGGATAATTTGTCTCACATTTCCCTTCAATGAGGCGACATTTGGGGAGAAGCTACTGAGTGCAGATGGGAGGCTTCAATGAAAAGCAGTGACAGGCGCCCTGAAGAACAGACGGAGCTACAGCGGTATTGCATATTCTGCAGATGATCAAACCATTTGAGTTAGGGCTGGGCGATATATCAAGTTTTTAAAAAAAAAAAATCTATATATTTTCATACGAGATATAAGATGTGACAATACCGTTTATATCGATATAGTATATGTTACGTTATAATTATACTTGTGGAGCCGCAAGTTTGCCTCTTTCGTCCACTTTTGTCTCTACGCAACGTTACTTGGCCTCGCCTCTCCTTCACTGAACACAACTCCCCCTCACCCATAGCTTCACCTGCAGGCAACGACAAGATGAACACAGCAAATCTCCGTTAACGAGTTACCACAGATCGCTCCGTGCGTGGGGCTGGACGGCGTCAACGTGTTAGCGATCTAACCGCGCTAAAATCCTTTCATTTTCTCAAAAATCGACAGTGCGCCTTATGTATGAATTCTGGTTGTGCTTAATGACCGCGAACCGTTTTTATGTGGTACACGACGCTCAGCAATCTGTCAAAAAAATGTTTTAGTACGACTTTGGTAAGCTACGGAGCAGCACCGCTTATGGATTGTCGGAGCATTACGGCTACCGTAGTCTTTAGCCTCGTGGAGTGATACATACTGTGCTTCAACGTAATATTACTGTATTGTGTGTGTATAAGGGCCATAAATGGCACCTGTTAAGAGACATGGTTACGAAGAGGATTTCAAACTCAAGGCTGTCAGTCACGCAGTAGTAGAACTTGGGAACAGAGCAGCTGTGAAATCTGTCTGTCTTTGTTATTATGCTCATCGTCTTTTAGTTTACATTTTGACTGCACAATTGTGAGCTTTTTGTTATCCACAAAAACAACATTGTTTTCTTTTATTTATGGAGCATTATTATTTAACACTTAAACCCCCACGGACTGCCATTTGGCTTTTTCTACCTTTAAAACCCGGGAGAGCAGCCAAATGGCTTTTAGCTAAGCTTTAGCTTCAGCCAAGTGGAAGCTAAATTGGCTAGTCATTCATATGTAAATTGGGTTGTTACCTGGGAATTCTGGAGGGAGGGGAGTGGGGGTGTGTGATTGAGGGGTTGGGGGAGCTGCTAAAAGCTGTGAACTTCCTTTTGTGTTTCATCTTGATGCATTCTCAATCATCCAGGGAAATAAATCTCCAAAAGTCACCAACTTGGAGTGTTTCAGTTTGCCATCTTAGGGAGAAATCAACACACATGGGTGTATTTCCTTTGTTGCTGAGATTTATTGATAAAAACAGTACAAAAAAACCAACCATTTGTACACATATTTACAAATAATAATAAAAAGTGAGTGAGTACATTTCAACATTATACCAGTGGTCTGATTGATGCCACAATGGAGCAAATCGAGCAAAGACTGATAAGTTTGCTGCAATTTCCAGTGTGTGGGGATCATTTGTCACCAACTGCATCACGTGCTACAACCCTGGTCTACATATCACCGTTGATGAACAGCTTTTCCCATCAAAGACTCAGTGCTGTTTCCTGCAGAATATTGCAAGTAAACCTGACAAGTTTGGGATCAAGTTTTGGGTGGCTTGCGACCTAAAATCCAAGTACATTTGCAATGTCTTCCCATATCTTGGCAAGGACCCCAATCGTCCCACTGGGGAGAGACTTTCTGAAAATGTAGTAATGAGGCTGATGGAACCATTCCTAGACAAGGGCAGAAATGTTACCACGGACAATTTTTTCACATTGCTTTCACTTGCGCAAAAACTTCTTAGACGGAAAACCACCATCCTCGGCACAGTCAACAAGATTCGCAGGAAAATTCCTCAATCCACTAGACAGACAGATCGCAATGAATTCACCACTCAGGTATGTTGCAGGTCTTTTGTGGTTCTATGTTTATGTGTTTCATTGTGTGTAAAAGGGCTATGGAAATAACAATTTATCTTATTTCTTAGGTGTTTTCAACCTCTGCTGCCACGCTGACGGCGTATGCGGCCAAACGGAAGAAGACAGTCTATATTCTTAGCAGCATGCACAGCGTGGTTCAGACTGATAACACCACCAAAAGGAAGCCAAACACTGTCACCCTTTACAACAAAACAAAGTGTGGCGTGGATGTGATGGACCAGATGGTTCGGGAGTACACTGTCCGCAGAGGAACACGGCGCTGGCAGACCTTTCCAAAGTGTGGGCCCGCCCCCTGGGGGGGGGGGGCGCAGAGCCATTGCAGGGGGGGGCACAGGAGATGGAGCATAGCTGAATATAAACATTTTTCTTGTAAAACAAAGGGGGGCCTAGCAAAAAAAGTTTGGGAACCACTGATTTAATAAATGCTGATAATTTATTTTTGAGTAATTTCTTCATGTACATCTACGCTGTATGTTACTAAAAGTGCCTGTGTGACATCTGGGCCACAGCTTTGGCTAACAACTCTCTTTTTGTTCTTACATCATGGCTTTAAAAAAAAAATTATCGAGATATATATCGTATATCACCATCCAGCTAAAAAATATCAAGATATGAATTTTGGGTCATATCGCCCAGCCCTAATTTGAGTCAATCAAATTTAGGACTGCTGGCTCTTTTTTTAACGGGGTACACACAATGACACATCTTCAGGTTTAGTTTTGAATCTGTTTCCTGAATAATAACAATAAAAATGGCTAAAGCAGAGACATGACAACACACTTTATTTTGTAATGAATTAAATGGAGTGAAGCTTGTGAGCTCAGGCTGGTAAGTCATACACACTATCTCTCCTTATGTCATATACCTGCCGAAACCTTAGCGGTCTTCCTTCATTCCCGAATTTCCCATTTCTCCCTCTGACATATTAATGGCTCTGCTGTCCGGGGTCTCTACCTCCATCAACCTGTAGGCTCCAGGGAGGATGTTTAGTCATCACTCCCTAGTTTCTGTGTGAATCATATGTGGTGGGAGTGATGAGCTTGAAGCCTAGACATCAAACTTTAAGTGAAAACAGAACTGTCTTTTGTGGTAGGACTTGGTGAAATAACGCAAATTGCAATATACCTTTAGAAAGTTTCAGAGTGCTTTGTATCAACTCAATCTTACTCTAAGAGCACCACATGCTGACATTTGGTCAGTCTAGAGGGCCCTTTAGCATCTTTACAAAGTGCAGACCAGAATGCAAGAGCACAGGGGTCCATCTCTCCAGCTGACCTAAAAGCAGTTGCACCTTTTAAAAATACTGTATCTGCTGTACAGCCAATACTACAGAACACTAAGACTAACCAACGAAGAATGAAAAGCGTATTATGAAGTGAAAAAGTCAAACATGTTCATGAATTGCTGGGCTCGGGCTGCCAGACAGTGCACTTAGCTCCCAGTGTTTCAGTCCACTTTGTTGCTTTGTTGATCTGTTTGCACACATTTAAATATTTTATTCCACCATGCAAGCCCTGGATGACTCTGCACTGCAAAAACCATTCTAAATCTGTTTTCATTGTGCCTCGGGGCACTTTTCAATCTTAATGACTTTTGTGCTTTAAATTATACAATGCATTTCATTGCTGCAGGCTTCTTTTCTTCCAGAGACTCTTGCTCTCTTTGACGACAGCTAATAGATGCAGTTTGCATCTACTTTATAATCCAGGCTGGCCTGATCAGGTCAGTCACAGATCCCTCTTGAGCTGAAGCTTTTTGTCCCTGATGTGCTGCAGGAGAATTCTTCCTCTCTGCTCCACCATGTGGATGAGAGGCCCGAGACCGCTGGACCCGCCGTGGCTGTCCCAGAATTCCCTGTCTGTGTAAAGGGAGCGTAGCAGAAGACTTTCCAGACAGCCTGAGCGCAGCACAGACACAGCTTTCTCTGGAAATCTGACAAAAGACATAACATTGGTTTTGATATGTTGTAGCTTTAATGGCTGTTTCACAGACTAGAAAACTAAAATATTTGTGTGCAGACTCTAAAGATCGTCATGTTCTTTATTCGTCACAATATAGGAAAAAACAAAGAACCTGCTCATGATTTAGGTTTTAGCAGTGCCAGGGATGAAACAATGGCGACAAGCCTGATTTGTACAGAACACTTTAAAAGAAGAAAATGCTTTACCATGAAAAGTTCAAAAAATTGCCCTGAGCATGCTGCTAGAATAAAGGCTACAAGGCTACTGAAGGCTGACATCTTAGCCTGAGGGTGGCATAAGAAGAAAACTTGTGGATTATCAAAAAAAGGTTCATTCTGCTGGGATGCTCTTCTACTTCAATGTTGAGGTTACACACAAACTGTATATTTTTAATATACGAGTACACTTTTAGACTTGGTGACGGAGCTAGAGGTGGAGTCACTCTGTGCCACAAGAAGAATTCATGTTGATAGTGATTATTACACAGCAGATACTCCCTCAGCCATCATTAGTTTTTGAACCTGGCTGATTCATTAAAAGGAAGCTGACACTTTTCTTCATTACCTCTCAGGGGCGTGGCTTAACAGCCCCATTTCAGCTTCTTCTAAAAAATCAAAAAGCAACAACTACACAGCAATTAAAAAACATGTTGTCCTTCTCTTTGAGTTTGTGTAAATATAAATAAAGTTTTGAAAACTCTACCGCCCTTCATACTGTATGCATCCCACTGCATAACATACCCTTTACTCTGCAAAGGTGAAATTCAACTTAAGGATGTGTAAGAGACTGTTGTTTAATTATTACACAAGATGCATTCTATACAACACAATCTTTTAAAAACTGCATTTTTAAAAGTCACCTCAAGGTTGACTCTTATCCTCGGATGTGCGGTTATATTTTTATGGGCAAGCCATGTTTATGGACATGTGTTCACAAATAAAATCAACAGAACTCACTGTTGATTTTATATATATATATATATATATATATATATATATACATATATATATATACACACACACATATATATATAAAAAAAAAACACCCAGCACGCCCCTGCGGGCGGTTTATCCTTCAAGCTCGGGTCCTCTACCAGAGGCCTGGGAGCTTGAGGGTCCTGCGCAGTATCTTAGCTGTTCCCAGGACTGCGCTCTTCTGGACAGAGCCTCTCTGATGTTGTTCCCGGGATCTGCTGGAGCCACTCGCCTAGCTTGGGAGTCACCGCACCTAGTGCTCCGATTACCACGGGGACCACCGTTACCTTCACCCTCCACATCCTCTCGAGCTCTTCTCTGAGCCCTTGGTATTTCTCCAGCTTCTCGTGTTCCTTCTTCCTGATATTGCTGTCATTCGGAACCGCTACATCGATCACTACGGCCGTCTTCTTCTGTTTATCTACCACCACTATGTCCGGTTGGTTAGCCACCACCATTTTGTCCGTCTGTATCTGGAAGTCCCACAGGATCTTAGCTCGGTCATTCTCCACCACCCTTGGGGGCATCTCCCATTTTGACCTCGGGACTTCCAGGTTATACTCGGCACAGATGTTCCTGTACACTATGCCGGCCACTTGGTTATGGCGTTCCATGTATGCCTTGCCTGCTAGCATCTTGCACCCTGCTGTTATGTGCTGGATTGTCTCTGGGGCATCTTTACACAGCCTGCACCTGGGGTCTTGCCTGGTGTGATAGACCCCAGCCTCTATATATATATGTATATATATATATATATATATATATATATATATATATATATATATATATAAATTAGGGGTGCAACAATACTCGTATCGGTATTGAACCGTTCGATACAGTGCTTTCGGTTCGGTACGCAAATGTATCAAACAATTTTCTTCGTCAGAAGAAAAGTTGTGTCAAACTTTTCTTCTGACGATGCTGTCTGTGTTGAGCACTCAGTGGATCTGCGTTCAAATACTCCGCCTAGGCTGCACTGTCGAGCGCAGATCCACTGAGCAAGCTAGCAAGACAGAAGCTAAGCTCGTTGCAACATGGCAACTGCCTCAACGCTAGCCAAAATTAAACCTCCCCCACCCTCATTCAGATCTGGCGTTTGGAACTATTTTGGTTTTCATGTCAAGCATGACCCTGAAGGTAAGCGCATCATGGACAAAAGTAAAACAGTATGTTAGATGTGCCACGCAGTGCGTTAGCGCAGTTAGCTCATCAACGTGTTGACGCCGTCCAGCCCCACGCACGGGGCGATCTGCGGTAACTCGTTAACGGAGATTTGCTGCGTTATGGCGTTAATGTCATTTTAACGAGATTAACGCTGACAGCACTAGTGGGAACACAATGAATATGACTGCACATTTACGCCGACATCATCCTAGTGCAAAGACAAGTGGAAGCAGACAAAAACAACAAGCATGCATGCTACAAACTTTACCCGAGTCATTAGCACATGATTCTCCTTATGGGGACCTGATATGTTTAATATGCTGCTGAGAATATAGCCCAGAAGAAGCGGATAGTATAGCTTTTATTTTGGAAAGAGACATTTCTCTGTAATAAACTCTCTTTTCCAAAGATGAGGGATTTCTCGATCAGATAGATTTTTATTTTTTTTAATTATTTTTTTGTTTCAGTAACATTACATTTAAAAACTGTACTTTTGAGGTAAAATATATATTTAGAACTTTAATAAATGACAAATTAAAAAGGCATGAACATGTTTTTGTATCGAAAGAATATGTCATTTTTTCAATAAAAACCCTGACACTGGCAGACTCACAAAAAGCACTGATTGCTGTTGTATCTTTTGAACTGAATTGAAATAATGGTGTTCTGGACTTTTCTGATTTGTTGTGTTCATGCTTTCACACAGAGTACTATACTCCTGTATAGGAGATGTCGTGCATGTGAGTGTTCATACTACATGTTCGCTTCTTTCTGCTGGAAGGATGGCGTTTAACTTATTGTTTGTAATCTGCTCTTTAATTCAGTTTTGTTGGCTCTTCGGGTTAAACAAAGCCAGATTTCCTGTTGTTGCCTTTAAATATTTGTGCCTTTTGTTCTGTCTGCAGTTTATCTGAAGTTAATTTTGTTTTGTCCATAGTTCTCTGCCTCTGAGTCTCTGCGTGATTTTTCACAAACAGATCAATAATCATACAGGGAGATTTTGTAATGAAGATTTTCACAAACAAGGAAAAGGGAGGCCATACATTATTATTATTACTTTTTTATTTTACAGTGCTGTGCCATACTAGATTTTTGTGATAATGCAGTGCAGACTTCTGTCAGGTTGGAAAGCCATTTGGTGATTCAAGCTTCCTGAATCAATAAGTCATAAGCAAAAAGCTTTAGAGACATCAATATTAGCCATTCTCTAGTGCTGCAAGAGCAGCAAAGCTCAACAAATCACCACACTAAAAAGAAAAAAAGAGAAAGAAAAACACAAAAACAACTTTTGGAACCTAAATCTTTCTAGTAGTTTAGTTTAATGTTTTTTATTCATCAGCCAAGAAATTCAATCTAATTCCAGTAGACCGACACTGCTGCAGCTGTTGTGGACAAAAAAAAAGATGATATGTGTATAAAAGAAGATGTAAGTTTTGAGCTTTGTTTGTATGACTGACCTAGAGGTCAGCTCAAATCCAGCTCTTTATGAGCAAATCTACTCTTTGCTCTTAAAGAGCACTCTGCTAAACGCTCAATCTCTGAAAGTTTTCTTCTACTCTTTGCTCATAAAGAGCAAAGTTTGAAGCCTGAGCTTTGGGCTTAATTTAACTTCAATATTTCACACTATGTTTATTATGAGCATGAACAATTTAACAGTATAGTAATGACATATTTATTGACAAAAACAATTTATTTTATAAATTCAAATTAAACCTTCAACCCAATAAAGTGTACAAAAAAGGAAGAATAACTATCATGTGAAAATGAATGTATATTAAAATGTAATTATATTAATTAAATACAGCAAGCATTAAATACAATAAATACAATAAATAAATACAATAAAATTTGTCCTGTAACACCTCTGAAAACTAACAAGTTTCTCTTTAATCTTCAGTCATGAGAAATAATATGTGACTTTAACATTCTATTTTCATTCAGCTCCAAGTCCAGGCTTAAGATATTTAAGAGAATTTTATGGAAGAGCTTAGTAATCCTAAGTGACAGACAAAGGGGAATTTCTATCAGAGCTGATTCATTCAGTATACTGAATAGCAGGCTAATTGAAAGCACGCTAATCTAATCAGACAGACATTGTAACAAAAATCTAACAAGCTTCCAGTGGACGTTTCTGTGCTGCTGATTTGAAAGCTGTTCAAATCAGAAACGTCACCAGGGAAATATGTTGTTGGATGTGTTTTATTTTTTCCTGGAACATTTCCTTACATCATTGTTTCTACCCGCTGTGAGCTAAAATGAGTTTCTCAATCGGCATGGTGTAATTTGTTGAACCTCACTGCTAGACTGAAGGACACGCACACAAAAAAAAAATCTCATTTGCCTGCTTCTTCTCTGACATAATGTTTTATACTCACTCATCAATGCCCTCAACCAGTTTGAAGTTGAGGTTGTCTGTGGACTGTTGTGGTCTCCCTGCATTATCTATAAACACCAGTGTGGAGGGATCCGTCTTCCTCACCTGAGAATACACACAAACATACACAGTCAACACAGAGCCTACTGTTTGCTCACCAAGAAGGAAGTGTGCACCGATTGGAAGTGAGTAACATTAAACGTAATACAATATTAACAGGAATAAATAAAGCTGATAAACTACAGACGTCACGATCCTGGGTTGTTTGACACAGTGTTTTTTGTTTTCTTATATTTTGATGTTTACGGTTTATATTTAAGTCTCATTTAGTTATCTTAAGCTCATTTCTATTTTGCCTAGGTTCTGTTTATTAGAGTCCCCCTAGTGTCTTCACCCCCTTGTGTTTAATGCGTTTCAGTAATGTTTTTGTCTGCCATCTCCCCCTTGCTTACACGTATTCCCCTTGTGAACCATTCCTTTTCCTCCCAGTTATCATGGTCTGTTTGTGCTTAGTTATTTCCATGTCTCATCTCCAGTTTCCTTCTTCCTCTGTGTCCGTGTGTCTTAGGTCGTGTCCAAATTAATGGGCTGTATTCTCCTGAGGACGCATTTGAAGGCCGATTACATCACAGTGACGCAACGCAGGCTGTTCAAATTCGTAGACTCCTCCGAATGCAGCCGACAAATGTGTCCTCTTTTTCCCCGAATTTGAAGGATGGGTCGGGTGTGTCCTTCGTGGCCCACCATATCCCAGAATTCATAGCGCGGCCCAGCCAGTTCCAGTTTCCAACAATGGTGGCCGCTGCTAAGTTTTTAATATTACTCTTATTACTCTTTCTGGGTCACAAAATAAACATATTTTCAGGCGAGAATGCAGCTGTGTAAACTTCAAATATCTGCTCGGTTTATCAAGATACCACATATTTGCAAAAGTGCTCCGACGTTTTCGGAAACGTCTGTTATCCACCAGCTCGATAGCTAGCTGGGAGCTCGAGGGTCACTAGAGCCGGCGAGAACGTCAAACTCCCGGCGCATCATTTTCAGATCACCGCGGTCTTTCGCTACTCAGGTTAAACGTGATATAAAAGTCACTTACATAACCTAAAAATGTTATTGTTTGGCTTTTTTCAGTGTTTTATTTGTTCGTGAGTAAATCGGTTTGGCTGAGATTAAAATTATTAGATTAGATTAGATAAAATAAAACTAGCTGTGTGGTTTTCACACATCTGAATAAACGTCAAACAGAAAACTGATTAAACAGAAGTGTGAGATGGTCGAGAATTTACACCAGTGTCCTGTTATATTTTAGATAGCAAGGAGCAGACGGCTGAGTTTACTAAACTCCACCGAGACAGCGGTGACGCAAATCTGAAGGCTAGACCGTCCAATTTCACAGCTGTTTACTTCCCGCCTACCTGACCTTCTGAGGACCCGGCCCACGTAGACCGCGAAGGACGGGTCCTCAGGAGGATGCAGCCCATGAATGTGGACACAACCTTAGTCTATCATGTGTGCCATGTCTGCCTCCCATTATGTTTCCTGTTTTATTTTGAAATGCTCTGGTGTTCTGTGCTCAGTGTGTTTAGTTTCACTTCCCCTGTGTCGTCATTATGTTAAGTAAAACCATTGCTTCCCCATGTGTTTCCACTTCACCATATCACCTCCTGTGGCCGTGGCTCAGGGGGTTGGGAATCGCATCTGTAACCGGAAGGTCGCCGGTTCGATCCCAGGGCTCTCTGTCCTGGTCGTTGTGTCCCTGGGCAAGACACTTTACCCTACTTGCCTACTGGTCTTGGCCAGAGGGGCCGATGGCGCGATATGGCAGCCTCGCTTCTGTCAGTCTGCCCCAGGGCAGCTGTGGCTACAACCGTAGCTTGCCTCCACCAGTGTATGAATGTGAGAGTGAATGAATAGTGGCATTGTAAAGCGCTTTGGGTGCCTTGAAAAGCGCTATATCAATCCAATCCATTATTATTTAGTCTCTGAGTTTTCATTCATTCCTTGTCCAGTCTGGGGGGATTTCACGTATTCATGTCAAGCCTTCATGGTCCAGGTATTTCATGCCAGGTTTTAATGTTCATGTTCCAGGTTTGTTTTTGTTAGCGTTAGATCATACAGTTTTTGTTATAGTTTAGTTTCACCCTTTTGTTTTGTACTGTTTCAGCACTGTCAGTGTCAGCACTTGGGTCCTCACTCCACACAGTCTGCTTCACCCAGATTGTGACAACAGATTTATATAATTTTGTGCAGTTTCTTTACAAAAATACATTATGTGTGTCCCTAAATAAAAAAGATAAGTGAAACCACAGTTCACCTTTAACAGTTTCTTTAAATAGTGTGTCACCATTACACAGATTGAAAGACACACGACAGTCCACTTGGACCGTGTCAAACTGCATTCTAAGCATTTCAGTATTTCATTCTCACATTAACCCAAGTGGCTTTTTCAGACATGAACTCTTCGCTTCATAAACAAAACATTTAACGACCTCCCCTGTACCCTTAGCAAATTAGTATGGCAGTGAAACAGCCAAACAATGAGAACTGATATTTTCTATTAAGACAGACTCTACTGTTAGAAAATACTAGAAACTGGGTGGGGTCTTGGATGTTGTATCAGCAATCTGGATAAATCAATTCAGTTAAGCTGGGCATACACTGTGCAATTTTTTTCAGTCGCGTTATTCAGCCCCTGCTCGAACTGTACGATTGACTCACAGGGGTTAGAATTTCATAGGTGATGATGCAGGGTCTCACACTATACGGCCCGATACTCTGATGCGACCTGAGTGCTCACACTGTGCGTCCATAACATGAAGGTTATAACAGAAAATCTGTCGCTCGCTCTCCCTTTCTCTCCCTCTCTGTTTTTCACTCACACAGACGCGCCACCATCAACTTTGCTAAATTGCTAATGAAAAACATGATCAGGCAGCTGTGACTGAGCAGCAATGTCCATCCAATTATTTTCACGGTTGTTGTGGTCATGAAAATTTTGTGAGGCCACATCGAAAAGGCTCAGATGAGCTTGCCAAAGTTCTACAAGTTGTGCCTCCATCGCTTGTGTCCAGATCATACGCTGCACCGCTGTGCTGCTCCATCTTTTCACTTTCATTTCTGTGTTTGCGTGTGCGCAGTGTGAGAGTCTACGGTGACACCCTCACGACGGCCGACAGGATTTCAAACACGTTTGATTTTCTTACGACCAAGTGATTGATGATCGGGAGCTGGTCGTGAGGTGTTAATCGCTTCTTGTTACCCCACGTATACTACACGATGCATGACACACGATGAAGGCCAAACTCGGGCCGATCACCAAAACGGTCGCACGACTGAAAAATCGGCTCAAAATGAGCAAAAAAAAAAAAAATCACACAGTGTAATCCCAGCATTACAGAACATTATTTGATGGAATACTTTATAATAATGAAAAACTTTTCTGGATAAATCAATGTGCGACTCAATCAATGTGGTTGTGGAAAAGACAATACATTGTTAATATCCCATCCTGATCCGTCCACATGATAAGGAAATTAGCTACTGTGCCACCTGTGTGGGTTGCTTGTGATTTGCTACATGCCATATAAACTTGCCAGCATTTATCAAAGCCAATATTACACATTGTAACATTCAGATAATAAAATACACTTTAGATTTGTGTGAGTCCCATTAGTAGCTGCATTTTGGCAGATACAGTGGGATGCAAACGTTTGGGCAACCTTGTTAATAGTCATTATTTTCCTGTATAAATCGTTGGTTGTTACAATAAAAAATGTCAGTTAAATATATTTAACTGACATTTTTTATTGTAACAACCAACTCAACCAAATCACAAGCTGATGTAAAACCCCGGCTGGTTCCAGGCCTGGCATAAAAATCAATGCCAAACCAAATATGTCAACTCAATTTTTTGGTTACAAGCAAAATTTTCTGAACATGTAATTGAAGCTAGTATTGTTAACCTCACATGCACATAATTTAGTGACAAAGAAAATTAAAGTTGCCAAAGCTGTTATCTAAACATGCAAATCTTAGTAAAGCTCACAACAACAACAACAGGCAAAAGTTGAGAAAACCCAAAAAGCTACTGAATGATGTTGATTGACATATTTTTAGGTTTGTCATTTTTTCTTCTTTTTTAATAGCGCATCACTCACTGTAAAAACTCGTCTGCCTCACTGTGCTGTTTTGGGAGTCTCCTCTTCCCCCTGATGCTTCAAAGTAAATTAAGTCTGCTTTGTTTATCAAAATACCTCTATCATTAAGGACCAGAAATATGTGGGACAGGGGAACTCATTAAGGAGTTACGGGACAGAGCCAAAACATCATAGCTTTGAGCCATCCAAGGCCGTTGCTTGTCCTCACAACATCTCTGACTTTCAAATAAATGATACAGATGCTGTGGCTGATACACAGCATCTGTATCAGCCACAAGAGCTGCAGAGTAAGATGATTAGTTTGACCGTCAATTCAAATACTCTCCTCCATAAAATGCACATTCCAATAAAGCTAGCCACAGAATAACAGTGTCCATGCATTTCAGTTACAAAATAGAACGTTTGCTTTTCCGTGGCAAAAGAAGGTTTTGGAGTGGTGCAGAATGATCATAATATGGATTTAACTGTAGTCTAGCATCTTTTACTAGGTAATATTATGGTATATTTAGAGTATAGAAATAGTGCTTGAATTTGATGACAACAACACATCTGAAAAAAGCCAGGACAGGGCCACATTCACCACTGTGTAGCTTCCCTCTTCGTCCATAAACATCTGGAAACTGAAAGAGAGCAGCTGCTAAACTTTTTGGAGAAGAATGTTGTTATTTTTGTCTGATATAGGACTCTAGCTCCTCAGCAATCTTGGGTCTTAACTAACTATATTTTTCAGTTCATGATGTGCCAGAAGGTCTAAAGTACAGGCAGGCCAGGACCCAGACTCTCGTACTACAAAGCCATGCTCTTGTTATAGATGCACTGGCTGTGCCTTTCCAGATGACCAGGCTGCAGACACTAATGCACCCCCATATCAGCTTTGGAAATGAGTGCTGATTACAACCTGAATGGTAACTCTCCTTATTAGTTCAGAGGATGCAGCGTCCGTATTTTCCAAAAAGAAATTCAAATTTCAATTTGTCTAGTCACAGAGCGGTTTTTCACTTTGCCTCGGTCCATTTTAGATGAGCTTTGGTCCAGAGGAGACAGCCAGGGTTCTGGATCATGCTCACATACAGCTTCTTTTTTAACCTCCATTTGTGGATGGCACAGCAAAACGTGTTCACAGACAGTTATTTCTGAAACGTTTCTGAGCCCTGCTCTGATTTCCATGCCAGATTCATGTCTGTTTTTCATGCAGAGCCCAAAGATCTCAGGGATCCAATATTAATATTTGGTGTTGTCCTTTGCGCTGAGTCATTGCTCCAGCCTCCCAGGATATTTTGATGATGAAATATCCAAAGTCTTTTTTATGCCCATCACATTACTGACCAGCTGCCTATCTTACTGACTTATGTGCAAAATGTTCCTCCGGCTGATGTGTTCCTTTCATTAAATTCACAATGAGAAAATATTTCAAACATCTGATATATTTTGTATGTTCTATCGTTGCATTCTTTCTTTACTGACATTTTATACAGTGTGCCAACTCTTTTGGCACTGGGTTTGCAGACTTCGTGAAAAACATTAATTTTATGATAAACATTCATGTCAGCAGTGTTACTTCAGTATCAGTGAGCCAAATTAAATTTCAACGTCCGCTCAGTGTTTCACAATCAACTTCCACACTCCTGGAGAACGTAGCAGAGGGTCGGACTGTTGACACCGACACTCACGGTGAGTAGCTCACAGCAGCTAACAGGATAATGACAGCATGTGGCAGGATGAGGAAAAAGTCTGGGGCACCTTTCCCAAATATGAATGTAGTGAGTCTTCCTCATCACATTAAGGAAGATCATGAGTGGTTAATATCCAGGATAGCATCACCGGGAATTAAAGAATTTCAGAACAGAGCGTCAAAGTGATTGATCGTGGTGATAGCTCTCATTTAGCTTATGTGTGTGAAATCTCTGCAGTGAACATGATCACTGTCAGGAGCACAGCGCACACCCGAGAAAGCTGAAACACAATCTGCCTTCTCCAGTCACACACATACACATCATCCCCACCTGGACATATGCATTGTGTACACTCTGCAGTCTGGAAATAAAGCCAGTGATGCTCTCACACAGTCATTAATCAGAGTCTTTATGGTTGATCATTGGTGCACGTTTATTGGGGTGGCTGTAGCTCAGGTGGCAGAGCAGGTCAGCCACTAATCAGAAGGTCGGTGGTTCGATCCCAGGCTGCATCCTGGCTGCATGCCAAATATCCTTGGGCAAGATACTAACCCCGTGTTTGCCTACTGGTGGTGGTCAGAGGGCCCGGTGGTGCCTGTGTCCGGCAGCCTCGCCTCTGTCAGTGCGCCCCAGGGCAGCTGTGGCTACAATGTAGCTTGCTATCGCCAGTGTGTGAATGTGTGTGTGAATGGGTGGATGACTGAATGTAGTGTAAAGCGCTTTGGGGTCCTATGGACTAGAAAAGCGCTATACAAATGCAGGCCATTTACCATTTACATGGAACATCATTTTGGAATTAAGAATCCACTTAATTCCAAAATGATGGGGTTGGGGTGGCTGTAGCTCAGGAGGTAGAGCAGGTCACCAACTGATCGGAAGGTTGGTGGTTTGATCCCTGGCTTCTCCAGCCTGCATGTCAAGTATCCTTGGGCAAGATACTAAACCCAAGTTGCTCTCCGATGCATCCAAGAGAGTATGACTGTGTGTAAATGTCATTAGAAAGCACTCGGATTAGAGAAAGTGCTTGTGAGATTCGGTGTGATTGGGTGAATGTGGCATGTTGTATAGAGCGCTTTGAGTACTCCGGGAGAGTAGAAAAGCGCTATATAAGAATCAGTCCATTTACCATTTCAGCTTTTGTGCTCATGTTGATTTTTTTAGTATTGATCATACACAGGCAGCCTGACCATTCTCCCTCAGACTCCACAGGAAGAACAAGTGCACAATCCTGTGACCTGTAAAGAAAATGACATGCATGCTCCTGGTGTCTTGGCCCCTTTAAATGACGATTCCCTTGTTAGGTCATACCTGCAGATGTAGATTTCATCACCAGCGATTATCCCTGATAATGAAGGTCAAGTTGGCTTGACATAGAAGTTGGTGTTTGAGATGAAAGTGCAGTTGTGCACCTGTAATCTTAAAATATCAACAGTGCTGCCCAAGGGTTCATAAAAAAGGGAGACTGGCCAAATACAAACGTGGTATGTTTCACTTTTTTATGTCACAGAACTGTCTGACTGCAACTTGAGAACATGCAGCCCAGAAACCCCTCCACTGTATCAGACGTACAAACAAACAGATGTTAGAAACAGACTGCTGTGTGTCACTCGGAGCGTGCAAAGATGTTCAGCTAACCCAGAGAAAGCACAAAAGCACACAACCCGACTGCTTGTACAAAAACAACACACCTGGACTAACTTGGACTGACGGGCCGTCATGGTGTTTTTATTGTCTTTATATTGTTCAAGAGTCTAAATTTCTGTGAAGTTCCAATGTACCTAACGTTGCTTCTTTTGTGCTGCTAAGATGTGTCAAGACTCTCTCTGCAGAGCTTGTTTCCTGCAGGAAATGCTGTGAGCTTTTATCTATTCTTATAAACAATATGAAGCACATGCAGCATAATCAGCTCCAGCTCGGTAACATCTGCCAGGCTCTGAACTCATTTTCTGTCTGTGAATACACATACATCAACACTCGGAGAGTTTAATATCCACTCCTGCTGTATCATTTAAATATAGAACCATTGTCTTTCCACAGAAGAATGACAGCAACAAATTGTTGTGTAACGAAAACTGGGGAGCCAAGGTGGTTTTTATTCAGTACATTCCCACTGATATAATGAATAATGATCTGGCAACAACAGAAAACCGACACTTAAATATTTTTTTGATTAAATAACAATTTAGAATGGCAAGAGAAAAGCATTGTTTGCTATCACATCCATCAAACAGTGACCAGTGAAGTGGTCTGCTGACTGAAGATAACTGATTAATGTTTGCCTTGTAGTGTCTCGGGACATAAATTACTTTGATAATGGAACAAAGAGGAAACGTAAGGGTCTACTGTCTGCAGCGACTAGACAGGATGAAAAAGCATTAGGGCAGGCTGTGATACGTACCAGGATGTGAACCAGCAGCAGGTCTTTGGTGTTGGCACACTTTCCATAAAGCCGGTTCTCCACGCAGAGTTCTGCGGGATCAGGTATGAATCCACAGCAGTACCTGTCCAGCCGGTCGTTTACCTGCAAAACAAAGAACATGCAATGATAATAATTGACCTAGAGGTTACTAACTGACCTCTGCTGCAGAGCCTTGATCTGTAAATTAGCAGAAAGTTAGCAATGCAAGAATTCTCAAACTGCTGTTATGCGGACATGCATCGGCAGAAAGTTTTCAGGGGCATTTGTTTGCCTTTCTGTTTGTCTGTCAACATGTTTGTGCAAAAGCTACCAGGCTGCACTTTGTGATACTCAGTAGAAAGGTCGAGTGTATGCAAAGGAAGCACGTCTCTAAAATAGTTGCTCCAAGAGTGCCCCTCAGACTTAGTGCTGCAATAATGAAGCTTGGCTAAGACAGAAATACAAACAGTCGCACTAATATAGTTTTTTTTAGGATGAAAACTATATAGAATAATATTTAATATTTAAACATATTAAATATTAATATTTAAACATATTAAATATTGCAGTGATTCAAGACAAGTGATTTGTAATTCAGGAATTAATACAAGGGCACTGTGTAATACATGCAAATTTCCACTTTGATCTTTTAATTGTAATTTATCAAATAAAATATGATTTAAAACAAATACATATTTATTTATGACACAGTAAATCAACACTGAGTGGAGGCTTTAGCTGTAGAATTATCAATATCAGATTTAATGTAACACAATTGAATGATTATTAATTGATAGTGAATAAAACTCTGCTAACAGTTATTTACTGGTTACAAACAATTGAAATTACAATGTTTACTAATTTGTTAAGAATTATTTTTCAGTTCAATTTAGTTACAGCACCGGTATCGAACAACAGCTTTCTCAGGTCACTTTATACTGTAAGATATAGACCCTATGAGCAACATCTAGCAATGGTAGGGAGGAAGTAACCAGTAATAAAACCAAACCAGTACTAAAATCTTTATTAAAAGCCCAAAGCATTTGGTACCAGTGTTGGTCAAGTTACTTGAAAAAAGTAATCAGTAACTAATTACTGATTACTTCCCCCAAAAAGTAATCCCGTTACTTTACTGATTACTTATTTTCAAAAGTAATTAATTACTTAGTTACTTAGTTACTTTTTAAAAACACGATTTACAACCTGAATAGGTGATAAAGCAATAGATCTTTCAGCCCAATTCTGCTTTTTCTGCATAATCCATCATACAAAATGTAATCAAATGGAAAAGTCTCTTTTTAAAACTTGTTTTATTAGTTTTAATCTTTTAACTTTATGCATCAAGCAAAAATTTAATTATATGCAACATTCTCTGACTGGAAGATATTTGTTTAATATTCAAACCTATTTTCTGCACATTCCAGCACATAAAATATTTTTTTTGTGTGTTTACACTCACTCTTTCAAATAGATGCAAGTAAAACACAGCAGAAAATAAATAAAATCAAAGACTAGCGGTCCTTTTGCTCTATTTTCACCTGTATAGCAGGAGCAGGGTAGGCGGAGGTTTACCCTGGTGCAGGTGTGCCGCAGCGGTCAGTTGAAGAATCCGCGAGTTTCTCTGTGAATTTCCCATTACGTCGTTGCGCACTCGGTGCTTGTTGGAAGTTTAGGGGGTTTTTTCGCTGTAAAAAGAAGTTTTCTTCCCACGCACCATGCTAATGGACGCTAATGTTTTTGTCACTTTTTATGGAATCAAACTCAAAGTAAGGTCAGTACTTCCACGCTTTAAACGCTGCACGGTCATACTCTCTCCCGCACTCGATATATGATCCATTGTTGATCTGCACACAGCTGTTGTCACATACGTCGCACTCGCTTACGTCACTGTCATGAGACATTCTCGCAAAATAAATCACAGTTTTAGTAACGCAGTAACGCAGCGTTCCTACGGGAAAGTAACGGTAATCTAATTACCGTTTTTGCAATAGTAATCCCTTACTTTACGCGTTACTTGAAAAAAGTAATCAGATTACAGTAACGCGTTACTGCCCATCTCTGTTTGGTACTATGATTACTATGGAGTAGATCTCTAAACAGTATGAGAGCAAAAAAAAAAGTTCAAATAACGCATATAAAAGAAGAATCTCTGACTTCATTCTGCTCTCCTTATAGTCTGTTATTTTACATCTTACTGTTTTTGGCCAAATGATTTGGAATAAAGATCAATGCTTACAAAGGAAAAGACATGGAGCTTTGGGTTAGTCCTGCTTGCTCATCACCCCAGTCACTTATCTGCTTCTGGCTGCTGGCCTGACAGATAATCTCATGGAGTTAAAAAAAAAATAGACTCACATTTAGTATCTGTGTTCAAAACAAGAGAAGTACTGATTAGGGCTAAAAGTGAAATTCATAGCTTTGGTTATGAGACATGAATATTCTACACCGCATACTCAGTGATCGCTGCCAAAAAATATGCAAACACATTTGGTGTTATGAACAACTCAGACTATGCCTGATATTTGGGAAATGTCCAACCTAATGTGACAGCTGTTTAAGTGAATTTAAATTCTACTGACATACCAGGCCAGTGTTTGGTATTATACTTCTGTTGTGTTGACTTCAGACAATGGATTTAACACAACTGAAAAAAGAATAGTTGCAGATAACGTCATGTTACATGTATACAGGACAGGACTGCACTCCAAACAAGCACGTCTGTGCACAGTTGTATATAAGATATAGTCATTGAAACCATACATATTGAAAAATGAAAGCATGTACAAGTGCGACTGCAGATGAATTAATAGAACCTTTTAATGTTCTAGTGAAACGAGAGAATGTGGTTTCATATATTTTGAAGTTCATTCTATTTCTATGCAGCAAAGTATTTGAACACAGCTTTTACATTTCAGTGTGAAAAAACGGTGTAACTACTGTGAGAACTGCCTGTGACCTGATATTCTAAGTCCTATATTTAACTCAAATAGCTGAGGTAACTGGGCAATTTACTCAAGTGATCATGGAACTTTCCATGGAACAAAAGGTTCTCTTGGCTATTTTTTACCTGCTGCCAAGTCTCTTTTACTTCCTGTAATCTAAGCCTAGCAAGATCAGGGATGACATCCTTCATGAAATTTTAAATAATGTGGACTTTAACGCCTTTTAATCTTGGCCAGATAAGTGCTTTAGAGTGTGTTTCTCATTTACACATTCAAACACACCAGTGGCTGTGGAGCTCCCTTCCACAGTGGCTGCTATCAGTTGCAACCTTGGGGGATTCAGTGTCTTTACTAAGAACATCTGACCACGCAGAGAGATTAAGGACTGAACCTCCAACCCCACTACATAGTTGTGGTCAGTAGTTTACATCCACTCATCATGGGCATGAATGTTACTGCAATTTTGGGCTTTTATTTCTTTCTTTGAACTTCTCTTTTTCCAGGATGGAATGATTGTACAGTATATATTTTTATTGACTGAATTGGGAGGATAAGTTTGAATATATTATTCTCTAATCCACAGAGGGTCAAAAGTTAGTTTTAAATCTGTTTCATGGCATTAATGTGATATAAAGTACTAGATAAGAGACATATGTACCTAAGGTCTCAATCCCACGGACACAGAGATAAGTCAGGGACCTCCTGGCAACCTCTTGTTGGTAGGGAAAAATGTATTTTCTCCAGTGTGTTGGCAAGTAGCTGCTGGCTGTACACAGGTGAAATCAGTCATAAAGAGGGTGCCACATCTCCTTGTGTTTGCTTCAATTGCTAGCAGATTGCTGTGGTTGCAATTAGTATGGAAGACAATCACTAGCTAACTAAAGGGCAAAAAGTGTGATGAAAAAACCTGAAACAGATATTACTTGCCTACTTGCCTTACCGAATTTCCCAGAGGAACTGGTAAAATGATTAACAATATGAGAGAAAGCTCAGTGTAAGAGTGTAATTTACTCCCTGGTGTTGAAGGCAGAGACTGACAGAGTGAGAAACAAACAGATACAACCTTGATGAGATCTGCCTTCAGGTCAACTGCAAGGGTTTGTGTGTATATGTAGTAAGGAAGGTTTGTGTACGTGTTCAAGGGTGTATGACTCACATGACCCTATTGCCCTCAAGTCAACAGTAGGTGAGAATGTGTGAGAGGTGATTGTGTGTTTTGTTGTGTACTAAAGATGCACCTCTGCTGTTTCTTCTCACTTGTGTGCTTCTTTGAGGAGACTTCTCACCCCGTTGCCACATTTCACTCCCACACTGGAATATAGTGATTTTGAGCACAGTCCAGCAGCTTTGTGGAGACTAAGCCAATATTGACTTACACTGCCACTGAACACCAGCAAGCCTCAGAGTGAGACAGCTTTCTGCGGTCAGAGTCAACACAATATTAAAGTGGAACAAATTGTAAAGTGCATCTGGGGAGTATGATTTACTCAAATCTATTTTTCCACTGCGTGTGTCCATTTGGAACAGAGTAATACACTGCATTATCACGTGTTCAGCAACCTATTTAACATGGCAATCAGACCTTATTTTCCATTTATCCCCATTAACACTTTCCTCTGGTGCCATTTCTATCTTTCTTCTTTCAACTTTTCAGCGTTCAGTCTCAGTGTGGGCAGCGTGTATTGCTCCTTACTTTTTTCACTCTAATGAAATCAGACTTTGTGTAGGTGTTGCTCTTTCCTCTGCTTTCAATCCACTTATTATGGTTTCACAACTCCAACTACATATTAATACTAAGCAGACTTCATAATTCTGTGCATATTCTATGCTGTCTTCCTTCCCTCACCTCAGCCGGTCGCAGCAGATGGCCCCGCCCCTCCCTGAGCCTGGTTCTGCCGGAGGTTTCTTCCTGTTAAAAGGGAGTTTTTCCTTCCCACTGTTGCAAAAGTGCTTGCTCATAGGGGGTCATATGGCTGTTGGGTTTTTCTCTGTATGTATTATTGCAGGGTGTACCTTGCAATATAAAGCACCTTGAGGTGACTGTTGTTGTGATTTGGCGCTATATAAATAAAATTGAATTGAATTGAATATGGTCGAAACACTAAGAAACCGAATCTCATGGAAGTCCATCTAATAGTTTTTCAGATAGGCTGGATGGCAAAAATATGAATGCTAAATTATCAGGAGAGCACTTAGCATTTTTTGCACACAATCAAAATGTTTCAAAGCAGAATCCCAGGGAGCAGACTGCTTTTCAAAAATAATTTCAATATATGTATTTCTTCTATGCTATTTACTATTTGGCACCCTGTGGAGATACAATGTACAAGCATAACATTAAAACCACCTTCCTAAGATTGTCTAGGTTCGCCTCATATATAATGAAAAGAGGTCTGTCCAGGAATCACAGCGGTTTTTTAGTGGTCCGTTTGCAGGGTGCAGCCATTGTGGTTGTGTCAAGGCAAGGGTGTTTTCTATTTTTTTGTTGCCATGTTTTTTTTGGGAGTTGACAACGGTGGGTTTCACCAGCTCATCTTCACCCCTGCGGTGGTCATCAGGCTTCCCTGTTAGTGGCTTCTGCTCTTAAGCTCTGTTCAGTGTTAATAGTCTCTCACTTTGTGCTAGCTTGAGTCTAACCAGCTAACCAGCTGTGAGATAAACTCCAGCTCCACAGTTCTTGTACTGCAGCTGTTGACAGCTGGAGGGCCACTCTAACTGGAACCTGCAACAGGTGGAGAACTGTTTCATGCACCATTATGCCAAGATCACAAGTGCTGCAGTCAAGAGGGACTACAGCCAACTGCTGCTCCAGATGGTGGACTTCATCCACAGGCTGAGTCTTACTAGAGAGAAATCTTGATTATATTGCTCAGTAATGTATTTGTAACAAAGTACTTTGCAAATAAAGTATATGCAGAGGAGGAAAATTAGCACTAAGATTATTTTAAAGCCAGCTTTCTGCCTATTACATGCTCAACTGCTATGAAACTTATCGAGCACATTTGCGCAGTGCATTGGGGTCATTGTAGTAAAAAATGGATGAGGAAATCTATGCGCATGAATTACCATATCATTTGTTCTTAAAATGACTGCACAGGTTTATAATTGCTAATTGAAAAAAAGGCTATGCATAATGCTGTTACATGCATCATCAGTCACTCAGAGCAGAGAACAGATTAGACACCATGAAAGTTATATTGGATTGTAAATAACAAATTCAAATGTGATAGAGTGAAGGCCAGGAAATGCATTTTGAATAACTAGTTGTATCTTAAGAATCAAAGGGGAACCTAGTGTGATAAAAGTTGCATCAAGATTTCCAGACTGGGGAATGAGTAGTCTGAAGGTTTGGATTGAAAAAGAAAATGTCTCAAGGTGGGTATTACTTTTTTCTGCATTACTCATCATGGGGTAGGAGTATAAGCAGAGCTACATCCCTCTCCTGGTAGCCCCCAGTAGACGCATAGCCTCTCCAACATGTCCTGGGTCTGTCACAGGGTCTCTTCTCAGTTGGTCGACCTGATAAACTTCACCTGGAAGGCATTTGTACCCACCTGTTAAAGAGCTATTGCTGTTATGGCCTAAAAACTAAAAGAGACCATTATTCTTAAATGTGTTCATTATCTCTTGCATGGGGTTATTATGATTTCTTCGTTTACACTTATTAAATACTGTCTATTAGATTTTTGAGGGTGTTGTCAAACCCCCGTTTAGCCCATTTATATCGAATTCTGGTCTTCCCCCCTTGCTGTGATTAATATGTGCGGGTGTGAACACAGTAATTACACTTGGGTGCAGACCAAAACAAACGCACCAAGACCCCTGGGAGGAGGTGCTGCTGTAAGCTCCAAACAAACTCCAGATCGGTTCGTTTCTGTTATGAACATTATCCGACCTCAATTTGAACCAACTACCAGACACATCTGGCCATTGAGCGGACTGAACATATTTTGGTTCGCTCGGAGTTTATGTGAAAACAAACTCTGTGTGAAAACAAGTTACAAACAAGCTGACAAGTTTACAAACTCATCAACTGATTCGGACAAGAGTAAATGAACTACAGGTACCAAAATACCATACGAACGATATACAAATAATATATGTAAGTGTCCTATAACATTATCTGAGTCACACCAATAACACTACAATAAAAACACAGTGAAGTTTATACATCACCAGAGGTGGGAAGTACACATACCTTGAATATTTATTTTTTTGACTTTTTTCTACACTATCTTTATACTTTCTACTCTTAACAAGTAACCATGGGCGACCGTGGCTCAGGGGGTTGGGAAGCGTATCTGTAACCGGAAGGTCGCTGGTTCGATCCCCGGGCTCTCTGTCCTGGTCGTTGTGTCCTTGGGCAAGACACTTTACCCTACCGCCTACTGGTGATGGCCAGAGGGGTCGATGGCGCGATATGGCAGCCTCGCTTCTGTCAGTCTGCCCCAGGGCAGCTGTGGCTACAACCGTAGCTTGCCTCCACCAGTGTGTGAATGAATAGTGGCATTGTAAAGCACTTTAGGTGCCTTGAAAAGCGCTATATAAATCCAACCCATCATTATTATAACATTTTCAAAACAGACTTGTTCAGTATATTTAGGGAGAGTTATTATTTCAGAGATGAATAAGATGAAAGCCGCAAAACCATATAATATTTTTTTAAAATTGGCACGACACTGGAATGAGTGCAAATGTTCATAAGTTATGGTAAGTAAGGCTAAGTTAGCATCTAGCTAGCACTACAGAAAAGGAGCAAGCATAAAGGCAGTAACTGAAAATTTAAAGTTTAGATCTAAGTCGTCAATTGGTAAATCAGATATTGGATCTCTATTGCAAAATGTCTCCTTCTGTTGGAGGAAAATACTCTGCAGTTCAGTGCTGGTAAAGAGGTTAGATTGCTGTACTGAGACAAATTTGCATCTCACAATAATTAATAAAAAAGGCTAGAACACACTGGTGTTACTTCACTCGTAAGGTCTTCCATAAGCCACCTCTCTCCTTGAGGTGCATTTACGGAATCAAAGCCCTTTAAAGGTGGTGGAGAGGGGACAACCCCTTTTTTGGAAGTGGTGAAAGCTTACGCTGGTGCTGAAGATTCACACAATTTTCTTTAGTGCCAGCTTGAGGAGAACTCAACATTTCCACAAACTGAATAGACAGACAACCCAAAATTTTAACCTCATGTCATTAAAATCTATGTTCACATTTTAATAAATCTCAGAAAATAAGAAAATCACCAAGCTGTTTATCTTCAGCAAGGACTGCTCTCTGGGTATCAGACTTGAGTGACTGGCTTCAGGCTGGTTTGATCACACTGTGAAACGATTTCAGAATATAATCCGAGCCCATCAGAAACATGCTGAGCGTGCTAAGCTTTGGTCGATTTCTTTCCTTGCAGCTGTAGCACAAACAGCTAGGTAGCAGTCTGAAACAGTGTACCTTTCATTTTTTAAACCTACACTCAAATTGTTACCTTAGCCTCAGTTCCCTTATCCTACCCAGGGTGTTCTTCACTGCCATTGTATGTGTGTGAGAATATGTGTCCTTCACACTATTCTTCCTGCGCCTTTGGTGTTTGGTTCCCTGCTATCAGAGTCAAGGGAGGTGTTAAGGGAGAAGGTAGAAACAAGTGTTCAGAGGCGCCCTCATCGGCTCTCAGCAAATCAATAGGAGGCTATTAGAGCTTGGCCCTATTACAGGGATTGACATCTAGAGGGGGAGAGAGCAGCCTCATGGGTTATTCATATTCCATCCCACACACACACTGTAGATGGGTGTTAGATACACATTCCATCTGAGAGTGTGGACAGAACGAAGCAGGTCCAAATGTCTATTGGACGTTGTAAAATTAGCGGCAGGGTGCAGTCGCCACAGTGCAAGCAGCGCATGTCGCGACAAGCCTGACACCGAGAAGGTGACATGAAAAGAACTGAACGTAATTATTCAGTACTGTGTTAAATATTCAGTGTGAAGACGCTCTGTATACAAAGAGTTCATCTATAGCTGGGTTTGACGTGAACGGTCTACCTTTTCTTTCTTTTTCTTCTCTGTCGTGATTCCTTTTTTAAGTGGGAGATTAAAACTGTCACTGTTCTAATTTTCCTTATACGTTGAGTTTCTTGCATCAGGTTGGTGTTATATAAGCTGTAGCTTCAACTTACACCCTCTTGGTTATTTTCTGTTTTTTTCTATTTTTTTTTTTAATTTCTGCAGATATAAATGTAGGGGTTTGTGGGGCTAGGTTAATTGATTAATCCAAATTGCCCATAGGTGTGAATGCGGGAGTGAATGTGAGTGCGAATGGTTGTCTGTCTCTGTGTGTTGGCCCTATGACAGACTGACAACCTGTCCAGGGTGTACCCTGCCTCTTGCCCTATGACAGCTGGGATAGGCTCCAGCGCCCCCTGAAAAGGATGAGCGGAAGCGAATGGATGGATGGATGATATAAATGACCCAAATAAAAGTAAATGCTCAACATTTTACTACAGTAACGTAGCACCCTCCATTTGTTATGAATAGATGAACAGGTGCACACCATCTTTCCCATTGTGTCATTTGCATATATATTTTTATTCATTTGTATTTGAGTGCCATGTCCCTCTTCTATAATGTCTCTGAATTCAGTCGTGTGACCCTATGCACTGCATGAAGATACCATATGTGATATGTAGTAGTAAACAGCCAGTTAATTTCAGTGAGCTTTGAAAGATGGAGACAAGAAGTAGAAAACAATGTCGAACTAGAGAACTGTTTGCAAATGTTGTGGGTTTAGTCCCACTGATAACTGATAACATGAGCATCGCCTCTAGTTAAAGAGAGTAACCCTTTGCTGCTGCAGTGGACTCAGTAATGTCATCAAGTCGTCCTGTAGGAATCTGTGGAATAAGGTTAGGATTCCCTACATAATACTTACTTAAACAATACGTTAGACTAACCAACTGGTCTAGTACAAAGAAACCACTGTAGCTAGTATCCTAATGCTTTTATTAGCCCAGAAGGGTGGACAGCTGTCAAGACAACATGGACTACAGGCATCCAAATGAGTGTTTCTAGTTTGTAGTGAGGGAAGCAAAGTTAAATCAGACATTAACTTGTTTGTTTGTTCACATTCATTGCATGAGTGCCTTCCATCACCAGCTGCTCTGCACCTTTCTGTTCTTTTTCTTTTCGTTTTTACAAACGCTGCGATACACCTCAGTGAAAAATGTCAAGGTATGAAAAAACAGAGGTATCTAATATTACCTCGCCTAACTGGGCGCTTAATAATTTACTGTGTAGTACATCTGTGAGCTGGTTTTCAGAACTGCTAGAGGAATAATTACAACTTAAAATCACCACCTGTTCTTCAACAGATGTCATGTTCAGTTAATCCTGTCCACAGAACGTTATCTTTGATATATTTCTCTCTCCTGCATTCTAGCACTAACATACAGGTAGATTTGTAGAATTGCTGCAAATAAAATCGTGCAGGTTTAATTCTAAGAAGTTCCTGTTTATACCCGTTTATGCACAGACAACTGTCAGCTAATGATGACGCTAGAAAAGAAGTAAAAAATATAAGAATTCTTAGGCAAATCCGACAGCTGTGGTTTGCAGATGTATGCTGTTTTGTTTCTTCTGCGTAATGTGCATGTTTATTATTTCCCATCATACATGAAACCACAGGGAATATTTTGTCCCTTGGTCTGTATTAGGCAAACAGTTTAGTTTCTTTTCTAGCCATTAGTGTTGCGTTCTTGTATTGCTTCTGCTTGGAGGACATAACATAAGACAAAACTTATAATATTGATACTAATCAATATTAAAAATTACTGTGGGATTAGATACTCATTTGTAACAGTACTAATGGCAACAGAATCATCTTTGCCTACTCCGGTTGACACACAGCCCCTCCCCTCAAGTATTGAACACTTATCATAAATGTTAGCCTCACTGTGCGCGTCAGTGTTAGCCACCCAACTATTAGCATTTGCACAACAGTCACAAGGTACTGAAGAGTGGTGTCAGCTAGCTCATCCTGCAAAGGATGAGTAGTTGAAAATAACTTTATCAAATAGCATTCTTTTCATGTCACCTTCTCGGTGCTGTGTCTTATCATAAGCTAAAGGCTATGGCTCATAATAAAACAATAACATTATGGTTGCCATGAGGCAGCAAATCTTATCAGTCCTGCAACTAAAACGCTGTGAAAAAGCAACAGAAAATTCAGAATTTCTTGGATATGAACTTGTCGTGTATGTATACTGAAAGCGCTTCTGCAGAAAATCTCTCCTCAAAAAACACACTGTGAAAAAATTAAGTCAGCATCAAATGATGATGAGCTATTCCTGATGTTTCTAAACAAGAAAAGAAAGAAATGGAGATTCTGGGTTCATCCAGTTCTCACGAGCAACCAGCAGCAGGGAGAGTTTCATGGTTTGATCCAGAAGTTGAAGCTGTGTCACGACCACTTTTGTACATATTTCAGGATGCCAGCTGGCAGTTTGAGCTCTTGTTGACAGAGTTGGGACCAACTGTCAAGGATCCGACTGACCTGGAGCAGCATCAAGCTGTGTGTTTGAGTTAAAATAGTATAACTTATCGTCCAGCGAAACTAGGGCTCTAGTCTGAAGCTGAGAAAAGTCTAACATCAACTAGAGAGAAACAGCGGCTGCCTATCTTACCAACTCTGTTTGATCAGCAAAGTATGGAGCCAGTCACCAGAAGCACAGCACCCAATGTTCCCTCTAAGCTGTGCGCGTGCGCAATTGCGCACTGCTGGCACGGTCTCTGCGCACAGAAAATCTGCATTGTGCACAAAAAAAAAACTAACCTGAATTGAAATTAAAATTAAAACTTTAACAATTCTGTTTTGCAGTGTTAGTCAGTGAGTGACTGGCTGCTCCCGTATGTGTTTAGAATGATGCCACCTTATCCCATAGTCCATCCAATGATGCGATTCACATTCGTATATACGCAGCTAATCAACGTCGTTGACAGGCTATGACAGCGTGGCTGATGTGGAGTGAAGCCATGTTAATAACAACGTGTACAACCATTGGAGACGTGAGCAGGACAGATGGAACAAGTGTGGACTTCACACCAGTTTTTAAATTGTGTTGATAAGCCACGTAAAACCAGAGTTATGATAAAAATATCTGCAATGTTTGGTTTTCTTCCTGAATCCTATCGTTGTTTATATTTACTGCGGGAAGAAACGGTAAAAACTGCGTTTTATAAGGAAAACGCTCGAAAGCCTGTGAGCAAAACCAAAACCAAAAAAAACACCCTTTCCTATTGGTCGAAAAATGTACCATGTCGACCAATCAAAAAATGATATGACAACATGGCCAACATGACCAATTGTTTAGGAAGGGGGAAGTTTTAGGAGTGACGGCGGTGTTTTGAGATGTGAGAGATTTGCGACGTTTAGCGCAAATCTTGTGTAGTTAGTGTGTAGTCAGTAGTTTTGTTGTGTGTGTCAGAACAATGAGGCGACTGCTGAATGTTACAGGTGTTACAGGAGTGATACATCTCCTGGTGTCAGGCCTGCAGGTATCAGGCTGATGTTCTCCTTTATCTCATAGTGGACAGAAATTTTTTTTTAGGAGTGGCACAAATAATTTGTGTGGCATCAAATTTGATGCAGAACAGCTGATTGTTCTGTAAATAGTTTGAAATGTTTATTTAAAAAAACCGCCTTTGCTGCATTTTTAGGTAAACAAGCTGCAAAATACTTTGTTTGCATAACATAATTGTTTGTATTTTTTTGTATTTGTAACGGTATTTAAAATACAAATTGAAAATTCTAGTAACAATCATAGATCCCACCGCCCTTTGGGAAAAATACCTTTAAAAACACTAACCAGGCAATTTGTTACTTGCGTCGTTAACACAATATCTAAAAAGCCACTCACATGGCAGGAAATCAATCCATTTAGGCATGTAAGTATGGTCAAGACTGAGGAAGAAAAGTGATTTAGTGACTTTGAATGTGGCATGGGTGTTCTGAGTATATCAGGAACTGCTGGTCCTCCCAGATTTTCCAGTATAATCGTCTCTATGATTTACAGAGAATAGACTGAAAAAGAGATTTTCCAAATCTGCAGCAAGTGTGTGATGCTGTTCAGGTCTGTAAGGACCAAAATCTCTGACGAGTGTTTTCAGCACTTTGTCGAATCTGTGCTATGAAGCATTAAGACGGTTCTCAATGCAAAACTGGGTCCAACCCAGCACTAGCAAGATGCACACTTAACTGGCTAGTGAGTCTGGACAACTGTATTGCTAGCAGATGTCTTCATTAAGTGAACATAAGTAAGGTCAGTGTCAGTATGTGTAGGTGTTTTTGAATGTATGATCCTTAACTCCACCAGTCTAAAAATCTTGGCACACAAACTGCAAATCCAACTCCAGCCTAGAACAATTACCCAGATTTCACATTTATTGTCACCCTGAGCACCATCAAAGCTGTCAAAAGCATGCTTTTTTCCTTTAATTTAGTAGAAACATAATTTTCTCTGGATAATCTCAAGCGTACTTCCAGTGGTGTAAACAGGATTACTGTGGGCAGCTCTAATCTAAGGAGCCAGGCTTTATTTGCAGTCGTTGCTTTGAAGTGTGTGTGTAAACATACCAAGATATGGCCAACTGAATCCCACCTTCTTAATCAAACAGTAAACAAACAGAAATGTAGCCAGTACCTTGTAAATGTATACTGCAAGTCACCAATGCACCAGTACTGTATCTGTAGTCACGAGACATTTTCTTAAGCTCTTAAAGTAAAACATTTCATTTGGTTCTGTGTTGTGAAAAGAGAGCTGAAAATGTCACACATTATCTATATAAACATTTATTGTTAGCCGTTACGAACCATTAATCACATTCTGTAAACCAGTATGGCTAAGATTAGCAAACAGCAATAGCTCTCGTTCCTTGCAGGTTCACAGGTCCACATGCACCTGCAGCACTTAAACATCTAGCTGACTAGCATGCCCTTGACTCAATGAACAAAACACTTTCAATTGAAACAACAGGTACAATACACTGAACCTTTATTTAATGTCTAATGTCACCAGCAGGCAAACTTACTGGCTTATCAAACTGTTTGTTTTAAGAGCCAGATGGCAGTTGAGAATAATGAGGGGGTAAATGTTACATTTATCTTTACTGTCAGTGTTGCAGCCTCATTAAAAAAAGGCCTGTTGAGTTCCAAGACAGCCACTGATAAAAGGCTCCTCTCAACCCAATTGAAATGTGTGTTCAATCCCTGGCACATTCAAAGTGTCCTTGGGCAAGGCACTGAAACCCAAAATGCTCCAGACGCAGCTGTCATAGTGTCTCTGTGCGCGGTAGGTAGAAAATGCTTAAAGGCACAGAATAAAGGACAGTGTGTTTGAGTCAGTCGATTTACCGAGACCGAGTATACCGAGTATACTGTCACCTTATGTTCATTAGGGTTGTGAGAATTAACTGATAGAGCATAGTATTTAATTTTTAGTATTTTAGTATGTTTTGCATGTACCGAAACAGGGACACTAAATATCGAGATAATGTTAGGCGAGCAAACTTACTATAAATCAGCTCAACCAAAAAACCACCTGACACACTTAGCTTGACAAAGTCCCATTTAGCACAAGGGAACTGGAAGCAACTGGGTGCCAGCTGGTTGTCCATCCATCCATCCATTCGCTTCCGCTTCTCCTTTTCAGGGTCGCTGGAGCCTATCCCAGCTGTCATAGGGCGAGAGGCGGGGTACACCCTGGACAGGTCACCAGTCTGTCGCAGGGCCAACACACAGGGACAGACAACCATTCGCCCTCACATTCACTCGCACATTTACACCTAATGGCAATTTGGATTTTCCAATTAACCTATCCCCACAAGCTGCATGTCTTTGGACGGTGGGAGGAAGCCGGAGTACCCGGAGGGAACCCACGCAAACACGGGGAGAACATGCAAACTCCACACAGAAAGACCCCGGCCTGATGTTGGAATTGAACTCGGGATCTTCTTGCTGTGCGGCAACAGTGCTAACCACCGTGCTGCCCTGCTGGTTGTATTCTGGTTATACTCCTAAAGAACAGGAAGGTCACTGAGTGCAAATGTAATAATTAATTGCGAATTTCTGTCTATGGAGATTTTTGACAGTTCATCACAGTTAATTGCTGTATTATCAGAAACAGACTGCACGTAATTGCTAACCTGACCCCATTCAGTCACAAACTGATAACACACTATCTCCAAATTATGGCAGGGTTTAGTAACAGTGTTGGTTACTAAGAAAAACTGAAGTAAGATAACCTAGTATACCTCTGATGCAACATTGTTTTTTGGTTTTGTTGCAAATTTGTGAAGACATCATTGTGATATTCCTCACTATCCAATCTGCAGCAAAATGTATCACAATGAAAGCCAGAAACCAAACAGCGAAAAAAGGATAAAGAACCAAGCAGAAACAGACAGCAGTGAGGACACTTCCACTGCCACCAAAATCACCCAAATCACCAGAGTACAAACATCACAACACAGAGTCCACATGGCCACAGAAACCTGAAGTGACCACAACCAACTGTGGAGACCAAGCAGCAGTAGAGACAGGAAGGATGCAGGAAGGTCTCCCTGTCATATTACAGCTGTGGCACGCAGGATTAGGACCCAAACAAAAGGTCGAACTGAAAAAGACAGCTTTATTTGCTGTGACAAAAACTCGGAATATTACAACAGAGAAAAACAAAACCGACACTGGAAACTAGGAAACTAGAAAAACACAGCACCAGAAGATCTCAGGCAAGACAGAGAAAAACGACAGCAATGAGGGAGTACGACGCGACAACGCACAGAGGAAAACACAGGACTAATCAGACAGGAAGCAAAACTGAATACACCGAACAGAGGACAAGGAACTATCAAAATAAAAAAGGAAACATAAGACTTTTACAAAGACGCAGACTTGACACTGTGACATGGAGACACGATGACTAGGGGAACAGAGGGAACATGAAACATGGAGACAAGAGGAACTAACCGTGGAACACAGGGAAGGCAGAAAACTAGAGACTAGAAACTACGCATATAACACACAGAGACGAATAGGGAAAACATGAATAACACTAAATCAAAGAATATTAATCCAGGACCTGAAACACAAATACTGGGGCACAGACGTGATTTACAGTTGAAAAAAGTATTGTGAGTGAAGTGATAATGTCATGATTCCTACCTCTAATGTTTGTTATCATTCACAGTGACGGTGTGCTGATCACGGGCTGCATTGCCAACTTACCACGAAAGGCATTTGACCAAATCAAGCAAAAAAATATCTCAGCTTTTCTAACTGCATAAATATCCAGATATTTGCAAACATTTGCAAACTGGCACAGGAATTAGTCTTTGAGTTTTGAATTTGGATTTTCTTGCTACTCTAAACTCCCCTAAAAACATAAAGAGAAAAAACTTGGCATGAAACACAACTAATGCCTCTAATGCATAGAGCCACATGTGCAGTGCTGCTGGAGCGCAACATAAAAATGTTTCACCACTTTATTTCTGCAAATGAGGAAATGGCAGATTCACATTCTGCTTAATTTAAGCTAATGGTAACTGTACACTTATGCTTTATGGTAAAATGTAAGAAAAATGAACCTTAAACTTATATGGTGCTGGTTGCCTCAGCAACAGCACAGTAAATTGAAATTCACTAGCTGGGCCGACGTTCTCATTTTAGGTTAGTAGTTAAAGGTGAATGCTTGGACATGAATTGAGCTGCGGTTGGGGAAAGGGCTGGAAGGGGACTGGCGACGGCTCCCAGGCCTGGCAGATCCCCATGTACTAAATAGGAGTGAAGAAGTTAAAGAATTGAGAACAAGGAGAGAGGGAGGGTGGGGCACGTAAACGAGAATGAACAGCTTGCAGAACTGGGTGAACCTATATAGATGACAACCGGAAGGAGGGTGTTTGGAGGCGTGGTCCCACTCCTGAAATTCCCATACATAATCTCCAATAAATGCCTATTTCTAACTGCAAATGTAAAAGCAGTAAAAGATCCTTTTATTTTTGTAGCTGAAACAGTACAATCATGAACATTGTTGCTGTTTTCTTATTCATTCTTATTAACATTGTATTTCTGTTTCTCCTATATGATTTTCAAATCTAAAGCCTTGTCATCGCCTTTTTATGGAAAACTCAAATTACAAGCTAAAAATATAACATAAATTACAAAATTACACATTTCAAATGTATGTTTTTTTTCTTCGTTAATTAAAGAAATTAAGCATCAGATAAAGAGAGGGGGCAACCATCCCACAGGGTAATAGTGGAATAGAGAGAATAGGGCTGTGAGCAAAGCCTCTTCCCACACACTACGGGTAATCAGATAAGTTACGCATGTCTCCAGCATTTTCACTCAGTTCTGAAGGACATTTACTCATCACTCTTCATGATACACAGTTCTGTGAGTCAGTGAGGAAGATGTAGGGAACATTGAGCTCAGACCAGGACTCTCAGACTGCCGTGTTTCCTTCATACTGTCTCTGTTCAAAGTGAGTAATTTCAGGATGCTGGAGACTTGTGGCCAAATTACATGAAAAGATCCTAATCGATCGTGGCCCCCGGACTACCCTCACAGCTCAGTGATGTTCCTGGGGGGATTCATTGCAGCTTACTGCTTTTACTTATTGCATTTGTACCTCTGAATCCTTTAGTGCTTCCATTTGATTTGGTTTCTCATCAGTGCACTAATAAATGTTGTAAATATCCACACTGAATGACTCCCAATCATTAGTGTAGTATTCCCATATACTACAAAGTAACTACCTATCATTGTCAAGTTTCCACTCTACTCGCAGGCTGTCGTTTAGCACAGAAACAGCAGCTCTGACAGGATCATTAGCAGCTAACACTTTTTAAACGAGCTCCACTAAAATTGCAAACCCAAAGACACAGACCCTGAGAACCAAAAGTGCACATACACACCGGGAGCTATATTGGATTTTTAATTGAACCGATGGTACAATTATTAATTAAGGGATGATTTAACTCACACATCAGATCTTGAAAGAAATATTAAATTATAACATCTTTACTGGCGTATTAATGCTCAGTGGAAACCAAAACCACCCACCCTGTGAGGGCTGGATTCAAAGTCACACCAAAAATCAGTTGAATCTAGAATTTTAAATAAAATGCGTTATAATGTGTTATCACTGCTGTTGCATTTGTTTCATTTTGTTCATGTTTCCATTTGCAAAGATGTCCGTCATTGTTTTCTCACAGGGGAAGCACTGACGGGTGCTGGAAATGTCTCCAGTGATAAATCCAGGAAAACTGCAGTACTTCTCGTCTCCAGAGCTTAAGCGTACTGGCAGTGACATGCACATAAATCCCATCTGCACAGTTTGCTACTCGTTACTTATACGATGTTCAGCCTGTCGCTAAAAGAGATGCACTGCTTTTATTTATTTATTTTTTTAACCAGAAACACTCAATTTTATTTTAGCTCCTTCATCAAAGTATTAAAAGTAACTCGAGGTGCTTCATACAACATGCCAACAGTCTGGTGATTCTTAACTTGGCAATTACTGCACTGCTACAAATTATAGTGAGTCACTAACACAAAATGTACTTTCAAAAATTACTGTACATATGGTACATTGTATGTAAAATATATTGGCTCCTGTGAATTCTTACTGCAAGCAGTGACATTACACAACAGATTCTTTCTAGCATAATATAAACACCACACATTTGTGAGTTTTCTCTGGGGAAAAACTTGCCAACCTGACTGTGTTATTTGCTGTTAAGAAAAAAAACTGGAATAGATATAAAAGGAAAACATAGTTAAACATCTGCTGCATTAGGAAGAGAAGGAGGCTATTGTGTTTGCGGGAACATGGATGCAGTGCTTGGATCATAAAAAAGCTTAAATGCATCTGCCTCTGATGACCTTGCTGGCAAAGACATGCATGTGTGGTGTTTAAACGCTTGTATGAATTTAATACTAATGCTCAGGTTTCCTCCCACATTTGAAAGACTGTAGTCTTATTAGATCATCTTACTCCACTAAAAAAAGCTCACCGTCTGTTAAATCCAATGCATTAATCCACGTTTTTCTTCTCTGTCAAAACCTACATTACCCAAAATTCAACATGCTACAAGTTATTCGTCATGTTAGTCCAATTTAAAAAAGTGGAGATAAACATCTGCTTTCCACACACTGTCCATATAGAAGCTAATTTCTCTGCTCTCCAACTTCTTAAAGAAAAAAGTCAGAAACATAGTTTTTAAAGTACTGATTGTTTCTTTTAAAATCTAATAAACTCAGTGAGTAGCTGTATGGATTTCAACTCAGTAGTGGTGATGCCTTCCAGAAGATAAAAGAAATGCAGTGGGTGGGAACTTTGTCACAATTTGTCACAGTAGATTACTGAAAAAAAATGAGATGAACAGACATTAAATGCACTTGATCAGCAAAGTGTAAAAACACATTAATCTTCAGGGAGCCCACACTATCCAGTGAGGAAGCTTAAACCACTGAGAATCAATTTAACCTGCGTTGGTGTAGATGAACATGACAAATGGAGCACTGGAAGAGAAATCCCCAAACCGGGGGTTTCCACAGACCAACTAAGTTATCCTCTCCAAAACCCTCTGCTAAATGGATTTTTCTTTAGGTTTGGTTTTTGATAACATCCTGTAACTAGTCCAGCTCCTCCAGGATGACAAATAAAGGAGAAAATAGTACCAACCCCAAGCATAACATGAGGTTTGTGTCCCTGTTAGTCGCACAAGAAACCCAAAACTTTCCTTAAGTGATCAAATAAAAACCTTGGTCAGTTAAAACTAGGATCTCTGAAAATGGCCTGTGATGTCATCTACACATGAAAAAAAACCCACGCACAAAGAGTACTTGCTGAGAAACAGCAATTTATATTAGATTAGCGAAGGTGCACACAGTGGGTCATAGAACTGAGCGCTATCCCAGGGGCGTAATGGATAAATCCTAATCAGAGTGATGCTCTTCTTATTGTCTGCATAAAGGACTGCTGACAAAAGCTGGAACTAGCCTAGCAATTCCTCTCAGGTGTGAGTCACCACAGTGCACAGCATAACTCAGTGACTTGAACAGAGGAAGGGAGAGGAGAATTAGGCATCACACTTAGAATAAAAAGGGAATGAGAAATAAAGGCAACTATTTCAGGAAATCTCTCATACTCTGTTGGTTACTGTCTGGCTGAGGATGAAACTCTACCCCTGACACACACACACACACACACACACACACACACACACACACACACACACACACACACACACACACACACACACACACCAGAACAGAGGCCACTGTGGAGAAAATATAACAGACTTCAGATTGTGTTTTTCTCAAGTAAGTGACTCCAGTTCTTGTAATCATAGGTGCAACATGATCCAACAGTAAGGGAGACAATACAAGCAATTTATCAAACACCTGTTGAACAACCAGAACACACGTTTGCAGAACCTGTGATGTGTGTTTGATTGCTCCCCCGACCCTCAATTCCCTGCACGGCTAAGAACATCCTGGTATATTTTGCTCAAATGTTGTAATAGACAGTGATGTTTGGGACAAGGTTTTGCAATTGCCATCCAGAATTACAATTTGGGACCTCAGCTGTCCCAAATGTAAATGTTATGTAGGCAATGTTATGTTTGAGAATTCAAATGTCGGCAGTATGTAAGTAAGAACGTCTTAGTACAGAAAAAGGTAATACTCCTATGTCTGCTTGGGAACGTTTCAGTGTCTTTTAAAGAAAATGAGGATGTGATCCAGTCTCTGGAAGGGAAAACCATAAAGGTCATGTTTTTCCCGTCCAGGTGGAAAAACCTGGAAATTACATTAATGGAAGCACACATCCTTTTCAGCAGAAATGGTGGAGGCCCTGGAACGTTTGGGGGGTTACTTATAAACTGGATTAAAATGGATATATTCATAATTGTATTTCACCAACAAAATGAACTACTGTGCAAGTGCAGTCTATTTTCTAATTACATTACTGATGTCACAACCCCTCAAACCAAATAAATCAGTCTAGCAGCACGTCTGTAGCACTTTTTGTTCATCTATCTTTCACCCTCTCAGGCTCAAATGAAACTTTTTGTTGCTAATGCACAACCAAGTCCTGCAGTGGTACTTCTGAGTAAAAAAAACCTCATAGAATATGTATGTGGGGTAATCAGGTTGTTAGTTTTTAACTGTTGCAAATTGGCAACGCCTGCCTCGAGAGGGTTAAAATGTGAACAAACAGAAAAAAATACCACTGGTTTAAAATTTCACACCGTAATCTGCAATGTAAACTTTTTTTATAACTGCATTAATTCTCCTAAGTGTGGCTGACAAAAAGCAACATGACAGTGCACTTGGCTCATTAGGCAAGCTAAAGTCTGACAGGAACTGCAGCTCAGGCCAACTACAATTAACTCTTTTTGCCTCCCTCTTCTCATCCAAGGAGCTTACCAGCTTCAGCAGTTGCTACTGCAGCCAAACTGACACTGAAAAGATTTGAGAGCCAGTAACAACAGGTTTAAAGATTTCATTTATGAACTTTAACCCACATATTACATTTGTAGCCACACACAGAGTTATTTAATATACCACTACAGACAAAATTAGAAAAAATATTTGTAGGGAAAGATCATCCCGATCACAGATGGCTGGACATCACTTACAGTGAAAGTACATATTAGCTCGCAGTATCACTGGAATACATAAACCAATCCTTATAGTGATGGCAGTACATATTATAGCTAACGTTGACAGCCCCACATCACACCCCCTCCACTGGACTCCTGGGCTGCGATTGTACTGATGAGAAAATCTCTATGCAGGATGAATGTGATTACCAGGAAAACTGCATAAAACTGGGAATTTGATGAACAGCCAGAAATACAATAAACACGAAATGACCACATCAGTGGACTTTATAATAGCCCATAATATGCTTGGGTGTCACTTTGACTAAATGAATGAAGTTAGAAAGAATACAATTCAAATTCAGTGCAGTCACAATGATAAGTTTTTCCAGATTATTTATCTCCTTGAAAATTGTCTGGTTAGGAAAAACATTAGAAATGGCACAGCCATCAACTTAAGTGCAATCAGACATACAGCAGACTGCCCTGTACTGCTATGCTCCTCTGTTGTATCTGCTATGTCATGTATAAGTCGGGTAAGAGTTCATATTGGCAATAATAAGCTTTTAATACAAAAAAATGCTACAAATTATACTTGTTGAATATATAATAGTCTTCACACGGTATAATTTTCTGTCCAGTGGAAACCTTTTTTTCCCCACAGGCATAAAGTGTGCAGAGATTAGTTTTGTACACTATGTACATGAAACATTTATTATAAAAGCTCATTAAATCCAACTCAGCATGAACCAGGTGTTTCAGATTAAAGTTACCCATAACATGACATTATATTATTCTAGTACATCACCACTTCAGCTTTATACTTTACAAGTGATCTGTGGCTTGTAATCCTCTTAGGAAAAATGTTTAGGCGACTTTCTTCTTGGTGGGAACATTACTACAAACAGCTTTGCGTTAGTTACAAGGTGTGACCAGATGGCTTCTTACACATAACGCTGCATCTTTAATTACCTCCTAAATGTAACAGTTTGGCCAGTGTGGGTTTTTGTGTCTGAGAGCAGACATTCATCAATCTCACTCCATAAATGTCTTTTTTTCCCAATCCACGAGCCAATGAAAGCACATGCTTATACAACTATGTGCTTTGTGTAACTTGTGAAGCAAATGTCAGAGTAATAACAACAACAGGTCTTTTTATTGCTTTTATCCAGCAAAGCAGAAATCAATGTCAGAACCATGACTGGGAAAGCTTTAAAAAGAGGAGGAAACCCAGGCTGCACATGACTGACCCTCAGTGTTGGAACCTGGTTGAAACAAATGTTGGCTTTTCAATGTTGTACAAGGAATAAGACATTTCATGCTAGATTCATGTATGAATATTAGCCAGAATTAATGTTTCGATATTAAGGCCGATCAAAAAGCCCATGTTTGTCTACATACAAGATACAAGATGTTCCACCTTTTAAAGCTGAAAGGCATCACTCAGCCTCCTCCATATAATGTAAAATAGCTCATGACTGATCTCATAAAATAACATTTGACTTGTGCATGCAAGTAATTTAAAACTTGGATTCAACTGTATTTAGGTCTGAAATGCATGCCTAAATAAAGCAGCTGACCAACAGCACGTCAGCCTGACACTGGTAACCTTCAAGAGAGCGGAGAATCCAAAGCAGACATTGACACTGCAGTGTTTTGCTTGTTTAAAAAAATAAAACTTTTAACAAACTGATAAACAGAAAAGTCAAGATCTGAGTGTCTGTGATGAACTCTATTAACTTATTGTCTAGTTAGCAATTTAGCTAGCTAGCACGTAATGAAATTTAGGTTGTATCAATGTTAACTAGCTTGGGAAGTTACTACACTACAACCCACAAGGTGAGGGTCACATGACCTAGCTGTTTTTTTCTGGGTTTGTGGGTAGGTTGATGCTTTTAAAAAAACGTGCCTTTCACTCATTGTCATCATGTCATCATTATTATTATTGTTATTATTGTTATTATCAGTAGTAGTAGCAAACTCCATTCATTGTCCTGTGTCTTCTGGATAACTTTAATAGTGCATGTCAGCTTTTTTGATCTAAAGAAATTGTCCTGCTGAACTGTATATACACATCTTGATGCATTCTCAATCATCCAGGAAAGTAAATCTCCAAAAGTTGATTCTGTTCATCTGGACGTAGCGTTTTGTGGGAGAAACGTTTCGTCACTCATCCAAGTGACTTCTTCAGTCTCAGCTGACTGCAGGTTTCCCCAACCTTATAAACAGTACATTTACATTATGACTGAAACCAGCCCACTGAGGGAACAATGGGCTGGGAGGTCAGTTCCTTAATCTTAATTATACAAATTCTCATAACCATTGATCAACAACCACTGATCAAAACCCACTGATCAAAGACCATGAGTACCATTCACAGAGAGTTCGGGAATGGCTGCAATCACAGCATTGTAAGATGGCGAAAGATGTACCCTTAGGCCCCCTCCTCGATTCAGAGATGGTCTTTCCCTTTTCACGTAAATGGCCTCCTATACTCCGCGCTCAAACCAGCGTTCCTCCCTGCAGTCAGCTGAGACTGAAGAAGTCACTTGGATGAGTGACGAAACGTTTCTCCCACAAAACGCTACATCCAGATGAGCAGAACCAATTTTTGGAGATGTATATAGACAGTTTAATATTACTACAGTAGGAAGCCACAGGAAAATGGACAAAATCACTTCTCTTACCTGCAGCAGGAAGTCAAAAAGAGCTAGGCTTCCCCACTCTGAGTGCTGCACTCCCACGCAGGGGGCTGACCTCAGGTCTGTTTCACTCCCACAGCGAGCTTTTAGCAGTTTCTGGTAGTGAACCCAGCTGAGCTGTATTGAGTTCTGGTCATTGTCTTCATCAGAAAGGTGGTGAATATCTGGGTCCCACCACACTGCAGGTCTGGGGGTGCCATTAATGTACCTGTTGGGCAGCACGTGGCTATGAAAGGTCCTCAGAACTGCGGGGAGACTTCTGTTGAGTCCCAGCACTCTGTCCAGGTGGAAGGCGAACACTTCAATCCAGTCATCAGTGCGCTTGACCAGGGCGCAGCAGCCCTGCTGACAGCGCTCACTGTGGGTAGTTGAACGTCCACGTCCTTCTCCGTGCTGATGTGAGTTTTTCATCACGGATGGCTTCTGTGATGGATGAATACAGTTAGATAATGCTGTTCACTTTACTCTAAGACCATGCACCCATTATGATCCTATAGCCATGTATATTTAATTGTAAGGACTTCATTTACGACAAACTGAATATTTATTCAACTAGCAGATTATGACTTTTTATCCAGTAATTAAAGGATGGGACCTTTTAACATCTTTCATATATAAATGTGCCAAAGGTGGAGCTAGAGTATACATAATAATATTGTTGAATTCTTTCAAATGTAATATATTTTTCTCTCCTTTTCCATAAACAGCAGGAATCCATTATCAGACTCAAAAACCTGCTTGACTTGTGAGCACAACCATCAGCTCTTAGTTGTGTCACACTGTCACTGCATGACAATCCAGATTAATCGATGAAACTGCTGTTACTCTAGATTTTTGGTTTTGGCCACAAATCCCATGAAAAGACTGAAACAACAATATGTTATTCCAACACCTTCATTCTGGAATTAAACTGACAAAACTGACAAGTCAATAACACGACTGGGTATAAAACAAGCAACCCTGAGACAGGTAGTTTCCCCCGAGTGAAGATGGGCAGCTTTGAGTAATACTCAACATATTTGTGAAGGTTTTATTAACACGCTAGACTTGAATATAACTGTTTAATATGGTGGACAATTTATGGTATCTACACTTGTTTGTGAAGCTTTGTGAAATATTCTCTATTGTTTTGTGATAATGTTATTATGTTTGATTGCTCAGCATGTCTTAAATCCTCTACAAACTCAGACTGTGGTCTGGCACATATTTCAGTATTCTGTTTGCATGTGTTCTCTGTCACGTTATGCTTCTGTTTCTTTTCTGTTGTGAAGGCAGCGTCCTGCTGACCTTTCAGTTTTATTTATACTTTCTGCTTTGTAAGGCTGAGGCAGTCACACAAAATACTAAACTAACAACTAGTAATCAACTGAATTAAAATATGAAATAAGTATTTATAAAACCGCTTTCACCACACAAACAATGAATTCATGTCTTTATCATATTTTTTTGCATGAATGAGCAAAATACTTTTTGTATCACTTACATGGACTTTCTAAATGACAGCACAAACCATTAAATAAATAAATAAATAACTTGTAGTACTTACTGTAATATTTTACAGTTAATCCATCATTTATAAGTATAACAGTGCTGGCATTATTTCCATTATATATGAGCTTATTAATTCAAAATAAACCATGTTTAGAAAGTAGAAAGGTCTTCAAATAAGTATTTACTGATTACTAATGCTTCATAGTGCGTAACTATATTACAAACATTTTATGCAGTAATAGGATTATAAAGTCTAACCAATTCATCCACATTTGGTGCAATAATGAGTTTTTCCAGTGAGATGACTGCGACTGTGAGACTGAGTCAAAATATACCACAGTGTGTGTGTTCAGAGAATGAAGTGCAGCAGCAGGAGTGCTGTTTTAAATAGTTCTAGAGAAGAATAGCTGCTCTTTGGTGCAGAATAACATGCCTCACACAGTATCCGGCTTCGATTACACATGCACAGCGCTAAGATGCATTCACTGTTGGTTTTTGCAGAATTCAGCATCTCATCCTGTCACCCAGGCATGTCGTCACCACTGACCCTGTGTGTCTCAGGAAGTGTGACAAGGATGGCACAATATTCAAGGCCAACACAATACAGGCTGACAATCTCAAGCAGTATTCAGCTTACATTGCCAAATTACACCTTTGGCTTGTTATGGTCATATCAGAGCAGCGCTCTTTCACCTGCTTTCACCTCATCTGTGTCAGTCTGTGAGGCGTCTGCATTATGTGATTGAAAAAGTAGGAAACAGCTTTTTAACATTGAGAAGTGTTTTCAACTTAAAATTACAGTCAGCAATACAACACACCTGCTGGTCTGCTGGAGCATCCAGTGCCACTTGGAGCACCTGTCCGTGTCCCGGCATCCTGGTCTTGCTAACCACCTCGCCCTTAGCGAGGAACTCCATCTTCTGGATGTCTTCCCTGCTGAACCAGGGAAGGCGGTGCAAGTCGGCCCTGATCCTTCTGCGGTCGCTGTCTGGGAAGTCCTGCTCTGTAAAGCTTTGACACCAGTCGATGTCATCTTCCATCACAGCGACCTCTGGTTTGGACAAAGCCTTTCTGTTGGCCAGTGATCCCGGGATCTTTTTCGCATCTGAGGGATCCTCAGAGAGATTACGGTGTTTTATGAAATATCCAGCGGGCTTTTTAACAGCCTGCACATTGTCTGATTTCAGATTGCGTTTTGTTGGTTGTTTGTGTTTTTTTAAACCCAGGTGTTGTTGTGCTATCTTTGCACTTGTATGGCTGCCATGTATCTGTTTGTCTGCATTCCTGTTTGTGTGTCTAAACCAAAATTTGGCTGCCTGTCTATCTGCAGCTCCTGTCTCACTTTCTATGGGATCTGCTGAAGCATTCTTTTCAAGATAAATATATGTTTGTGTAGCTTGCGTTGCCACAGCACTGTGGTTGCTTGGTTTAATTCTGTGCTTTGGCAGCATGTTGTTGTCCTTAAACTCTGGATGGGGACGGTGATGACTGGCTGGCTGGCTGACGCCTGCCAGCTCTTTTCTCTTGGAGGCAATGCCTTTGCTTTTGTGTTTATTTCTTTGTATGTCAGCGCGACGTCTCTCTTTGATGCTGTTTTTGTCATTGCCAGCAGCGTCCCCGAAAGGTTTAAGTGGCACAGAATGTTTAGATGTCTCTCTTCTACTGCTGCTTCTCAAGCTCCTGCTGTACATGTGAGTGAGTGGCTGCTGGAAGCCAGCAGCTGGAAGGGTCTCCACAATCCTGTTCCTGGACCTGAACTCCCCCGTAGAACTCAGGGCCCGGGACGACCTCCAGGCGATGTGAGCGGGTGGTGAAGGGAGTGGCAGGGTGACTGTCATCACAAAGATCATGAGGAAGAGAAGGAAAAGAGGGGTAAGAAGTAGGATCCATTTGTGACCACACCAGAGTTTGGACCACACTCGCCAGGCCTGTGGTTAAAAAACAAAACCAAACACAAAAACAGATAAAAAGAAACAGAAGTTAGAGGGAGAGTGAGAGACCAATGATTATAATGGAGAGGGAACATAAAAATCAAAGATAGCATCTGCAATAAACAGACTGGAGTGCTCAGTGCTCCTGCGGGGTCTTTCTCCTGGCATGTAGAAAACAAACTCTACAAGGGAAAGCTGAAAAACAATCTGATGTGGGCACACAGCTCGGGTCGGTTGCATGAGATCAGAATAGTGACCTCTGAGTCATCAGTTTACGTGAGAGGAATAATCTGGAATTTTGTAGCACAGAGCCATCAGCACTGAAACGTCCTGTGCATGCTGCACAAACATGAATGTGTGAGGAGCAGAATATAAAGAATATAAAGCTCGTGTCAGGCGGCTGCATTTTTCCAGTAGCTTACAATTGCATTGGACCTATCCAGCTGAGACCAATACAGCTGTGGCATGCCCATTGCCTGTGCCCAGCAAGGATGGAAAAGCCGTATTCCTCACAATGTGCTCTCACTGCCCCAGTACGACTTGTGGTGTTCTTGCTGAAGGCTCTGTCAAAGTGATTTTGTCGCAGAGGTGCTAGCCCTTTATTTACTGTAGACTGCACTCCTTCTATTTGCTTTTAAACAGCAAAACTATAACTCCATGACGCTGACATTCAAATAATAGAGCTGGAATTGGCCCTTCCAATGATTTATCGTCCAATTTTTCAAGGGGTTGTGTTGCAAGAAGTCTCTGTAGCAGCATTTGTTTTATTTGACAGATCTGAGCTGAAACTCGAAATAAAATTGTTTGAGAACAGGATGGTAGCTCCTCTGCAGACAGGATGGCCTACCAGTGGAAATATTAAGAAGCTAAGTGGCAGAGGATGCATACAGCACTTTTCCCATCAGCAAAACTTCCTGCAACTGTTGGATTAACCACACAGCTCCATCTGAATACCACACTTTCCCCCCACCTGTAAGTAAAGCCATATGTGAATGCTGCCAGGTTGACCCAGATAACTGCTCTGTCCCTGCCTGCTCTCTCGCTCGCTCCCTCCCTTTGCATCACCTTCATTTTTTTCTGCATTCAGGTGAAGGAATGTTTCAGACCCTTGAGATCTCTTCCTCATCTCAAAGCCTCTTAACAACATGCCCAGATTCCTCCACCTGTGAAAGGGTTCCATTATTCTTCTCCTGGACTGGACGGCCTGAATCAGGCTGCCTGTGCTGACAGAGCCTGTACAAACTACCCAACAGTACCAGTGTGAGACTTGGAGCGTCAGACTTATATAGATATATTCATCTACCGCTCAAAGACAATTTTTAATGCTGTAGTTAACAGTGTTAAAGAGACTACAGTATATTATAGTAGCCACACATTCAGTCCAGAATTGATCAAATGTGCTACATGGAGAAATTGAATGTCACTGAATCATTAGTGTGAGACTCTGCTGAATTACTTTAAATAAATGAGATCATTACTGAGCAGACTGGCAGCGTTTACTGACCTCTTAATGCCTTTTTATATTTCACGCTAATGGATTGGATTTCACAGCAAATCTGCAGCTCGCCTGCCTCAGACACTTTCGAGCAGGACTGCTCTGACTGAAAACTCACCTTAACCTTCGTTGTAAAGAGGTTTAAATAGTTACTCCAAGTCAATAATACAGATCCTTTATCCATCCATTTATTATCTGAAATGTTTATTTAACCAATCAGATGCTACTGCTATTTGCAGTCCCACTAACACTTTAATCTTTAACTGGTTGGTCAATTGTTAGATAGCTTAAAAATATCAAAAAATATTAAGAAATTCACAATCATAATATTTTAACTATTAATACAAATCCTCAAGTAATACAGAAATAGCTTATCTGAAATGTTCAAATTCATTCAACTCCAATGTTCTATGATGTTTTTAAATACACAATACAGATGTATGACATACCAAGATGGTGCATTATATTATTTTTAACTTACACAGAACTGGTTGAAATCTTTGGCGTCTATAAGCTGTAAAAACTTGAGATTTTAAGATATATTCATGTAGTCTGTGATTTTGCGAATCTTTATGGCATCATTGTGATGTTGTCGGGTGACAGATTGCACAGCACTTTAATACGTTACTCAATATGGTTTCTTGAAATTCTTTTCAAGGTCAACTTTGACCTTAGGGCAGTACCAATGAAGGTCAAGGTCAAATGTTTAGCCAACCTAGGTACCTAGGTATGTCCCTCGCGGCCTAGTCTATTTTTAAGTTTGAAGATGATCAATAAAATATTATGGGTAATATATAGTTTTTAACCTATCCCCACTGTCCAAAGACATGCAGTTGGTGGGGATTTGTTAATTGGAAACTCTAAATGGTTGTGAGTGCAAAGGGTTGTCTGTGTCTATATGTTTGCCCTGCGACAGACTGGCGGCCTGTTCAGGGTGTACCTGGCCACTCGCTCTAAGACAGCTGGGAGGACTCCAACCCCGCGCGACCGTGAAAAAGGATAAGCAGAAGCAAATGAATGGATGGATAAAGTTTTTATTGATTTTCAAATTTGGTGGGACCTTGGCCGGATTTTCATCTTAGTTCAACCTATCACTGGTATCTACATCACATAAAATGTGAACATACCTTCACAACTGTGGCCGTTAACCTGCTAACAAACAAAACTTTTTTTTGGTCAAAAGACGAGAGCGCATCCAGAAGACAACTGCATTCTGCTGCTACAACAACTCTTTGCAAGCACCTACACAGAGTGATGATAAAACTGAGTGTCTGCTGACCCCAGCAGCAACCAGACCCTGAACTTAAACAGGTAACCAAAGCAACGACTGTTTCTAACTGTACATTTTTCTCAAGTAAAATCACTTTACTTTAAAGTCTCTTTGTGCTCGTTTTCATCTTTGATTTGTGCTGTCGGCTTTGTGTTCTTACCCTAAATACTAAAGAGAAAGATCACACGTGACCTCATTAGGATAAGGATTTGTAATGGTGTGTGTAACTGTAGCCTATCGGTTTATATTGTCAAATGGTAATTATGAGACAGTGTGTTTCAGGTTTCAGTAAAGTACGACATAATTTTTTAGGAAAGTGTTCTGTGTAATACATTCGTTTTTTTGAGTAACAACCCCAACACTGACCACAACAAATAGGTGAAATACTCCCAACATTAGACATTACATTCATGCAGATTTATTACATGCCGTGTTGTCATTGATGTGCTGCTTAGTGATGGTGGTGACTCTCAAGTGGAGCCAGTGACAATCCATTGAGAATCAAATTAATAAGTGACGTTCCCAGTTCCCATCCCCACTCCTGTATACAATTTATGAAGCTAAACTGCACAAAGTCAGTTTTTCAGCTAATGACTGAATTTGATTATAATACTGAACTATTAAATCTAACATGATACCTTCATAGTACCATATAAATGAACTTTATTCAAGTTCAACATTGATTTTTAATTTAGTTCCACCTTGGTCTTCTTCCGCTACTGAAGAAAGTATGTGGCTCTTTTTCCTTCCTAATTCTTCAGCCTGTCTGCTGTGCTGAGCAGGTAGTGTACTGTACCGTGGCCGTTTGAAGCTTTTTCACAGAAAAAAGTTGCCTGCTGCTTTGAAGAAATTAAGTCTGTGAAAAAGTGCTCAGTGTGATACCGACAGTAGACTTCAGACTATAAAAAACCAAACCGGGAACTGAGAGAGATAATCATTTGCAGTGAGTGTGCCACTAAGTGAAAATACTCTTACTGTTTCTAGTCATGTAAGCCATTACTAATCTTTTAATGCACTTCACACATAATACAAACACAATACATTTTGGTCAGTTTAAAATTGTACTTTCTTCTTATGCACATAGTGTTTCCTAATAATAATAATTTCTAATGTGTTTTCATTGTAGTCCAATGAAATATCCCACCAACAGCCTGCATTAACTCATCAGTGACAACTCCCCCACCAAGGAAAAGCAGTATAGTAGTCACAAGTGCCATCCTGTTATTGTGGCAGGTCAAGCTGAAAAATGTCTTTATCATTGAATTTCATTTTAGCCACTGTAAGACTCACACGACACTGCCACCATCAAGACAAATTTTTAACTGCTAACAGTTTACAGGATTCTTATTTAATACAATCAACCTGGCTCTGCAGTGACTTTAAACTTTGTGTTTCAAATTATAGCTCAAATTATGACCTTGCATTGAAGACACAAGGTGATAGCATTCCATATGCAATACTACAGCCCCACACAACACACACACACACACACTCCTCTGCGTTAGCAGTTACTTTGGCTGAGATTTGCTAATTAGTGTCCATTCGTGTGCAGCCTAGCATAGCTTGATGTGAATATGCCAACAGTGGAGTGTGCTGTTGCCTTCAGCACCTCTCTATAGCATCCAAAGATGCCAGGCTTTTTAAATGTTTAGAATGAGAGGGGAGGGAAAACTCACTGCATGAGTCACGTGATGTGGTTGGCTGTACTTTTGACTGTGCTGTCATGCACTTTGACCCACAGAATAAATACTTTGAAAGAAAGAACTGGAAAAACACAATGAATAAATATACAGAGTGGTGAGAAGCCACGCACACACACACACACTCACATGCGTATGTAAGCCTTTTCTGCCGCGATAAGAATCACAAACCCCTAAAGACCTGAGGTTATAGAGTCTAACTCAATGTAGCGTTTTGTTTGTGCTTTCAAAGAGAAAAATGACACTATTACTGCCAAGCTAAAGATATTTTACACTTGTTATCTTCCCAGTTTTCTTTTTTCTCTGACAGGTTATTTGTGTCTGCAGTCCTGCCTCTTTGTCTGGCTCCACTCTTCTTCCTCCGCTGCTTTGACAGCAGCCCTAGGGCCAGCAGTTTCTCTCTCCACTACAAATGAAATGAAACCGGTGTCCACGGTTACCAGAGTTCAGGTACGCATAGCTCCCGTAGATTCAAAACAGGTCACCAGGTGCAGGCACAAAGCAGCATGCAACGTGGATTTAATGCATTAAAGCATGGTGGGAAGCAGTGAAAGCAGTTTAGAGATATTTCAGTCTAATGAGGAAACTTCAAATTTTCCTTTGTGATGACGTTTTAAATTACCCTGAACCATTCCTTAGGTATGCTGCTATCGGCTCAGGCTTTTGTTTTTCAAAACTTCAACATCATCTGATAAAGAATAGACCCTTTCAAAATATGGAAACAACAAACATGTTCGACACCCTGTCAAGTCAAACCAGGCTATGAAGGAGGAGATGCTAGCCTCTGGTGATGTGCGGCACAGATGTAAAGAAATGACTCTAACAAGCATTGCTAGCTATTCTCGTAAATGCACTTCTTAGAACAGGAAAAGTAAACAGTGGATGAAAATGACTGATTTCCATCCAATTAAAATATTTTTGAGTGACGATATTTGTGAAGCTCCTGAAATGAGATACAAGTTTAGTTTACTTCACTTCAAATTAAGTGTTAAGCAGATATTTTATACTTGTATGCAAAAAACTGCCTGCACGGCTTTTGTCCATATAGTTGACTTATGCTGTGTCATTACTATTGCACTGCAATACTGCTGTGGCACCTTGTGTCAATAGATTATCATTTCATATCATTGTGTCATCACTGAAAGTCGGTCATTGGAAAAGACTGGCCCTTTATTTATTTACACTTATAAATGCAGTTGCCTGCAAGCATCAATAAAACGTTCAGATGATATAATGAAGATATGCTGCCCAATAGGGCAGGGCAATATGGCCAAAAATATTTATCACGATATATATTTGAAGATTTGCGAAACGATATGACTGACACTATAATTGACGCAAGACAAAATGCTTTACAACTCCACAACTTTGTTAGTGCAAAAAAAACCAAGCAGCTATTTATATTAGTTTAGTTCATTAGTTAGTTCCCCCCAGCATTTGCTGCTTTTGTCATAAGGCGTGCAGCTATTTAAAGTACGCCGATTGTTTGTTGAGTCCGCTTCTTTGGTCTCACCACCTCGCTAGTTGAAGCGGACGCCTTTTCACATGCTTTAGCAGCTTTGTTGTACTCCAACAAGTGCTTCTGCTTCAAATGATGAAATAGGCTTGCGGTGTTTCCTCCCTTCGCTACGACGGCCTGCTTGCTTGTTCTACAAAAAATTGTGCTTTGGTGGGTATCTGACGGAAGAAAACCAAACCACTTCACACCACTGAAGTTGCACAATTTTTACAAACCAGTTCTGGTTCATCTGTTTCATTCAACGATCCGCTTTCGCCCTTTTCTCTGTCGCTGCCATGCTTTTTCTGAGATGTGTGTACGAAAGGTACTGCGCATGCGCATTTTACCCATATTCTGTTGCGATATTTCATTTTCTTATCATTGCCTAACATTGTACCAGAATTACCGTGAAAGGTATAATATGGCCTACCCCTACTGCCCAATCCTATCAACCTGTCTGCAATATATCCAAATGAAACTAAATAATTTTGTGGTTTTCACCTACTAGAGGACAGCAATACAAAGGGAGTCATCTTTTAGCACAACGCACAAAGGGGGGAATTTAGAGAACAGCGAATTCATCATGTTTCATCTCTCTTATCTGCTAAGAGTTTATCGCTAATGTAAACTGGAGTCATCTGTATTAAAGCACTACAAAGTGTTCTGCATCTGCATGTGTGTTTGCAGAATGATATCATGGTTTAGCGGACATATTATGCTTTTGATTTTTCTGTTATATCCTGCAACACTGGTGGATGTTCATATGAAACATGGCCAGAGTTTCAAATAAAGTCCAAGTAATCCCTGTGAGCCAAAAGCTCAGGATTTGGACTTCTCCTAAAACTCTGTTTCAGACAGCTATTTTTGTTCTTGGCTCTATGTGATGTAATACAGAGAGGATGTCGCTGTTATGGTCATCTCAGGCACTGAGCACAGAAAACCTATAAAACCTGATGTTCAAACTTTGTGTTTGTGAGAGGCAGCCAATCAGATTATAACTGGGGACGGGAAAGGAAACTCAAAAAAGCTTATTACAAAGGATGAACTAAGAAGATGAATCATTTTGAAGTCTTAATCATGAAAAGCTGGTCTAGTAAAGTCCAGGAATAAAGACTGTGGCAAAGTTGTTGTTGTTGTTGTTGTTGTTGTTGTTGTTGTTGATGATGATGATGATGATGATGATGATGATGATGAAGAATAATTAGTCCCCTCTAAGTAGATTTGTGACTAAAAGATGATATGTTGTTTATTTAATATCTGGCAGCTTCATATCTAACCCTCCACATGTATGTATACCTCTTACCTGCTCTGACAGGCCAGGTGTGCCACTATCTGACAGCTCCTGGCTCATTTCCCCTTTCTTTTCTTTTTAATATCACTTCTTTTCTTCTCTTCCTGCTCAAAGCTGACAGCGAGGTATGCAGCATTAGGTCAAGACACGCAACAGGTGCTGCAGCCAGCCAGCCTCAGGAGAGAATGGAGAAGAAAGGAGGTGAGAATGTCTGGACCCAGAAACCTGTCTCATTTCACCGTCTTCTCTATGGCACCTTTTATCAGTGTGTTTAAAGAGACAGGGCAAGACACAACAGAATAAAAGTCTTGACAGAGCAGTGTGCTGGCAGAAGTGGATGTGCTGTTTCCAAAAGTGTGTTTAACTGTGAGACAAAGTCAGCAGAACAGTGCAATTACAGGTAAACTCTAACATACCAGATGGATGTCCTCACATTAACAAACGGAAACTGGCCATCAGGTTGGAAGAGCATTAGCTAACCATCTGTGCTGTAGTTAGTGTGACATGGCTCAAAACAAATACACTTTGTGATTTACTAACAGAAGGGTAGACTCAGTACACTTCTGTTACACCTAATGAGGGTAAGGAGGGGTATATTTGGACTTAGTGCTATAAAAGGGAAAAATTAGCCAGAAATGACCACCTTACTGGACATACACCAGTCAAATCATACCCAAAGCAGGAAGGTCCTCTTGTGTTACCGTCCACATGTTTGATCAGTATCACAGTTTTAATAGAACTCTTTCAGTTACATCATTCAGTTACTAGTTTATTTATTCTTCACAGAGGATTTTCTTAAACTTAAAATATTATTCAAATGAAAAATACAAAAAACAGTTTGGAGTTGACTGCTAAGTCAGTCATGCACAAGCCTTCACTGCAAGATTTCTGCAGACAGGGACGAAGAGAGCCCCCCCAGCAACAGCAGACTAGCACAGTACCTTGGGGCAAGCAACAAAGTCTCAAAGTCAAGAGTCAAAAGCACAAACTGTTCATAATCCTTTCACACGCTCACCTTGTGAGTCTGGGCTAAGCTCTCTTTCATTCATTTTTACTCAGACTGCACCAAACAGCTCCTAGCTTCAGCTTTTAAGAAGGGGAAACACAGCAATGCTGTGAAGGCAATGGTTGTGCTTATTATGAAACAGATAAAACGAGTGCTTCACAGTAAAAAGGGACAGATTTAGAATTAACTTAAAACTCTATTACATTAGAATTAGAATCACTGCTGAACCTGAAAAATTAAGTGAAAAATGAAAAACAAAAAACGGTTTGGAGTTGACTGTTAAGTTAGTCATGCAGTCAAATGAACCAGTGAGGGTTGCTGCAAACGGATCCAAAAGTGAATCGGTTTGCACACATAGGTGTTGCCACATAACTGTGCAAACTACAGGTGACTGCAGCCCTCTGTAGTAAACAAAGCAAGGCAACCAATGCTAGTCCTGTTTGATTGACCGTTTGGCTAGCACTAGTATAAAATAACTGACGGAAATCAAGATCAAAAATTACAAATGCTACAAATTAGGGAAAGTAAATGTGGCTCGAGGCCGTAATTAACTAAGGCTCTGAAATCCTCATTGGGGACTTTATTATTAGTTATTAAGCTCTTGACTTTGAACTACAAACGGCAACACCATGGCGAAAAAGAGGTATAAGGAGGTATAAGGATTCATCCTCAAAGATTTCATGTCTTGAACAAATGGCATTTCAGTCCCTGCAGAGTAAGGTGGGATCAAAGGTCGGGAGAGATGCAAAGCACAATTTTTATATACGTATATATATATCTAAACAACCAAAAAAGAATAAAAGTCAACATCTATAAAACATATCTACCAATATACATCCAAGTTATTTGATAATTGTTATCCCAGCTGTTTAAGCTGCATGAGTACTTGAAATTTTTTACTGCTACTATCTTCATTCCATTCTGTTGAGCTGTTTTATTCCAAATGTGGTGCTTCAAGGTCAAACGGAGTGTGGAATTAAGTAAAGCTGAGTGCACTTTGATTTAAATGTACAACAGAGCTGAAGTCTTCATTAATCATTAGTGTTATAGTCTAGCAATTAAACATTTATATAGAGAAGTACAGAAAGAAGCAACTCTATGATGTTGTTGTATAATGAAGTGATACTAACGGGAAAAGAAGGTTTAACAGCGTATGAATGATAAGAAGCTGGCATCAGGGCTTTAGAGAGTTTGAATGAGCCAGCATCTGAGATTGGTTTAATAGAGCTATCAAAGCTGGAATTATGTTTGAAATTTATGAGGTCAGAAGGTCTCTGTCTGTGCCAGCTTCAATTATAAGAAAGAAAAGAAAAGAAAAACCAAAAACACACACGAATACACACATCATCCCCTCATAAACACACACACACACACACACAAACACACACACAAGCAAAGAATAACTCCCCGTCTGGATCAAAGTGGATGGAGAGACTAAAAAAAAATAACGAGTTAATTCAATCTGGATTAATTCAATCAGAGAGACATCAAATCTTCAGAGACACAGATATACCGCGCGTGTTTATGTGCAACATCAACTAACTAACAGCCAAGCGTCAACACAAAAGATACAGCTTGCCACTTCATAACACCCGGTTTGGACTGGTATCCTTTAATATCAGTGTTAAATTAATTGGATGTGCGTTCAGAGGCCAATTACATTTGTGCAATGCTCTTACAAAGAGTTCACCTTTACAAGCAAATACACATCACTGGCTGATTCCCAACAAGAACACGATTATCTGTACAGGTTGCTGCTGCAGGATAAACAGTGAGGATAAAATTAATTTATAAAATACCTAAGTTTAGTTTCACAGATAGGATATTAGAAAGCCTGAGTGATCTCTGCTACGAAAGACATGAAACAGCCTCAATTCACCAACAATCAAAAACAGAGACCTGCATTTATCACTAGCCATTTCAAAGCTTAATTCAGTATGCGTTCAGCCACAGCAGTCAGGGTTCTTCAACTTTGCTGTCTGCTGACAAATTCTAAGGTGTTGCCAAACATTGTTTAACAATTCTCATTCTATCTGTAGCTGGTTTTGAACTTTGTGTCATCCTTTCCAAACGGTTGCCTGAATAAATCCATGACTAAACTCATACCTGACTTGGACGAAGCATCAAAGAATTTTGTATTTTGGCTCACAAAACACAAATGTTACCTCAAAGTTAGTGTTGATTACCTCTGCAAAAATACAAACAGCCTGAATGAGTCAGAAGAACTAAAACAGGATTTAAAAGAAGTTAATTTAAAAAATGTAAGCAGTATCATAACCAATGTTGGGACACAGTTTACTTTGTTCGACTGATGATCACTAATCACGGAAGCCCAAATCATTACAGCTCTCACCTACATAGCTACTCTGACTTCGCCAAACAAGGTGAGTGGACAGTGGTCCAAGAACGCCCTAAGACCATTAGATTTAACATTAGATATTTTCAGAAGAAACACAGTTTTCAATTCTGTGCAGGTTGGGAGAATTAAAGCTACGAGTACTAGCTTTTTTTAAATGGATGAGATAAATGATAACGAATTAATGAATAAAATGAATGACAATAAATAAATGAAAAGAAATGTTATAATTTGAATAATTAACCTTTATTTAACCGGGAATGTCTTATTGTGTTACTGGTAAGGTAGGTTAAATTAGCCTACAACATGCAATACCACATCGAAGGCTGCTGGCCTCTACCTGTGCTCCTGTACTGCTGTGCTGCTGTACTACTGTATGACCTTAGACTCTAATGATAAAAAGAAGTTCAGATTGTAGATCTTACAGAGAAAAGAATTGGATTTGGCTCAGCTTTACTTTATTCAATAATGATCCATTAAAATATGGCTGGATAAGTGTTGATTTCAACTTATGACTGACTCAGGACATCTCATATAAAAACCCTGCCCAAGTGGTGATGAAGAACAGCATGCCGTGACAGACTATATGTAGTTTAAAACCAGCTGAGACTTTGAATGTTTTTAGCATGTCCAGTCTGCTGTTTTTGTTTAGAGGAAAACCCCAGAGTCATTTACTGAGTCGAAAACAACTGAAAAATGACAGCCGAACAACCGAAAAGGAAAGGTGCAAAAAAGCAAAGAGAAGAAAAGGAGGACAAAAGCGCATCTGAGGAATTCTATAGGAGAGATGAAGTGTGTGTGTGTGTGTGTGTGTGTGTGTGTGTGTGTGTGTGTGTGTGTGTGTGTGTGTCTCTCAGCTGTCGACAGCAGACCTTAATGAAAGTGGTCAGATCCTCTTTTTCTCTGACATGCACATGAATAAGGAAGAGCGTGTGAGAAAGGATGGCAGGAAGATGAAAGAAATGCAAAAGCAATGCAACAAAAGCAAAGTGATGTACCAAGGCACAAAATGCATTCAGCAACTGCTCGCTTCACTTTCTGATGCATCTGAGTCTGAGGATGATGACAACACATGAAAGATGAAAAATAAATGACTTTTGAGATTACAGCCTGATATCAGTGTATTTTTCTACCCAGAAAATAATGGGAACAAAGCAACTATAGAAAGAGGAGATGAGGGAGAAAGAGTTCAGATTATTTAAATATTGGTTATTTTCAATTTCATTTTTGAAACAGAGGATAAAAACATTTTTTCTACTGTGGCTGCACTTAGTGTTACACAGATAATTTCAATAACATTTAACATGTGTGTTTATCACATTTATTCAGTCGCAAATAATGTCATCAGACCTAAAATTTGCCAATTCAATTATCAAGCATACCAATACTAAACCCTGCCATAAATGTTTCAAAATGATGGAGTCAGTCTGCTTGACTGGGGTCAAGTTGGAAATGTCATGCAATCATTTCTGATGGTACAGCAATTAAAATGATGGCAACATATTCATAAATTAGAGAATAATCTTTTCAAGAGTGATTATAGTCAGTCCAAGTCAGAATGTATCTGTCTTATTGGACAATCTGTGCAATTGCCTCACAGTCAAAAGTGGCTGTGAGTGTGCAACCTCAACTATGGACACTGAAACGCACTGAAAGTTGCAATTGGTCACAGAAGGTGGAAAAAATTAAATGCAGTCGCCATTGATTTTTTTTTTTTTAGTAGATGCTAGATGGTTGTTGTCCTATTTTTACTCCTTTTACAGAGCCATTAGCTTGCTCTGAATTCAGAGGTAGCTTTGCCAAGCTCAGTGTGCCCAGCATTGGTTGGTTTTTCAGTTAAGCCGATTTAATGTAAGTTTGCTCGGTTAACTTTATCTCAGGATGCTGGGGCATGAGCTTGCTTTTTATTTTATTAGAATATTGCTACTTGGTGTCCCTGTATCAATACAATGCAAAATATTGCAATAATATTATTAATATTAATAATTATTTCTGCCCCACCCAAAGGTATCAATATCATCTTAGAGCTGGAAATAGTTTGATAGGTCCATCCCTGTAGCATCAAAGCTGAACAAAGAGTAGTGTGAAGCCAAGCAACGCACAGTAAGGTGAAAAAGCTCTACTTGATGCAACTACCAGTCAGTCAGAAACAGCTACTCCAGTCTGTAACACTGCATCTCCAACTAGACTGGTCATTGGGCCAGAGACACAGTTTTAGTCAGCTCAAGTCATCAGCTTGCCTTGTGCTGAGTCTTTGGCATAGAGCTCGGATTTTGCTGCACCATCCTATCCAGTGATGCACAATACAGCATAATGAATTCCACAGTTCGCCCACAACAGTAGGGCTCAAAATGATACTTTAGAAATGGTCGTATATAGCACAGAAAGAAATGGTTGATACCATATGACATACAGTGCACAGAAATGGAAGTAAGCAATAATATTGGTATATGTAACACCTCAGCTCAAGGGCACACAAGCCTGAGGCATTGGATACATCAGTGGGCTATGGAATTGCTGATGTAATGCAAACCGATGTTTTTGGTATCTTGATATGAGCTTGCACAGTCAGAGGGATGAATGTTCACACAGCAGGAACTAATCCATGAAGGCAGCTACACACGTGCACAAGAAAATGCATTTGTGCGTTCATAAAGTATGAACTCCACCCTGCATGTGCTCCCATATCTTTCCGAAGCTAGAGCACAGTGAATAACGCACTTCAGTTCAGGCCTTTGAATAAGCATAAATCTAAATATTCCCACAGAGATCCTCTTTCGAGAAGAAAACTAACCCCTGCTTTTCCTGGAGTTTGAAATATGAGTACTGTTCTATCCTGCTCTCCTGTCAGCAACTTTTTCTTCCGGAAAGCAGGCGTTGGATCCAATTGACAAACGGTGAAACCTGAAGTGTATTTAATCATCCTGGAAAATCCTTTTGCCTTTTTAAAGGATGGTTAGCTGTTTCTAATGAAGAGCAACGTCTGGAGGACAAGTAATTACCAAGGTTAGACTATCAGCCAAGCAAAACAGGCAAGAGCCCAGGAACAGCACTTTAAATCAGGTGCCAGGTCCACTCCATATCATTTTTATGAAGTATAACATCACCTATGACGGGTATCCCCCCCCCCATTATTTGGTCTTAAAGAGAGTGTATTTTCAAATATGATTTTAGAAAAGATTTACACACACAGAAACACACATAGACACTAAAAATAAATGTTTCTATAGTGGATATTTGTGTAAGGTTGACTCCATAAAACTGCTTCGATATTTTCCATCTGTGAAGTAATAAACAACCAAATCTCTACTCTACACTTTTCAAAGTTAATGGGATGGCTGATGAAACAACATATCAATCTACTGAAAATCCGTTTTCCTCTTTCCAGACATGAAATACTTAAAACGACTGGCCTCAGTTTTCTTAAAGTCACCGTATTCTGTCAAACGCCTGTCAGACATAAGCCATATAGCATAAAGCTTCATTCAAACATTTCCAGGAAATTGCAAACTTGGCTATTTGCTTACAGCTCAGATATACAGTGGGGCAAAAAAGTATTTAGTCAGCCACCGATTGTGCAAGTTCCCCCACTTAAAATGATGACAGAGGTCAGTAATTTGCACCAGAGGTACACTTCAACTGTGAGAGACAGAATGTGAAAAAAAAATCCATGAATCCACATGGTAGGATTTGTAAAGCATTTATTTGTAAATTAGGGTGGAAAATAAGTATTTGGTCACCTCAAACAAGGAAAATCTCTGGCTCTCACAGACCTGTAACGTCTTCTGTAAGAAGCTTTTCTGTCCCCCACTCGTTACCTGTATGAATGGCACCTGTTTGAACTCATCATCTGTATAAAAGACACCTGTCCACAGCCTCAAACAGTCAGACTCCAAACTCCGCCATGGCCAAGACCAAAGAGCTTTCGAAGGACACCAGGAAAAGTATTGTAGACCTGCACCAGACTGGGAAGAGTGAATCTACAATAGGCAAGCAGCTTGGTGTGAAAAAAATCAACTGTGGGAGCAATCATCAGAAAATGGAAGACATACAAGACCACTGATAATCTCCCTCGATCTGGGGCTCCACGCAAGATCTCATCCCGTGGGGTCAAAATGATCATGAGAACGGTGAGCAAAGATCCCAGAACCACACGGGGGGACCTGGTGAATGACCTGCAGAGAGCTGGGACCAAAGTAACAAAGGTCACCATCAGTAACACACTACAACGGCAGGGAATCAAATCCCGCAGTGCCAGACGTGTTCCGCTGCTGAAGCCAGTGCATGTCCAGGCCCGTCTGAAGTTTGCCAGAGAGCACATGGATGATACAGCAGAGGATTGGGAGAATGTCATGTGGTCAGATGAAACCAAAGTAGAACTTTTTGGTATAAACTCAACTCGTCGTGTTTGGAGGAAGAAGAATACTGAGTTGCATCCCAAGAACACCATACCTACTGTGAAGCATGGGGGTGGAAACATCATGCTATGGGGCTGTTTTTCTGCCAAGGGGACAGGACGACTGATCCGTGTTAAGGACAGAATGAATGGGGCCATGTATCGTGAGATTTTGAGCCAAAACCTCCTTCCATCAGTGAGAACTTTGAAGATGAAACGAGGCTGGGTCTTCCAACATGACAATGATCCAAAACACACCGCCCGGGCAACAAAGGAGTGGCTCCGTAAGAAGCATTTGAAAGTCCTGGAGTGGCCTAGCCAGTCTCCAGACCTCAACCCCATAGAAAATCTGTGGCGGGAGTTTAAAGTCCGTGTTGCTCGGCGACAGCCCCAAAACATCGCTGCTCTCGAGAAGATCTGCATGGAGGAATGGGCCAAAATACCAGCTACTGTGTGTGCAAACCTGGTAAAGACCTATAGTAAACGTTTGACCTCTGTTATTGCCAACAAAGGTTATGTTACAAAGTATTGAGTTGTATTTTTGTTATTGACCAAACACTTATTTTCCACCCTGATTTACGAATAAATTCTTTACAAATCCTACCATGTGGATTCATGGATTTTTTTTTCACATTCTGTCTCTCACAGTTGAAGTGTACCTCTGGTGCAAATTACTGACCTCTGTCATCATTTTAGGTGGAGGAACTTGCACAGTCGGTGGCTGACTAAATACTTTTTTGCCCCACTGTAATGCATGCAGGTCAAGTGATTGTGGCCTGGGAGCGACAGTCATAGTTATTTGTAAATAGATCAGACAAATACAGAGTAAAAGGTGGAGACCTGTGGTCAGGTGGTCATTTTTTCCATGTTATTATTTCACATTAACAAATGAAATGTTGTGTTAGCAAAAGTGACGATCACCATGCTGGAGGAACTAAGTAAAACAAAGACAGAGGCATCAGAGAATGAAATCATAAAAGACCCATCTGTGTTAAATTCAAATGTATGGAATTATTTTTGATTTGTTAATAAGGATGAGATGAAAAAGATGAATGTGACATATGTGATTTGCTAGGAGTGTCCTTAAATGTAGTCAGCCAATGATGGCAAAGCTAGCTTAAAACAAACTGTTCCAATTCAAAGTGAGCTAAGAAAAAAAAAGCACAAACCATCACCCACTTCATGTGCAAAGGCCTCCACTGATGCAGTGCTGTGGAAAACCAGGACTTTTGTTACATGCTGTGGAAAATGAAGTATGATGAGGGGTTATGAGGAATTAACTGTACAACTTATGAACGTCATGGGCTATAGAGTCCTATGTGACTAAAACAGCTCATTATCTTAATACTACAGTTCACACGTCTGCATTCAGTTAATTTGAACTAGATCGTAACACAAAGAGTTCAGTTTGTAAAGTTTAGATAACATTTATGGTCTGTGGTGATGGCTAGGTGAGAGCAAGCGACCAATAATTTCTCAAATCAAATTAAATGCCTAAAACAGACAAAGCTTACGTTTGGTGGCATTATTCACAATATTATTATAATAAAACACAAATACCATATCACTAAATGTTTGAAATCACACTAATGTCTATATTGTGAGTTAATTATCATGATAATATGGTATCACTGGGTCTCTGGTGATTCCCACTTCTAGTTTTACATATTATAATATATAATAATCATAAATGTCGATTAATTAATGCATAAAACATTTAAATGTTGTAGCTGGAGATGGCTTTAATTTCTCAACATAGCAATAAATCACATTATATTACATGACTGAAAAATAAGTAATACAACATTAAAAACCTGTTTCAAACGCTTAGTGTTCTTCCAGTAGCTCCCTATGAGGCCTGCCACAGCAGATCATCTGCCTCCACCTCACCCTGTCCCGTCACAACAACCCTCCACATATTTTCCTTCACTATATGCATGAATCTTCTCTACTGTCTTCCTCTTTTCCTCCTGCCTGGCAGCTCCATCTTCAATATCCGTTATCCTTTACATGTATCCATGCTCCCTCCTCTGCAGATGTCCAAACCATCTCAGCCTCGCCTCGCCAAACCACTCACTCTGAGCTGCCCCTGCGATATACTCATTTCCTCTTTAGAGCCCGTCTGGATTAGACTGTATCTGGATCCAAAACTCTTTCTGTATTCTCTACACTTCTCCATCAACACTCTCAAAGCAAACATTTCATCTGGAGTTCTCTTTCATGGCATGAAGCTGCTCACACCTCTAGTCTTGGCCTCACTTCAACAACTCCTTCCCATATCTTCATGGTATGACTCATCATCTTTATCCCTCTGTAGTTACTACAGCTCTGCACATCACCCTTGTTCATGAAAATTGGTTCAAGTACACATCTTCTTCATTCCTCAGACATCCTCTCACTCTCAGAGACTGTGTTAAACCAATGTGGTTAAAAAGTCCACTGCTTTCTCTCCTAGACATCTCCATACCTCTACATGTATGTCATCTGGACCAACCACCTTTCCCCTCTTCATCCTCTTCATAGGTGCCCTGCCTTTCTCATTACCAATCCTCGGCACTTCCTGATTCGCTAACTGTCCTCCACCCAGCCTCCTCTCATTTTCCACATTAGTCAGCTTCTCAAAGCAGGCCTACTCCTTCCATCTTCTCAAAACACAGTGTCATTAACACATTTCCATGTCTGTCCTTGATCACCCTAACCTGCTGCAAATCCTTTTTAAACATTAAGAGTACTATGTTTGCTAGATGATTAAAAAGTAAGTACTGTCATTTCCTGAGCAGCTTTTTGTTCCAACACCAGTATTTTTAAATGTAGAGCAATATTTCTGTAATGGAATAGTATTACTACATGTACACAGATAACTGCAATCTGCACCTGATGTACTGTGTTTGCTGTCCTATAACAGGAAATGTAGACTCAGCTGATGCAGTTTTATAGTTGTGTATATCCCGTAACATACCTCACAGATGGTGAGCAGGAAAAACCCAGAAATGTCTTTTTGTGCTCTGTTTGCTTTGTGTGGAACCTGCTGTCATCCATTGTGATGTGACTGTGTGGTCTCTTTGCATGGTGACCTGTCTGCCATCGTACTATGTGTCAGCTGAGTAGGTGGAGCGTGACAGCAGGCAATCTGGCAATCTTCTCGCTGACAAGACCTTCAGATGGCCAAGTGCTGTGTGACTGTGTGTGGCCTCGTGCACGTTTTTGCATATCCTTTAATTTGCATACCTCTAAAGTGCACATAGGCTGTGTTTGTGTGTGTGAGGAACAGCGATTCAGTCATTCTTTTGAGCTGTACACTGCCGGACCACGTACTGGTTGTCCTGGAAACAGCCCTGTCGTCATAACTGGGATTAATATAAATTGCTCATAATTTATAATACTGAAATTCCTGTGTTTAAAAATGTTCCAGATGTCATGCCTTGTTCCATATGTGCACACTGAAAACAACAGTGATGTTTTTAATTTGATGTTAGAGAAAGCAATAGTTTTCTTTAACATGTACACCTCAAGATGTGAAATGGGGATCACTGTTAAATATAGAAGAGAATTGCACTGCCTTTTCTTTATTTACATATTAATTTTCTCTAAACGACAGACAAAGCTCATCTCAAGACTATTTGATCAATTAAATTATTATATTAATACTTCAATCAAAAAAGTGGCTTTTACTTACTATGCCACACACAAGAGAAACTGTGATAAGGATGATAAGCTAACAGCGATGCAGGTGGATGCTTCTCTGGTGTCCTGGATTGTTGATTACCTGACAGGAAGACCACAATATGTGCGCCTTCCACATTGTGTGTCTGACAAGGTAATCAGCAATACATGGGCACCACAAGAGACCGTCCTCCACCCCTTCCTCTTCACCCTCTACACCACAGACTTCAGCCACCGCACAGAGATCTGCCATCCTCAGAAGTTTTCTGATGACTCTGTGGTGGTTAGATGTATCAGCAGGGGTGATGAGTCAGGGCTGTGGTCGACTCCTTTGTCACGTGGTGCAAGCAGAATCATCTGCAGCTCAACGTGGCAAAGACTAAGGAACTGATTGTGGACTTTAGGAAGACCAGGAAAACCTTGACCTGTGTTTTAATGTAGGGGGTCAACGTGGGCATTGTGGAGGACTATAAAAACCTTGGAGTACACATAGACAATAAACTGGACTGGGTTAAAAACACCACTGCACTTTAACGGAAGGGCCAGAGTCGTCTCTATTCTATCAACATCTGTCAGACAATGCTCAGGATTTTCTATGAGTCTGTTGTGGCACGTGCTATTCTCTATGCTGTTGCATGCTGGGGGAACAGGTTGAGGCCCCTAGACACCAACAGACTCAATAAACTGATCTACAAGGCCAGCAATGTTGTGGGGATGGAGTTGGACTCCCTTAAGGTGGTGTCGGAGAGGCGGATGTTGTCCAAAATAAAGGCAATGTTGGATAATACCTTCCATCCAGTCCATGACTTTCTGGCTAGCCACAGGAGCATGTTCAGTGAGAGACTGAGATTACCAAAAAGCACCAGGAAATCATTCCTGCCTGTGGCCATCTCCCTGTATAACTCCTCCATCTAATACACTGTAAACACTGCAATAGTTACACCCTTTTTGCACACACTCTTTTCTACTCAGTAATGTTGCTGTCAATATTCTAGATACTTATATATAATCACCTCTGTCAATCCTTGATATTTATTATTTAGTGATTTGTATATATTGTGCAGTTTCTTAAATCTGTAACAGATTTTATTGTTAAATAGTACAGTCTGTTTCTGTTAATGTTACTGTACTGGAGCAACTGTAAGGGATTAATAAAGTATTCTGATTCTGATTAGGTGAATAAAGTTGATCCTCTCTTTACAGTGCAACTGTCTTCTAGGAAACCCTGGGTCCTAGTGTTTTAGTCTGTTCTCAGCCCATTTCTCAAAACTGCTGACAACGTATCTTTTGGTGCCTGTGCACTGAATCCCCTGGGCTATGACATTAGATGCATCTGTCACTCCCTCACTACCAACTGAAAAGAAAAAAATCATCAAGTGAAAAATAAAAATAAAAGAAAGCGCAAAAGAACTGATTACTTTAAAGGGTCTCTGAAACCAGATTCAAGACAATGACAAACAGCTCAGTAACAACAGAGGAATCAAATAGGCCCCTGGTCTGTTTACTTATATCCCTTGTATTATTGCCATCTTGTGGCCACAGTTGGCTATTGTCTCTGGAAGCAGAATTAGCGCTGCTAAATTAGCTGAAATGTGTATGGGGTAGGTGTTCTCATGTCTGTGTCTATGTCTCATTAACGAGAAACCAGTAACTTTTTTCTGGTTGTCTACACATGCGCATTAAACCTTTGGTCTTTGTCGGAAGACTGATGGGAGACCAGCATGCTAGACAAGCTGCTGCTGGCTCTGCTTTCACTGCTCTGAGAAGTTCTCATCTGGGCATTTGTTGAAACAGAGCTAGCGTTAGAAAGGAAACAATCACTTCAATTTATTCTCATTTTAATGAAAGCCTTGATTATGAGGAGGGGAACTCCTGCCATGTCCAGTTTAATAAAATGAGTAAGTTGAACAGATGCAAGTTTCAAAAGAGTGAAGCAACTGTGCAACCTGCCCATTGATTATAACAATCAATAAGGACAAGTCAACTCCTTAAAACCACAAGTTTTTCTGACATGTTAAAAGCAAACACTCAATGAGTGCTGACTTTTAGGGATTTATGTGCTGATTAATTTAAGTTTTTTTTAAGCTTCAAGAAAACCCCATCTGCCTTTGAAAGTTGCTCATTTTCTAAAAGCTACCTCCTAATAAGATATATACTACAGGCACTGAGAAAACGTCTCTTTTTGTTCAGAATCCCAAACCAATCTCACTTTGTTAAAAAGCTTTATGTGAGTGCACAGACCTGATTTTTCTCCCTTTTGGCAAAGGAATAAAGAATACATTTCTTCATATTCTTCATCTCCGTGTGTAGAATGAAGCCCAAACATCAGATCACAGCTCTGAAAGTAATTACTCTATGGCACAAAAATCCTTCCTCCATATGGCTGCAAAGAGATCTGAGTGCATACGTGGTCGAGTCTGTTCCACAACGCACATTCCATTCTCCTAAGTGGAAGGGGCTGCATAAGAGCAAATTTTGCAGAAAGATGTGGTAGCAAGAAGAAAATGAAGGCTGACTTTTCAGGATCATTTACTGGCTCGCAAGAAACAGACTACATTTGGGCTGCAGCCAAATTACATCAACTTAAGCCAAAATTAAACTAAAGCAGAAATAGTGATTCTTGTTTAAATGACAAAAATGTTGTCTCAATTGACTGAACACAGCAACCCTGCCATGGTCACATAGCTTGAGTGATGGTAGATGACTTCCTCTATATTTCTTAGTGTCACCATGCATTTAATCTAATGCTTCAGTAGACCAACTGGTTACAAATGGAAACCATCCCTGGCTGCTTATTTGTACTTGTGAAATGTAAGTACATTAACCTAAGCCCTGTATAGTTTTGAGGTATTTGAGTCATTAAAAAGCCCTTTACTTTCATTAGCCACTGAATGTGACTAGTGAAGGATCAGGTTTGTCTAGAAAGCTTTATTCCTTAATAGATGAACTCATTATTTAAAAAATGTATACCGTATTTTTTGGACCACGAGGCGCACCGGATTATAACGCGCACTGTCGATGAAAAGGTCTGTTTTCATACATAAGGTGCACCGGATTATAAGGCTCATTAAGTGAAACAAAACAGTCAGATAAGTCAAACTTTACTCAACTCATTCTTCTTGGTTTTTCCACTTACGTACCATTGATTCATTAATGTTGAATTCTCTTGCAGCTGCTCTATTCCCGTGTTGTTGCTGTATATTAATGACTAACCTCGTATTGTGGATGAATTATCTCAGTTGTTCTCCTGACTGAAGTTTAGTCTGTTTACAGCATCCTGCCATTGCATTTGTCCCTAACCATCGGGAACTCTTGCATTGAAGGTGGAGAATGAATCTAACTTTTATCGAATGTAAAAAAGTTAGCATTCATCCTCCACCTTCACTGTGTTTATGTTATGCTAACATAGCTGTGTCGCTAGCGATCACGTAGCACATCGATATATATCCGGTCCAACTTCAGTAACCCTAAAAAAGTCACTGCTGTTTAGTTTTCTGTCTTCATTTGTGTTGGAAGTGATAGCAGAGCTGTACATTTTAATTTTTTCAGAAATCTCTCAGTCAGAACGTGGTATGTCATGTTTAGGTGGAAACTAGTGAGCTAACTTCCTGCTAACATTTAACTCTGTTAAATTTAATAAATTCTGTTTTCATGGATGTTAAACTTAATTGTTACACCTGGTAAAGCAGCAACACTGATCATTTTATTAAAGATAAAAGAATGTAGACAGTTTTTAACTCTCAGTAATGCCGCAGTGTTCGTTTGACTTTGGGACCTGAAGCGGACGGAATTTTGGACCCAGATTCCTCCACGAGGCTCCCGCCTACGGTAGCCTTAATGCAATTTATCAAGCAGTGCGGCTTCGTAGCTTATCAAAGTCATACTAAAACATTTTTTGACGAATCGGTTTTATGATTTCCAAGCTTGACAAAAATATAGTAAGAAATCAGGAGGGAGGAAAATACTTTTTCATAGCACTGTATGCTGTCATAAAGGGAGATTCTAATATTAAACATGACCAAAGGTTCCAAATATGTGTAGATGCACCCAGTATCTCAAGAGCTTAAAAACTTTGCTTTGAAGCTCTTTTTTTACTCCTGGCTCTGTGTGTTGTCGATCCCTAAATGGGCTGTCTCAAATACACAGGTCTGGCTGTGAAAACCGCTTTGATTCAGATAATGCATCCCCTGTGGGCTGCAAAAAGTACCACTATAAGATAAATAAGGAGTATTCATAATTGAATTATTCAAAGGTCATATATACTTATATTAAACACAAATTATAAAAAAGTAATGTCACTACTAAGGCTGAATATATTATCTTGATACTCCAGTATCAAGTATCCTTGGGTCTTTGCTTTTTTTAACGGACACATCAAATGCAATTACATTTGATGTCAGTTTTTAGATTAGTTAGGATTTACAAAAACGTACCTGTCCCAGATCACATGCGAAGATACCTAAATGTGCATTTCAATCCCAATGGGTTCTCCATGCATATTTCCCTGAATTGCCATGTGTGTTAAAACCAAGCAGAGATGAAACATGTTGTTCTCTGCACCGTTAACAGAAACATTTTTCTTGCACATGTTGTAATTTGTTGAAGTAGATCCTTTTTTAGGCCCTATCGGAAACTGAAATGCCGCTCTTGGTCTCAGAGATGCCTGAGCTCGTCTTGTTATTTGCACTAGGGAACATAAACTGCCTTGCTATAGCAATGATACTGTGATAAAACACTTTCATATGACATAAAACTTCATACCAATGATGGCACAGTCCTAATACCAAGCAGCAATCCCCACGGCTGATAAGAAAAGTGGATGTGGAAGTGCAGTTCTTGGGTTTGCCACTTGAGACTGGATTCAAAATTAATCCAATCTCAAGTAATCCTCGACAGCTTTGGTAAAACAGCCAAGCTAAAAGGCATTAAAAGGCCAGTTTGTGTGTGTGTGTGTGTGTGTGTGTGTGTGTGTGTGTGTGTGTGTGTGTGTGTGTGTGTGTGTGTGTATGTGTACTCATTTCACTAGAAATGCAGCTGTAATAGTCATCCCTGCCTGTTTAGGATGCATCCACAGTTCTGTAAAGAGGAGATTTTCACAGGCTTCAGAAAGTATAGAATTGTCTTTACCTTTACAGCCTTGTGCTTTTAATTTGCTAAACTGGCAGCAGCTCATTATATAAACCATTATGTTGCATAAATCTCTGAAACCTTGTGAGTTTGTCCTTGGAGAAGTGTATGTGTGGCTGAAAGATTTTAATAGCTGTCTGGCCAGCAGCATTACATACTTCTTATTTACAAATATATATGTGACCTGACACTGACACCAGCTGCTCACCGATCACCACCTCCGCTGGGCAATTTTCTGGTGGAAAGTCTGCAATGTGGCAAATTGTGTCAGGAAAAACTGCTCTGTTTGATCGATAGATGCCCAGATGGAAGACGTGGGCGTCACAAACGGACTGGCTGACAGACGGACGAACAAACATTGGCAACCACAGGCCAGACTACGTGCAAGCCACATTTGCCAAATTACTTAAGATAATGACTACATATAGATATTTTCTCCGTTGTATCTCTTTCTGTTATTTGCAATTTCTGTTAATTTCTTCGTGTTAATCTTTAAGTCTTTAAAGACTTTAAAGATATTTAACAAAGACCCTCGCAGGTGTCCATTTTAATGGCTAGACATCCCAGCCAAGTGTTTCATTTTTACAATAAACTGTAGAAAATTAGAGCAAGAAAGAAAATGAGTGGCATTCTCTCTCCTTGTTCTGTGACGAGACAGAAGCACAGCTGATGCAAATCCATCAGGTATCATAGACCAAATGGTTATTAGCACTGGCCTAATATAACACATCCACCATAAACAGAGGTTATAAACTCTATCGACTTCTACAACTATTATAGCTTTTCATCTGTCACTACTTCCTAACACCCCACTCTCTACCATCTCCTTACATCAGCCTGTCTTTCCCTTTCACCACCTACTACTTGGTTTACCCAACAAGTCACAATGCATATCATTATGAGTTTTGAGCGATACACCAGCCACCTCCACACAAACACGAAGAGCAGATGGCTGTGTGGACAGCGTCCCTCTTGGAGTTGTACTCGCGACAGATTGAGTGGGAGGCAAGGCGCCTCTGAAGTCACTTTCACTGCACTTTCTTCTGTTTCCTGTCCAGTTTCATTACGCTGCAAAGCCAAAGCAACCAAAACCAATGTACTGCAGAAACTCATATCATCTATGCAAGCACACAAATGCAAGAGTTAGTAAGACTGCATGAGATTACATCATCATCACTGCTGCTCACTTTCTTCAACATGGTGCAAATAAGTCAAACTAGTCTACAGCCATAATTAGGGTTTTCTATCAGAAAGGCTGCTTGACAGACAGGGTGAGGGCCAATTTAATGTTGCATTCAACTGATGCAGGGTTATAATGCTGCTTTAACCTTCTAGGACCTGGCGTCCACATGTGTGGACATCACATTTCGGGTTGTCTAGACCAAAATACTAAATTGTGCTCTACAAGTACCTGATATCCACTTATGAGGACATTATCCTGCCACTGTTCTATTGAAATTTAAAGCGAATGTCCTCATATGTGGAAACAAAAATCAGGTAAAAAAATAAATAAATAAAAAATCTGGTAATTCTTTGTTTTTACATTCATCATGTCCCAATCAGCCCAAATAGCAAAGAGAAATTAAAAATGCAATACTAACTATGAGAACAGCAGCGATGGGCTGGCCTCTGCTATGATGACCAGATTCCAAGACACTAATGTTGGGTAAAGTTTCTGCAGACGTGGAACATATTACTAAAGATAAGATTTCTTTGTGTCAGTGTAAAAACAAAGCACTGGTATAATTAGTAACTTGAAATATAATTGTACTCCTTTAAAGTAAGTCAGTGTTAAAGATCTGACATTATTAATTCTGAGCACCTGATAATCCTGTCTAGAGGAACTGTTTAGTTACCACAAATTACGATTTCCAAACTCTGAACAGAACCACTGCTCACTGATAATTAGCATCAATTAGCATAAAAGCACTACCAGCACCACAGATATTTTCTTTTTGCACAGTAGTAGTAACATCTTTAATTCATGGGTTGTGCTGATCCAGGGCAGTGTCACTGGTTTTAGCTTCTTTACTAATTAATAATCACTTAATAAATTATTATTATTATGATTAAGATTAAATTTATGTTGGATTTAATCCTACTGGCTTAGTTTCATGTAGGCATCCCGGTTTATAACCAGCACTTGCAACACAGATGTGTGGGCACACACCAGTGCCCAAAACACAAAGTTAAAGCTTGCACTCCTGCCCTCTACACTGCTACACTGATCCATCACCACTGCAATGAAAAAACTGAAGGTGATATTTCTGTCTGCTTTTTCAGTTTTAAAACTCAATGTAAGTGTGTGTTTGTTGGTGAAACACTGTGGAGAGGGCATGGTGGAGTGTGGAGGAGAGATACAGTCAAGTCCATAATTTTTTCTAATTTTGTCTCTGTGCACCATTACAGTGGGTATATATAAATAAAACAATCAAGACGTCACTGAAGTGTAGACTTTCATCTTTAATTCAAAGTACTGTATTAACTGTGACTATTTAGGAATTACAGTTTTTACAGAGACACATTTTCAGAGGCTCTAACAAACTAACATAATTTAAAATATAAAGATTTGAAGGAAACTTGTTTGCAGTCAGTGTGCTGCCTGAAGTCTAGAAACCATGGATATGACCACATGCCGTTTCCTCCCTTGGAATGCTCTCCTTGGCTTTTGCTGCAGCCACCTTCATTTGCAGATTGTTTGTATGTCTCTCCCTTTTGTTTTGTCATCAGTAACTAAAAGCATGCTGTAGTGGATTGAGATCACTTGAGTGATTTAGCCATTGAATAATATCCCAGTTTGAGAAACTCTAGGGTTGCTTTTGCACTATGAGCTGTCTGATGTGTTTTTCATACCAAACGGCTGGCCAGTGCATTTCTGCTTTTTAAAAATGTGCAATATTGTTGATTTACTACTTCTAAAGGTTTTCGTGTCCCTCTTATTATTTATTTACATCTTATTTAGTTTTTTCAGTCCAACAATGGCTTCCCTCACTTCTACTGACATCTCTTTAGACCTCAAACAGAGAGTTCCAATGAACAGTAACTGGGTGAAGGTCCCAGTGGTCCCAGTGGTAATTGGAACACTAGGTGCAGTGACTCCCAAGCTAGGCGAATGGCTCTAGGAGGTCCCGGGAACAACATCAGAGATCTATGTCCAGAAGAGCGCAGTCCTAGGAATAGCCAAGTTACTGCACAGGACCCTCAAGCTCCCAGGCCTCTTGTAGAGGACCCAAGCTTGAGGGATAGATGCCCGCAGGGGCGAGCGGGGAATTTTTTTTAAATTTTTATGTATGTGCACTTTCTAGACATCTTACTATCATTCAGTTGTCTAATACTAACAGTACTTATTAGCACCTTAAAGGAGCTCAAAAGAGTTAGAACTATAAAGTGTAAAGTATAGAAGAAATAAACTTTTTAAACAGCATTTGATTAACTGATGGCCATCCACTGATCCAATACTCACTAATTATGCTAGGCTAAATTATTCATCACTGTAGGCAAACAAGGTTAACTATTATTTGCTGCTCCCATGCTAGTATATCCAGCTGCTGGAAGTGGAAAAATATTCTCATGTCCCTCTCCTTTCATCACAAACAGTGTATCTGCACAGAAATGGCAGGAAGTGCTGGCAGTGCTACGCAACTCCATTGTTCCATCTGTTTGTTCCACCTGACATGCAACACAGTAGGAGGATGCTTAGTGCAAGAGAAGAATCCAAGTCTCCTCATTAACCTTTTGTTTGGTTGCCCTCTAGCCATTTGCACATTTACAGGGGACATACACTGAGATTTTCTGGGTCATATATACTCCAACAGAGAAACCAATGTGAATAATAAATGTGAGCAAGTGTGAGAGTAGTTCATGTTTGTAATTAGGGTCAGTATACTCCCACATGGAGAATCATTAATTATGGTCTGAATCCTGAGTTTGTCATTACACTGCTAATTACTTTATTTACTAAAATTAATTCAGGTATGTTTACTGTTAGGTAAAGCTAAAACGTTTTTGGCAATTTGAGCTACAGTGGCTTGTGTACTGGATCAGAATACATGGACCCGCCTTCACTCCCGCTGTGCATCAATGATCCTTGGCCTCCAATGAGGTAACCACTGTTCCTTCTATGGACCACTGACCTCTCTCCACAAACTCTCCACGAGAGCTGCAGTGTTGAAGATCATCACAATTTGGCCCTTGCTTGCCCATTTCTCCAGTTTCTAATACATCAACTTTGATGTCAAAATGTTCACTTCCTCCCTAATATATCCCACCCACTAACAGGTGCCCCAACGAAGAGATAATCATTATTTACTTCACCTGTCATTGGTCAGGGTGTTATGCCTTATCAGTGTATATGTGTGTTTGGTGTAGCAGCCATTTAGGAATATGGTTCTCCATAAAATTAAGTTCCAGGTCCAGTGACAGTACAGTAATTGTAGAATAGTAATGGGTAATTTGGTGCAAGTGTAAATCTCTGAGTTACAGTGCTGTCTAACTTTGAAATGGTTGTAGCGTGCATGACAAAATTATAACTGGTGCTTTAACCACACTTCTGTTACAGTATATTTAGTAGGGATGCACTCCACTGATACACTGCAATCAGCAAAGGCGTGTCTACCTGCTTTTCTTTCTGTCTCTCACACAGATGCAGACATGGAGTAACACACAGCTGAGAACACTGCAGAGGGCTGCGTTGTTGTTCTGTCTGTATTTAGGTAGGTCTGTCACCTTCACTGAATCCAATCTGCTGCAAAAACCTAGTTATATAATTTACATTACGAGAAGAGAAGAGAAGAGAAGAGAAGACCTTTAACACACCTTTATTATATTATCAGTTATATCAATTCTTCAACTTACAACCATAACTGAAAATGAATGCCAAATCAACATATGAACAACCATCAACCCCACCCAAATACAATAAACACAAAAATGAAAACAAAAACAGAAGACACTCCATTCTGTTTTTTTCAAAAATTCAGAACTAAATTATCATCGGTTATTTTACACAAAACTCCATTAATACCCCAAATAGAGACAAACTCTTCAATGTTGGACACCATCTTGTAATAAACAAACTCTACTTTCAAACGTGCACCTACTAACCCTTTAAACATAATTCCTAAATTAACAGATCCTGTTCCCTTCATTTTGTTCCTCCTTGTGAGCCATATACTCATCTTAGCCTGACCTATTAAAAAATAATCAAGCAAACCTTCCTACGCTGCAGTGCAGAGTACCTTGGACCCAGGATAAAGAGACCCTCCTCTAAAACACTCCTAAGGCCAGCAAGCCACTGGCGCAGCAATGAAAAAAGGCCAGCTAGCCTGGGACAGCCAAGCCACAGGTGCTGCAGTGTTTCCTCAGTTAGAAAAGACAGTGGTTCCCTGTTCGTGGATCCATATGTGCCACATGCCTGTTCGCAGCCATGGCTCCATGCACTATTCTCCACTGGAGATCCGGACTGTGTTTCTCTATGGGAGGTTTGTACAGGGACCTCCAGCTGCCCCTTGGAGATGACCCCAGAGCCAACACACCTGACCACCTCGACTCCAGAACACCAGCCAACAATCTGTTCAGCAGCTTTACAGCCACCTCATATATAGCCTTCTGTGAAATCTTTGACAGGTCACCCAGAACAGGTGTTCGAAAGGAAAGTAGAGAGCCTCCCTCCTCATCCTGCTCCCCAACTGCGGCACAAACAGGCAACGACAGAAAGTCAGCTGAACTCGGTTGACCACCTGCAGAGTCCCCAGCGCAGCCCTTACAAGTCCAGGAAGACCACCCATGACTTCTTCCACCAGCTTGTCCAGAAAGCGCAGAGATCTGATTCCAGTCTCCTGAGCCAGCTTGGCAGCCGTTTTCCACTGCCCTGCCATCCTGAGGCCCGCCAGCTTAGTTAGACCAGCATTTACGAGGAACCTCTGCACACTAGTAGTGCTGATCATCCTACTTGGCATCAGGGGATTGTAAAAAAAAAAAAGAGGCTCTTCACCAACATCACCATAAAATTGAGAACAGTCTCTCTGTACTTTAAAAACAGTCTTCCAAGCAGTCAAAACAGACTGGTAAAAAACAGAGGTCTGCGAAAGGTCTATGCCAGTTACGTCAATAAGAAACTGGTGCTTGTCATATGCAAGGTCCTTTATTCAGTGAAGCAGCATAGATGCAGTCTTGAACCAGAGTGGTTATTGCTTTCGATAAAGATACTGCTATGCTGTCTGAAGACGGAACGCTGTGATGCAGCTGCGAAGGTCAATCAAACCCTGACCCGGACACGGTGACCTGCATAGATGGCACAAACAGTGGCGAAACAGCCACAAACAAATCATCCAAAATGATCCCCCTTTCAACTAACAGGTGAACCAAGCGCTCCTCACGGAGAAAGGCAACCACAGCCTTGTTCATCCAAGCGCCATAAGTTATGTTCTCATGGCCCACCTGTTCACCAACAGCTAGCAAAACCTGCTCCACGGTGTACTGTTGGGGTGCCACCACCCTGGCCCCATGTCTAACAGACAGGGGAGGCGAACCCTCACTAGGGAGGGACGCCATGACTCAAGGTAAAACTGGCCAATTAACTAAAATTCTTCACTTCACAACACAATGAAATAAACGTGCCTTACCTGTTAACCACCCATAAAGCCCAAAGTTTTCTGGAAAAAAACAGTCCAAATCTCCCAAACTCACTCAGCAGCTCCACGCACTCACCAAACACCTTCACACACCCATTCACTCACACTCCCAGCATGCAGTGCAGGAAGAAGAGAAGAGAAGAGAAGAGAAGAGAAGAGAAGAGAAGAGAAGAGAAGAGAAGAGAAGAGAAGAGAAGAGAAGAGGTTTGTGGTTTCCATGTGGCAATTTAAACCCAGGCGCCTGCTCTGCACATGGAACCAATTTGAAATGTGAAACTATAGGGACTCCTTGAAAGAAGGATGACTGCCAATCAGATGATAGAAAAACAAGTATGTAAATGCCAACCAAGCTCTTTTCAAATTTTGTATCAAAATATATCAGGTTACACTGTGTTTTCTGGTCCTGTATATCTCGTCTCAGAGAGTTTCAGGCTGTGTGCATCTTTTTTCCTTTCAAAGGTTACATTTGCTGTGACTGTAACTTACAGGAGAGATTAATGGCAGTTATATGGTTGGATTATCTGTCTGTTAAGAAGCTTAATCAAAAACTTATTGATAGATTTCCATCAAAATTTTACCAGAGGTGGGCCAAACTGACACAGGAGCTGGATCTAAGAATCTAAGGATTCTTACCCGCTGTGAGATACGGCAAAAACAAACATACCAAACTAATATAAGTACAAGAAGCACAAACCACCATTAAGGCAGCTCACTCTCTGGGCAGTATTTACTTTTAAGGGTATAGTATTGTATTTTATATATATTCATTTTTTTTCACATAAATATACTTTTAGAAGTTTACCGTGAAGTGAAAACAAGTGTTTTATTCTGTTAAAACCTATTTTAATATACCTGACAATTTTGCCCATATTTTTTTTTTTTTATTTATTTATGTGTATATGGCACATGTGTAGCATTCATTTTACTGTTAGGTAAAATCTGTTCACATGTTTAGTAATAAATATCAAATGAAAAACATTTCCTCACCACAAGTTTATTTTTATTTTTAAAATACATTTTTATGTATGGCGAATTCCCTGTCTTTTGCTTTGCTCTACAGTATCTTTTACAGAATACAATTTTATAAAATACAACTTGAGATTAAAGAAATGTGAAAGTTTGTAAAAACTAGGCTCACTTCTAATGACTACAACATACATTTTGACAAAAGATTAAAGGTAGGTTGTTGCTTCCAGCTGTTCTGAGAAGTCTTCTCTTAATTTATTGAAAACCTGCTGCGTCACAAAGGCAGAATCCATCCAAAAAGTAGCACATCAGTAGTAAGTGATGATAAATTAACCCCAATGTGGGGACAAGATCAATAAGGAGCTAATGACATTGTAAACTTTATGTTTGAGAAGTAAGCTGTCACGCAAAGTCACAGTTTATTACCTCAGTAGTTAATTTGTATACATGAATTCTCTCTAATTATCTAAGTAGCTGCACAAATATAGCTGCCTTGTTAAGAGCATTCAAAGAGACTGCACTTCTCAGTGGTCATGACTTACGGTCAATGAGAAATGCACGTGTGCAAGGCCAACAGCACCATCTGCACCAGGTTTCCTCCATTAGTCACCCAGAAATTTAAAACAGCTTGTGCTGAGAGAAAAACATAGCAGAAGAGAGAGACCACAAAAGAAAGCAGAAGAAAGAGCACTCTTGAAGAGTCACCCAACAATGTCCTTGTTTTCGGTTTTAAAATAAATAAATAAAACGCAGATGCATTTCAGTTAAAACACCATAGTGTAACAATTTCAGTTGTGCATATAATTTATCTATATGCTGGTGTGTACTCATTTCCAAATTCCTTTTTATCAGCGCAAAACTGCAGTTTTAGATGGTTTCACACTGAACCAAGACCATGCACAAAATATAAACTGGCAATTAAATGAAAGAAAAAACATCTGCAGCTGAAACCAACACACAGCAGAGTGTGTTTAAGGCAGAATTACAACAACTGGGGCTGAGAAAGGAAGGGAGCAGCCGACAGCAGTAATCACACACATGCATGAGGACCTGCTTAGCTGTCTGTTGTGTATGTGGTCTTTAAATATGCACACTTCCATTACACTACTTTTACATGGCAGTGTCCTTATTATTTATACTTATTATTTATAGAGTGGGGAGCTCTGCTCACTAAGATTCCATTTTACAATGGAGACTGGTGCTCTGCAATGTACAAACAGTCCACATTTAGGACCTACAACTATATTTTTTCCACTACTAGCTATAAACTCATTTTACATATGAAATATGTGGTCGACTGTACTATGCACTCTCTGAAACAGACTCGTGGATCTGCCTACTCAGCACTTGGCTGAAAACTTTCAAAGTGTTCCGTCTTGTCTCAGACTGCAAGGCTGAAGGGAAAACTGCAGGAAGACAAAAGAAGACTCTCACCATGGTGCGTGTCGCTGGTCGAGCGCATTACCCTTATCTCATTTATCACACAGACATCCCCTTTGACTGGAGGTTGCTGAATCTCCACACAAGCATGAGACAGCCGGTGGTCCTGAAGTTGCAACGGCCACGGGCCAGTCGGACAACGAAATTTCTAGTCTGAAAACTGCTTGCTTTGCTAACTAAAAACTGTGTTTGCTTCTAATATGTCATTTTCCAGAAGTTACATAACCAGGTCCTTAATTTTGTATCTGCAAAGTTCAAAAAACTGAGTCTACGGGGTGTCGCGAGCGCCGTTCTCTCTCCCAGGGGAACGCGCAGCTGCTACGCGAGCGTCTGGGAAATGACTTTTCAAAGTAAAAGCCGTACTGTTTAAGGAGGGGCTGCCTGCTCAGTGTGAAATTTGAGATGATTTCTCCCTGAAAACATAACAACGCGTCTCCGAACCGGCAGACAGCTTAAGGCAGATATAGGAACAAGAAAGGAAGAAGGCAGACTACAATCCCCTGTAACTGCAACAAGAACTGTGACCAGGAACTTGACTGTTACAAAACAAAGCAAGCATGATAACGGCTATGGCTCAATAGGGTTGAGTAAAAGAGTAAAAAACGCTATATAAATACCACTCCATTTACCATTTCTATAGTTTTTCTTTAAAATTATTAATATTTTAATCTCTAGACATGAAAATTATGAACAGTCTTACATGCTGGTGATCCTCTTTGTGTGCCACTAACGCAACGCCAGCTCGTGAGATCTAAAGTCTGTATTACAAAGCAAGACTGCTATCCCTGTGTAGCAGAGAGTACCAGAGCCACAAATTAATGTTCCTGGTACTGTTCAAGGTGTACCCTGCCTCTCTTATAGTAGCACCTTTGATAGGCTTCAGCCCCCTTGAATTGGATACATGGTTAAGAGGATGCATGATTGTAGGTATTGATGAATTAATGGATAGATGTTCCTTGCCTGCAACACTTTTTAAGTAGGTGGCAAATTATCGACCATGTGAATAGTGAATACAGGGTTTCCCAAACGTGTATTGCCAAGATAATCATACTCCTTCCACCAGTTTGCCGTCTTTGTGTATGCTGGTGCACACATCACATACACATGTACCCAGCAGTAACGCAGTAAATATAGAATCAGAATCAGAATACTTTATTGATCCCTGGGGGAAATTATGTTTTTGTTCCAGTGCTCCATTATAAACCAACAATAGTACAATATATATATATATATATATATATATATATATATATATATATATATATATATATATATATATATATATATATATATATATATATATATACACATAAGTCACTCATTAATAAATAGCTGGAAAAGAAACATGTGTAGTTGTAGCAGTAACCAGTGTGTTAAGTGGATGCGTTGTACAGGGAGATGGCCACAGGCAGGAAAGATTTCCTGTGTCGTTCAGTGGTGCTTTTCGGTAATCTCAGTCTCTCACTGAACGTGCTCCTGTGACTGACCAGCATGTCAAGGAGTGGGTGGGAGGTGTAATCCAACATTGTCTTTATTTTGGACAGCATCCGCCTCTCCGACACCACCTCGAGGGAGTCCAGCTCCATCCCCACAACATTGCTGGCCTTAGGGATTAGTTTATTGAGTCTGTTGGCATCTGCAACCCTCAGCCTGCTCCCCCAGCATGCAACAGCATAGAGGATCGCACTGGCCACAACAGACTCATAGAAAATCCTCAGCATTTTCTGGCAGATGTTGAAGGACCTCAGTCGCCTCAAAAAATAGAGACGACTCTGGCCCTTCCTGTAAAGTGCTGTGGTGTTTTTAGCCCAGTCCAGTTTCTTGTCAATGTGTACTCCAAGGTATTTATAGTCCTCCACAATGTCAACACTGACCCCCTGGATTGAAACAGGGGTCAAGTGTTTCCTGGTCTTCCTGAAGTCCACGATCAGTTCCTTGGTCTTTGCCACGTTGAGCTGCAGATGATTCTGCTCACACCACGTGACAAAGGAGTCGACCACAGCCCGGTACTCTGTCTCATCATCCCTGCTGATGCATCCAACCACCGCAGAGTCATCAGAAAACTTCTGAAGATGGCATGTCTCTGTGCAGTGGCTGAAGTCTGTGGTGTAGAGGGTGAAGAGGAAGGGGGAGAGGACAGTCCCCTGTGGTGCCCCTGTGTTGCTGATTACCTTGTCAGACACACTGTGGGAGACGTACATATTGTGGTCTTCCTGTCAGGTAATCAACAATCCAGGACACCAGAGACGCATCCACCTGCATCGCTGCTAACTTATCACCCAGTGAAAGCACTAGAAAAGTCAAAAAACATGACCCTCACAGTGCTCGCCGGCTGGTCCAGATGGGTGTAGACACGATTGAGCAGGTAGATGATGGCGTCCTCAGTTCCGAGACGAGGCTGATAAGCGAACTGAAGGGGATCCAGATGTGGTCTTACTATGGGTCGCAGCTGGTCCAGGATGAGCCTTTCCAGGGTCTTCATGATGTGGCAGGTCAGTGCCACAGGCCTGTAATCCTGGGGGCCACTGGGACGTGGCGTCTTTGGTACAGGGACGAGGCATGATGTCTTCCACATCACTGGGACCCTCTGCAGACTCAGACTCAGCAGGCTATAGGCTATAGCAAGATCCCTTACTCCCCATCATGTCTGTAATGGACTGAGTAGGTTTGTTGTTTTATGTTTCAAAGTGCTATGTGTTACTCTTTGTTAATATTTAAAATGTTTATAGTTTTTTTTTTTTTAGCTATTAGTAAGGTATTACAAAATGTTGACGAGTGGTGTAAAGGATAGGTGTTTGTGAAGGTACTGATACTGAAAAATGATCAATAACTTTGTGACTGCATATTTGAGGAATGAGAGGGCACAAAGTTTAACCTTGAAAGAGTTTCTATCAGGGGGCAGGGGTGTAATTTCGAGGGGGGGGGGGGGGGGGGGGATTATGACCCAAGATATCTTGCTTTTCCAAAAAAGACTTCAACTGAATATAATGAACAATCTTTTGGAAAAGTAACGACAGCTTAGTGATAGGCCTAAAATTAGCTAACACAGTTTGATCAAGATCAGATCTCTTAATTGAACGTTGCACAACTGCAGTTTCTAAGTTTCCAGGGACTACACCAGAAGACTGACTACTATTAATGATGGCAAAAACTGACTGCCCTATACTGGGAAAAACCTCTTTAAAAATTAAGGAGGAACAGCATCATGCAGAGGACCTGAGGGCTTAATGTGATGAACCACATCCTCTAAGAACACAGAGACACAGGCTCAAACTGGTTAAAAACAGCAGAACAAGGGACCGAGGCTTAGAGGTCAAAAACAGGGGTTGAAATGAGAGCCCTGGTGGTGACAACCTTATCAATAACAAAAGGGAGGTTTCAAAATAAAGGCATTAAGAATGTAGTCAATAGTTTTAAACAGCAGGCGAGAGTTATAACAGTTGGCTGCAGTCATCTTTGTCTCATCTTTTAGCCTGTTTAAAGGTATTTAATACAGACGCCAACAATCTTGATTTGAAAGGACACCTGCAGCTTGTCCTTCTTCTGCCTTCGTTCAGCTCTTTGGCACTCCCGTCATTGAACCAGGTTTATCAGATCTAGCTTTTGGTTGTTTAATTTTTAGTGGCACCACAGAGTCTAAGATGGTTTTGCAGGAGGAAGTGAACCAGGCACTAAGCTCCTCTGGATTCACAGAGTCACCACAGAATAGATCAAAAACAACAGAGAACTGATCAGCAGTGAAAGGGTTGAACATCCGACAGCGCCGAACACGGGTTTGTAAGTATAGCACAAGACAACCCAACCTCATATGATACAGACATATGATCAGAGAACATAGTGTCACAAATCTCTAGGTTTGACACGGGCATACCAAACTGTATGAGAGGACAAGATCCAGTGTGTTTATGAGCAGGACCAAACACAGACTGCACCAAATTTAAAGACTCAACATTTTAAAAGTTCTGCACAAATGATTTATCAAGACAACATTATAAAATCTTCAGTAACAAGGCCACAATCATAAGAACAGTCAGCTACAAAAAAACAAACAAATACAAAACACTGCTTATATTTATGGGCAGTGTACTTTTCACTTTTAAATCACAAGCAGATTTAAATGAAAAATTTGAAAGCAGAACTTTCTGATGGAGATTTTTCCAGTTATACAAAAAGATGGATTATTCTGGCTCTTACTACAGCCAAACGGGTCCTGCTAAGACATTGGCAGAAAAAGAATCCCCCCTCCCTATGAAGAGTGGTTAAAGACAATGGCTAAGTTGGCGTCTTACGAAAAAGTGACTTATGGTTTATTAGACAAATTGCATCAATATGATTGTATTTGGTCCCCCTTTACAAGCTTTCTGTAACTTGAAGAACAGAGGAGTAATGACAGAGTGGTGGTGTGGGGATTGGTGTGCGAAGAAAGAATAGGATAACTTCCTTTGTTTTGGTTTTTTGTTGTTGTTGTGTTTTGTTGTTGTGTTTTGTTTGTTTTTGTTTTTTTGTTTTTTAAACTATTTATTTGTGTAGTTATCCTTAAGTTCTGTTGTTGAAGTTTAAAATGAAATAAATAAAAATTGTTGATGACAAAAAAAAATTGAAAGCATTAATTTGTCATGATAAGATAAATGTTAAAATTAGATTAGTTTTTACAGCTTAATGCATAGCTTTTCAGAAGAGTATCTCTTTTTAAATTTACAGTAATCTGATGAACATTTATTCAAGTAGATCTAGATGCTGTGAGATCTGACAGGCCAAGATGATGGTCCAGTTCGTCAGCAGGCGCAGATAATTACGGCTTCTGTTAGAAATGACCCCTGCCAGGGCTGTGGCTGATGTACTGTGTTAATCTTGAGGAAGGTTGAGGATGACATCTTGTGTTCAATGAGGGTTTTTGTCTTACTTGTGTTGGGTTGAAGAAGCCTGGAAATGAAAGTTTGTCAAGAAGAAGAAGAAGAAGAAGAAGAAGAAGAAGAAGAAATGTCTTACTTCACTTGTTTAGGGTTAAAGTGTTTTTTACATTCATTCAAAAAATTAAACATAATTCAACAAAATTTTCCATAAGCATGTTATTTTTCTTTGTAGATTTTTCTTTAAACAACACTGAACATTTCAGTATTAAAAAGATATTTCCATTATGTGATTGATCACTTGAAACAACCATTTATAGATACCATGTTCTAATAATACACAGTTTTAATCAGTGGTCCTATTAATGGTTACAACATTATTTACTAGTAATGAGTTGTAAGGCAGTATAGGGACAGGGATTTCCAGACTGTTGAACATTATTCTTGGTTTTTAGACATACAGAGCAGCTTATTTGTGCATGTTATCATTTACAACTGCAGTTCTGATGGCTTGCAAAAATAAAATTTTGAATGTTTGATTCCTCAGAGAAGGTAAACAAGGACGCATAGGTATCAGATAGGCTGATTGTTTGTCTGACTATCAGAAGGTTGTGCAAAAAATGACCAAGGCACACTTAAACACGGTGGAGAGCTGGGAAAAGGAAAAAGTATTTATACATTGATGCACAATAACTGGCCTTAGTGCAGGATCTACTCTGTGGGCCCTTCTAGTTTCCATTTGAAATTAAATAAGCAGGTGTGTGGGAAAATGATCCTTAACCTTCCTCTCGTGTTAGCTTTCTGTTATCATCTCTTATGTTAGCGGGTCGGTTTTGACCCGTGAATTAAATCAGCTATAAAATATACTAAAAACAATAAGTTATCATCCAATTTGTTTCTCATCTCTTGGTTACCTTGTTAGGCTTCCTTATCCATGAAAATGTTGGTTTTAATACTTTTGGTGTGGGCCTCTGGGTCTTTTTTTGTCACTATACCCCTCGATTTCAATTAAAAAAAAATTGTAAAATTAACCTCAAGAGAATCATATTAATAAATAAAAGGTTTCTGTGTTACCTGAGTATTACTGAGGGGTATAGGACACATCTCTTAAATAAATCTGTTTTATTGATTTTTTTCATTTTAAGATTAATAACTAAAATGACATCGATGGTGTTACGGGTCAATTTCGACCCATAGACATTTACATCAAGAAAAGACAAAAAAAGTTTGTTTTTTTTCAGCAGTAGACCTTTAATATAAACTGAAAAAAAGAAAAAGTCCTCTCCTCCTTTGTTTTGGTTATAGCCGTGGGTAATTGTGGGCTTTTTATCACTTCCCAATGATACAGCTTCACCTCAGTTTCCTTTGTGAAGTTCTTGTCCAAGGTCATATCTGGTAAAAAATAAAATAAAATAAAATATCACAGCTGATATTGTGATCCTGCAGTCCAGTGGGCATATGGAGGACCACACATTTTCATTGTTTCTTCTCAGGGATGCCACTCGCAGCTTTGACTGTGAAAATCTGTACATTCCAGGCATAGTTGGTTTTTGCATCACAGGCTTCCCAGATTTTTCTGCCGTTTTTCCCTTGCTTACTGGGTATATATTGCCGGAAGGGGCATTTTCCTCAAAAAGTGGACAAGACATTCATCCACTGTCACTGGCCCTGGGATGAACATCAGTGGAAGAAGCTGCACCCATCTCTCCCAGACATCCCTGATGGGAGCAAGTTTGTCAGACCTCGGTCTGGTCTCTCTGTTGTCAAATCTGAGGACTCTTGAATCAAAATGATATCAAATGTGTGAAGTGACATCGTTGCCCAGAAAATGTTTCTGCCTGTCGATGCATCCCATAGACGATCAGTGGCCTCATTGCAGCATCTGTACACTCCAGCAAGAACAATGAAAGCATCCAGGTATTCCTCATCATGTCGCCATTGACTTTTTTTCCTTCAAGGTTTATCATAGTAATGATGATTCTTTCTAGTGACAATGGCATAAATATCTCAAAACATCTCTTGATGTCACTGACTTTGGTCAGAGCAAACCTTGTGATTCCAGGGGTCATTTTGATGACATTTGCAGCAGCTGCCCTGCCATGTACATCATGAGGTACTGAGCTCCAAAAGATCTTACCATTTTTGGACTTGAATCTTTCAGCAGGAGTAGCTTCAGCACCAGCGACCTCCACCTCTGATCAGATGTGTCTGTGTCTTCTGGATGATAGTCCACATTGTCTTCCTCCTTAGAAACCTGCCCATCTGAATCGCTATGCTGCTCTGTGTCCTCTCCTTCATTTTCACCAAAAATATGATCCAGAACTTAGCTCACTGTGAATCTTCTTCTCATTTTTTGTATGCTGCAAATTGTAAATGTGCACTCTGGAAGTCAAATGGCCACTCAAATAGTGAATTCACCTCACATGCCCGTGTTTATTTTGTTTTGTTTTTGTGCAGGTATACTGCAAAAAACATGCAAAATAAGAATCCCCTAAAGCTCATATGATTAGGAGAGGCGCTTGCTGTAAGTGTTTTAGCTGACAGTGCACTTATGATTTCAGTTTTGGCTTTAATTATTGCTTTATACTCATAATATTATACCTGGGTCGAAACCGACCCTAACAACACAAAGGTCATAATTTCAACTAGGGCATTTTATAATTTAGTGAAAATAATTTTTTTTATTTTATTTTGTAGAAATAGAGGTTCCTGACAAAGTCAAAAAGCCTTGATACAATAAACAAATGTATGTGATTTTTTTATGCATTTGAAATTTAAAATGGGTCGGTGCCGACCCTAACACGAGAGGAGGGTTAAGTTGTCCAAGAGATCCAAAAAATTATATTCTCTTAGAAAAATAAAAGCCTGTACTTGTATGGGTGTCACCCTCATCCCGCTCTCAGATGTGCTGACATACAACAGCCTGTAGATGGTGACACTGTTGTGTTTTGAAACTCTTAAGCTTAAACTGGTAAAATGATGTGATTGTTTTATTGTTAATGCTCCCTGAGATTTTAGTAAATAAATGAACTGTTTGTACTCTGAAAACATTTAACATTTATGAGCAGAATAGCTTGGACAGTAAAAAGTAAAAAGAAAGAGAAATCATAACTTAAATGTTATCAGTTTTATTAAGCATAACTTTTAGCTTCTTTTATAGAAATTCTACTTGTACTGCATGTACAAATTTCCTTCTCTAGACAACACCTTAACTCACCTCAAAAAATCAAAAACTAAAACTTTTTTTAATGTATTTATTTATTTTTAATCTATCCAAGCGTGAGTGCAATGATCCACAAAAAGAAAAGAAGAGCGATATGGAGAGTGTGTGTGAGCGACAGTGTGATAGCAGAAAGCTAGGCTGATGGTTCTCATCTGCTCTCTGACCTTTCTGGCTGCCTGGCAACCCACTCACTCAGCACTGGTGTTCAGTACTGTCCCATTATACAATCAGCTGCTTCATCTGACTCTACTGGCCTCTGACCCTTCCCTCTGAACCTCCCGGCCACACGACCCCTACAGCTCACGCTTCATGACATTTCAGCTGAATAAAAGATCTGTTAAACAGGGAGCTCAGTGTGCACAGAAAACAAAGGCAGGTTTTTTGTGCAACTGAGTGCACACCCAGTTAACTGTATGCATTTACAGGGCATATGTGAACCATCTTCTACTGTATTAATCCTTTCTTTTAGGCTGCCATGGCATTTAGATTATTTCCAAACCACAGGGAGCCTCATAGATGTTTCCCTGCCACACAGCGAGAGCTTTGTTCCACGATGAGATTCCTTTAACTTTACATTACTGAACATTATTAGCAGTAATCTATATAATCATTTAAGCTGCAGAGATGTATCCCCCGTTGTACTTGGAGAATTGTTATTTCAGCTAAAGAAAGATGATGTATTTCCTGATAGGTTTTTGTAAAATCTATAGCTTAGAGGTAAAAATGTGATGTCTAAGAGAGTCTCACAGCTCCTGGCTGTTCGTTCAGATTGTGTGAAAAACCCAGACGTCTTAAACCTATGAGAAACACATCAAACACCTCTTTGTCAACACAGCAGTGGTTATATAACTGTCTCGTTTCAGGATCCACAGCCGGCCAGGGTCAGTTTCATTAAAATCTGCAGAAACTCCCAAAGCATGCCCTCAGAGACAGCCACCATAAACCTACAAGATTATGACTCACAGTCAGAGATAACAAACGGAGCCTTGTTTCGCAAATGTGTATTTGAAACCATATCAGATAAGTTGTCTTGTATGTTCAGTCAGCAGTGGTAAAGATCTGATAGGTATGGGGAAAACCCAGCTAAAGACTTTATACACATCAAAGTTTGTTTCACACTCTTTAAGTTACATTTTTTCTCACTACGCTGCCAACTTTACATATTCTGCATGAATGTCTGTGGATATTTTTCAAAGCGATAGCTAAATGATTTAAATATGGTCAAAATAATCAATAAACACTTCAGACTGTAGGAGACAAAATCCTCTGTTGCGGTTGCGTCACGAATGGCATTCACCAAATTAAGCATGCAGAGCTTCCTGCTGTGGGGACCCGTTTTAACAAGGGAGCAGCTGAAAGTGTTTTTTATAACCAGATGTTTAAATTACATCTAACAAGTAAGTGGTTTTAAATGTATGAATTTATACTTAAAACAGCTAAAAATAAAAAAAATGAAAGGACAATAAATATATGACATAATGTAGTTATAATTAAGCCGTGAACAGGGACACAAGCCAGTGCACTTCTAGTCCGGTCCCAAGCTCAGGTAAATGCAGTTGTGTCAGGTAGGGCATTCAGGGCATAAAACTTTGCCAAATGAAACTTGTGGATCATTGTTCCGGCCCTAGCTGGGCCTCCTGAAACTGCCCTTGTGTGGGTGTGGTGTTTTCTCTCCGCCTCTTCCTCTCTTGCTCCACCCCTCTGTCCCTCTCTTGGTCTTCTCTCTCCCCAGGACACAGCTGCTGTTCATTGGCCTCATTTACCACCTGGGCCCAGTCAGCAATCACCTGTCTGAGGTCATATAAGCTGGGGATGGGCTGGATGTGGGAGGGTGGCGTTCTCTGGTTTGAGAGCTAGGTGTGTGATTGTCCTGCCTACAGTGTGGAGTGGTAGGAGCAGTGGGAGAGGCTTCTGGTGGTTTTCCTCTGTGCTGGTCAGTGTGTGATACTGGTCTAGGTGTGGAAAAAGCCTGCTGTGTGTGACCAGCCCCACCCTGCGTGGCTCTTTGTGCGTAGCTCTTAACTGAGCAGTGCTTTTCCTTAAGTGTCGGTGGCCTCCATTATTTTGTTTGGCCTGCCTAGTTATTGCTAATAGCAGCGTTGCTGTCTTTTTCTGTTGAAGCCTTATAGTTGTTTTCTTTGTTGAAGTGGTCACCATCTCTTTGGGTTGGCTTGTCTGATTTATCATTAATGCAGCGTTGCTGTCTCGTTTTGTTGTTACTGTTTATATGAATATTGAGTTAATTGATGATAAAGATATTTTGTGTTAAATACCTCTGCCTGGCGTTTTTTCATTTTAACCCGGATCCAACTGTTACTGTCCCCCACCCTCTTCAACTAGCTTTCATGTGAGGACATAGCAGTCATAAAGCCTGGGATTTACTGACCTTGGTTGAGGCCCAGGTTAAAAATGACCACCTCCGGTGCCGTTGGCCAACAGGGCTATGTGAAACTGTGCTATTGTTGGCTAAAGACAAACGACGAGGAGAGGAGGAAGGCACGAGAAGGCAGTGAGAGAGAAGGAGAGGCCTTGAAATGCAGGGACTATGGTGAAAGAGAGATCTGACTGATAGGACTAGAGTAGAAATCAAGGCATTGTAGATGGATTCAAGCTGTATGGAAGTGAAATGAAGTAGGAGTAATCCCGAAGGAAGAGTATGGGAATAGTATTATAGAGGTGAAAACTGAGGTTTTACTGCAGGTAGGTCTGTTAAAAGAGAAGAATTCTTTGATACACTGGATGAAGTAGTAGAGTGTGTCTCCACTCTCTAGAGACTGGCGATTGGTACAGACTTCAACGGACGTGTAAGTGAGGGGAACAGAGGTGGCGAGGAGTTGTTGGCTAGGTGTGGTGTCGAGGAGAGAAATGATCATAGTGGATTTTGCAAAAAAGATCAAAAATGGCTGCAGTGACCATGCACTTCAAGAAGAGGCAGGAACACAGGAAGGTGCACGCATCTTATGCAGAAGGTGAAATGTGAAAAAGATCGGAGACTACAAGGTGTTGTCAGGAACGACTCTGGATCTTAAGGATTGGATGGTATTCTGTAGGATGACTTTAGAAACCAAGAAGAAGCTAGTGAAAGCAAAGGCGAGGATTAAATGCTGGAAGTTGAAGAAGGATAAACGTTCAACAGAGTTCAGGAAAGAACTGTGATAGACTCTTGGTGGTAAGGAAGAGTTGCCTGATGACTGGGGAAGTACAGCTGAAGCGTCTCTGTGCCTCTACACATCTCAGGGTGAAAAAGGAGAGACATGCAATGAATGAAGAAAATGATGGAGAGAGAAGGATGGATGGAGGACAGTTAATGAATCAGGAAGTGCAGAGGATTAGTAAGGAGGAAGTGAGGACACCTATGAAGAGTGTAAAAAAGAGCAGTGGATTTTTTTACCTAGATTGTTTAACACAATCCTGGAGAGTGAGACTATGCGTGGAACAAGGGTGATGTGCAGACCTGTAGTAAATGTAGAGGCGGGAGTAGCATTATTTAACACAAGTAATGAAAAACATACTTTAAAAACTTCAATTAAATGAAGTTAAAAGATAGCAACTTTTACTTACATGGGCACAAATGATCCTTGAATTGCACCCAGAAATATTTTTTTTTAATTTTCAGTACAGCTACAATAGTAGTCATCTGTTTACATCCATGATCATTATGTTCCCAGCTAATCCGATGATTTTAACCAGCCTTATTTTGTCTTTCTGCCATCTCATCCCAACAACAGACTGACTAATGCAGTCTGTTGTTGAAGTGAAAACATCTGATGCCTCCGCTGCATGTTTTTTTTAAAAGGTGATTCAGGGGCATGAAATGCAAGTATTTTGGGTGGATCTTTATAATGTTAAGGAACAGTTATGTTTTTAACTGGCCCAGAATAGCCCTCATAGTATATGTTGATGCTGTTAAGGGTAGTTGATTAACATTGTGCATACATACAGCACTTTGTTGAAATTATTTAGGTATTTTGGTTCTAATTTTGTGTCTGTGATGTGAAGCACACGCCTGTCTCACTGTTACTGAATATTCAGTAACATCACCACTAAATTATAGGAACCACACACCCAAAATATGTCCACTGTAAACAGGAGCATCACATCATAGCTACAAAGAAATAATGACAACACTCAGCATGGCCTCTGGTCCACTAGTAGTGATGTCATTAGTTTTAACAATTGTCAGCTACAAACTCTCTTCCACTGAGGACAAAAAACAGGATGAGCCGTGTGTGTGTGTGTGTGAGAGAGAGAGCTAAAGAGAGATTCCCTCCACTGCAATGAAAGCCAGATTTCAGTATTTGGATAGGATTTACCACAGTTGTTTTTAGCATTATCCAAACAAAGGGAGTAGGTGGGACACTGAAACTCAGGAACTGTGTGATCATCAGTGCTTTCACACATACAGTAAAGGCACAGAGCCTAACATTTGTGGCTTGACAAAACAAGGATTTTCAGTTGATCAATTAATAAGATTGGCAACAGCGTTGATGTATTGTGACTTATCAGTGATCGGTGCCTGTGATAAGATAAGATAAAACTTTATTAATCCCTCGGGTGGGTTCCTTTGGGAAATTCGGTTTCCAAAAGCACAGCACCGACAGAAGTTACAGTTACAGAATATTATACATATACACACATAAATACAGAGACATATATAAATAAAATATATGAAGTGGATAAATAGAATAAATAGGAATAAAAATACAAGTGAATTGCACATTTCAAGTATTGAGGTCTATTGCACCATTGACTATTAACAAAAGTATTGCACAAAAGGTATTACACAGTGAGGTGAAGAGGCACTACAGCTTAGTTGTTCCCCCCTCCTTTGTCCTCCTGTTTCCCCTCCCTCTCCCCTCCAGAGAGGAGTTAAACAGTTTGATGGCGTGTGGGACAAAGGAGTTTTTAAGTCTGTTGGTTCTTGTCTTTGTGAGAAGCAACCTGTCACTGAACAGACTCTTCTGGTTGTTTATGGCCGTGTGCAGAGGATGCCCAGCATTGTTCATAATGTCCAGCAGTTTTTTTTAGTGTCCTTTTCTCTGCCACTGTCACCAGAGTGTCCAGCTTCATGCCGACCACAGAGCTAGCCCTCCTGATCAGTTTCTCCAGCCTGGATGAGTCCTTCTTTGCTGTGCTGCTCCCCCAGCACACCACAGCATAGAAAAGTACTCCAGCAACCACTGACTGGTAAAACATCCTCAGGAGCTTCCTGCAGACGTTAAAAGACCTCAGCCTCCTGAGGAAGTACAGTCGGCTTTGGGCTTTTTTATACAGGTGCTCTGTGTTGCATGACCAGTCCAGTTTATTGTCCACCCACAGCCCAAGGTACTTGTACTTGTTGACCACCTCCACCTCCTCCCCCTCTATCTGAACCGGCAGTGGACCTTCTCTGGACCTCCCGAAGTCCACAACCAGTTCCTTAGTCTTTGAGGTGTTGAGTTGCAGGTGGTTTGTGTGACTCCATGCGACAAAGTTCCTCACCAGACTTCTGTACTCCTCTTCCTGATCATCCCAGATACACCCCATGATGGCCGTGTCATCTGCAAACTTCTGAATATGGCATAATTCAGAGTTGTAGCAGAAGTCAGAGGTGTACAGGGTGAAGAGAAGAGGGGACAGCACAGTTCCCTGTTATATCATACACTGAACAAAAATATAAACGCAACACCTTTGTTACTGCTCCCATTCCCCATGGGATGGACGTAGAGACCTAAAATTCATTCCAGATACACAATATAACCATCCCTCCCAAACAGTGGTCACAAATCAGTCCAAATGTGTGGTAGTGGGCACATCTGCTATATTGAAATAATCCATCCCACCTCACAGGTGTGCCACATGCTGATCTGACATCATGAGTAGTGCACAGGTGTACCTCAGACTGCCCACAACAAAAGGCCACCCTGGAATGTGCAGTTTTGTCTCACAGCAAAATGCCACAGATGCCACAAGCAATGAGGGAGCGTGCAATTGGCATGCTGACAGCAGGAATGTCAACCAGATCTGTCGCCCGTGCATTGAATGTTCATTTCTCAACCATAAGCCGTCTCCACAGGCGTTTCAGAGAATATGGCAGCACATCCAACCGGCCTCACAACCGCAGACCTCGTGTAACCACACCAGCCCAGGACCTCCACATCCAGCAGGTTCACCTCCAAGATCGTCTGAGACCAGCCACCCAGACAGCTGCTGGAACAATTGGTTTGCACAACCAAACAATTTCTGCACAAACTGTCAGAAACCGTCTCAGGGATGCTCAACTGCATGCCCGTCGTCCTCATCGGGGTCTTGACCTGACTCCAGCTCGTCGCCGTAACAGACTTGTGTGGGCAAATGCTCACATTCGATGGCGTCTGGCACGTTGGAGAGGTGTGCGCTTCACGGATGAATCATGGTTCACATTGTTCAGGGCAGATGGCAGCTGAGAATGTCCCAGTTCTTGCATGGCCAGCATACTCACCGGACATGTCACCCATTGAGCATGTTCGGAATGTGCTTGACCGGCGTATACGACAGCGTGTACCAGTTCCCACGAATATCCAACAACCTCGCACAGCCATTGAAGTGGAGTGGACCAACATTCCACAGGCCACAATTGACAATCTTATAGACTCCATGCGACGATGTGTTGCACTGCATGAGGCAAATGGTGGTCACACCAGATACTGACCGGTTCTGGGTCCCCAGACCCCCAATAGCGCAAAAACCTGCACATTCCAGGGTGGCCTTTTGTTGTGGGCAGTCTGAGGTACACCTGTGCACTACTCATGATGTCAGATCAGCATCCTGATGTGGCACACCTGTGAGGTGGGATGGATTATCTCAATATAGCAGATGTGCCCACTACCACACATTTGGACTGATTTGTGACCACTGTTTGGGATTATATTGTGTATCTGGAATGAATTTTAGGTCTCTACGTCCATCCCATGGGGAATGGGAGCAAAAACAAAAGTGTTGCGTTTATATTTTTGTTCAGTGTATATAGCAGCAAAGCAGCTAAGGAAATCATCTAAAAGGTGCTTGGAGAAATATAAATAAATAAAGGAAAATAATTTGAAGTTAAAGACAGCAAACATACGTGAGACTCCCTAGTGAAGGTTAAAATGGAATTAACCATGCATCGCGTCTATCTGAACTGAGAGCACGTCAGCTCCCCCACCTCTGCTTTCAGTGCAAGAGGTGGGAAGGGGGCTTAGTGAAAGTTAAAGTGAATCCCCATAGAATCCCAACTTTATGGCATTAAAAAGCTTTTTTTTCCCTCCATGGACACACACAGACACACAAATATATATATATATATATATATATATATATATATATATATATATATATATATATATATATATATATATATATATATGTGTGTCTTGATGCTACTGGATAGTTCAACATTTGCATTAATGAGCAGTTGAACAGGTACAACTAATGGAATGGCTGGTGTGTGTATATTCAATATAGTGTGTGCTTATATGCTATATGCCTATAAAATATGAAAGAAACAGAAACAGCTAAAATGGGACATACATAAGCCACAAAAGATCAGCAAAAACTAAACCAGAAGGAAAAAAAACACCACAAAAAGACAAAATGTTTGCAGTCAGGGTTTTCCTCCTTGAGCAAATGGTGAGGTGATTGAGCAGCATCATAGGATTTTGTCTCGTGACCTCTGGATTTCCTAGTTCCTCATGCATCAGTTACATCTTCCTGCTGCCTAACTGCCATTCTCTTAGGTGCATTATCTAATAGAGCAGAAATGAGTTTGGAAAACACTTTAAATGTCTATGGAAGACCTACCACAGTAGAGCCCCACTGCTAGAGCCCGGCGAGGGCTGTGGAACAACAATGATCTCAGTGTTGGTCTGGTCCGGGGTGGAGGCTTCGCTTGCTCTCTGGCAAACAGATGCTGCTCTGCACAGCAGGTTCATTTAAGGCCTCTAGAAGCTTTAACCGGTAGAGAATAATGCTGAAATAATAAGTTATCTCCCTCATTACATCCCCGTGAATGTTTTCTTCCTTGTCGACTTTTGGTTTCTATTTACATTTGTTTGTCTGCTGTGAGGAAAAAGAGGAATCTGCAGCATGAATCTGCCCGGCCTCTGTACTCGTCGCTACATTCTGGAATAGTTTGCCCTGCCCCATGTGCATCTTAAAAGATAATTAAAGCTGGAGCGCTGGACTTGCTTTCCCAGATAGATGTACTTTCCTCTGCCATGTCTGGAGAGTGTTTTAGATCGAGTCTCTTTTTCTCTCTTTGGCTTCCTCTCTCATTCTCTCACTCCTCTTCCTTTCCACTCTTTCTCTCCAGACTTGTTCACAAGCCCAGACGTTGGTTTGAGAGTCCAGATTGGTCACCATGTGAACAGCCCTAACAACAGAAGTAAACAGACGTGTGAGCAGGGTAATGACGAAGTACATGGGGGACTGGAGGATAGCAGAGGTGAAAGGGCATATGGTTAGGCCTGAGGGGCAACAGGGTCGGGGGGTTGGGGGAGGGTGTTCTGAAATCAACTGTCCCAGAATGAAAGAGCAACATAGATTAGTCCAGTGGGCTACTTGTCAGAACAATGACATCGTTAGAGACAGAACCAATAAAAAGGGAAGCGTGTTTAGTTGCATGAAAAAGGCTGATGTTGAACTGCCTTTTCTATTCTTAACAAGGAAAAAACTGAATCTGTAGAAATAGCTATCTAAAGGGTCTGCAGGGTACAAAATTAGCATGCTTACAATGTTTTGTATTATAGTGATGCCTTCAACGAACCATAAACAATGCAACAAAACACTGATTTCTCCACATTCATCAGTACAGCCCCTGAACAGAAGTCTGCAGTGTCGCTCCAACTATTTCATTCAAAGAAGCTGTCAATCTCAGCTGTCACTGATTATGATTTTATAGCATCAAATAAATTTAGTTTAGGTACATTACCTCTAACGCTGAGAGCCTATATTGCAGCGAGCCATCAGAGAATGATCCCTTTATTTTGGAATCCTTGCAAGGAGCTGTCAGGCTGCCCATCTTCATATACAGCATATGGAGTGTAACACAAGTGTATCATATTAGTGCCACTCCCTGAACGATGCGCAAACCTGGAAATAAGTAATGCATCGGTACGAAGCCTTGAATTGTGAGCTGTGCGTGCACTGAAAGGGTTCTGGTCGGAGATACACTTGAAGCACAGAGTGATGACAAAGGCAGTGAGTAAAGCCACAGTTTATTCTACAGTCTATACAACAGCTGTGTTGGCTTAAAGAATGAGGCACGTAGGACTAATGCAGCCAAGCCATGTGGGCGTACGTTGCCATGTGGGTTTGCTGACTGTGGTCATTAGTTACTAATCTAAACTAGGACGCCCACAGACTCAAGCCTGTAAAAGTTAAAACAACAAGTGTGACGTATGAGTCTGATTAAGAACACCCATCTTTAGTGCTCATTACTACCAAGTCTATCAATATTATACGGATTAAAATACTTTTATACTTATATAAATACCTCTGATCTCTTTCACCCACTCAGGGACTCTGTATTCTGAGAAAACCTGAGAATTTAAATCATCTCTTGGAATAAAGCATTGGTCCTCCAGGAATTCTTTTCCCTGGAATCAGTGTGTGTGAATGTGCTTTTTTTTTTTTTTTTTTTTTTTGCATTGTAATCATTAATCGTAGGCACATTTGGTAATAATTTAATCTGCACAAGCACACTTGATCTCTTTGAGAGTCTCTGTTTTATGTATTCCTCAATGACAGAAGTGGCACAGACATCGTATTGGAGAGCGCTGACTGTGGAGGTAGCTTACGAGTTGATCTATGTTGGCCACAAGGATTGATGGATGGGTGGATGAACAGTAGTAATATTAACTGGAGGTCTGCTGTGTGGGTTGCAGATTAGAGGAATGTATTGTATCTACCCATGCTTGGGAGTTTGGATTCCCGAGCTGAATTTGCCAAGACAACAAGGCTTGTCCCTACCCTCTAATGAATCATGACTCACAGTGGATGTATATTGCACTTTGTAAAATTCTGACAGAGCAATTCTGAAGAACTCTTCTCTTTCATCATTACAGTACTGCAATATGTTTATAGGCATAGTTCAACACTTCAGACAGCTACAAAAACATGCTCCGCAATGAGGGTTTTAAATGAAAAGCATGGAACTCACTCAGTCAGGTCAGAGTTGATAAGGTGGACTATTTGATTCTTGCTTACTTTATATATTCTTTCTAAAAGATGGGTACTGCGCTTAATATATGAATCAATCAATCAGTTGATTAATGAATTTGAGTAAAACTGGTCAAATATGTGTTAACCTATTTGATACAGGCCTCTGAAGTTATATATGTCCTCTGACTCTCCTCTAATTTTGTGAATGTTCAAGATTTGTACCTTCAAGACAAAATTGCAGAAAATATGTACTCATTACAGCTGTTAGAGGTCTCCTACAATTAAATGAGCGGTGTTGTTTAGTAGTTCACTACCTGTGATTAAACTAGGAGTTCAGTTATATTTTGCAATATTTTGTTGGTACACTTAAGAGGAACCTTTTTTCATCATCTTTTAATGAAAGGGGTCTCCCCCTTACCATCATTTTAGTATAATTTAAAAACATTGAGGGGGAAAAGTTCTTGTTGGCTGGTATGAATCTAAATATGAGACAAGCATTTAAGTCTAACTGGGTGACTTTCTTTTTCCAATTATATTTTACTTGTGTGAGTGACTTTACTCTTTTTGTTACTATTTAGGTTAGGCCTTGGCCTTTAGGAAATATGTGGTTATTTTTAGGCAACAAAGCTGAGTCCTGAAATTTTGGGATTTGGGTTATTTGGTTTCAAATATACCCTTTTACAACTCTAAACACATACCAGAAGGTAAACATCTCCCACCTACCAGTTTATGTGCCCAGTAACTCTTTCTCTCATCTATTTCAGATGTTGAGAGAAATGCTTGTTGGAAAAAGTTATGCTGAAATTGTAATCCAGTATAATATGTACTAAACAAAAGACAACAAACCAAAAACACATAGCAACATATGAAGTGTGTTATGCTTATCGTGAGTCACAACTATTTTTTTGTCAAATGGTGCATAAATAATATGCATCATTCCTCAGGGTCGGTTGGTGCATTGTCCTTTTTGCCAGTTCTTAACCATGGCATACAGTACCACCCACCCCACCCAACTGGATCCATGGAAAGACATCCAACGTCTGTCTCCATGTCTGCGTCCAGATGCCTCTGCCCAGTCCCAGAGTGATGATGATGAATTCGCTGATCATTCATTCAATTAAAATTTAAATTTAAATGAAGTATCCCGCCTATTATTGTTCAGTTACATCACACGGTCCTCATGGCTGACCACCCAGCCACTAATTAATAAATCATGGTGTGATCATGACATGAAGGGACAATTTCACAGTGTTTTGCACAGCAGGAAACACATTTTCATCTTGTTTTGTTTCCTGCTATTTTTCCCTAGCATTCTGTGTTGAGAAAAAAATGCATTGGTTTGGGAAGTTTTCAACATAACACAGAGTCTCTGTTGCAGTGACTAAGTTTTACCATCCAAAGAACACTGGAATTCATTAGTGTGTGGCAAACACAGCTCAAACATGGAACAGATTAGGAGTATTTAGACAATATAAAATATCTATGTGTCCTGTGTAAATGAAAAAAAAAGTATATTTACATTACACAAGAGTTACAGTACAGTATGAGTGCACTGTATCTCAAAGGGAGAGGAACCCTTGTCTTAAAAAAAAAGCATCCAGTGTGAGTGCCAACAGAAACTCAGGACAGTACAACAGCAGTCCTCAGACGAACTGCTGCCAAATTTGTGGAAATGAATACTGGGAATCTCCATGTTAATGGTATCATGCTCATGACTGAAGTAAAAATAAAAGATAACAAAACAACAACATTCACAGTCAGTGAAAAATCCGGGTTATTTTAAACCGTTAGCAAAAAATGATCAGGAAGAGGAAGTGGAAGTAAACACAACTAACCAACAACTCAACATAAAATGATGACAAAAATAATATAAAATTACAATAATTATCCTGCCTTTTTCGCCCTCTTCAGCTGATGCAGAAAAAATTAGCTAATTTGAACTTTTCTACTTTTACATTAATTTATTAAAATCTGTTTCATGTTTTGTTGTAGCCAGCGGTGAGGTCAGTTTTAATATGCAGGCGGTGATTGATTCAGTCCTTCACAGTTACTGCTCTGTTCTTCTTTATCTTAGAATAAGTTCATTTTTAACTTTTCTATGCTTCAACATTAACCAAATGACTTAGTTACATTAAATATTGTGGTATTTCTTGCACCCTTTGTTTTTTTAGTAGGCTCTAAAATAAGTTTACTAAAATAATCAAAAATATTTTATGATAACTTCATTTTAAATACTCTGAAATCCAACTTATAATTGGTAAAGTTGAATTTCTAGAATTGTGACATAGGAGGGAGCGAAAGTGCCTCAGCTGGTGGACAATACAGTTTAAATGGTCTATGCTGGGAGCTGAAATTGCTCCCACATTTCCAACACAGGGCGATCAGGTTGATTAGCCCCAGCAATCCCACATTTCCCACTGATCCATTCAGCCTCTACTACAGGGAGTGCAGAATTATTAGGTATTTTGTCCACATCATCCTCTTCATGCATGTTGTCTTACTCCAAGCTGTATAGGCTCGAAAGCCTACTACCAATTAAGCATATTAGGTGATGTGCATCTCTGTAATGAGAAGGGGTGTGGTCTAATGACATCAACACCCTATATCAGGTGTGCATAATTATTAGGCAACGTCCTTTCCTTTGGCAAAATGGGTCAAAAGAAGGACTTGACAGGCTCAGAAAAGTCAAAAATAGTGAGATATCTTGCAGAGGGATGCAGCAGTCTCAAAATTGCAAAGCTTCTGAAGCGTGATCATCGAACAATCAAGCGTTTCATTCAAAACAGTCAACAGGGTCGCAAGAAGCGTGTGGAAAAACCAAGGCGCCAAATAACTGCCCATGAACTGAGAAAAGTCAAGCGTGCAGCTGCCAAGATGCCACTTGCCACCAGTTTGGCCATATTTCAGAGCTGCAACATCACTGGAGTGCCCAAAAGCACAAGGTGTGCAATACTCAGAGACATGGCCAAGGTAAGAAAGGCTGAAAGACGACCACCACTGAACAAGACACACAAGCTGAAACGTCAAGACTGGGCCAAGAAATATCTCAAGACTGGTTTTTCTAAGGTTTTATGGACTGATGAAATGAGAGTGAGTCTTGATGGGCCAGATGGATGGGCCCGTGGCTGGATTGGTAAAGGGCAGAGAGCTCCAGTCCGACTCAGACGCCAGCAAGGTGGAGGTGGAGTACTGGTTTGGGCTGGAATCATCAAAGATGAGCCTGTGGGGCCTTTTCGGGTTGAGGATGGAGTCAAGCTCAACTCCCAGTCCTACTGCCAGTTTCTGGAAGACACCTTCTTCAAGCAGTGGTACAGGAAGAAGTCTGCATCCTACAAGGAAAAACATGATTTTCATGCAGGACAATGCTCCATCACACGCGTCCAAGTACTCCACAGCGTGGCTGGCAAGAAAGGGTATAAAAGAAGAAAAACTAATGACATGGCCTCCTTGTTCACCTGATCTGAACCCCATTGAGAACCTGTGGTCCATCATCAAATGTGAGATTTACAAGGAGGGAAAACAGTACACCTCTCTGAACAGTGTCTGGGAGGCTGTGGTTGCTGCTGCACGCAATGTTGATGGTGAACAGATCAAAACACTGACAGAATCCATGGATGGCAGGCTTTTGAGTGTCCTTGCAAAGAAAGGTGGCTATATTGGTCGCTGATTTGTTTTTGTTTTGTTTTTGAATGTCAGAAATGTATATTTGTGAATGTGGAGATGTTATATTGGTTTCACTGGTAAAAATAAATAATTGAAATGGGTATATATTTGTTTTTTGTTAAGTTGCCTAATAATTATGCACAGTAATAGTCACCTGCACACACAGATATCCCCCTAAAATAGCTAAAACTAAAAACAAACTAAAAACTACTTCCAAAAACATTCAGCTTTGATATTAATGAGTTTTTTGATTTCATTGAGAACATGGTTGTTGTTCAATAATAAAATTATTCCTCAAAAATACAACTTGCCTAATAATTCTGCACTCCCTGTATAATAACAACATAGTGGCTGCTCCATAGACCAAAAAAAGCCAACTTATTAGTTCAAATGTGAACAAGGCATTAGCAAGAAGTTTTACATTTCCAAAATATAATTAAAACAGTAGAATAACTTAATTTGACTTGGTGAAAATTGCCATTTAATTATGTCCCTTAATAATTTTTTATATTTTTACATAAAACTAATATATAAAATACATTTTTTATATAGTTTTCTATTACAAACACAGACTAAATACCTCAGAGGCTTGGTTCATGAACAGCTGGCTTTAAGTCAAACGTTACGGTAACTTGACAATGTTGTTGTAGTGCTTCTGGTTAGAGAAGCTGCAGGAGGAAGAGATAGCACAAGTGGTTTAGGGAATGGAGCCAGGGAGCGGATGTGATTGACACAGGTGTATTGTGTTGCCTTTAAGTATTACTCTCACCCTGTTTTTGTACAGTAGTGTGCTGGATCTCATGCCCTGGGGGAAGACACATCAGCACAAAGAACAGAACCAATTTAGGCGAGCCATTCATCTTCCCTTTACTCCCATTATAGAGAAATTGTCAGCAATTCAGCCAGGGGCACAGCAGAAGGTGCTAAAAAGTCCTCAATCTACAGGATTCAGTGGTGTCCGAATCATTTCCAATAGCTTTCAGGCAAAACAAAATGAAACAAAGCAAAAATAAATAAATAAATTCTCATTTCATTTTCATTTCATTTCACACACAGTATTGATAATATGTCCATTTTAAAATAAAACACTAATGTCCTTCTTTTTCCTTTTTTGTTATACTATCTAAACAATGCTGCTACTGCATGCTGATTGGTCAGTTGAGGGCTTACGATGCAGTGCGAGCGCGAAGTGCTCTAACAACACCCTATTAGAGCACTTCGCTCTCACACTGCAGGCCTACTTGTTGTTGGTAGAGTATTTAAAAGTAGAATGGGAGGCAGAGCCTTCAGTTTTCAGGCCCCTCTTCTATGGAACCAGCTTCCAGTTTGGATTCAGGAGACAGACACTGTTTCTGCTTTTAAGATTAAGCTTCAAACTTTCCTTTTTGCTAAAACATATAGTTAGGACTGGATCAGGTAACCCTGAATCCTCCCTTAGTTATGCTGCAATAGAGGTAGGCTGCTGGGAGATTCCTATGATGCATTGAGTTTTTCTTTTTCAGTCACCTTTTCTCACTCACTGTGTGTTAATAGACCTCTCTGCACTGCATGCTACTTGTTATTAACCTCTGTCTCTCTTCCACAGCATGTCTTTATCCTGTCTTCCTTCTCTCACCCCAACCGGTCGCAGCAGATGGCCCCGCCCCTCCCTGAGCCTGGTTCTGCTGGAGGTTTCTTCCTGTTAAAAGGGAGTTTTTCCTTCCTACTGTCGCCAAAGTGCTTGTTCATAGGGGGTCATATGATTGTTGGGTTTTTCTTTGTATATATTATTGTAGGGTCTGCCTGACAATATAAAACACCTTGAGGCGACTGATGTTGTGATTTGGCGCTCTATGAATAAAATTGAATTGGATGATACGTAATACATTGCAAAACAATGGAATCTGTTTCCAGATTATAACTAAAGTTGAAAGTTAAACCACAACAAAAGCTTCCATGTCTGTAGAAGAAGCAGCTGGTTGCAGTGGTTTAGAGGAGACTGCTGCTAGAAATTTAGAGTCTTGTTGCGGCAAAAAATCCATAAAATAAACAGGAAAGTATTTTCCTATAATCAACGCCCTTAATAATAAACAAATTGAACAATATTATCTCACCCCTCTTTGCTTACCTCAAGAAATGTGCATTTGTGGGCTCCATGAAGCCTCAGTCATTGTGGTTTTTACAAGCATCGTCTATGAAACTGGATATGAAGAGTTCTCAAGAGTATCTCTGTTTTGATATTTATAACTAATTAAAACCTCTGTGTACCTAAAACAGCTGGGCAGTGACAGGAGCACGTGGCTTTGTTTTGTTAGCAAAACAAATTGTACTGATCTGTTTGCCAACTTTTTATAACACAAAAAATCTTTCAGGCAATCAATCAGATCTATTTCACAGTATCCCCAATTTACAACAATGAGAAGAGAAGACTTAGTCTCACCTCTCTTCCTCTGCTCAGAGTGCCCTGTGCCGTGATTGGAGTCAGCTGATGGTTATGTACACGCAGCTAATTGAGCTTTGGTTTGTCTTTTCATGTTAAAGCGAGTGTTTGATCTCCATTAATCCTTTGACCACTGTCACAGCTCACTGCCAAATAGGATAGAGGCTCTGGGTCAGATGAACCTGAGGTGATGCCTAAGCTGAGCTTATAGGCATGATTAATTTACATATATAGAGAGAAGAATTAAAATAGTGTTAATTGTTGTTTTTTTTTGGGGGGGGGGTTGTTTTTAGAATAGTAACTGTGCTGCTTGTGTTTGTGTAAGACTGAAGATATTTAGAGCTGCAGATTGGCTGTAGCACTATACAAAGATTAACTAAGTATAATACGTCTATAATATAAGTATTCTTATTATATCCATTAACAAATAATAGAGTGCAGTAAAGACAAAAAATGAATCTACATTTGCCTTTAAACTGTACCTGGCCTCCTTGGTTACTCCTTGGCAGGTTGAGTTCTCCAATATGAATCTAAACCTCTAATGTTCCTAATCCATATGCACAGTATGACATATTTAGGTAAAGATACAGAAGAACAAGACAAAGACAGACATGTATATGCATGGTACTTGATTTTCTCTGGTCACTACACAGTAGGATTACTGCTGCACTACAGCTGCTTAGCTCATATTATTGGCTGAACAGATCATCATCACAGGATCATCTTCAAATGGGAGATTCAATTATTTAATATCAGGAAAAGCTTTAGATTTTTTTAGGCCCTCTTATGGACCTTTTTGATAAGATTCTGTATCACATATTGAATTATACTCCCCACGGTCGAAAGACTTAAGTATAAAATGCAGAAAACATTCTGACTGTGGCTCATCAATGATTGTTGGATCATCATGGTACTGAAAGTGTTCCTTACTTGAAGATCTGTTCAGATTTTATTCTCAGGATGCTTCTTTGGACCTGTGCTTGTCCTGCTGTTTTAATGTGACGCCACTGTTATAGAGTTCCATAATCACGGTGGACCAGTTGAGTCTGTGTGATAAATTTTGTCATCATAGACTGACCAATCAGCTGCTTGTCTCTTTAAAAAAGCAGAGGATACTCAGGGGGTCCTTTTGTCCCTGTTTGGGGGGATACACCCACGGGGTTTAAATCTGGGACTCTCCACCATTTTGACCCTAGAACTGAAGAAGCTTCTCGGATGAGAGGTGAAACGTCTTCAAGCAACTTAAAGAAGTCCAGATGCTTTTCTTTCCAAGCTCCTTAGACCATCCTCCAGGTTGACTCCCAATGGAGTTGAAAAACAATGAGCCAATTCAGGCAGGCCAGGAAGATATACTTAGCAACAATCCTGGAAGAGATGATCTCATTTCCGGCTCAAATCATCTAATGACTCAGTTAATATCCTTCTTCAAATCCAATTGACAAATATCACATAAACCATATTATTCAAGCTCCTTTAGCCTGCCCCTAACTGTTGCAAAGCTGCAAAGCTACAAGCTGTTTTATATCCAGCTCCACCTCAGCTCTTCCTTTCATGTTCTGTTTGACTTGCTCCCTGTTATACCTGTTTTCACTGATGCCTGCTTTCTTCTGTACATTGGTCATGCTGCTATGCTGCCTGGCTTTTCAATTCTGTGTAGGCAAGTAAAAAGAAGAGGAGGTCCAAGACAGAGCCATACCACCAAGTCAAAAAGAAACAACTACTTGTCTGTGATGTCCACAGCTGTCCACAAACAGCGCTATAAACAAGTATTTGCCCCATTTTTGCATATTTCTCACACTTACATGTTTCACATCATCAAACAAATGTTCATATTAAACAAAATAACAAGATTAAATACAAAATATAACATGGTTATCCAAACCTTCTTGGCAAGTAAAAGCTGAGTTAAATTTCAGTATCCACAAACAGACCTGATTACTGCCAGAGCTTCTGAATCATGAAAAAGTTTCAGAGCAGCCATATTCAAAATCCAGACTTAGATCAGATTGAGATATGTTGGCATGACCTTAAAAGGCTGCTCATGCTTGAAAACCCTCTATGTCTCTGCATTTTGCATTGACTCGGGTCAGCTTTGTATAATACTGAAATGTGCTTGATGCCATAATATATAAGTCATGAAAAAGCCTCTGGTTCTTATATAGCACTTTTGTATTCTACTTGAGGTTTCAAAGCGCTTCATTCACCCAAGCACTTTTTTCTACACCGGTAGTGTAGTGAGAGTGCTTTCTGTCTAACTTTGACACACATTCATATTCATGTGGTTCAGCACCTCGCCAAAGGATCAAATCATCACATTTCTGATTAAGCAGTCACTTGCTAACCTACAGTCATCCTGTAGCTGTAGGTGTAGTGTGACAAATATGCAAAACCAAAATCACAAATCAGGAAGGGGGCAAATATTTCTTCATAACACTGTACATGTCAACATATCCACAATATAATCAAGGTCTGAAACTCCTCTAATTGTAATGAAAGCCAGTTGCAAAGAACAATGGTTTTAACCTCCTATTAAACACCTTTGAAATGAGCCAGTTCTTACCCAGCAATAGTGTTGGCTCTCACTGCAGCTCTTGTTATTGTTTAGGGGGAAATCCTGGCAACCACTTATACACATCTGGTGGAAAGGCAAGAACCAGTTAAGACTATTATACCAGGAAGTTTGTAGTGAGAAAACTTACTTATTCCTGCTTAGCATTTCAATCACCAGCATCTCCTGTCATTGCATCAAAGGGTTTATGGACAAGGCCTGAACTGTAAGCTGAATGGTAAGCAAGTGTTGGAGTGTGATTAGTGATCAGATGATACTACTATCACTTCTGACAATTTTTGGAATGCCATGACATCTGTGTGTCTTTCATATGTTGGCTCACATCCTTTGATTTTTATGTGTTATTTGTACTGTCAGACCAAAAAGCACAGCTTGTACCAAATGTGTTTATTTTCTCTCTTTTGCAGAACATGTGATTAACAAGTACATTTGTTCATAATTATGACCACGTTCATTTCTGTGAAATGCGTGTTCGCACTGTCTAGACCACAGACTACAAAACACATTAGCCGTGCAGGATAAATGATACTGAGGCAACTTTCCGTAAGTCCACTCCCATCGTCATTCTGAAGAATTATGCCCATGTGTGCTCACTGTCTCAGTCTTTCTTTCGAGCTCGCAGACACTCCAGTGACTGCATTGGCAGACAATTTGCAACACATGTCAATTCCATAAAACACTTGACCAAAAGTGACATATAACTGCCCCAGAAAAGATACACACAAACACACGCACATATAAAGGGGCTGCACAATGAAACGCACATGCCGTTTGTTCCGCAGCAACTACAGTCGCTCACAGAGGGAGGATGGGAATAAAATCTTGAGCACTGATTGGAAGAACATGTAGAAGTATGTGGAGAAAAGGGTATTTCGTGAGGACTAATATGCACACGAACTCCCAGCAAGGCGTGATATTGGACAGAATATACTAAGAGAAACCTAGCAGCTGAATTATTTTCCATTTCCTTACAATACAGTCTTGCATGCTTGTCATTACGAGCGTGTAAAGGAAACAAACAAATCTAACATAGCAGGTGATTGTTAGATCACTCGCTGTGTTAGATTTGGGTCAAACTGCAAAAAGTAGTCCTTGTTCCAGTGATTTAATAGCACCATTTCCTTTTTTGGTATTTTTAAGGAAATCCACCCAAACGGATCATTGCTGACACCACCTCTGCCTCTCTGTGGATTTCCAGCCTGCTGAGTTTCATTAGGAAGAGATGATCCACCCAACACAAATACTGCCCAAAGCCACTCACTGGTCAGCCAGGGAAATACATTTATTCTTTCCTGTAGGGAGGGCCCTTCCGTAACAGAATGTAGCAACTGTGCCACAGAGAGACAAGAGGACTGACAATAACCTGCCCTACTCTGTCAGCATTTCTTTATTGTCTCGTGTTGCACACAGGCTTCGTGGAGTGTTCATTAACCACAAAAACCTCTATCAGTACCCATGATGACAAGACTGAAGTACTTCCTCTAATTGCTCCTTTACTGTAAAAACCAATTCCGTAAAGAAACAGAAAATGTCCTGGTATTGTTTTTTGCCAGTACATTTTCTGTTTTATTTATGGAAGTTGACAGACTTTTCCATAAGCAGTAAAATTCTGTAGATTTACAGTATATTCTCTGTACTATTTACAGATATTCACGGTATAGTTTCTGTATCATTAGTGGATATTTTCCATTAATAGAAAAACTGAAAATTCTGTTTCTATTCTTATTTACTGTCACTTCTTTTAACTTTAACCCATTAAATGTACTTTTTTATATCCTTAATCACACATTTCTATGCATTTACAAGCTTACACACTATTTGCTTCTAAATGAAAACTTCTTAAAATGATCTGTGCACAAGTAGTACACAAGCACATTGGTGCATTTAATGTTAAATATTCTTTTATTGCCTCAACTCAAAAACTATACTAAAATATAAAGACAGCATAACTCACAAACTTTACAATTTGAGCATTTTTATTTTTCTTGAAGTCAGTTTGTCCTCATGTAATTGTGTTCCTATACATTCAAGTGGCTTCAAAGTGTTTTCTCCAAACAGGACACCTGACAAACAAAGAATGTAGCTAGAATCACTGCTGCGGTTGTTTTGGCTCAGCCAAACCGTTAAGGTGTGGTTTACATCCATGTCTGTCCACTCATGATATACTATAGTGAGTTATGGCCAAAAACTCACCTTTGATTACTGACTTGCATTCACTTCATCAATGAATCAGAGTGAACATTTGACTTTGGTTAACACAGTAGGGTCTTTACCTTACAATATGACCCAAGACAAGATTTGTTGACTGTTAACTGGTGCTATATGAATAAAACTGAACAGATCTAAAGGTGTTCCTGAAATTTGGGTTTATTAGAACAGGACCACAGCCTGTTCCCCATATAATAAATAAAACACAAAATATATTAAGACAGATTACTAAACCAAACGTCAAGATAAAAATGCATTTACTGGATTTGTTTTATCAGCTCTTGCTTTTCAAAGACAGTGAGGAGCAAAGTACAATTAGAAGTGCTTGTTCTGATGAAGACTTTGAAACTGTAAACAGCAGCTCAGTGAAAAAGGATCTGTGTACACGAATCCTCAGCAGTGACAACAGACCATAGTTCAAAATCCTCAGTGCAACCCGTTGTCTATACTGTGCTCAAAATGCTGTTAGCTGTTAAAGTAAAGGAGAAAAACATTTTTCACAAGCATTAAATGTTAGAAAAGCCTCTGATAAAGAGGTCACGGTTACTTCCCGAGCAAAAACCTCTGCAACAAATAAGACAATTACAACACAAGTGACTACAAAGTGACACCAGAGGTTGGTGAAGAGCAAGCATGAAGTGAGACACTGTGTGTACACTTTCTAGTGGTACCACTCTTCATATACCATTGTGATAAAGTCCTGAATGCAGCATAGTAATCCATCAAATTCCAGATGAGGTCTAAAGAAGATACACTCAGCTTTTCCTTGGATTTTCAGAGTTGTTCAGTTCATACAGGAACTTCTGCAGTCACAGTTAACGTGTCGCTGTTTTGCGACAGAACTTGAAATCGGAGGGTTTTTTGTTCAAGTTTTGTCAGCTAATACAAAAGAAGCATGGCTTTGTTGAACTTAAACCTTATAATATGCCCCTCAGGGAGATTTAAAGTTATATTGTTTCTGTTTTTAAGACAGATAACACACATTAATTAACATGCTCGAATAAACTGTTATTCACGAAGTCAAAGTTTTATTATTCACTCAAATACATTTTTTCTATCTTTAAGATATGAGTTCATCCAGTGAATTGTGAGAAACTGAACTCTGATAACTTGGTAACAAAACCCTTATTATTAACAGGGTTTCTTTAAATCAGTGAAGAAGCCTTGAACACATCTTCCTTATTCAGTTTAGCTGCAGTTTGTTCTCAAAGATGATACAACAGATACTATAATTGTGTGATCACCAAATGGAAATAAAATCCATTCCTGGCTTGTCACGGTTCACTGAGGACACGCGGGAATCTCCAACAGACAGTGCAGGGAAGAGTGCTTCATACCAAGGTGACAGGGGTATGGGCTCCAGGGAATCCAAGGTGGGGAGGACAGGAGAAAACACTTGCTCCTGTTCGGTCACTCACTGCTCGCTGCCAGCCACTCTCCAATCACTCACGACAAGGAATCCTCTCAGGGAACACAGCGACGGGTGCAGGGAATCTATAAACAGGACATGCACGAAGGCAAAGAAGTAACAAGAGCTATACAGAAATCTTTGAGAGCTTGGCTACACTGACGCTAGTCACACAACAATCCAGCGATGAGTAGCTGCCATCCCTCGGCTTAAATGCTGACAGCAATAATGAGGCCCAGGTGTTTCCACTTCACAGGTGCGTAGGTCGAGGGCGTGAACCCACAATGAGTTCCACCCTGGCGAGAGAGAGCAAGAGAAAGAGAGAGCGAGAGAGAAACTGTAATGCTACTGATCAGCTACCTGCTGATCCTCCGGGCTGCGACATGGTTAGATGACAAGTACGAACTTTCCATCTAGTCCTCCCTCCCTGCAGTGAAGCATGGTGGTGGCAGCATCATGCTTCATGCTTTGTGAGTGCTTCTCAGCAACAGAAAAAGAGACAGGTCAGAAATGAAGGCAGGATGAGTGCAGCTAAAAGCAAAAAAGGTCCTAAAAGAAAACATTTTACAGCACAGCAAACTAAGACTGGGTCCATGATTCAGCCACAACACAGCACTGGAAGAATACAGCCAAAACAGCACTTAGGAAATCTCAGCAAAAGTCTCTGACTGTCTTTGAGGGGCTCAGTCAAAGCCCAGCCTTAAGCCCCACAGGATATCTGTGGAGAGACCTGTTCACATACGCTTTCCATCTAGTCTGACAGCACTGGATGGGATCTGCCAGAAAGAATGGAATAAATTGCTCAAATCCAGATGTGGACACTTGTAGAGACTTGAAACTGTAACTTCTATAAAGTCTATGTTTCATAAAGTATTAAAGTGTGTAATAAGACACTTCAGGTTTTGACGTTTTCACTTTGTGTTTGCTATGGAGTACTGACTGAAGAGAAAACATTTAGTTTCATCCATTCAAAACAAATCGACAACTAAATGACATGTAGTAAAAGTAAACGGGTCTGAATGCATTCTGAAATGTGCAGATGTTAACTTTGCTGTTGAAAACTTTGAGTCACGCAGTTATTCATCTGTAAATCTGCTGCTCTTGGACTTTGTAGTGATATATGACATATCAGTGTTTCAAAGAGAGCCAAAACTCGTGTTTGCTCTACAACAGCAGAGTAAACAGAATGGAACATCACTCAGTGGATCAAAAATAAGTCTGTCTGTGTTTAATGTTGTGCATTGTAACTGCTAGCGGATGTGGCTTGTAGTGTGTCACACACACAAGACACAATATGTTTAGCAGTTGTGACCTGTGTTTGGCACAATGTGTAATAAAGTAAAACATTAAAATACTCAGATTACTCGTTAGTAATATGTTTAGCATGTTTAGCATAGCCAACACTGGTTCCCACCTCCCTACTTGAGCTGAGATGCGAAGGTGGGAGAGCTGACAAAGAAGGCCCAGCAAAAGAGTCCTCAGCATCTCTCAAAAAAAGCTGGTGTCCTTCTATAGATGCTCTATTAAGAGCATCCTTTTTTCTAGTACCTCTGTGTGTGGTTATCATGCTGCACAGCAGCACAGAGGGAAACACACCAGAGAATCATCAAGACTTCCCAGAAGACCATCAGCTATCCTCTACCCTCTTTTGAAGAACTCCATAGATCCTGCTGCCTTAGGAAAGCCAAGAACATTTTAAAAGACTCCTCACACCCTGGCCCCAAGATTAACTTCTGTCCGCTAGCCATTACTGTAAAAGATGTGCAATAATGCCACACATGTGATGGTGTTCTCATGCAATAGTGCCACGTGTTAAGTGCAATGTGTATTGTGTGCATGACTGTCACCATAAGGAAGCCACCTCCATGTATTTCTTCAAGTATTTACAATGACAATAACGATAAAAAAGAAAGAAAGAAGAAGAAGACGTTTTTCAGCAATAATGTATGTGTAATCTGAAAAAAATTAAGCTTGGGCCTAACCTGGCATAGTTAGTGTGGTCTTTTCAGACAACTCATCTTGTAAAGTTCCTTAAATCTTACACAAGTCAATTTCCTGTACTGCAACTATGGCAACTATAATTCAGGTGTGACGATAACGGAAAACAAGGCGATGATAGGATGGTTCTACGGCATTATTTATATAAGAAATACATGATTCTTCTTCATTAATAGAATATCAAAGAGATGCACTGAAGCCTTTTTTTGGTAGGAAGTCGTCCTTGAAAGAATTTCCAAGGTTAACTTCCCATATGGCTCTGTCTTAGAAATCATTTGCATTTTAGGTTAGCAAGTAAATTTTCAGAAGGAATAAAGTCAATGTATGCCTGTCACTTTCCATTATTATTATATTTCCCTATAACCTTTATAGTGATGTGACTGTTGTGTGCAGATGTTGCAGAAAGAAAGAATTTCAACAATGTACTCTGTAATTTGGGGTTTTGCAGAAACATCTAATGTGACTATTCTTTGTCTGGCAACAGAATTATTTCAAAGGATTTGTAAACAACAAGAAAAATAGAGAGAAACTTCAGCTTTATCCTTTCATATGCAGTTTGTCTAAAAGATCAACATGGTATGTTATTTTTTCTTCACTCCAACCTCAAAAGAAGAAAGAAATGCAGACACTCTTTAATTATAGTAATACCAATAAAAATAGGAACACACATTGTGAACAGAAGACTGTCACGAATAATTTAAGCAAAGAAAATGTGAAAAAAACAAACAAACCATCAATTATCTGTTTTGTCTTTCATGGGGACTCTTCTCTTTTGAAGAAAATAAGCATCTCTCTTTTAGCGTGACTCCTTCTGTCCTATAATAATTGCCAATTAAATGTTGCTTGTGAAGGCATGTTAATGGACTGCCTGAGCAGATGATCTGTTACAAGTTTTACTACTTTCTCTGATCCGCTGTAGCAAAATCCTTCAAGAAAATCCAACCAAGAATAATAGTAATTAAAAACAAACTGAAACGTTGTACATTTTAGGAAAATAAAATCCAAATTATATAAAGCTGAAGACAGGAGAACACTCCCCTGCTCCCCACCCATCTCCAGGGTTTTGTTCTGGCTGCAGAAAAAGAAATGGAGAGGTTAGGAAGCAGATTAACAACAGCAGTGGGGAAATCACAAGGCGACACTGCGAACATATCATGTTCTGCTGACTGATGAGCCCCTGCTTTCCTGCAGCTCCTCCAGTCACTCCCAACTGCATGAAAGCAACATTGGCATGTGCTTCTTTCTGTGTAGAGTATGACACTTTGGAACCTTGTTACTGTGTTCCTTGTTATGCTCTACCCTCATTTTTGGACTCTTAAATCTCCGTCTTAATCCTTCTTTCTTCAGATCTTCACTTAAAAAGTCTGAATTTCATGCTCTCCTCCAGTAGTATTTCTCTCAGATCAAAACATCTTTGTTGATTTTCACTTACCACCATGATGGGGGTGAATGTTTCAGCAGATGTGTGTGTGTGTGTGTGTGTGTGTTTGTGCGCGTGTGTGTGTGTGTCAGAGAGAGAGAGAGAGAGATGGCTTTGCCAGAGGAGCACAGTGAACTCCCGTTCTGCCATCTTGAGTGATGAGACGAAGCATTTTACAAGTTGTGTGGTTGTACTTCCATTACCTGACTCATGCTGTACATTTCAGCTTCCTTTATTGAATGAAACAACATTCTTTAGTTTTTAGATTGGATCTTTAATAATTTAATGGTCAGTGTTTAACCAACCATTATAGAAGGAAAAGGAAAGCAGCATCTCCATAAAACTTGTCTACAGATTGATCAACAAACTGCTATCCTGACTTTGGACTTCGTAAAACACAATGCCCTCTCTGCTCTTCCACCTAGGACCACGATTACCAAATGAAATGCAAAATTTACTTTCATCTGAAAAGAGGACTTTGAACCATCAAGTGAGAATCTGAGTCCAGTTTTTTTCATCCTTAGCTCAGGTAAGATGTTTCAGCTGTTTCTGGTTCAGGAACGGTTTGATTTTACGAAATCCAAAAGCCTGTAGCCCCGAAGACATCTGTGCACGATGGGCCATGTTGTACTCTCACTATCCTAAATCCACTCCTTGTGAAGGTCTCACGAGTTCTTGAGCAAACTTGCCTTGACAATCTTCTCAGGCTGTGGTCATTCCTCCTGCATCTGCACCTTACCACACTTCGCTTCCAGTCAAGTTTTCTTTAACGGGCTTTGATACAGCACTGTGTGAACAGCGACCACCTTCTGTGACTTACCTTGCTTGTGGAGAATGTCAACAGTTGTCATCTGGTCAACTGTGAGTGCAATGGGCTTCTCTTTAATTGTGATTACATGTACTGAATGTGTCACGGTTCTGAGTCCGTTGGACCCAGTATTTTGAGTTTATTATGTTTTGGTGTAATTTTGCATCATGGATTGTTTTCTTGTTTTCTTGTGGTTGTGATGATGATTATTATTAGAGTTTCATGTTTCTGTTATCCATGTTTTAGGAATTGTGGTATCATGTATAGTTCAGTTCCATGTGTCATTTTCTGTCTCTGTGTTGAGTCCGTGTCTCTGAGTTGTGATTCATGTTTCCTGTTTTATTGTGAAAGTCTGTCTTATGTTAGTGTGTGCAGCTTTGTTCCCCCTGTCTCGTTAGCCCTGATCTCTCCCAGCTGTGTCTCCCTCCTGTTGCCGATTCCCCCGTTACTACCCTGTGTATATAAGCCCTGTGTTTTCCCATGCTTGGTGTTGCGTTGTACCCTTAGATTATGCCTGTGTGTTCCTGTTCGCCGGTTTCAGTGGTCACTTCATGTTTTGTTTTCTTGCCAGCAATAAAGCTGAGGTTTTTGAGTTTCACGTTAGTGTCTGAGTCCTGCGTTTGGATCCTCCTCTCCGCCTGCCCGCACACAGAGCCCTGACAGAATGAGACCAAGAGCTACCTGCTTTTGCAATATTATTTATTCAAACTTGAAATTAAATATTCTAATGATTTAGGGCTTGATTCCATCCTTCCACTTCTATTAATTATCTGTCATAATAGCTTCAGAATAGCTTTGGCATTTTCAGAATATCATATGTAGTTTTCCAATCATTTGTGCATGTCAGACAAATGAGTCCTTTTCTTCCTTTTTAGAGTTATATATGTTTATACTGTCTTATCACATTAGCTGTAAATTCTCAGTGAGTCCCCACAGTGACCACTAATCACAGTCATGTGTTTGTGGTTATTGCACAGTGCACTCCACTCCACTGCTTTGTGGTTGAGTGCTGATGGACAGTTTAGGAATCTCTGGAATTTTTGTAACAGATTTAAAACTAAAGTGGTTCTGAATATGAACAAACAATTAAAAAAAACTTTTGTAAGATGTGATGCTGCTGTGTTCTAGATGTGACCACATCAGCTTATGGGAACTAGTTACATGTTGGTATTTCATGGCACGCAATAATGTTTTGTTTCTTCTTTTTCCTAAATCATAAAAGAAAGAATTGTACACAAACTTCCCTTTTGGTAGAAAGTCCAATGATCACGGAAGACATCCAGCAGAAGGTTCCAGGTTGCGTTTCCATTGTCCACAATACCTTTATTTTGAAAGTATTTTTCAAACAAGACTTGATGTCCATAAAAGAAAGTCATGTGATGGTCATTCAGCATCACAATGTTTGCTGGGTGTCTTATTGCAGTAGTATTTATATGATCTTAAAGAATAATGAATAACTTTGAATTTTCTTCATCAATCATAGCTTCAGCTACTTCTTCATCTACAGATGTACTGGTTCTCATGCTTCAAACCTCCAGTATTAAAAGAAAACACTACAACCAACAACAACCTTTAACCAACAATAACAAAGACTTTGCTGTGTCATTGCATCAATTTCAATATGCCTGTATTTAAACTTGCTATTTTAAGAGCACTCACATTGAGGAATATGGCTCCAGTGCACCATGAGAACCCAGATGATGTACTAACTACACTGTGCACACTTCTCACCAATAATGCTGGGCCTCTTGGCTCTTGGCCATTTTCGACAACCTTTTGTCAGACTGTTGTTGTCCTTAATGGTATTTGTGCTATAATATCCTGTTTTTGTTAATTAAAATGTAATCATTTTTATCAATAAATACTTAAAGGTTGGTACAGTTAAATAAGGGTCTAATAAGTCAGGCTTTTACAGGAAAGTAGGTGATACATAACTAATTTTAAGTAGTGCTGTAAATTCCAGGTATTTTACAGGAAAGGAGACACAAATTATACTGTAAGTAATTTTGGGCACTCCATAATAAGTGCTGCGCTTTTAAAAGATTTCTTGGTCATTTTCTGGAAAAACAATATTTCTCCATCTTACATTGTAAGTATGCTGTATTTTTGGGGTTGTGGGTCATATTATGGAGTGGCTTAACCTTGCCTAACCTCTGGGTACTTTCTGTACACTCCTCTTGAAAGTTTGGTCTTAACAGTAATTGTGAAAGAAAAAGTAAAGTTAAGTTAAACCTGGCTTCATCATTATAGGGTCGCATAGGGATGGAAATATTAATAGTATAGAATAGTTTATTGTAAGTTGCTCAGGGAGAACAATCTCTATCACATATATTCAGGACAACTCCATAATACAGCCACACATTGAAAAGTACAGTGTATTCATGATGGGGAAATATTGCTTGTTTCATTTTTTTTTTTGCAAAATTCCTTTACTCTGTTACTTATTTGGAAAGTAACTGATTAAGTAATTACTCACTAGATACATAGGTAATTGGTACTTAATTAAGTAATTAAATGTCCTTACACTATATTTATTTTTGTTTCCTTTAAAAAAACCTGACTTGTTATCCTCTTATTCTAGTGTCCCAATGTGTCTGTAGGTGCATTTAATTTTCTAGTAATTTCAGATGAATCTGTTTGAAATTCCATGTAATTACAGGGGAATTGTGTCCTCTGTCAAAAGTCATATGATAATTGTGTTATCAGTATTGTTATCAGTATTAACAGTTATCATAATCCAAATATTTAATGTGCCCAAAACGTTCACACAGTGCTGTACACGTCTGCCAGTTGGATTCTCCATAATTTCCCTGCCTGTATAAACCACAAGCAGTGGAGCTGGGACCAGGCTGGTCACAGATGTTTTGTGGTCTGTGTATGTGTCAGCCTACATGTATGTGCAGGCACATTCATTTGTGTGTGTGTGTGTGTGTGTGTGTGTGTGTGTGTGTGTGTGTGTGTGTGTGTGTGTGTGTGTGTGTGTGTGTGTGTGTGACTGAGTGAACTATATCCTGAATGCAGCCCATTATGACATGCACTTCCCCCCTTCACGAGTGAAAGCCTGAAGACTCCAAACCGCAGAGGTGAAAGGTCAAACATCTAAAAGCTAAGATGAGCTGTGACATCTGATGTCTGAGGTACACCACAGACACACAGCCTTCTGCTGAGGAGAAAGAAAAGGCAGGAAGACTCAGACAGAGGTTGAATGTGCAGCTATGCTGAATCTAAATCATCACTGCAGTCTTATAGTAATCAGATAATCATTTTTGAATAGTATCAGGACTCATTAATGTGGCCTTTTACTTTTATAAATGAACCTTCAGAGACTTTGCCATGTTCAGAGACTGTATACACACATTCCAACAAGATTAAGAAAACTAGATTTGCTGAGCTAACATATCAAAAACAAATGCAACAAAGAGAATCACAACTGTGATCAACAGCATATGATACATGCAACAAAATGCATGTCCTATGAGGTTACACAGTTATGACCAGGATGATCATCATGGTTGTGTTGTTCAGTATTGAGATCACAAATATTCATTGATTTTGATGACAGAAAATGTTTTCATTGCTGTTATCTAAACGGAACACTGTTTTGTTTTTTTTGCATTAAAATAAAACTAGTTCTCTTTATTTACCTACATTCAGTGCATCCCTTAGAAAAAAATAAAAACTGTACCAAAACCTAACATAAAGTTAAATCAACAGGGCACAGTTCTCACACTTACATTGTGGTACATTCATATTGCGCTAATCAGTAGAAATATCTTATAAACCTCTGCAGAGAGAAATATAAAATTCCACTGAGTTCATTCATATAACTACTCAACTCGAAGCTGGCAAATTAGTCCTCAACAGTTGAAATTTGAAGTGTAATGCCACCATGACAAGAAGCAAAATGCACAGGCTTCATGTTAACGCTCTACATGGGCTCTGCACACCAGAAAGAGAATATATTTAAATGTTTATGACTCAATGCTTTTCAAAAAAGGAGTGAAAATGAAACTTGAGGGAGAGTCAACACCAGTTTTCCAGGTCCACAGTCTGGTATTTTTTCCCTTTGACTTGAGGTGACTGTTGCTGTGGTCACCTCAAGTCAATGTTATATAAATAACATTGAATTGAATCTGCAAATTAAAAAATTTCAAGCTGAATATAAACTGGATTCCTTAAAAATACTCTCCGCACAGAGGATTCTGTCATAACATAAGCCCCAAACTATCCAACAGTTCAAAACTTTCAGTCTGCACCAAAGAGTCAAACGGTTAACCAACATAGACTGCCACTGGGAAGATATTTGCTGCACATATGACTTATAGCCTATGCGCTTTCCTTTGCTTTCCTTTGCTTTCCTTTGCTTTCCTTTCCTTTGCTTTCCTTTCCTCCCTCTTTGTTGTTGGTGATATAGTCTTAATGCTCTAAACTTTCTGTATCCCCAAAAGCCCTCCACAGCACGCAGTCTTTCCCAACAAATCCACGCCCTGTGTTGCTGACGTCTCTCTTTCCTGCATCCGTGCCCGGAAAGCCCAGATAAGTGATTAATTAGAAGGGGAAATGCAGGAAGAAAAAGATTATGTCAAATGGCTTTTTACATTAGAACAACACAAATAGAAGGATACTTCTTTTTCAGGAGGAGTTTCTAATTTACTTCTCTTTTACTCTTCAACACTATCGAACACAAACAGTCTTGTGTAATCACTTTCTCTTTTTAGGATACTTTTAAAACACATAATCAGTGTGTTCCTGTGGTGTGAATGAGACACGGCGGGTCCAGGGATCATAGGTTTGAACCATTTTATTCAATACTCGTCACAACACAACACACCCCAACCCCTGAGTCCCCGTGTTTTTAACTAGGCGGGCGTGATTAAGGATGCCGTGCAGGTGCGTCCGCCCTCCCTGCACGGCACCGGAGACCACGCCCCACCACGCCCGATTGAGGCCGGGGAGTCATTCAGCTGAACCTACTCCCCCACTGCGAGCTCGCCAGCTCCAATCGAGCACGGGGGACCTCCGGCTCCTTACGTGGCCCCTCCGTCATTGCCGTCGCTCCCCGCTGGAGCAGCCCGTTGCGCAACTCCTCCGTCACTACTGCTACCACCGCCGCCGCTCCCGGCTCGAGCAGCCCCTCGCCCCTGTACTTCCTGATTCTACCATCAGATCTCCCCAGGTCCTCTTTCCTCCCTCCAGAGGATGCACCAAACAGCTTCTTTGCAGTTTCCTTCACCAATTCAGCTGTACCTACCCTGTCATGTTGTAACATTTGCCTACCTCGCAGTTTGTTTCAATTCCTCTATAACCTATGTAAAACATTTTTCCTTCTTCAACTTCCAACATTTAATCATGCCCTCTGCTTTCACTCAACACCTCTTTTTGAGTTCCAAAGTTATCTTACAGACTACCATCCAACACTTTCTAGCTACAGTCTCTCCTGCCACCATGTTGCAGTCTATAATCTCCTTCAGATAGCACCATCTGCATAAGATGTAGCCCAATCTCTCCAGTGTGTCCTGGGTCTGCCCCAGGGCCTCTTCCTGGTGGGACATGCTCAGATCACTTCAGAATGCGCCCAGGAGGCATCCTTGTCAGATGCTTGAACCACCTCAACTAGCTCTTTTCGATGTGGAGGAGTAGCAGCTCTATTATGAGCCCCTCCCAGATAGCTGAACTCCACACTAAGGGTGAGGCCAGCCACCCTTCAGAGAAAGTTAATTTCCGCAATTGTATCCATGATCTCGTTCTTTTGGTCACTATACAAAGCTCGTGATCAAAGGTGAGGGTTGGCACATAAATCAACGGGTAGAGAGCTTCACTTTTAACTCTCAGCCGACCTCTAGAGTGTCCGATTCACTGCAGCCCCAGCACCAATGCGTCTGTTGAACTTCCGCTCCCCTCACTTGTAAACAAGACCCTGAGATACTTAATAATCCACTAGGTGCAGTAACTCGTTCTGAGCCTGAGTGGGCACTCCACCCTTTTCCAGCTGAGGACCATAGCCTCAGACTTGGAGATACTAATTCTCATTCATACCACTTTACACTTGGCTGCGAACTGCTCTAGTGTGAGCTCGAGGATACCACCTGATGAAGCCACTTGACCAGGGGTGCCCAATCCCAGTCCTCGAGAGCTACCGTCCTGCAGCTTTTAGATGCATCCTTGTTCCCACACACCCGAATCAAATGAATGGCTTGTTATCAGGCCTTTGCCAAACATGATGGCATGCTGAAGAGGTAATCAAACCATTTGATTCAGCTGTGTTGGAGTAGGGATGCATCTAAAAGCTGCAGGATAGTAGCTCTCGAGGACTGGGATTGGGCAGCCCTGCACTTGACTAAGCCCAGAAATTCTGTCCATAAAAAATGATTAACAGAATCAGTAACAAAGGGCAGCCCTGGCGGAGTCCAAGGCCCACTGGGAATAAGTCCAATTTATTGCTGGCTATACAGACCAAGCTTTTGCAAGAGTTGTACAAGAATTGAAGGAGCCAGAAACTCCATGCTCCCAAAGCACCTCCCATAGAACATCCTGAGGGACACGGTTGAATGCCTTTTCCAAGTTCACAAAACATATGTGTTCCACGACTTGGACAAAAACAGCATTGTTTGTTTCTCCTGAATTCGAGGTTCTACTAACACACAGACTCTCCTTTCCAGCACCCTGGCATAGACTTTCCTAGGGAGGCTGAGCACACCCTCACCATTGTGATCACCACACAATGTTGTAGAGGTACGTCAACCAAGACAGCTCTACAGCATCCAGAGCCTTCAGGAACTTAGAGCAAACCTCATCCACCCCAGCGGCCCTTGCCACCAAGGAGTTGTTTAACTGCCTCAGTGACCTCACCCCATTGTTGGGAAGGTTACTTTTAAAATGTATTCCACTACAGATTACAGAATACATGCCCCCAAATGTATTTTGTTACGTATTCCGTTACGTTACTCAATGAGTGTAACGTATTCTGAATACTTTGGATTACTTAATACATTATCAAGCTTTTTACAACTACATGAATGTACTATTGCTGTGTGATTTATTACTATTACTGAAGGTTACTCACCATACCAATACCAACTAGATTTTTAAATCTTAATATAAAATGAGTAACAGTTGGGTGGACATTAGGTGAGGCTGCACTTTTTGCAGCGATCTCGTATAGAAAATGAATCCACGCGTATATAAAACAGGTCCGCGGCTCTGAACCGTAGTAAAGGGACCTCTGGCTAATACACTGGGTTCTATGTCGGGCTCGTAGCCAAAAACTAGCTTTACTTTGTTGTCTGGGTCAACTTTGGTAGCGAGAGACAGAAAGAGGCGTTGAAAGGCTGCTCCAACGGAACTTATTGTTTCGGAGGAAAACACGAACACAGTCGAGTCTTAACAGCTTACTTACAACTGGGCTACACTGCCCATGAGGCTACATTCTTTAGGGCTATGCCTGTAAAACTCTGCCTATTGCCTTCATATTAAATCATTTTTTGAACAATAATTTAAAAAAATATGTCTTCATGTCATTATGCGGGCCGCAAGTAGAGGTGACTTTGATTGAGACATACAGTGGGGCAAAAAAGTATTTAGTCAGCCACCGATTGTGCAAGTTCCCCCACCTAAAATGATGACAGAGGTCAGTAATTTGCACCAGAGGTACACTTCAACTGTGAGAGACAGAATGTGAAAAAAAAATCCATGAATCCACATGGTAGGATTTGTAAAGAATTTATTCGTAAATCAGGGTGGAAAATAAGTATTTGGTCAATAACAAAAATACAACTCAATACTTTGTAACATAACCTTTGTTGGCAATAACAGAGGTCAAACGTTTACTATAGGTCTTTACCAGGTTTGCACACACAGTAGCTGGTATTTTGGCCCATTCCTCCATGCAGATCTTCTCGAGAGCAGTGATGTTTTGGGGCTGTCGCCGAGCAACACGGACTTTCAACTCCCGCCACAGATTTTCTATGGGGTTGAGGTCTGGAGACTGGCTAGGCCACTCCAGGACTTTCAAATGCTTCTTACGGAGCCACTCCTTTGTTGCCCGGGCGGTGTGTTTTGGATCATTGTCATGTTGGAAGACCCAGCCTCGTTTCCTCTTCAAAGTTCTCACTGATGGAAGGAGGTTTTGGCTCAAAATCTCACGATACATGGCCCCATTCATTCTGTCCTTAACACGGATCAGTCCTCCTGTCCCCTTGGCAGAAAAACAGCCCCATAGCATGATGTTTCCACCCCCATGCTTCACAGTAGGTATGGTGTTCTTGGGATGCAACTCAGTATTCTTCTTCCTCCAAACACGACGAGTTGAGTTTATACCAAAAAGTTCTACTTTGGTTTCATCTGACCACATGACATTCTCCCAATCCTCTGCTGTATCATCCATGTGCTCTCTGGCAAACTTCAGACGGGCCTGGACAAGCACTGGCTTCAGCAGCGGAACACGTCTGGCACTGCGGGATTTGATTCCCTGCCATTGTAGTGTGTTACTGATGGTGACCTTTGTTACTTTGGTCCCAGCTCTCTGCAGGTCATTCACCAGGTCCCCCCGTGTGGTTCTGGGATCTTTGCTCACCGTTCTCATGATCATTTTGACCCCACGGGATGAGATCTTGCGTGGGGCCCCAGATCGAGGGAGATTATCAGTGGTCTTGTATGTCTTCCATTTTCTGATGATTGCTCCCACAGTTGATTTTTTCACACCAAGCTGCTTGCCTATTGTAGATTCACTCTTCCCAGTCTGGTGCAGGTCTACAATACTTTTCCTGGTGTCCTTCGAAAGCTCTTTGGTCTTGGCCATGGCGGAGTTTGGAGTCTGACTGTTTGAGGCTGTGGACAGGTGTCTTTTATACAGATGATGAGTTCAAACAGGTGCCATTCATACAGGTAACGAGTGGGGGACAGAAAAGCTTCTTACAGAAGACGTTACAGGTCTGTGAGAGCCAGAGATTTTCCTTGTTTGAGGTGACCAAATACTTATTTTCCACCCTAATTTACGAATAAATTCTTTACAAATCCTACCATGTGGATTCATGGATTTTTTTTTCACATTCTGTCTCTCACAGCTGAAGTGTACCTCTGGTGCAAATTACTGACCTCTGTCATCATTTTAAGTGGGGGAACTTGCACAATCGGTGGCTGACTAAATACTTTTTTGCCCCACTGTAGGCATTGGAGCCTCTTAATGCGTGTTTTGTTTGGGTTTCCACCGGCGTGGAATTACCTAAAATAGAGAGGGCATAGCCTAACATATGAAACAGGAAAAGCCTGCCGTGTAATTCCTTTATTTCAACAAAGTAATTGTATTTTGAATACCACCTTTTTAAACAATAACTTTAACGGAATACATTTATTCATATTTTGTATTTTAAATACGTAACGGCGGTACATGTATTCTGTTACTCCCCAACACTTCCTCACCCCAGGAGATGGACATCCCCCTCAACCCCAGACTTTGCTTCATCTACGGAAGACGTGTCAGTGGAATTGAGAAGGTACTCGGAGTATTCCTTGCACCACCCAACAATATCCTCAGTCGAAATCAGCAGCACTCCACCTGCACTATAAACAGTGCAGATAGAGCACCTCTTTCCTATCCTGAAGTGCCTGACGGTTTGCCAGAATCTTTTCAAGACAGTCCAAAGGTCTTTTTCTATGAACTCCTCACACACTCGAGTTTATGCTTCAGCCATGTTCCGCTTGCCCTGTTGGTACCTATCAGCTGCCTCCGATGACAGAGTCCCCAGGTGGAGCACCCTCAAGCAACCCACTCAGGGACTCCAAGAAGGCCAGGTAATCTGAACTGTCGTTCGGCGCATAGACAGTCAGGTCCCATTCCCTCATCCAATGGCGAATGGACAAAAACCCTCTAGTCCAAGGGGAAAACCTCAACATATAGGTAGAAACCCGAGGGGATACTAAGATAACCACCCCAGTCCGCCGCTAAGGGCAACTCCAGACTGAGACAGAGTCCAGACCACTTACAACGAAAATTAAAAAAAAAATCTTGTTCATGACCTGTGTAGTATGTTAACACTATTGGAAGTATTGATTGGTCGACATGGTACATTTTTCGACCAATAGGAAAGGCTGGGGTTTTTTGGTTTTGCTCACAGGCGGAGAGTGTTTTGGAGCGTTTTCCTTATAAAACGCTGTTTTTACCGTTTCTTCCCGCAGTAAATATAAACAATGATAGGATTCAGGAAGAAAAACAAACACTGCAGATATTTTTATCACAACTCTGGTTTTACGTGGCCTATCAACACAATTTAAAAACTGGTATAAAGTCCACACTTTTCCCATCAATTGTTCCGTCTGTCCTGCTCACATCTCCAATGGTTGGCTTCACTCCACATCAGCCACGCCACTTTGCTAGCTAAAACACCGGTGTCGGCACATAAGGACGCTGTCATAGCCTGTCAACGACGTTGATTAGCTGCGTATATACAAATGTGAATCCCATCATTGGCTGGACTATGGGATAAGGTGGCATTGTTCTAATCCCATACGGGAGCAGCCAGTCACTTACTGACTAACACTGCAAAACAGAATTATTTTTGATATACCTTTATTAGTCCCACAAGGGGAAATTTCATAAGGCTGCCGACCTATTGCATGCAATGGCGGCGCCATCTTAAAGTATTTATTTTAATTTCAATTCAGGTTAGATTTTTTTTTGTGTGCAACTCAGATTTTCTGTGCGCAGAGACCATGCCAGCAGTGCGCAATTACGTTACGCAGCTTAGAGGGAACATTTGTCCAGACCCTCTCCAGGAGACTGGTTCTGGAGCCCAAGTGGTGCTTTGAGGCGAGCCCGACTATATCTAGTTGGTACCTCTCACCCTCAAGCACTAACTCAGGCTCCTTCTGTCACGGCGAGTTGAGTGAGCCATGTGGAAGAAAGAAAAGGAGGATCCAAACACAGGTACTTGTAAAGGTGTGAGGGAGGTTTATTAAACACAAAATAAAAATGGGCAAACGGCAAAAAGGAACAGAAGGTTATCTAAACTGAGAACAACTAAACTAGTGAACACAAACCAGGACATGAACATGAAGGAGGATGAGCAGCGGAGAATGACGACGGATGACAGCAGGGATAACACACAGAAGGAGCACGGTGGATACACAGACAGACCAGCAACTACAATGACAGAAGACGCAACTTAAATACACACATAGAAACACAGGTGGTGGACACAGCTGGGAGTAATTAACAAGACGAGACAAGGGCGGTAAAACTGAACACACTCAAATGAGACGCAGACCTTCACAATAAAACAGGAAACAAGAAAACACTACACAAGGACGCAAACACGACACTGAGAGACAGACAGAAAATGACACATGGAACTAGAACTAAACCTGCAATAAACATGAGAACACAAAACCTACGAACTAATCCCTAAACAAGAATAACTGAAACATAGATTCATAATCATCATCATCATCATCATAAGAAAATAATCCAAAATGCAAAAACACACCAAAACATAACAACTCAAAATACTGGGTCAAACTGACCCAGAACCGTGACACCTTCTAATGGGTTAGAAAAAATGTGTGTGTGTTTATTAATGTAAGTTTATGGTACGTGCATTGCAGGACATGGAAGTGCATTCTTGATAATTCCTGCAAGAACAAGTGGTTGCCCTTTAACCCTTTAAGACCTACCATAGAACCATGTCCGCCAGAGCTTATATTATATTTTTACATGCTGTAGTGCCATTTTTGGGAGCATTTCAAGTTGCTATACATCAATAAAACAATTATAGCCCAGATTTTAATAATATGTATGCATTAAGTGCATAGTAATTACATAAATTGCAAAAAAGTGCAATAAACCACAAAAAATTTAAAATCGTTTTTGCTTTTTTAAGTAAGTAAGTAAGTAAAATTTTATTTATATAGCACATTTCTAGATAAGGGATCACAAAGTGCTTTACAAGGTATAGACACAGATTAAAAAGACGAAGTACAATCAAAAGTTAACAAAATGCAATTTTAAAAAGATGTGTTTTTAGCTGTTTTTTAAAAGTAATCAGTGAATCAGCATATAACATATATTTCTAGTTAGAGAAATTTAAGAGGCTTATCCCTCAAAACTGTAAATACAAAAAAGTTGCACAAAATAGTTTCCCACCACAGGAAATTTATTTTGAGTGTCTTCATAGTTTTATTTTTGACATACACCAATTTTTTATATACTGCAGGAAAAACGAAAATAAATATTATACTGCAAATTTGCAAAAAAGCAGCATCTGCATCAAAATAAACTATTTCCAGCAGTGCAATATGAGTCCTAAGCATCCCAGAAAAGACACAGAAAGTCATAAAGTCAAACATAACTTTTAAAAACACCAGTATAGGCCCTGAGGCCCTGATGGTAAAAAACAACTACATTTCCGCGAAAATGACGTCACTTCCGGTTTCGAGCAGGTAATAGCGGACATGCAAAAGTTCACGCTGACGTCTATTCCAACGTAGGAAGTGTTATGAACAGCTGATCGGATCGGCAAAGCGTGTTTCTGAAATATTTTGTTTTTGTTGCTGCAAGTGCTTTTTATGCAGTTTTTGCAAAGCTATATATGGAAGGAAACTGTGACCTAGGACAAGCTGATGGCATGAGATGTAAGTACAACTCCTCCGGTTTCATATGCAAAAAAAATTATTGTGCTAGCTTACGTGGTTGCAGAGCTACCGGGATTTAAAAATAGTTACGCAAAACAGAGCGTCCCGCTCCGATCGGCTCTAAAGGGTTAAACTGACACACACACACACACGCGCGCGCGCGCAAACACGTACACACACACACACACACACACACACACACACACACACACACACACACACACACACACACACACACACACACACACCACATGCTCCTCCACCCACTCTTATCAGCTGTTATTTGTTCCCTTACTCAGATTTCTCCTGGCCTCCCACATCTGTTACTGAGATAAAACAGTTTGACACACACCATATATGCTGGCCACGGAATCACAACATGGGATCACAAGTTTGATAAGCTAAGAGAAAATAAAGGACTGTGTGGATTTTTTATTACATTTTTTTTTTTTTTGGTGCATCCATTGCTAAGATTTCCTAACCAACTGACGTTGAACAGTCTGACTCAGCCCCCACCTCTCCCCTCCACAGTCTCTCAGCACCAGATACTGAGAGGTTCTCATCCCTAACCCTTAAAACCAAAGAACTTATTGTGGACTTCAGGAGGCACAGACAGGTCAACACCAGTGTTGGTCAAGTTACTTGAAAAAAGTAGTCAGTAACTAATTACTGATTACTTCCCCAAAAAGTAATCCTGTTACTTTACTGATAACTTATTTTCAAAAGTAATTAGTTACTTTTTAAAAACATGATTTACAACCTGAATAGGTAATAAAGCAATACATTTTTCAGCCCAATTCTACTTTTTCTGCATAATCCATCATACAAAATGTAATCAAATGGAAAAGTCTCTTTTTAAAACTTGTTTTATTAGTTTTAATCTTTTAACTTTATGCATCAAGCAAAAATTAAATTATATGCAACATTCTCTGACTGGAAGAAATTTGTTTAACATTTAAACGTATTTTCTGCACATTTCGGCACATAAAATAAAATAGGTTTTGTGTTTACACAAAGTCTTTCAAATAAATGCAAGTAAAACACAGCAGAAAATAAATAAAATCAAAGACTCAGCGGTCCTGTTGCTCTATTTTCACCTGTATAGCAGGAGTGGTGCAGGCGGATGTTTGCCCTGGTGCAGGTGTGCTGCAGCGGTCAGTGGAAGAATCCGCGAGTTTCTCTGTGAATTTCTCATTCCGTGGCAGCGTACTCGGTGCTTGCTCAGAGGTTTAGGGGGGTTTTTTCGCTGTAAAAAGAAGTTTTCTTCCCACGCACAGTACAGCAGACGCTAATGTTTTTGTCACTTTTTACGGAATCAAACTCAAAGTAAGGTCAGTACTTCCACGCTTTAAACGCTGCACGGTCATACTCTCTGCCGCACTCGATATGTGATCCATTGTTGATCTGCACACAGCTGTTGCCACGAACGTCGCACTCGCTTACATCATTGTCATGAGACATTCTCACAAAAAAAATCACGGTTTTAGTAATGCAGTAACACAGTGTGCTTGCAGGAAAGTAACAGTAATCTAATTACCTTTTTTGCAATAGTAATCCCTTACTTTACTCATTACTTGAAAAAAGTAATCGGATTACAGTAACGCATTACAAGTAACGCGTTGCCCATCTCTGGTCAACACCCCTCTCATTATAAATGGAGAACTCTTAGAATCTGTCTCCACCTTACAGTGGACCCACTGGCCTAGCAGCAGCTGCACTGACCGTACCCTGAGGAAGAATAATCTGGACCAGAAGCTGCTGCTGGCCTTCTACTGCTCCTCAGTGGAGAGGGTGCTCTTCCACTGCCTGGGTGCTTGGTATACAGGGGCCACAACTCAGAACAAGAAGTGCACAGGTGGTAATTGACAGCGCCCAAAAAATCATTAGCTGCCCTCTGCCACCCCTGGAGGCCATGGACAGATTCTCCTGTCTCAGGAAATCCAGGCGGGTGACCCATTGAACCCTATCCACCTGTTTGACCTGCTGCCCTCTGGTCAGCACCTCAGGTCAGACTGACAAACAGCTTCTTCCACCAGGCCATTCAGACTCTTAACAAACACTATTGCCCTACACCCCACCCTTGTCCATTCACCTCACCAATCTGAGCCATGGTCTGAATAATCTTAACCACTCAGGCCACTCACACACCGACTGTATTCAGTCTTTTTGTTTGCACTACTTCCAAGCACTTTGCAACTTGCTCTCTATTGTGTGCCTTCCTCTTAGTTTTGCATGTATTTCTCTGCTTGTGTATATAGCCATCTTGATTGTATATTTTTTTTATCTTGTTTGTTATTTATTCCTGCTGTGTACTATTTATTTTTCATTTTGGCCCAGTTGGTGCCATAATTCTGTTGTGCATGTACAATGACAATAAAGGGCTATTCTATTCTATTCATATCAGACTTCCTTCTTTCTTTTCTGTCTTTACTGTAAACTGGTCAATAAAGAGAAAAGGCCTTTACTTCTCATATGAGTTCCAGAGAAAAGCTCATTTTACAGCATTGTTGGCACAGATGAAAGGCGGGATTCATGATTTAGTTTGGGAAAGATTTTGCAATGGACATCAGTAAAATGACAGAGTCTGCTGCACGGTCTTGGCAATCACACACACTAAAATAAAGCTTGCTTGATCAGGCAAGTCCACACATATTTAGAAAGAAACTGCTGAAAACTAATTAGTTTGACCCAAAAGACCCATAAGAAACCCCAATGGCATCCTCTGTATCTTTAACCTGGACTAAGTAACATGCATGCAAGTACCAAAAGGTTGATGCTGTCCACCTGGATGTAGCATTTTCAATGAGAGATACGTTTCGTCACTCATTCAAGTGACTTCTTCAGTCTCAGCTGACCACAGGTTTTCCGGACCATGTAGCATTTCCATTTTCAACCTTTTGGGATTTACTTACCTGGATGACTGAGCAAGCATCAAGACAGCATGGAAATATACATAAAATCATGTCTATCTATCTAATTATTAAGTTATTTCTTAGTAGTTTTTATAACCCAATTATTAAAGCTAAGGACGTTTTTTATGGCATGGTGTAAAAAGCCAAGGCCTATATCTGATTTTTGGCAATAATTACATTTAATACAGTTTGACTCATTTATGTGTTTTGTATACATAATATTGTTTTTAGGCTGTCAATATTTGGAAAGTAAATTTAGTAAAAATAAATTATCATCATTTATGATCCAATAATCATTTGAATTTAATTTTGTTTTGCGTATGCGAATACTTAACTGGGGTTTGATGTATGCTTTTGCACCCTGACGGAGACACTGATGCTATCCTGATAGATCAACCACAACATGGGGGTCTGAGAATAGCTGTTGATGACAGTGTAACATGTACCAAACACTGGTACCGAGTCAGGGCAATCTCCTCTGCTTGCCTTTCTTTAAAAGTCATCACATATCACCAAGACCAAACTATCTTTGCTGACAAAAAAGATGGGATCAAAAGCTTCTGTGAGACACTATTTTGGCTCAGCAGAGGATGGCTCAGCCTGCATGCAAAGCTGATGTGCACTTACATATGGTCAGAACAGCACTACCAGGGAGGATTTAAAAATTGCATCTTCAGTAAATAAGTAATTAAATCTGATAGGCAGATTACTTCATTAGTACTGTTGAGTGAATTAGTGTTGCTTCTAGCAAGTATAAAATTATGACATCACATCCTGCTCCCTCAATACACTCCTTTGTCCTTCAGGGGTGGCAATAGATTATCGACTAATCAGAAAGTTGCTGGTTGCTGGTTCAATCCCTGGCTGCTCCAGTCTGTGTGCCTATGAATTTTGGGGCAAGATACCAAGTTGTTGTCATTGGACTATGAATTTTAGATTGAAAGCACAAAAGAAAAACATGTTTGCATAAACATATGTGGGAATGCCACACATGTCTCGGAAGCTAAACCAACACATGGTGTATTTCTCACAAAGAAAAAAAATCATAGTGTATTAATAAGCTCTCAGAGAAGGAGAACATTGTAAGAAACAGAGGAAGATAAGACAGTGTTTTCAAAGCCAAGGACTGGTCAGTAAGTGACATTTGATCAACTGGAAATTTAAAGCTTACTTGTAATGTTCTATTTTATTTTAGAGCTTTTATTTTGAAATCATATCCTGGCAGTCATGTTTTTTTGTTTTCTTCATATTTTGAAACAAACTGAAGTGTAATAACTTTGTGTTATTCACAGATTAAATTAACAGCTAGGCAATTTTGTGCAGTTTTCTAGAAGAAGTAGTTTGCAGTATTGTGGGGAAGTCTAACATAATGCATGTTGGGCTGGTACAGAGCAGACTGGTGTAAGGTTACATTAAGGTTAACAGACAACTTAAAGAGATGATGCTGATTAGATTCACTTTCATTTTCTTACTATCTTTCTTACTAATGTCTGGCTGTTGGAAATCAGCTATTATAGCTTGTGAAATATCCACTTACATCTCATTGGAGCTCACAGTACAAATTATTGAGCAATTTCTTTCTAAGTGGTTATTTTCCCTACGCCTACACCCAGTCTTAGGGTTCCTTCACCTTCCAAATCACCCTTTTACCCCTTGTACTTAGAAAGCCACATGAGCATGAGCTAAATTCCTGCTCATGAGCTGTTGAGTTTAGAATTGTTTAATATACTTAAACCATGCTTGGATGCTTGCATGCATGTTTGTTTGACTTCCTAGCAAGAGAAGGTTTGAATTCAAGAACTGTTATCTTATATTTTCTGTCATATTCTAAATAAATTAAGCAAAATACTCTGAACACTAGGAACATCAAAGAAAAAACATAGCATGATGCAATGGAATAATATAGTTGAGGGTTTTGGAGCATATTTCTAAACATACTGGACTGATGATTACACATCACAGTTTATAATGATGATATTACAAGGCAGAGATGCGATGGCTGTGACAGTCTAGACTCATTAGACATGATTTACCAACCCAGTCTCGAAGCAGTTTGTGAAATAGTCATGACCTTTAAGTTATTGATTCACACGGACAGACAAAAATATTTACCCGTTCTTTTTTATGTTCCTCAATACAAATTTCCCAACATTGTTTTGTGTCCCTGAAAATGAGTTGTCAACAGTACGCTCTCATACCCACATAGCAAGCAGGTCTGGCCCGGATCTGGTATCAAGCCGGCACTGCTGGCTGACTTCTGGCATGATAAGATGTATGTCATCCAGATTTGGGCCGGACCTGGCATAGATGTGATGGCATGCCATATCTGGCTCGATTGTGGTTTGGTTTATGTGGCCCAAGCCCATAGAAAACAGGTCTAGTCCGGATCTAGCATCAAGCTGGTACTTCTGACTGACCACTGTCATGGCAGGGTGCATGTCAACCAGATGTGGGCCAGGTCTGGCAATGATGGCACTATTTATGTTCCTATTTTCCTATTTTAGTTAGAAGACCCAAATGCAATGTTGCAATACTATACTGCTATGGTAGCCAACGTTTCAAAGGCAGGTTTGACAGGTTTGTGAGTGCACACTTTATCCAAAACCTAAAGACGGTTTACTCGTCTTTGCCAGTGAGTGGCTGTAGCTCAGGAGGTAGAGCAGGTCACTTACTGATCGGAAGTTTAGTGGTTTGATCCCTGGCTCCTCCAGTCTGCACGTCAAAAGTATGAATGTTGCTAGGAAGCACTCAGTTTAGAGAAAGTCTGTGATTGGGTGAATGTGGCATGTTCTATAGAGCACTTTGAATAATCCGGGAGACTAGAAAAGCATTATGTAAGAGTCAGTCTTTTCACTGTCTGAATAGAGTGTCGTCATGTTACTTTTGATGTTCTGGCACATGTTGTTATTACATAGCTTGATTAAGGTACACATTAGGCTGACATCTGGGGCCAGAGCTGAAACTGTTCTGGGCCAGCACAGGACCAGCAGTGTGTCTACAACTGGTCCGTGGCTGCACACAAATTACACACGGCCCACATACCACAAAGAATGACGGCCCTTTGGTGGCCGAGATCAGGTTTGTCAGACGTAGTCCACACATGGGCCAGCACAGGACCACCAGTGTGTCTGCACCTTGTGTGTGGTGGAGGAGTAACTGATGTTGACTTTCACACCACAAAGTCAAGTGGTGAGTTAAAGTCATTATTTGGCCATGAAAAACTTCTTGATTAGGTTTGGAGAAATATATTAGGGGCTACTCTTTTAAAACTTTGCTTTTCTGGTTGCCATGGTGACATTTCCCCACTTTTTCTACACTTTTTGTGACATGAAATATATATTGAACTAGACCAATTTTAGTGACTCAGTACGCTAAAAGAACTATTTTTATTCTGTCTCTGGAGGGTGGCCTGGACATCTGCCCATCTTACTGATCCAACACTGAACAGCACAACAGGAAGAGGCTGAGGAAGGCCCAGACCAAAATGCAGTTTTATAAGTTTAATTTAAATTACTGCAATTTTTATATATGTTCTTAACATATTTGAAAGTGGATGCATCAAGTAAAAAAGCCAAACTATTGCTGCATGTTTTGGGAAATTATGCAAGGCCATGGCAATTATTTGGCTTAAACACATGCAATCCTAGGAATGGTCCTTCGAGCAAGTATTATTTTTTTGGTTGATTAACAGAACTGCAGGTTTGTCTGTGTGTCTCAGAAAGCACAAAAACACATCCTGACAAATGCTCACGAGTTCCTGTTTTCTGGTAATTACTATGGTGCTCTAATCCCATCAAAAAAGCAACAGAGGAAGGAAAGACGATCCCTGGATTACTTTTCAGGGCTTCTGTGGAGACAGCTGCAGTGTAACAGTTCACCATGTTTTACCCAGAACTAGAAAATGGGATTAAACCATCTTTTTTCCTTTACGGGACTAAATAAGTTGTAGATAAGTTTTTCTATAAACAAACTAAATCAGAGAAAGTATTCTCTGACTGTTAATATTTTCCTTATTTCTTTTCCTCTTTACCTTCTTCCTCTTCAGTCTTTTGTTTCTTTGCTCTAGGTCTTGCCCTTCCCAGCAGAATTTCATACTGAGTATTCCTCCTGCATATTATGGTTTCTGTGAAGAGAAACAACTTTCTTCCCTGGACAAACACTTCCAGCAAAATGGAGTCAGATTACAAACAAAAATCTGTTTTCCCCTCTGAATGGAAATAAAGCAAGAGAATGTGTGTGAACATGGAATTGTACCAAAACATGATGGTAGGAATAGCATAGCTAGCTTGTAGTTTTTCTGAATTGAAAGAGGTAAAGTCAGAGGGGACATCCTTGACCTTTGACCTATGCCATTTTCTCATTCTGAAACGTTGTGTATTGGCATGTGCTTGCTCTCCTGGCCTTTGTCCAAGCACCACCTCCCCAAAGAAGACTTAGTGTTATGACTGACCTTAATTCGCTCCATGAGATTAGACCAACATGATTTGTCATGTTACTGCCACAGACAGATCATCTACCTGCATTCATCATGTTAATAACAATAAATTAATAAAGAAATAAAGAACATTTTGTCCTCAAATGGGCAAGTGTAAGGATTTAAGCAAGTTTGAAAACAGGCCAAACTGTGATGGCTAGATGACTGGGTCAGAGCATCTTCCAAACTGCAGCTCTTGTGGGGTGTGGGGTGCCTTATGAGAAGAGTCATTTAACTTGTACAATGCTTCGTCCTCAACCCTGCTGGCTGGAGAATACTGCTGGATAGGAGAGGATTTAGGTGTGGGGGTGAAGGGTACTTCCCAAAGCTCTAAGAGCTGCTGAATGAGGGTATAATGAAAGGGTCTTGAGTTTCCACTGAGGCCAATGTGAAGTGAATGACCTCTATATTCTTATGGAGAATGACTCCTTTCTGGACTCAAAGCACTGGTATAAACAATGGATAGAGAAGCAAAACATGGGGGAACAGAGCAGCAAGCCTGTGATGGCCAGTGTCAGCTGAATGTAATTGGATGGTAATGACCTTCGATTATGGTGTTCTCCTTCATAACATCGTTCCTTAAAGTCAGCAGAAAGGGTTAAAAGGTTGAAATATGTCTGGGGATGAGCTGTGTCTACAGCTTTATCAGTCATTCATTCTTTTCTTAGCACCTTGTGTTGTGGTTAATTTAATGAACATCTCAGCACAGAGCCATATGCTGAAACATTAGCTCCCTCTCAGTCCAGAAGAAAACAGGTGTACATGCACACATGCACGTTTATCTGCAAAGAGCTGTTTTCAATTAGTATTATGCATGTGTGTGTGTGGTTGTGTTGGTGGGTGCATGCGTGCGTGCATAAACGAACGCAGACCAGGACTTGTGTACACTCCCATTTTCATAATTTCGTGTCAAAATAATCAGCTCGGGATGTAAACGTCAAAGAGTGACAGAAGTGTGTGTGTGTGTGTGTGTGTGTGTGTGTGTGTGTGTGTGTGTGTGTGTGTGTGTGTGTAGTGGATATTGGTGTGTGAGTGTTTTTGTGTGTATGTGTCTGGATGAGTAATGGAGCCGCGGTAGGAAATTCTGGTGGAAACAGAGCTCTAGAGTCTTTTTACACGATCGCAATGAGTTAGGAGAACGTTCATGAATGAACCTGAGCGTGTTCACTTTTCACTGTTTGGTAATGAGATTTTCTATGTCTTTAAGCTGATAGTTTAATTCTTTCAAAACTATCCTAAATTCTTTTTTTGTTCAGAGTGAGATGGGACACTGCACTGCAAGACACAATGGCATGTATGTACATGTCAAAGAGTCAAACTAGGTAAGAAAGAGCTGTGCTTTAAGTTGTTTTGGTATTTTTATTTCTGTTTCCTGTGAAGCTTTTGGTAATTTGCTAGTAGCCCCCAAAGTAATTAGAAATGATGAATCTCTTTGTGTGAACATATTGAATCCAATAATCAGACAAATGAATTTTTTCCATTGCACATTCTACATATGTTGTTTCGATAATAATTTAGATAATAAAACAATCTGAGATGCAAAGTAAAACACAATCTCAATCCACCACTCTTTGCTAGTAAAATGTGAAATAGCAGCACTGATTAAAATAAGACTGAAAGTCAATATTTGGGATGAACATGTGATTATTCCACACAGTTTGAACTCTCTGATGCAGCTTTCTTGTGAATTCATTAAGCAGTCTTCAGAAATAGTTCTCCAGGCTTCTCAAAAGACATTTCAAATCTCTTCTTTGGATGTTGCCTGTCTTTTATTACAATCTCTGTCAGGACGATCCCACACTGCGTCAATAATGTTGATTTTCGGGCACTGTGGAGGCAAGTCCATTGCTGATAGTGTTCCACTGTGTGTGTTCCTTTCCAGTAATACTTTCACTGTCCTGGCGGTGTCTTGGGGATCATTGTCATGGCAATTAAGGCATTGCCAATCACACACTTTCCAGATGGTATTGCACTGTAGATCAAAATCTGATGGTACTTTTCCTCAGTATTCATTTTTCTATTACAACACCACTTACTGGCATTCAGCCTGAAACTATGACAGTCTCCACTGTGTTTTACAGGTGGCTGTAAACACTGTACTTCTCTCCTGATCTCCTTCGTACAGCTTGCAGCAAAACGTTTAAATTTGGATTCATTACTCCACAAGAACTGTTCCCACTAGTATAAATTGGCACCTCAGCCTTTCATCCCTATTTTCTTCCTTAAGAGCGGCTTTTTGTCAACCACTCTTCCACTTAGACCATTGTATTATTAGGCTTCAGTGAACAGTAAACGAATCAGATGGAGAACCAGATACATTCCTGAGCCAGGTCTTTGTCACATTTTTTCTTCTGTTTCTTAAGGACATGACTTTCAGATAAAGTTAATTTGCAGACAGTTTTTCTGAAGGAGGGCTGACATTTCTTTTATTCTCCATCTTTCCAATTCCTCAAATTTTTAAGGACACACTCAACATACCAAGTATGTCAATGACTCATTGAGAATCCAGTTATTGGCATGGTTTGGTATTATTATTCTTGAATCATTCATAGGTAGGGATGGAAATCGTTTAAGGTTTTATCCGATACTGGTGCCAAACCGGTACTTTTGAAACGGTGCCGGTGCTTAAACGGTGCTCGAACCTAGGGATGGGTACCGGTGTCCGGTACCATGATGGCACCAGTTCTGACATAAACGGTAGTAACCAGACCGAAAAGCAGCGCACATTTCGGTGCTTTATTTCGGTGCTTTTTTTTCCTGAGCTGTGATACACTTTAGATTCTAGCCAATCATTTTACGTTTCCAAGGATAGTAGGCGGGGCCAGGTACGTACGTTCTTTTAGAGCAGAGCTATAGATTAAAAATGACCAAGGCGAAGCGGTCAAAAGTCATTCATCTGCTTCCTTTAGATATGGTTCTCAGTGAATTAAAATGAATTGAATTGCCTCATTGTGTCTGTATTTCGGTCCATAATTCTTCCCTCTCTAGAGCACAGGGTGCAACATCAGTTTATAGACAGATAATTTTCTGCTTCATGTTAGACGTAGATACGCAACAGATAGACAGATGGTTGTTCCTTTTAAATATTTAAACAGTTGTTTTCAGTCTGTCTGTCTATGTGTGTGTGTGTGTGTGTGTGTGTGTGTGTGTGTGTGTGTGTGTGTGTGTGTGTGTGTGCGTGTGTGTGTCAGATACCGTTGTGAGCTTAGGTTTCTATGTAAATTCTTTCGATCATGTCCACAGCTGTTCTCAACATTCCAAACTAGAGTCTGGTGGACTTCCTGGAGCTCACATGCACATACACACAAACACATTTCTGCATCATGCTACTGTGAACAAAGGTCATCTGTGTTCTTTGATAGCTTTAGTTAAAGTAGTGTTAATGCTATGAATTATTGTAAGTGTGTGCTGCCTTTTGAGCGAGCAGTGAAACACTGAGCGCCTATGCTCTGAGGGATTACAGCCACAGCTAGCACATACAGGACATTATTCAAAACCAGGGGTCAGTAAGGCACTACTTGTTGAGTAGGTTGCCTAGGTGACAAACGATAACGACCTCAAGGAATGCAAGTGTGTTGATAGAGACTAACACAAATGGGGGGGCTGGTGGATCTGACTCATTTACAGTCACTTCTGTAATGAGCAACAAATGTGTGTGAGTATTGGATTGTAGCTGTGAAACTGTCAGTGAGTGCAAGTGTGATGGTTGTAGCATAATGAGTAGCACAAATAGGGACTTTACAAATCAATTTGAAGGCACCCACATCACACCTCACATTTAGTATGAGATTAAAAAACGCTTTTGTAGCACATTTCAGGCAACATGAATACATAAGCTGCAGTTTCCTGTGGGCGGGTTTTTCTTTGAAATGTTGCTCAACTCTACAAACTCTTTTGGCTTCTCTGAAAACAAGTTAATCACCATAGGTATCTATTATATAGTATAGTGTCATATCACTGGTTTGCAAATGGTGTTCCAAGGCAAACTGGTATGCCATGAAGCAAGTACAGATAAACTGTGGAATTTGACATTTGACAATGACAGCTGCTTACTATATTACCATATACAAGTAAAGAGAGTCCAAATTTTCTGTTTGTGCCTCCAGATACTCCAGCTTCCTCCCACAGTCCAAAGACATGCATGTTAGGTTATCTGATCATTCGATCACTTTTTTGTGCAAAGCAAACCACAAACACCACCTACAGAAAAACAAAGAACTGTCACTAAAGTCTGTTAGAAAAGCTACCTGTTTTGGCTTCAGCTGAACCACAGATGCTGCCAGTCTTCGGCCCGAGTACATCATCTGTCAGCAGAGGCTGGGTAAATGGAGCGAACCAAACATTTCTTCCGAGAGAAACCTGCCCTGTTTAAGATCACTAGATCTCCACCAGAGAGAACAAAAATGTTTTTAGATTTTCTGTAAGTGTCTGGTAAGAGAGTGGAAACAGATCATATGCTTGTGGTGTGACAACACTGCAGAAAAAATGCAAGTACATGCTTGCTACAAATATTTTACCTTGAAAAAGAGGTCAGAGGTCCAAAATAACATATTTCGTTATACTCTCCTTTCAATATGTTGACAATACACACCACACCTGTAAGAATCAGAGTTTCTAAGTTACAAGGCTTTGTGTAAGTTTTCGACCTTGAAGACCTTTGTGGATGTAAGCCAGATTTTAATGGATTGTTAACATAACCCCACTCTAGACCCCGGCAACTTTTTATGAGAATTCATTCTGAACTTTTCAAGCTATTTTATTTAGAATGAAAGAATGATGCAAATGCTACCAAAGATACAAAGATAGATTTGTGTTTGTAACAACAGAGTGAATGATGTGCTTGGCTTGCTGGTGGTGTCTCTGCTGGGGAGTGACTCTAGGCTACAACTGTGCGACTTGGAGGGGCTGATGATGCATTACGGACAAACTTCAGAATGCTATGTTATAGGTGAGCATACTTGGCTCTTGCCTACTCTGGGTCCATTGCCATCTGTCCAAACTTGGACCTAAATCAATAATGCACAACCTGGTTTCAGCTTCTAGAAATTGTTACGAAATCAGTTTCACCCTGGTTCTTTTTATTCCTCTGGCATCCAGAAACGGACCGGACTCAGTAGTCATTTTCACAAAACCTTTATTCATCTTTATTCATCTTCATTTACGCATGCATCTTCTAGAAGGGGAGACGTGCAAGGCCGGTGTTCCTCTGCAGATCTTCACTCCTTTGTCTGTGAAACACAGTTTTGTCGAGCGACCCTATCATTAAACCCCCATGGTGTGCTGCAAACTCTGTGTCTGTGTGTGTATGCACGAGCACGTGAGTGCCTGTATGTGCGCGTACCCGTATGTCTATGTGAGTACACGTGAGTGACTGTATGCGTGTGCCTGTGTGTATGTGTGAGTGCACGTGAGTGAGTGTGCATGTACGTGTGGGTGCGTCGTAACAGTCAAAGCACTGTGTGTGTGTCTCTGTGTACTCAATCTACACCAAATTCCTTTACACAACAGAGTTAACATATTACAAACACTGAGACCCCCACTCTGCATCCACTGGGCCTCTTGTTGTCTTACATTTACATTTAAGGTGGAAAGTCTCCTGCAAACCTACTTCTAAGTTTATAACAATTATGAGCTTTTATTAAAGGTACAAGCATCAGCATCAGCAATCCCCAACTGTAGCTTCCTGTGTCCTTTTATGACAGGCAGACCCCCAGTGTCCATAAAATTCCTTTCCCTCTAAACAATTACACACACACGCCAAACTAAAACACGCAGACAAATCCTTCCCTATTCCTCTCATCTACTGCTGGACCCTCTTCTCTAAGCAAATTTAACACATTGTATTCTAATAATTGTTTTCTTGTACTCACAAATTACAGGTCTTGATGATGTGCTGCTCAAATAGGATGACATCCACAAAAGCTGTTTAATAAATGGTCAAGTTTCAAATTCTTGATAATCCAAACTGGAACCAACCTAGAAAAGCAACAATATTGTTTTCTCCTTCATTCAAAACCAAATGTCAGGAGTACTTTCAAGTCTTGTGCCAGTGAAATTGGACACTGCTTGGAAGAAAGCTCAGTGTTAAAATGTCAAACTTGCACTTATTTACATGATTGGAGGCCTCAAAGTGGCAGCAGCTGGTTGTGAAAGCATGGAAATCCTGGATTTAAGTACATTTCAAATCAAGTAAAATATTATATATTTTAATGTAAGTTGCTAAAATGTAGTGCAATTTGAAGTGCAAGTAACAATCCCTATCCTTAGAGATTTGACTAGTTTAAGGAAAAACTCTCCCAAATATGCAAAGGTCTAGAAAACACAAGAAGACAAATTTTAATTAACCAGGAAAGAACCTTTTAATATTCACATTCTCTCCTGTGAAAGTACACACTGCATGCCCTCACTGTGGTAAGAAACCAAACTCCCACACAGGCAGAGAGGTAGGGGGTGAATACTTCCTGCAAGGTCTGCACTACAACAGAACATGTAGCATAAAACAAAGCAGAAACAAACCAGATCCTAAAAATATAAATATGTAAGCCCGAATCTTTCAGATAAGCTGAAACATACATACACAATGTTTTTTCTATTCTGCCTTCACTGGGAAATCCCTTTCCCGGTCGATTTCACCTAATCCATATTTAAGAAAAAGGCCTCCTCTCATAATGTCACCATGAAAGCATTTCGAACACATTCATATGTGAGCAAAGAATGGCTGGATTGGGTTACAAGGATCTAAATCAATGTTGACATTTAGTATAAATAAAAAAGTGTGCTCAAAATTGTTCTGAAAGCTTGCTTGGCAAGCATGCACTTATGGTTGCTCAACAGTCTGATAAGGGAGAGTAGCTGGGACCAACAATTCTGGCCTCTATTACACTGTACAGGGTGGGCCATTTATATGGATACACCGTAATAACATGGGAATGGTTGGTGATATTAAAGTCCTGTTTGTGGCACATTAGTATATGTGAGGGGGCAAACTCCTCAAGATGGGTGGTGACCATGGTGGCCATTTAGAAGTTGGCCATCTTGGATACAACTTTTGTTTTTTCAATAGGAAGAGGGTCATGTGACACATCAGACTTATTGGTAATGTCACAAGAAAAACAATGGTGTGCTTGGTTTCAATGTAACTTTATTCTTTCATGAGTTATTTACAAGTTTCTGACCACTTATAAAATGTGTTCAATGTGCTGCCCGTTGTGTTGGATTGTCAATGCAACCCTGTGCTGCACATCTCGTATCTTCACACCATAGACAATTGCCTTCAGATGACCCCAAAGATAAAAGTCTAAGGGGGTCAGATCGGGAGACCTTGGGGGCCATTCAACTGGCCCATGACGACCAATCCACTTTCCAGGAAACTGTTCATCTAGAAATGCTCGGACCTGGCACCCATAATGTGGTGGTGCACCATCTTGCTGGAAAAACTCAGGGAACGTGCCAGCTTCAGTGCACAAAGACGGAAACACATCATCATCAAATATCCAGTGGCCTTGAGGTTTCCATTGATGAAGAATGGACCCACTATCGTTGTACCCCATATACCACACCAAACCATCACTTTTGTTGTTCCAACAGTCTTGGAGGGATCCATCCAATGTGGGTTAGTGTCAGACCAATAGCGGTGGTTTTGTTTGTTAACTTCACCATTCACAATATAGTTTGCTTCATCACTGAACAAAATCTTCTGCGTGAACTGAGGATCCTGTTCCAATTTTTGTTTTGCCCATTCTACTACTAGTGTATATTATGTTATCCAAACTTTGGTAAACTTACAATTTGTTCCTGAAATCTGTTGATTACCAAGCTGTCACATTATGGTGTGATATTTCAAACATTTTAGTTTCTGATACAGAGAAACAGAGTAGGCCAGATTTATTTCAACTCAGTGTTACAACCAAATATGTAATAGACACGATGGTCAACTGTGTCCATTTCATGCTTTGTCTCTCCAAAACACGAACTGGATACATATGCAGAAGTTGCATCACCAGCAAGGGGAAATTATATATTTAAAGCCATGAAGTTGGTAGTGAGCAAAAATTACATGAATTGCATTCCAGAGTGCTTAATCATCAGAAACAATTTAATTACTGCTACCAAATAATTAAACTGAGTCCTTAACCCTCCTGCCATCCTTTAAAAAACTCACACCCATCACCCTAGGGACCATTCTCAGCCACGCCATAAAAAGACCATATATCCATATTTTATTCCACTTTAAATTAGCCAACCTTGTAAAACTACTTCTCCCTGAAATATTCATGTAAAGTTTTAATTATATTTTCGTTGTTTTAACCCTTCAAATCCCAGTGTTATTACATGAGCGCCCTGTGTTATAAGCCCCAAAAACCAAAAAACGAAACTAAATATTTCCACAAAAAACCAGTTGAAGTAATATGTGATTGTCATTATAAGTAGGCCTTTAGATGGACCAAAGATTGGCACCAACATACATTTTGACCTGCCATTATTTTTTTTGCATTTTTTTTGCAATTTAAAAATTAAAACTTCAAGGCCCTGAGTCTTCATTGACATCCAAGAAAAGAAGAAAAAATAAAATCATATGATGATAATTTGGGGTTGAAAAATAGCGTTTATAATGGAAGTCAATGGGCAGAAAATGGTCCCCAGGGTGATGGGTGTGGGGATTTCTGCTGCTCAGCCATTTTAGGCTGATTTAAGGAATTCACACTGGAATATTAACATTGACAGGTAAAAACTATCCTGTGGCAAGTTTGGTTATATTCCACTGAACACAGTGGAAATGGCAGCCATTTAACACATAGCAGTGGCACAAAAAGGTCCCAAGAAGGCAGGAAGGTTAATCTCCCTCTGCTGTTACAGCAGATTACTCCAACTTAACACTACTTCTGCATACATGTCCTGCATGCACGCTTTCGAGAGGCAAAGCATCAAATGGACACGATGGACCAGCATGTGTATTTCACGCTTTGATAAGAGGTTGTCTGTTTTCACCTTGACTACTGGGATGTGGTTTCTACTCCTCTTACCAGATGTACCACCATGAGTCAATCCAGTTCCAGCATGGCCAAAGGTGAAAGTTGAAAGGTACTTGCCTGCTCATAGGAACATACCAATTTCTTGATAGTTCCTTGCTCTTTGTGCCCGCTTAAACCCCTTTCTATGTATTTTGATTGTATTTGACTGTAAGACCAGAGTCTTTCTTATTTGTTTTATTAGAACGGGGTTGTCAAAACATGAACTCGAACAGGGAACGTGTTAAAACATGGCTGTATTACAAAAACATGGGAAGACTGTGTTTCTGATATTTTCATTAATAGTGTAATTATGCCAGTCAACTCATATAAATATATAGATCTTCAGAAAACAGTACAGTACATACCGGACTGTGTGGAGTTCAACATTTTGATTGCTTTTGTGTAATTTTACTGAGTAAAGCAAAATTAGCATTCAGATCTGGATCCAAATGAACTACAGGGCTAGATTTTGTCCCAGTGCCAGGTCCTTAAACATAGCGTATCTGCTTATAAGTCTCCTGCGGCAAAAGAAACTAAACAGATACCACATGAATCAAAATATTCTTTAATAGCGCTCCAAAAAGTCTGTCCCATCTGCATCCAAGTTTCCATTGTTGCAAAAATTCCCCAGTCCAGAAAACCGGGAAAACATGATGAATCTGTTCTGTTGGAAACCACATAAGGTTTTAATGTGTTGTCATTTAGTATCACGTACAGCTTGGTATTGAGCTTTTTGGGCCTGTTGTACATGACAGTTGGAATTAATACTGAAGAGATTAAACACACCAACATACTGACTCATCCTACACATCACTGTAGTTCTTGGGAATCAATTTACCACAAATAACCTCTTCGCCTGAATGCACTCCTGTGATCTCAGAGGACAGGTTTGCCTTATCTACAGTTAGTTTCCATGGAAATACATTTTTCCTTGTTTTCAGACTCTCTGACTGATAACTGAATTTTAGATATTATACTAGTGTCATGATCCGAGTGAGCGGAGGCCGTATCTCTGGGGCAGCTATGTTTTCCCGTGATATGCTTGTCTATGGAATTTGTGATATATCGTATTGAATCTAGTAGTGCCAGTGATGTTGATCTGCTTGATATGAACCCGTACTGACTCTCTGTGAGTGGTTTATGTTTATCTGTACATTTTTCCAGTCGGTTCTTAAACAGTTTTTCAAGAATTTTTGAGAACTGAGGTCGCAAAGAAGCAGGCCTGTAGTTTGTGAAATGGTGTTTGTTGCCAGACTTGTATGGAGGTACAACGTTTGCTATTTTCATTCTGTCTGGAAATAGAACAGTTTGAAATGATATGGATTATAGATGTATGTAAATGGTTTTAAATAGCCTCAATGATGTTTTTAACCACTATCATATCAACATCTTTACAATCCAAGGATTTCTCACTTTTACATTTATTTTTTGTTTAACAATTTCAAAAGCTTCTATTTTCATCAACAGCTGTGAGGAACACTAAATAAGGATTTCTGTCTATTGAGGTATCCAGTCTTTCCTCTGCTTTCCCAGGATCAGTGATTGTTCCTGCTAAATTTGGTCCAGCAGTTACAAATTCTTTTCTTCATGGTCATTATCAATGAAATTCTCCTGTGGTGCAAACCCACTGCTTCAGTGACTCTCTGCCCCAGCACTGTGACAAGCCAGTCACCTGTGTTCACCTGTAGCCCCAGTGTTCCCCACACTGCTTTGTAAAAACGGTGATTAGCCAAATGTCACCCCAGTGATTTCCCTCGCAAAATTGTGTGGTATTCTTTGTTTAAAATAGTGTGTAGAATAAAGAATTGTGAATCTGATCGCTATTTGCACATTGGCATCTGGATTTGGGTCTTTCTCTTGTGGTGGTCAGAACAAGATGCATTTCTGGAAGTGCTGTAACCAGGTTTAAGAAAGTGATTTCTCAATGCCATGTGCCAACACAATGCAGAACAGCTAACTCAACGCTACTCCCACAGACGTCAATTATCACATTAATAGTCTTACTGTGGTTCCTCTAAAAAAAAGAGGGCAAAGCAGATAACGTGTAATTTAGACTCATTTAAAAAATATTTGTTTGATCTGGAAAAGTAGTGTGTTACGTCTTTTTAAGCCCCCTGTAAAGCTAGGACTATTTCTCATTAATCAGGAAAAACAGGAACAGCCCCAAGTTTCTCTTCAGAGCTGTGTCGAGCAGAGTATTCATTTAACGTTAACTAGCATTGACTTCATGAATCTCTTGACAGATGAAATTTTAACCACTGGAGAAAAAATTAAACTCTTTTATTCTTTCAATCTTTCTGAGTTAACTTTAATAAGGTTTTCCTCTAAACCATCAATTTGCCGTTGTCTACAACATGGGGGTAGTTTTTAAAACAGTTAACTAATCATTTGCAGAGGAATGGTTCATTTCAAGTATTTCAGTCAGGTTTTAGGATTTTTTTTGCAAGCTACAAATGATCTGGCTCTGACAGTGGGCTCATTTCTGTTCTTGCTCTGCTAGATCCCAGTGAAGGACTGGATAGCACTGATTTTATTACAGATATTAGTAAACATCATTGTTGTTAAAGGCATTGCTCTACAATAACTGGAAGCATATCTACTTAATATACTTGAATTTGTGCATGTAAATGGGGAGTCTTCCCTGCAGACAAAGGTTAATCAGAGGCCTACAGGCATCCATGCTAGGATCAATACCTTGGACAGTATTATTACCAAACACTGGATACATTTTAATTGCTATGTAGACGACACTCAGCTTTATTTATCCATGAAACCAGATGATATACATCAACTAGTTAAACTATAGGCATGTCTTAAAGAAGTGTCTGCACATAATCAGACTTTTTTCCACTCTTGTGTTCTTAGTGTTAGTTGTAGATCTTTTAGAATGAAAAGTCAGATATATTAATTGATTCGCGTCTAGAATACACACCTTGCTGAGAACAGAGGAAAAAAAGAATCTTCCCATTTAACTTTTTTGTGATTTCCTGCCTCTTCTGAGATAAAAGATGCCACCCAAACACATGAGATATTAATGGAAAGCTCAGGATGTCCTCCATTTAGCACATCAGGATTTAGGGTAGCTAAAATAAGAACAAATGTCCATTACACAGGACATAAATGAATAGTCTGGTTCTCAGGAGGATACAGAGTTAGTATAAATCAAAAGATTCCCCCCCAATCGAGAAAGTTTGCTTAATATTGTTTGGGTCTGCATCAAGCCTTTCTATGATTACTTAAACTATGGAAAATATTGATATTTTTGGAACGAGGTCATGAAGAAAAATTGAGTCCAAAGGTCATATAACATATTTTCGGACTTTTTACAAAGGAATGCGTAAAACACAAACAACTGCAGTTTTGGAGTAGATACCAATGTCTAAAACACATGAAACAATAGTATAGTGTAATAAACAGCAATACAAGAGAAAAGACTGCTGGCCAGAATTATCATACCAAAATAGGATTCTGGTTAAAAACCCAGAAAATTCCCACTAACTAAAAAAAAGAGAGGAAAAAAAATCTATTTTTAGACATTAAGGGAAACTCACTGTATTTGTACCTTCTGCCTATAAAACATATTCTACTATTGCTGTCTCGTGGGATCTCAAAACCAAAGGCTCGCTGGGCCCTGACCTGTGGCTTTAGGAGCAAGACTCTGGAGCACTGGTAGAGAAGAGGGGTCGAGAGGCGGGCTGTGAGACTCTGGAGACTGTAAGGCTCGGTTCCAATGTTGGTAGAGAGCAGCATGTTCAGACTTGAGCAGACAGATGGGCTCAGCTTCATTACCTCTCTGTCACTGGGCTCAGTGTTTGTGCTGCAAACAGTGCCACACGTCTGTCAGCAAGCTCATCAGTCTCACACACACACACACAAACACACACGCACAGACAGCTCAGTGTTCCGGTATTGCCATATGAATACATTCATTTTAAAGTTTCATAGTCAGTCACTTTTGGTTACTTAACTGAAAAATTGTGAAGTGTGTGTGTGTGTGTGTGTGTGTGTGTGTGTGTGTGTGTGTGTGTGTGTGTGTGTGTGTGTGTGTGTGTGTGTGTGTGTGTGTGTGTGTGTGTGTGTGTTAATCTTTCATCTAGTAGCATGAGTTGGACATACAGACATGCAGTTGTGAAATAATCTCAGAACATCTTCTCAATTATTGTGCTTATAATGAGTTTAAAATGCTCGTTTCCAGTTCCATAGTTTTGCTTATGGACTCTAGAAAAGGTCTGCATGACTCACGGTACCAAATACTCCTTGTTTGTATTATGCTGGGCCTTGTTGCAGCTGCTCAACTTGTCACTGTCTGAAACAAGTTGTTTTAGCTCTCAGCAATGGTTTCAGAACCTGGTGCTCTGAAACCATGCAAGGTGTTACCACCTCCTCCACAGGCTAGAGTGAAGGGTCGAAAGGCAAAGTGTAAACCTAACCACCAAAAAAGAATCTCATTCTTTACTGGAAATGGCAACTACACAGTCACTTGTTTCAAAAAGGTGAGATCATTTGAAGTAACTGAACACGATTTATGGGATGACATGAAATACAGAGTTTGAGTGATACACTATTTGATGACTAGATTCTGTTGAAGCTCCATAGCAGAAGATAGAGACTCCAAAAACTTATTTTTTTATTGAACTTATGCATACACACTCCAGCCCTGATGAGAATGGACAACATAAACATCTGCAACAGAGATTACAACTGGAAGTCTCTGTTTAGTAACTATTACCTACTACCTACTGTGGGTCTTACAGCCGGTTTAGTCTTTTTATAACAGTCAGTGCACAACAGTGTCAATGCTGTCCCTTTTAATAGCTGCATAAAAAATGCACTGAAATGCTGACTGGAGTGAAAAACCTCAGCCGACAGGAAATATCTAAGGTAAGGTACACTTTTCACTTCAGAAGACACAGAATTGTTATGTATATTATAGAATTTCTTACTGAATCCCTTGCAAAAAAAATGCTAATCAGATTATTTCCAGGTGATCAAAATCAGACACTGATAAGAAATACTATTCTGTATTCATAATTCCAAGATTTTCAACACCACTAATGCAAAGGTGTAATCTGGGATGGGGTGTAACACAAAGTGAAAAAAAACCCTATTAATCACCGCATAGTTAACGTCAGTAAAACGCCATTTATTTTAAGATTAAGGCAAACCAACCAATTAGGATACAAATAAAACACAGGGAAGCGTCAGAGTCTCTGAAGCCAAAACAACAAACAAAACACAACTTTCTAGCTAAAAAAAGACCACTCTTTCTGCAAGAATACAATCTAGACAGCATACATACGAGTGGTGTAGATAATGTGATAGCTGATGTACCTTCCTGGTGCAGTGTTGACCTTTCCCGATGAACATGGTGGTACTTCTTAAAGGAGTTTCTGTTTTACTCTGTGTGATGACACAGCCTCCACCATGTAAAAAAAAAAAAAAAGTAAAATGGCCTGCATTTGTATAGCGCTTTACACTACATTCAGTCATTCACCCACACACTGGCAGTGGCAAGCTATATTGTAGCCACAGCTGCCCTGGGGCGCACTGACAGAGGCGAGGCTGCTGGACACTGGCGCCACCGGGCCCTCTGACCACCACCAGTAGGCAACATGGGGTTAGTATCTTGCCCAAGGATATTTGACATGCAGCCTGGGATCGAACCACCGACCTTTTTGCTGCTGTTAAATGAGCATTTTTGTCATTTTTGAAATATAAATTACTATAATCTGTTTCTTAATGTATTTTCTTTTAAAATACAGTGTGTGTATTTTTTAATATTGTAATTATACAAATCTGTAACTATGTGGATATTAGATAGTTTTTAGTAAAATAGAACCCATCTAGAAAGGCAGGGGAAGCCCTGTAACTTACTTTAAAATGAAATATGTTCCTTTAGTCTTATCATAAGGTGGCATAAAGAGTGACTGATTTAAATATTCTCATATGCTCATATAATATAAATGGTGTCCCTTACAAAATAGCGATCCAAAAAGAGAGGTCTGTATTTTTTGTATGTTGTAAGAAAGAAGAAAAAAATTTATTTGTGAATGTAAAATATGTAATTTACTGTGTCCTGCAATCTTTAAATGTAAACTTTCTGGCAGTTCTGTATAATTCCAGAACATTTCCTGGCGAAGTTTCACAGATCACACACTATTTAAATATATAATGACTTGTTTACTGTTCCGATTTCCAGTATTTGGGTAGGCGGTTACACGCACACACACACACACACACACACACACACACACACACACACACACACACACACACACACACACACACACACACAGAGAGAGAGAGAGAGAGAAAGAGAGAGAGAGAGAGCCCCTCCTGCCTCCTCCGGTTTCCTGTCAGAGCAAAGTGAGTGTGCTTGCTTATAAACGGTGTGAGAGAGTGTGTGTGTGAGTGTGTGTGTGTGGATGGTTCAGCAGTGACTCTCCAGCTGCTGAGCGGAGTGGAGCGCACAGCGTAGCGGACGCACAAAGCCAACTCCCTGGACTCTCTCGTACTCCGCGGCTCGTGTGACTGAGAATCTCGGGCAGGGGGACACAGAATCATGAAGGCACGGCGCTGCTCTCTAACTTTCCGCGGAGTTGTATCAGCCTTTCTCATATCTGTGCTGCTGGAGCCCGGGGCTGCCGGTGAGTTACACAAACACCGAAGTTTAACAAACTTTCTGCTTGTTCGCTGTCACGCGCTCTGGTGTCACTATATAACGTATTTAACGCGAACTCGGAGTTCTGGAGCTGAAGGGGGCCGGGGGAAAGCTTTCTCTCTGGCGCTGTTCGCGTGGCTCTCCGCAGAGCCGCGAACAGCGAGGTGTAACAGGTGACTCAGAGCGGGCAGAGACGCTTCTCAGCTCTGCTGCCCGTGCAGCCTGAAGCGTACCCACAGAGCGCCTCAGAAAACTTTCCCTCTCGCTGTCAGACCTTTCACTGCTGAGGATCACAGGTTTTAGCAGACCGAACGATTATTTTAAACAGGATTAGGAACAATGATAAAAGGTGTGTGTGTGTGTGTGTGTGTGTGTGTGTGTGTGTGTGTGTGTGTGTGTGTGTGTGTGTGTGTGTGTGTGTGAAAATAATGGTGCAAAAGTAAGCTGCGTTGTACAGAATCACATTTCTGCCTCTTGCGCATCCATAACGTCAAGACTTTTACTTAAAAGGGTCACTCCACCTATTTTAGGCTTGCATACAGCCTGAACAGGTTTAACGTTTCTTGTAAAACGCACTAAATAGTTATAATAGCATTATGGAATCTGTCAGCTGGAGACCTGTTAGTGCTAAAAGGCAAAAAAATGTGTGCATCTTCTGAGGTGTTCCGGTTCCTCGCTTTGATCAGAGTGAAGAAATGTTTTCATCCATTAGGAGTTTGACTTTTCTCTTTAGCTGTTTGCAATGCAGTAGTGCTTCTTTCCCTCCCAACATGCCAATTAAATAGATCTGGCCACTTTCCATCTGTGACACCATGACAGTTGTCATGTTAGTAAACCACAGAAACTTCCCCTTGTTGACAAGCGGTTAGCTCAACTGTAACAATGTTGACAAGAAGATGAAAACTGGAGTCGTGTATTTTGTTGTCCTCATTACACTTCTCCTTCCCTTCTCCCCCTCTCTCCTGTTTGTTCCTGCCCTCCTCCCACAGCAGGAGCCTATTTTGAACCTGGAAATCCCGCATACCACAAGGACTGTGTGGTCCTGCTGCATTACGTGTCACAAATAGACACACATGCACACAAGAGCAAGAAGACATACAAACTTGTACCCACATGAAGACACAAGCTCACACATAAACTTATTCCATGCCATTCCTCCAGAGCTCCTTGAGCTGCAGGAAGCTCCTCGCTGCTCTTCCACTACTGGACCAGCTTGACATTTTTGGTTATCCAAACAGCAGAGCTGGACTGTTTTTTATCTTCTCCTACTTTTTTTTGCTTCCGACTGATGTCAATAACAATCCGCTCAGCAGGATTTCACAAGGTTTCGTTTTCCTTCATTTCCAGGGAATCTTCATTGTGTTGAGGCAAATGTCGCTGTGCATTTCCTATTTCTTGTGCACAGTACTACGTTTAAGCATGGAAAATATAACTTTAAGCTGCCTGAGTTATGCTCCTTTGATTCCTTTTAACCATATTTGTCAAGTCTTCATTCTCAATACGCTTCACTGGAGCGTTCGGATTCTTAGAGACGAAGGAGGGATGGAGGAAGAGGGGAGGCCGAGAGAGGGAGTTAAACAGGAGGAAGATAAAGACAGGGAGGAATGAGAGGATTAGGGCCAAAGTGGAGTGAGGGGTGGATTAAAAGAGGTGGGAGGATAACTTTCAGGAGCAAAGGGGGAGAGCCCAGCCGCCTGCTGTGGCAGTTATGTGGCCCCGAGCTGCCTTCTGCCAGTTGTCTTTGCACATTTCAGTGACAGCGCTGCAGGGAAAAGAAGAAGGGTTCTTGTTTCAACTCAGATTATTTCACATTTTTATTTCCTGTGTTGCTCCAGAAAAGTGTCAGCAGTAAAATCTCTTTCAGGGTTTTTTTTATAGGATTACTTCTGAAAGCGCTGTAGCTTCACATTGAAATGTGAGCTCATTAGGCCAAGCAATGCTGTCATACCTGAAAGCATAGTTCTAATGTCATTATACTAAATGTCTTAAAATGTTGTTTTTTATTAATTATTTTACAATTTTTTACACATGAAACATTCATGAGTGAGTGTTTGAGCACAGAAATCTTTCACTTCTACTCACAGTAAGAATGCATTTAATTTGGAACAAATTAATTCAGAGCCTTGAAGTGATACAAACCTATTAAATGTTTGCCTGGTTTGCAGATTTTTCCCTTTTTCCAGCAGTCCTTCCTGTATAACGGTGATGAACTGCAGTCAGGTTTCCTGCCTGTCCTCCTATCCACACTAACGTCCTCAGTGCTTTGGAAAAATGGGGAAAGAGGAAGAGAAGCAGGGAGGAAACAGTTTAGCTGATGTGATAATGTGCTCTATATCCTTTAAGTTAGCATTTCTGTTTCTATATATATTCAATTCAAATTATTTCAGTTTTATTTATATAGTGCCGAATTGCATCAACAGTCACTTTAAGGGTAAAGACCCTAGAATGATATGGAGAAAACCCCCCAACAATCAGACCATCCCCTATGAACAAGGACTTGAACATGGTGGTACTTCTTAAAGGAGTTTCTGTTTTACTCTGTGTGATGACACAGCCTCCATACACAGATTTACTGTTGTCCAGATAATGTTAGAGACCACTGGATGTTATGGGATGCTGGATGTTCTTGCTCTAAGCAAAGAAGAAATATCAGTACTATAAAGTAGTTAAAATGATTTACGTCCATCACACCAGTGTACAAATATGTTTAAAAATGTTCATGACTTGTTAGTATTCCTGCCAAGGCTCACAAGAAGACATATCCTGTATATGCCAGTCTGGATGAAACCTTACACGAACATCATCACACAAATAGCAATTATTAACAGAAGTTAATAACCACTGACTCAGCCACTAACAATTTTACAGATGAAGCTCATTGATTCTTAGTGCTAACATTTTCTTCTGCAACATAACACTATTTAACATGCAAATCTTTAACATGTCAAATTGTTTGCCAAAAGTGAACAGTGATGAAGTGGCTCCTCACTAGCACCAGTGCAGGCACTGACAGGGACAGTGCATTTTTGGAAATGCAGTCTAAGATTATAGGTGGAGCCTTCCGCCACCAATTGATGGTTAGCTCGTCTCAGTACGTAGTACGCCAGTCCTGCCATTAGGCCATTGAAGTTGCTCAGGTCAGTTAGTGGCCGCATTGTGTTGGCTGATTGAAATGGATTTTAAACACCATATCATTTATGCCCTTCTAAATCATTAAGCACAGTTGCTGCTAGAAAAACTGTTTAGCATCCAGAATTTTATAACACTCTTATTAAAAGATGTGTACTTAAGCATACTCCATCTGGATAGTAGATACTTCTCAGTCTTTACTTTCTCTGCCACTAACGAGTAGGTATTTATTGTGGTTATTCATTGGTCTGACTGCCAGATGGAAGTCAGTCACAGTAGCATGATTTCCCTCCTGCAGCACAGAGAGATATTACATTTCAATTACCGCTCCTTCAGAAGCCATCAAGAGCATAGTTAATGACAGCCCACACTTTTCCCCTCCACTTTCTCGAGACGCACTGAGGTCACTTGTGTTTTCATACTATAATCCTTGCACAAGGACTCGCAGCAGGGAAAGAGTGCAGCAGTAATAAAAAAAAGATGCTTTAGAAGAGCTTTAGCAGCTGGAACAATGACCCAAATCACAATGCAGACCTTCATGCACAGTTACCCTTTAACTTGCTGCACCAGTCTGCTGAAACTTCAAAGTTAAAGCTCTAAGGCTGCCAACACCACCCATTGAAGATCAGAAGTGCTGGTAACCTAAATTCAGAATTTAAAGTGATTTTTCTTTCCTAATCTTTGTTAAGGATTCTGTTATACCCTGTGCAAAAATAGACCTAAAGTCACTGTTAATGAGCTCTTGATGTGTAGTCAGTATTGCACAAGAGCACAATAAAGATCCATCACCATCGTAAAATATTTGTGCTCAGCGTGTAACTCTAGCTGTGTTACTTATTCGGATTGATGTAGTCTCGGTGGCACTTTGCTGCACTAAATCAGCCACTTTTATTTGTCTCTGAGGTTGTGTGTGGGTGTGAGCGCTCTGCTATTTCACGCTCTCTGTCCTGTTCCAAACTAGGCTCAGTGTGATGGAATGTGCCTTGAAAATATATTAACTGTGCTTCCTGTTAAATGAATAACCCAGTCTGTGCAGACTATGATCGAGTGTCACCCACCCATGTGAACACACACTGCGAGTTGAGGCCTTGCAGTTGGTACTGCATAGGGAAGGTAGCGAGCATCTGTGCATCTGGAAGCCAAATCCCTACTCTGGTCTGGTCGGGTTTTACACTTTGACTTTGCAGAGTTGATCTGACGATAGTGCAGACTGCAGTTGTTTTGTCTGTACCTGAGATTTCAGGCCTGTGAGGGCTGTTGTTGTTTGGAGCTGGGGGCCCCTTTCATCAGATGGAATTGGTTATCTATCATATCAGTCGTCATCTTTCTTTACTCACTCTGTGAAGGAGTCTTTTAAGAATGTGTTTATCTGAAAAGTAAGTAAAGGAAGTAATCTAGGAATTCTTTACAGCAGTGTGGATCATTAGCTCAGGTAGAGAGCTTAAGTGGAATCTCATGACCGGCATAAACTGCTTTATTTGCACTTCTGAGTCAGTGATTGTGAATGATTGACTCAGAAGTAATTGGACAAATACACATGATGTCAAAGTAAATCATGATGCTCTCCCGCTGCGACCACTCTCGTGCCATCCTGTTGTAGCATCCATCTGCTTTTAGTCTGTTTCTCGGTAAGCAGACTGCACTGAGTTCAGAAGACTGACTACCTCATCTGGTGGTCAGATTTTCGAGCTCTTCCTCCCTGAAACCTGCTATTGAGATATATATTTTACATCTTTGACCTGCTGGAGAGCAACCCATTTCCACCAGTAATTCAATTACATTTTCAATTCAATTTTATTTATACAGCACCAAATCACAACAACAGTTGCCTCAAGGTCCTTTATATTGTAAGGCAGACCCTACAATAATAGAGAGAAAACCCCAACAATCATATAAGCAAGCTCTTTGGCAACAGTGGGAAAGAAAAACTCCCTTTTAACAGGAAGAAACCTCCAGCCGAACCAGACTGAGGGAGGTGTAGCCATCTGCTGCGACCAGTTGGAGGTGAATTGATGAAGACAGGACAAAGACATGCTGTGGAAGAGAGCCAGAGATTAATAATAACAAATAATTAAATGCAGAGAGGTGTTTAAAGACATAGTGAGTTACAAAGGTGATTGAAGAAGAAAAACTCAAGCTGAGCACCTGAAAGATGAAGACTCTGCCTCCCATTCTACTTTTGGTCATTGGACTCATTCTTATATAGCGCTTTTCTACTCTCCCGGAGTACTCAAAGCGCTGTATACAACATGCCACCCATTCATACCCACTCATACAAGCACTTTCTTCTATACTTAAGTGCAATCTATGCATTCACACACAGTCAAACTCCAATGGACGCATCAGAGAGCAACTTGGGGTTAGTATCTTGCCCAAGGATACTTGGCATACAGACTGGGGAAGCCAAGGATCAAACCATCAACCTTCCAGTCAGTAGCTGATCTGCTCTACCACATGAGCCACAGCCACCCTTTTCACTAGCTGGGCTCACAACCTCAGGACGGCGCGGCACGAAAACGAGAACAGGTGTCATATATAGACAAGAACCAGAAGGGGAATGTTTGGAGGTGTGGTCCCACTCCTGAAATTCAGATAATTTATGTCTAATCAAATACTCAACAAGTAAGCCCGCAGTCTAAGAGTGAAGTGCTCTAATGGGGTTATATGGTACTATAAGGTCATCAAGATAAGATGGGGCCTGATTATTTAAGACCTTGTATGTGAGGAGCAGGATTTTGAATTCAATTCTGAATTTAACAGGGACCCAGTGAAGGGAGGCCAATATAGGAGAAATATGCTCTCTCTTTCTAGTCCCTGTCAGTACTCTTGCTGCAGCATTTTGGATCAACTGCAGGCTTGATCCTGATATTAATGAATTACATTAGTCCAGCCTAGAAGTAATGAATGCATGAACTAGTTTTTCAGCATCACTCCCATAAGAGTTTTTCTTTCTCACTGTTACCAAAGCACTTGCTCATTGGAGGTCATATGATTGTTAGGACTTTCTCTGTTTTCTTTGCATTATTATAGGGTCTTTACCTTAGCCTCCTAGGACCTGGCGTCCACATATGTGGACATCACAAAATACTCAATTTTACTCTACAAGCGCCCCGATATCCACTTACGAGGACATTATACTGCTACTGTTCTCTCGAAATTTTAAACGAATATCCTCATATGTGGCTCTCATTTTTCTTAGAAACAAAAATTAGGTAAAAAAAAAATCTGGTAATTCTTTGTTTTTACATTCATCGGGCCCCAATCAGCCCAAATATCAAAGAGAAATTAAAAATGCATGCCGTGGAAGAGTTCGGGTCTTAGGAGGTTAGAGTATAAAGCAAAAAAGGTAGAAAAAAGAGGGAAGAACCCCCCCCCCCCCCCCCCAATTAAAAAAAAAAACCCAAATAAAACTGAATTGAATTGAAAATTGACTGATAATTCAAAAGAAGGGCACCTTTGTTCAAAGCCGATTAGTTGCCCCTCATTAGCAGCCAATCTCAGCAGCAGTGTGTACCTGAGATAACCCAAAGAGCTGTGGATTCATTATAAGTTTAAATGGCAAAATAAGGACAAGTGTAGGAGAGCCACTAAAAGCTTACCAAGGAGCATACCAAGTATCTTGTGCTGAATCCTCTGAGGTTTGAAATATTATCAGTTTTTGACGATTGCTACGTTCCCCCATGCTGAGGCATGATCTGGATTTTCTGCACACTGTTTGTTTACTATGATAAAGCTTTTTTGAGAATCCATAAGACTTTTGCCAAAGGCAAAATGCCTTTGACGTGTCTGTAGTTTGAAGTCTAGTTTCACTATGATCAATACTAGCTACATTGCCCACAAAGTTTTTAGTGATAAAGAAAACATATTCAAATTAGAAACATCAGAAAGGGTCCAGGCTGCAGTAACTTGGGTTTTTTTGAATTTTAGAAAATAAATAATGGGTATTGGGTATTTTATTACGAGTCAGATTCAAGCGGCTCCACTGCAGTTTTTGGTACTTCTGCTCATGAGTTCATTTTTCAGCCCCAAATCTTGGTTTTAACCTGAGGTGTAGGAAAAGATTCAAAGTTCAAAGTTCTGCTCAGTGAAGCTGAACCATGACAGCCTTAGGAGCAGACCTCCCAGCAGAGGAAGGCTTTCAACAACACTAAAACCATCCATGTGTACCACAACACCTGCACACTATACACAGAGCTTCTGTCCCACCCAGAATCTAAAGATTATTTGAACACGAAGCCACACAGAGAACTCTTCCTGCCCTTCCCAGATTTCAAAATACAGCCATAAAGCCTAAAAAGCCCTATGTCGTCTCAGGAACTGTCATATGACATCGTGGCTTAGCTTTGTTTTTTACATTTTCTCCTAGGCCAGCAGTTTGGCAGCTTGGAGCAGACAGGTCTGTTCATGTCACGAAGCAGGGAAAGATCAGAGAGGTGTAGGCGGGTCGAGCCACGCAAAGGAGAACGGCAGACTGTGCTGATTACACGAGCCACCGTACCACATGCAATACTTCTCAGATAACAATCATACAGAGATTAGATCAAACAATATCTGAAAGCTGATTGGGTTTTTTTGTGAAGAAGAAATGAAGACAGAAGAGGCTGCTGTGGACGTTTGTCAAGACGGAACATGAAAACCGATCTCAGCTCAAACTTTGTAAACATGAAAAACACATCTATTAAATGACAAACGACATCACGTGACGTCATTACCACTTCTAAGTCTGTGGCCCTGTTTCTAATGTCGCTACATCATGCGTCAGATTCTTTGAAAACCTTGTGAGTCACTTGCACAGTTTTTAGTCACAAATTGATTCTTTTATCTCTAACTTCCTATAAAACTTAACCGTTTACAACATAAAAGTACAAGCTGTTTTTCATTCATGGATTATAATTTAAAAAAGACTTTGATTTATCACTTTTGAGTGCCTTTCTTTTAGTGTACAGTGTCACATGTACCTGGCAACAAAAATGCTCACATGCAAGTTTATGGTTATGTATCTGAAGCATCTAGAGGAAAGAAAATGCTGTCGCTTGATAAAGGCTGACTTTTCATTTAGTTGTGGTTGTCTGTATTGGTGCTTAAGTGTGGTTTTGACCTGTTTCTGTATAGCTTCCTGGTTTCTGTAGGACTCATTTAGCTCATTTGTGGTTGCTGATCCAGGTACAGAGTGTGGCTGTGAGACGGCGATGTTTCCCTGCTAGTGGCTGTCTATGTTGACACTTCATGGTTCAAACCTCATTTAGGTCAGGCAGAGGATGCTTTCATGTTGCTCCGCCCTACTGTTTGTGTAACTAAACTTTAAAAAAAAAAAAGAATAAAGACCTTACATACCAGATGCATAAAATCTGTGCAATTATTTTATGCGTTACAAATGTTTTTCAGACTCACCTATTCTTAATGTAGTACTAGTGTCACAGGACAAATGTAAATAAAAACGTCCACCACTACTGAAGTTGTCAAACTATACTACTACTAGTTGCTGCTCCGGGTCAGTCACCAGTGTGTAAATATATTACATGCCAAGTTCGTGCTCAAAAAATTTGGAAATGCGTGTCGTTTTTTCACAAACATTCAGTGTGTAAAGGTGTTTATTCACCAGCCTCTGATATGTGAAAAGCTCCATTGAGGAACCCACAATATTAGCAGTGCAGAGACCATTACAAACATGAAAGAGGAGTGAATAGTTTAAGTAGCAGGAAAAATAATAATATGAAATAGCTTGCTAACATTTCCCTAATGTGAACTATTCTTTTTTTATGCCTGAGACAAAAAATTACCAGTCAAATACTACTAAAGAACAATATTACCAAATTCTGTTTCAGTACTCATGATATTTAAAAATTTTCAGCTGTAGTTATTCATTTAGATCAGGGGTGGGGGAACCCCAGGCCTCAAGGGCCGGTGTCCTACAGGCTTTCGATGTGTCCTTGATCCAATACAGCTGATTTAAATGGCTAAATTACATCCTCAACATGTGTTGAAGTTCTCCAGAGGCCTGGTAATGAACTAATCACTCAGGCGTGTTGACCCAGGGTGATATCTAAAACCTGCAGGACATCAGCCTTGAGGCCTGGAGTTCCCCTACCCCTGATTTAGATTGTATCAAAGATTCTGAGCACATCTTCTGTGTGCCATTTATGTATATTGTTTTTCCTTTATACTCAGACCTGCTAACCTAGGGAATGCACTCAACTTTACTAAGAACACACTGGTCCCCCTTTGCCTTCAAAACTACCTTATTTCAACCATGATAGAGAGTGAATATACTCTCATTACCTCCATTTTTGTCGTAGCATTTGCTTTCATGTATGCGTAGGTGTTAGTAAAAACACGATAGCTTAAAAAGTTTTGAATGAATTCTCATAAAACTTTGTTAACAACACAGTAAACTTTGCTACCAAGGTCTTCAAGGTTGACTTAATGAATTATTGGTCAAAAACTGACAAAAAGACTTGTGTGTCATGTGTATTGTGAACGTATAGAAAGTACTGTATAAAGATTTAAAATCGTGTCACGTTTGACCTGTGACCTCTACTTCAATGTCAATAGATATATCTGGTCAAAGTGATAATAATCCTAGAAAGAGCTATTTAAAACAATGTGTCTTACTACCATTGTTTGTAATTACAACATACAGGCATATAAGGGGAATGATATGGGGAATTCTCAATACCACCTTATTTTAAGACCTTGCTGTGTAAATTAGAGTAACAGGTTATAACCTGTTACTCTAATTAGAATACGTGTACAATGTTAATAAATGAGTATTAATTTTTTGGAAGACAGGATAAACTGCACATGTACAATATATACATATTAGTTTTATCAAAATTGGTTTCAACAGGTCAAATAACAAAAACCTGCACTCTGCGATTGTTTTTACTGAACTACAAACTCCTTAAAGTACTTTTCAGTACTGCTCAGACAATGAGCTGCCTTGGCAGAGGTTTGCACTCTCTCAGTGCTTCTTGTTACTAATATATTAATTTGTTTTGTCTTGACTTTTTAAACTGCAGTCTTATTCTATACCTACTTTTCTCATTTGTTAATCATGAGCTCTTGTTTAGTTTTGGTTCACGTGTAGCTTGGTTATGTGGTGCATTTTGTTTCAGTATATCATTATTGTCCTTACACTGTGCTTACAGCACATCAAACATTTTTTTTGTGAATCGATTTTTCAAAAAAGTTTGGCTGAAACTTTAGGTCTTTAGGCAGAACTTTGGTAATGTTTGGAGAGTACAATTCCAGGAATTTGCTCCAGCAGTCATAACAATGTCAATGCTCTGAACATAAAGCCCACAATGTGATTTTGTTCTAATATATATAAAACAATATATCAAATTTGTGATAGTGCTTGTGTTTCTTGTACAGGCAAAAAAAAATTGTGACTTGCTGTATGGGACAGCAGCACTTGATGAAACATGAAACTAATGCGTGTTGTTGTGTGTGTTATTTGCAGGTCTTGTTTTTCAACTACATGAACTTTGTAAGTTCTGTGATGTGGAGCTTACCTCCTGCAATGGCACAGGTATCTGCAAGACCAACTGCAGCATCTCATCCATATGTGAAAAACCAACTGAGGTCTGTGTTTCTATCTGGTAGGTATCCAAGAGAAGTAAGCAATCTTCATCTCTTAGATGTGATTAACTAAGTGGACGGTATCCTGATAGTTCTTAAGGTATACACTGTTAAACATTATACCTCAATGTGTGTTTAAGGAGAAGAAACGAGACAAACTTGTCCATCGAAACTCTCTGCCACAACCCAGCAGAGCCATTGTACGGCATTACCCTGGATGACTACAACAGCACCACCTGTGTGATGAAGGAAAAGAACACAACAACGGGGTTGGCTCATTTCTGCTCCTGTAAAGGAGCAGAGTGCAACGAAGAGCTAATATTCTCCCAAAGTGAGTACCTAAAATTTTGAAGAAGCTTAAAGCTGTAATTAGATTTTCCTGAAGCCAAGGAGAATAATTCCTGGAGTTCCACAGTTTAGAATGTTTCAGCTCTTTGCTTTGGTTTCACAAACTCCAGCTTCAGTGCTCACATCTACTTCTTGCAAAATGCTAGCCAGTAACTGTTAAAAGTAGTGGTTTGCACTTCCATTTATCAGAAAATTCCAAAGGACTGTAGCTTCCGGTAACTGTTTGCTAACACCATTAATTTCACAACATGTGCCTTCAGACAGTTGTTGTTGAGAATTGGGACTGAACTCTGTGTGTGACAGTGTTTACAGCTACCTCAGCTCTTTCCTGAGGCCCAAAACCTAATTACTGCTGCTTTCAAGTCTGATACTACTTCTTAATGATCCAACCCTGCAATGCCTTCCTTACCTGGTCTGTGACACTTATCCCCGCGCGCAGTTATACCTGCAAAAAGATCACCAAAAACTGTTTACAGACATGCAGGCTCAGCAGATGTAGGGACCAAAATGTATTTTTTCATTATTGTTCTGACTCACATTTGTCACGATGGTGATATCAGTTTCTAGTAGTTGCTACAATGGGTGTGGTTTCACCTTATTTACCTGGTTGCTCAACAGGTGATAGGATCATTGAGGATGGAGAGGGTAAGTAGGGCTCAGGTATTTTCTGCTGACCGTCTCCTCTGGTCCTGTTTTCATCACTCATTGGCTTATGGCAATGTCTTGTTCACTGCCAATTCATTCATTCATTCATTTATTCTGTTTCCTTCGATAACATCATCATCCGTCAATTCGTAACTTGTTGGAAACTGTTGTGTAGCGCTGTCACAAAAAAGTTTGGTTCCTTCTCTTGGACTTCTTTTTTTGGACAGCAAAAAAGTACAAAGTACAAAAGTACATTCTTTGAAAAATGCGGTGTTTTATATTCTGGTCTCAGTATTTGACTACACAGGAAAAAACACCAGCTTTCAGCTAACCAAATGCAGTTAAGTGTGACACAGTTAAGAGAAAAAGACGCATTTAGCAGATAGATTATTTTATAGTGGCTGCACAGCCCTTCCTGCTGACATGCTTGGCCAGTTCTAAAATAGACCGGCTGTTAGAACAGCACATCTGTATTCCTTTGTCAAGTGTGTCAGTAGCTCTTTGATTCTCCACATTATTTGTTCAGTCATTCGCCCATCCCTGGTACTTTCATTTATTGATACCCGTTCATTCTGTCATCTTATCACCCCCACCTTCTTCTCCTCCTACGCTAAGCTTGTTTCCAACCACTGACAAGGAAACTGCTGTGCGTACCTTGGCATGTACAGTAAAGCTGCTTGCGAAGTTCAAAATGTTGTGGGCCTACTTTTTTTAGGGTCTCATTACGGTTGCTACTGTCTTGTGGAATGATTTGAGAGTCCACCGTCACCGCAAACAGGAAGTGGAAACGCAGTACTCACACGTAATGATGTTTGGGGAATCCTCAGTGTGGTCATAGAAACACAGCTGGGTTCTGTGTGCCTCTCACAGTGCTGAGAGGAAAAAGTGGGTCTTTCTCAGTGTGTGTGTGCGCGCGCGCATTGTCGTGTAGGCCAGCCGCACTGTAGAGCTCAGACATATGGTTTCCTGTCTGTGTTTAACTCGAATCAGAAACATCTCTTGCACATGGTGAAAGGCTGCGTAGACTTGCAGCACCTCTGTGATGAAGTACAGCTGTTTACTGTTCTTCTGCGTCAGTCTTCTTCTTCCCACCTTATTGACTAAACCGTATCTTTAAGTTGCTTTGTGCACATGCTTCAGCTAATGTGGGCAGGATGGTTACAAACTGAAACACATCAAAACACCTGCGAGCTGCATTTGCTAAGCCTGAGCTGCTGCTTTGTTTCCTTTAAATTCTCGCTTCATTTGTGTCCCTAACATGTAGCAATACCATGCAGAGGCTTTTGGATTCATGAGCTTTGACAAGTCTCAGCCTCCTGACATTCAGTTGTCTACCTTTGTTGCATTGTGTCTGTATCTAGTCACTTTCAAAATCACAGCTTAGACAGGCTACACATGCCATCTTCATTAGGTAAGACTTGAAAAGTGCTGTACAACATCTGTACCTAAGTGCTTTCGATCTGAGATTCACACTCTCATGAAAAGGTTGGAGACCAACTTGTGCCCAATGATACTTTGATCAATCCATGTTTTTTACTTTCATCTCAACATTTGAGGTTTGGCAGGTATACTGTTAGTTATATAACCATGTTAGACCATTTATTGATTTTTAAACAACACAAGTGGATAAAAACAGGGAAAAAAAGAAGTTAAAATGTGTGCTGCATTTGAAAGTAAACCTAGCTACAGTCTACAGCTAGGTAAAGTAGACTTTCTACTAAAGTTTATTAAATGTCCTGGTGGATTGGCTCATGATAGGAAAAGAAATGACTCTGGGAAGTGTTATGCTGGAATTTTCTCATGCTTAGATCATTTCAGTAAAACATGCAAGTTTATGTTTTGGTCCCTTACAGTACATCAACCATAAGTACCTTCTACCTGGGCCTGTGATGATGAGCTTCACAAATCCAGCAAAAACATACTTGTTGCCACGATTTAGTGGGTTTTTGTTTCTACTCGAGCAAAACATGACGTTCACGGCCTCCTCAACAAACAGCAACTCCCCGGGGACAAAATGAGCTCTCATTTTTCACTCACTGCACACGTTTCATAAACATGCTGAGATCCTCATTTTCTCTTTAGTAAGTGAGAATGTTTTCTTCTTGTGTGCGGTCTGTGTGGGTTATAAAGCTGTCTGAAGTCTGATATCTGAATTCATCAGCTCCTCCTTCTGATTTTGGCAAGTTCAAGTGTTCTGTCAAGGATGTATACAGCACTTTGTGTAAATCGTAATCAATCTTTCCGAAACACACCCGCACACATACACACACACACTGAGTTCCCATAGGGTAAGGGTTGTGGTTCCTTCCTCCCATTGAGGATGCATGCAGCAGGAAGTCCTTGTTTGTTTGCTGGACCGCTGCCATGGCTTCCTCCCCTCCAAATACCTCACATTGTTCTGCCCCTGCGTTACATTCTTGTGACATGCTTGCAACAGCATTTGTGCATCTGGTTTATTGCTTGAGAGCAACACATGTGGATTCTCCCGAGTGAGAGTGAGCGTATTTGTGTCACAGTGAGGGAGTGAACATTGTGATCCCACAGCAGCGAACGCAAACAGGGCCCATTGTGTTCAGCGAGAGGCCTGTTAGGAATAAATCAGATGGGGAAGTGTTTGCTGTGTTGTCACTGACACAGTGTGGTAAGATGACAAAATAGATCAGTGCTGCTGTTCATCAAAGCCACTTACAGCGAGATCCACAGCTGTGTCCACTTTAGAGATTTAGCCACGGGGTATTAGCCCTGCTACTCTTTCATGTTGGCTAAATAAAGCTTTAACGCTCCACTAATCATTATTTTTATAATAATAATGGCTCACATAGCTATACTGAGAGGTATTGCCTATAATAAGGAAGCCACAGAAAATTATCACCTAAGGTTACTTAATTTCTCGATTCTGCAGAATTTTATATTCCTCATGATTGTATTTTTTTGGAGGGCTCATATTTTTACACTTCTCTGCATTCTCGCTAACCTTGTGTCCACATTCAACACCCAGCTGAAACAGCATAAAGATGTATGCGAATGCCAAAATCTACCCAACACTGACAAAGGGAAGCATTTAGAGGCAGATATTTTGCTGCTGATGGTGAGGATTCAAGGAGCTTTATTGTCATTTCCTTCCACTTCATGTAAACGTGATGCAAATGACAATAAATAGGGCTGGGCTATATCATACCATTCACGATAATACCGGTGTAATTTTGGGCAACGATAGGAAAATGACATATCGCGATAGAATATGGGTAAAACGCGCATGCGCAGTGCCTTTGTTTACATACGCACATGGCGGCGACGCAGAATGAGAAGAGCGAAAGTGGATCGTTAAATGAAACGGATGAACCAGAATTGGTTTGTAAAAATGCTGCAACTTCAGTGGTGTGGGACTGGTTTAGCTTTTGTCCGTCAGATGCACAACAAAGCACTATTTTTGGTAGAGCATGCTAGCGGGCCGTCGTTATTACCGTGTTTTTTGGAAAATACGGCACACTTAAAATCAATCCTTTGATTTTCTGAAAATCGACAGCGCCCCTTATAATCCCGTGTGCCTTATGTATGAACTCTGGTTGTGTTTACTGACCTCGAAACGATTTTATGTGGTACACGGCGCTCAGCAATCTGTCAAATGTTTTAGTGCGACTTTGCTAAGCTACGAAGCCGCACCGCTTGATGGATTGTCGGAGCATTACGGCATCGTAGGCAGGAGCCTCGCGGAGTGATACGTACTGTGCTTCAACATAATATTACCGTATTGTGTGTGTATAACCTCTTTTTAAGTTTTGTGGATATTATACATGGTTATGCTGAGGATATGTCGGCCAATTTCCGCTGGAAATACCTTTTGGTTAAACTGTCAGCAAGGAATTTGCACTGTTACATTTTTATAGAACTTTAATGCACATGAAAAACAGCTGCTTGTTTAAGTGAAAATACATTGATGGGGTTTTTTGCACTAATAAAGTTGTGGAGTTGTAAAGTATTTTGTCTAGTGTCAATTATATCGTCAGTTATATCGTTATTGCAAATTTTCAAATGTATATTGTGATAAATACTTTTGGTCACATCGCTCTGCTCTAACAATAAAGCCCCTTAAATCCTTGAATCAAAACACTAAAAGGAGAGCAGATATTAGAGTACCTAAGTTCAAACAAACCAGACACAAGTCCTAATATAGATAAATGGACATATCCTGTGTCCTGTGTCATTGGCCACCCACTGTACAACCAACAAACCAAACAGAAATGTAGCACTTTGGTCGGACACCAAACAGGATTTAAGATTCAAGACTTCTTATTGTCATTATGCAACCATAACACTGTATTATTGTAGGGTATTTACCTCACAATATAAAGTGCCTTAAGGCAGCTATAAGTATAAATACAAAACATGACATATTCAATTCAATTCAACTCAATTTTATTTATACAGCGCCAAATCACAACAACAGTCGCCTCAAGGTCCTTTATATTGTAAGGTAGACCCTACAATAATACAACAAAGAAAAACCGAACAATAATATAACCCCTTATGAGCAAGCACTGTGGCGACAGTGGGAAGGAAAAACTCGCTTTTAACAGGAAGAAACCTCCGGCAGAACTAGGCTCAGGGAGGGGCGGGGCCATCTGCTGCGACCAGTTGGGGTGAGAGAAGGAAAACAGGATAAAGACATGCTGTGGAAGAGAGACAGAGATTAATAACAGATATGATTCAGTGCTGAGTGAGTGAGAAAGGTGACTGAAAAAGAAACACTCAATGCATCATGGAAATCTCCCAGCAGCTCACACCTATTGCAGCATAACTAAGGGAGGATTCATGGTCTCCTCTCTCTCACACACACATACATATACATATATATATAATGTGTGTATATATATATATGTATATGTATGTGTGTGTGAGAGAGAGGAGACCATGCAAACGACACACACAAAATCCCTGGCTGGACGGTGGATTTGAATCCAGGTTCTTCTTCCTGTAAAGCAGTAGTGCTAACCACCACACCACCACCCTCTTTGATTTCTATGATTCAATAGCACTTGGGAAAAAAGACACATAGTAGGTAACTGTCCTCTTTGGTAAATCTTAAAGCACGTTTACAACTTTTCTATTCTTCGCATTAACATTTCTGTAATAATTTCACCCACTCATTTTTTTTTTTAAATAAATCAGCCACATTACACCATTTTTAACATTTACGTGTGGGGTAGATGTCACAATTTTCAAACAGATTTAAATGACAGTGTCTCCTCAGATTCAGTGTTACAGCAACAGTGGTTTGAGCATGACTGATCACACTCTACCATCCAATAAGTCTGACTGTTTTTAACAAAGCCCAGAGAGAAAGCCTATTTAAAACCAACTCAGTTTAATTGGTTATTAATAAGTGTATATTAAAGACTGGCTTCCAGAAAACAATAGCCTTATGTCTGGTGCATTTTATTGACCTGTAGTAGCCTGGTAAAAAAACAACAACAACAACAAAAAAAACGCATCAGTTGTTTCAGGAATTGGCCCAAAGCTATTGCAAATCGTACCAAATCTCACTTTTGAATCCTCATTTTGACTCCCTGCATTTTCTCAGTCACTGTGTCAAGAGCATAAAAAGTGGTCAGAGATGATCCCTTGCACCCTGACAAGGCTGAACTTCTTTATCTGAAGTGACAGTTGCTTTTAATTAGGAGCCTTGTAAAAACGATTCGGCACGGACTAACGCCGCCCTCCAGTCAGTATCAGCTGCACATGTGTTTTGACGCTTGTGGATTCTTTTGAGTGAGAGGCGAGGATAGTAAATACTGCCTTGCCATAATAACGTGCTATTTTTTATGCTGTATTCACAGCTGTGTTCTTGTGAAGCTACAATCAATTGATTTTTTTACTTACGGTATATTTTTGCACAGATGTCGCCTGGTCTCTTCCAAGTAATCTCTTCCTTTATTTTGGCATCGCTCATGATAAACGCTATTTCCTCATGACATGGAGAGGGGATTTTTGGTGCCAGTGAGGTCTCTATTTTGATGACAACGAATAACAATAGATAACAGTGGGAAATGGAAAAAATAATGATAATTACAACGGCTTCTTTATCCAGCTTGAAAAAAAAGGAAAGAGAAGACGACATATAAAACTGACCTTTTTTCCAAGATGTACTTTTTTAAATCCTTCCTCCTTAACTATGGAATCTTGGCTTGTCATCAGTGAGTACATCAGTCATTCAGTTACACAGCAGAGCGCTTTATAGAGAAATGACTCAAGCAGGCCAACTCTTAGACCCATAAAAAGAAGGAAATGGGAAGGACAGTGTGAGACTAAAAGAATGGTAGCCAGAACAGACACTGAGATGGGAAGATGAGATGGAAACAGAGCAAGTTGGAGGAAGGGGATGTTGGAGCTAAAGAGATATGAACCATGTTTATGGTGTAGTCTGAGCTTTGGAGCCTGCTGTTACCATAACAAGTAAATAGTAAGTATGATACTCGGTTTTAGTTGGTGTTACCAGCCTGTCTGCGGCTGGTGAAGCATGGCCACAATCACACACACACATAATATGATACCAGCCTGGATAAAGCCAGGTTATTTTTACACATTTGGGAGGATTCAGACTCCACCAACAGTTTAAGTCTCAAATCAAATATTCTGACGTGAATATTTATTTATTAAATGGACATGTGACTCTAACGCCAAAGCTACAGTTACTTCTTTTTTTGGTTTGTTTGTTTTATTCTGTTGAGGAAGCAGACGTCCATATCAAAAGACAAATTATCACTGTACAGGCTGGGCCATTTATATGGATACACCGTAATAAAATGGGAATGGTTGTTGATATTAAAGTCCTGTTTGTGGCACATTAATATATGTGAGGGGGCAAACTCCTCAAGATGGGTGATGACCATGGTGGGCATTTAGAAGTCGGCCATCTTGGATACAACTTTTGTTTTTTCAATAGGAAGAGGGCCATGTGACACATCAAACTTATTGGTAATGTCACAAGAAAAACAATGGTGTGGTTTCAACGTAACTTTATTCTTTCATGAGTTATTTACAAGTTTCTCTTTGTTCACAGCCATTGGCATGTCGAAGAGGTTAACACGTGAGGAGCGGATCGAAATTGTGTTGATATCTGGTGAACGCAGTAACCGGGTCATTGCAGCAGATTTCAATGCAAGACACCCTACGAGACCACCCATCTCCCATGCTACAGTTAGCAAACTGCTTGCTAAGTTTCGTGAAACTGGTTCAGTTTTGGATTTGCCAAAATGTGGACGCAAGAAAACTGTCACTAACTAAGAAACATCAGTGGCTGTCCTAGCTTCATTCAGCAAGAGCCCACAGCGTAGAACTCGCTGCATGTCACTGGAGAGTGGCATTAGTCGGTACAACTAATGGACCCACTATCGGTACAACGATAGTGGGTCCATTCTTCATCAATGGAAACCTCAAGGCCACTGGATATTTGAAATTGCTACATGATGATGTGTTTCCCTCTTTATGCACTGAAGCTGGCACATTCCCTGAGTTTTTCCAGCAAGATGGTGCACCGCCACATTATGGATGCCAGGTCCGAGCATTCCTAGATAAACAGTTTCCTGGAAAGTGGATTGGTCTTCGTCGGCCAGTTGAATGGCCCACAAGGTCTCCCAATCTGACCCCCTTAGACTTTTATCTTTGAGATCATCTGAAGGCAATTGTCTATGGTGTGAAGATACGAAATGTGCAGCACCTGAAACTACGGATACTGGATGCCTGTGCTGGCATTTCTCCTGTGTGAAGAGTGGGAGAAGAGGGTTGCACTGACAATCCAACACAATGGGCAGCACAATAAACACATTTTATAAGTGGTCAGAAACTTGTAAATAACTCATGAAAGAATAAAGTTACGTTGAAACCAAGCACACCATTGTTTTTCTTGTGACATTACCAATAAGTTTGATGTGTCACATGGCCCTCTTCCTATTGAAAAAACAAAAGTTGTATCCAAGATGGCCGACTTCTAAATGGCCACCATGGTCACCACCAATCTTGAGGAGTTTGCCCCCTCACATATACTAATGTGCCACAAACAGGACTTTAATATCACCAACCATTCCCATTTTATTGCGGTGTATCCATATAAATGGCCCACCCTTATAACACAATGCAAGTGTATTGTAATATTGAGTATTTTTAATCTGATAAATATTGCATACAGCTGGAAATGTTGTTCTCTTTTGGCCTTTATCTGCCTTCAACTATATTATAATGTGTTATAAATATTTGACTAATGACATTGTATCATTTCAGGATATCAACCATATTTTCTTTTTAACCCTTTAAGACCTACCATAGAACCAAGTCTGCCAGAGCTTATATTATATTTTTACATGTTGTAGTGCCATTTTTGGGAGCATTTCAAGTTGCTATACATCAATACAACCACTATAGCCCAAATTTTAATAATATGTATGCATTAAGTGCATAGTAATTACATAAATTGCAAAAAAGTGAAATAAACTACAAAAAAATTGAAAATAGTTTTGTCTTTTTAACATATATTTCTAGTTAGAGAAATTTAAGAGGCTTATCCCTCAAAACTGTAAATACAAAAAAGTTGCACAAAATAGTTTCCCACCACAGGAAATTTATTTTGAGTGCCTTCATAGTTTTATTTTTGAAATACACCAATTTTTATATACTGCAGAAAAAACGAAAATAAATATTATAATGCAAATTTGCAAAAAAACAGCATTTGCATCAAAATAAACTACTTCCAGCAGTGCAATTTGACTTCTAAGCATCCCAGAAACTATGGAACGCCAGGACTGCCATAATGAATTAATTAAATACACCATTAAATAATTAATTAAATGTGGCAATAATTAATTAAAATTGGAATTAATTAATTAAATAAATAGTTATGATATATGTAATTAATTAATTATTGACACATTTAATTAATTATTTATGTATTTCACGTTTTAATTAATTATTGACACATTTAATTAATTAATTATTGACATATTTAATTAATTATTTATGTATTTCACATTTTAATTAATTATTGACACATTTAATTAATTATTGACACATTTAATTAATTATTTAATGATATATTTATTTATTTCATTTTGGCAGTCCTGGCGCCTGGCTCTCATCATGAAATAATTTTATCTGTCAGCCTCACCCATCAAACTCAGGGGGCGGGGTTAACGCTGATCGAGTCAAAACCATTGCTTTGGCCTGGTGGCCATTGTTTCTAGCACACAACAACCGGCATGTGGAAGCTAACAGAACTGAGCTTTGAAAAACCCTGTTTGTGTGTTACCAAATACCGTTTTAATATTTTTTTAGCCGAGAATGTAGTGGTTTAATCTTCATGTGTCTGGTCGGTTTGTCAAGATACAGCCTCTTTGCAAAAGTGTTTCGATGATTTCGGAGATGTCGTCCCAGTCTCACGGCAAAGCGTGGGATAGACCCGCTCGCCTCGCAAGCAATCCCACCGACAAAGCGCAGGCCCCGGTACACAGCTGTAGTAACCCCCGCTGACTTCTTTTACTGAGGTTATATTTATCGGTGTTTTATTTCCTGATGTTCTTATGTGTCCTACGTGTTTCAGTCGCCAATTCTGAATTATAACTAACATTAAAAACATGTTTAAGGAGGAGAGAGAGCAAATAAATCTGTTTAACATCTGATCTTTGGGTTTTTGTTCAGTAATCAGCGTGACCTGTGTATAAACACATAAAAGAGATAACGTTGGTGTTTCCGTCATGTAGTAACTGCTGGCTTTAACTGTACAAAGGTTGTTCGACACTATGAAACACATACAGACTTCATGATGTTCGGCTAATATTTTTATTGTGAATATTAATCATGCTGACCTCGCTCTGTACACCACGCAGCGAGGTCAGCATATCCACGATATCCTCAGCTCCATGAGTTAACACAAAGTTTCCCAGCTGACTATCTAACTGCCAACTATTCCAGAGACGTGAAAATATACAGCATAAAGAAAAGTGTAAGAGACTCAGCAGCAGATTAGAATAACAGTTATACATTTAATAAATCACCAAATGAATCCAAGAAACGAGCAAACCTGTTCCGACAATTTGAATTTGTATTCCCTCAGCTGCAGACTCGCTGCTGTTTAAATGTTTGAAAAGGAAGATTAGATATAAACAAACGTCAAACATAGACTCAGTCTGCCTTCACATTTGATATGAGGCCAGCACGTATAGTGGCCTCAGCAGGCTATTACTGAAATACACGTGCTATATCATAAACTATGATATAAACAGGGAGGTCCTATTAACATGTTTAGTTTTAAAGGACACCTTCCTGCCTTTAGTCTCATTCATGAGCAGTATTCGTTTTCTTCTAACATCCAGAAGTCTGCACAATGTGTTTCATAGTTTGTAACAAGCCTTTGACAGGTAAACATAACATGACCGAAAAAGCAAAAAAAAAAAAAAAAAAAAAGAGAGAGAGTTGACATAAGAAGAGAAAATGCTCTCAATTATGGAGACAGGCAAATGGTTCATTTATGTTTGATGTGTGTTTATTCCTCCCTAAATATCGTCGGTGAAGTTCGCCATGCACGTCAGATTTTCCTGCGCATTTTTATACCTCTGCCAACAGAGAGAGAAAAAAAATCACATTCTAACAGACAGCTGGTGCTTAGAATACAGTTGAATAACTATTAAAAAACAGATGATATTTAGATGATAGTTCAGTCTAACACATGTGCCAGTGAACCATTAAACGTCTGTGAAACTATGCAGTTATGAAACGTAACTTTAACCTCAGCCAAACCGATTTGCTCAGTTGTAAATAAAACAGCGAAGTAAACGTGACCCGACAGACAGAACCTGAGTGAATGAAGTCCAGCGTTTAACCACTGAGAGCTAAAACTCAGCTGAGGTTTGAAAGCTGTGTGCCGGTGATTGGACATCAGCCGCTGATAAAGCTGGCTCGCCTATAAAGTGCTCTGTAAGGAAACAAGCTCCAGCAGCTCTGCGCTCGGGGAAAATACTATATTTACTTATCTTGTGCAGAAAAATGCGCTGACATTGCGTTATATCGAGCACCGGCTGCCCAGTTAAACTGTGACTATCACCAGGTAACTAGGCGTGTTTCTTGAATTAGCAGCAGGTGTTAAACAGCTGACAGATGAGGAGGAGGATGCATGCAGGTAAACTGAGGGTCTGCTGAGCTGATCGCTGGTTTCGTGAGAAAAATGTCAGCTCGTTCTTTATGTTACAGAAGCACAGAGACACAAGACCAGGCGGAAAGAGACGATCGTTCGGTGAAAATGAGAATCTGCGAATGCAACATGTGGAACACGGAGAGTGGAATATGTAAACAAACCGGTTAATGTACCCCCTCGGTGCGCTCTGCATGCTAACTGTTAGCAGAGCTAGTGAAATCTCTGAAAACATCTGAGCACTTTTGCAAGCATGTTCTATGTTGACAACCTGACCAGACATACGGCGCGACATTCGCGGCTAAAACACTGTTAAAAGTGTAGCTGGTGACAGAAAAACGGGGTATTTTAAAACTACACCACCACCATTGCTGCCTGTGATTTGATCTGCATTCTGGGATAACTGGCTGCCCCAAGTCTACACAAGCAATCGATTATCTAGGATCGACCTGTTTTGACTTACTTTGCACGGCAACCAATCAAATGTTAGAGAAGCTGCATGGGCAGCGTTAACCCCGCCCCCTGAGTTTGATGGGTGAGGCTGACAGATAAAATTATTTCATGACGAGAGCCAGGCGCCAGGACTGCCAAAATGAAATAAATAAATATATCATTAAATAATTAATTAAATGTGTCAATAATTAATTAATTAAATGTGTCAATAATTAATTAAAATGTGAAATACATAAATAATTAATTAAATGTGTCAATAATTAATTAATTACATGTGTCATAACTATTTATTTAATTAATTAATTCCAATTTTAATTAATTATTGACACATTTAATTAATTATTTAATGGTGTATTTAATTAATTCATTATGGCAGTCCTGGCGTTCCATAAGAAACGACACAGAAAGTCATAAAGTCAAACACAACCTTTAAAAACACTAGTAGTAACACTACTAGTAAATAACACTAGTATATGCTTGTATCGGCCCTGGAGGTTAAAAAAAAAAAAACTACATTTCCGTGAAAATGACGTCACTTCCGGTTTCGGACGGGTAATGGCGGACATGTGATAGTTCGCGCTGACGTAGCGCTGACGAAAATAAAGTGACAATTATGAATCACTTAATATGATAAGGAGATTCTGCAGGTCATTAATCAATGTATAAAACTAAAATAAAATGTATTTTTAGTGACACAAGATACAAATATGGAAGCAAGATGTATAATTAGAATTATTTATAATAAATATGAATAAATCATTGCAATTTCTTTAACATAAAGAATAACTAAATCCTTCAGGACAATGTCACATCAATGCACTGAACTCACTATGTTATCCACCTAACAGTCTCCACATGTTCTCACTGTAATTTCCCCTCATGAATGAATTTATGCTGCACTAATGTGAATGTTTGCAGGGAAATCAAACGCATTTCACACGCAGTACTCGAGCTGACTTACCTTTGTTTAAATGACGACTTGTACGCGCTGATTCCACAGATAAGGTACGAAAATATGTCAGGCTACGTCAATAGCGGTTGGTCTTCAGGGTTTCTACTCCACGGCCGTATTTCATACGGGTCCACATTTCCAATGCACACTATTTTTTGCAAGTACTGCTGCTTCACCTCTGAACGAAATCGGTCTCTATACAGTCCATTCTCTTCTGAGTTGCTTTTAAGCATCTTGTAATCGTCGTTCCAACACAGTGTGTTTGTTTTGATTCGTAGACCCCGAAAATGGTGCCGCGCTCCAACAATGCATTGCGGCGTGACGTCAACTCCAAAGCCCTATCCGGTTGTTAAGTGATGACGTGACGAATCCTACTTCCGGTCCTAAAGTAGTCTGCGTTTAATATGGCTTTTGTGTTGTTAACATGTTTAATGTTTTGTATTTTCTATTTAATCTCAAAAAGCTCCTAAAACAGTCGGTGATCACTGTTGACCTCCCTCGGCTTTTATTACCACTAATCATTTATATAAGCTCAGTTTTTAAAACCTTAGAATGTAACTACAGCCCAGCCCATGCAGCAGTATATGAATGACTAACCTCGTATTGTGGATGGATTATCTCAGTTGTTCTCCTGGCTGAAGTTTGGTCCTTTTACAGCATCCTGCCATGCGATTACATTTGTTCCTGACCACCGAGAACATTCACGTTAACTTTTATCGAGTGGAAAAAAAGTTAGCTTGTTTATATTATGCTAACTTAGCTGTGTCACTAGCAGTCATGTAGCACATCATTATATACCAGCTAGCCAAACTTCAGTAACCCTACAAACGTCACTGCTGTTTAGTTTTCTGTCTTCATTTATGTCGGAAGTGATAACAGAGCTGTACATTTTAATTTGTTTCCAAAACCCCGCAGTCAGGACATGCTATATTGTATTTAGATAGAAGCTAGCGACCTAACTTCCTGCTAACTTCTAACTCTGTTAAATGTCATAAATTCCCTTTTCATGGATGCCTGGATGTTAAACTCAGTTGTTACACCTGGTAGAGCAGAACGCTGATCATTTTATTAAAGATGATAATAAAATGATCAGCGTTCTCATTACTCTCAGTAATGCCATAGTGATCGTTTGATATATGGACCTGCAGCGGAGTTTAGGCCCAGACACGGCTAGTGACGTCAGACTTAACGACCGGATTCCAACGTAGGAAGTGTTATGAACAGCTGATCAGATCGGCAAAGTGTGTTTCTGGAATATTATGTTTTTGTTGCTGCAAGCGCTTTTTATGCAATTTTTGCAAAGCTATATGTGGAAGGAAACCATGACCTAGGACAAGCTAATGGCTTGGTTTCATATGCAAAAAAATTATTGCGCTAGCTTATGTGGTTGCAGTGCTACCGGGATTTAAAAATAGTTACGCAAAACGGAGCGTCCCTGCTCCCACTGGCTTTAAAGTTAACCCTTTAACCCTTGTATGGTGTTCGGGTCTGTGAGACCCGTTTTCAGTTTTTTTCAAAAGAAAAATTAAACAATTAATTATTTTTTCAACCTGAAATTCATTGGCTTTGGCTTATTTTCTGTGAAGAACATAAATCCGAACTAATTTTCAATGACCTCATACTGTACCTCCCCCCCACGCATTTACATTACATACAAGGTGTTCGGGTCCACTGGACCCAGGTCTAATAAAAGTGTTGAAAGTGTAGGTCCTGTGTTCCCACACTCTGTCTTCCTCCTTTCTGGTGCTGCTGATAGTGTTTTCTTCCCCTCCTGCTCCCGCACAAAGTTGCAACATTGTTGAAAATTCAACTATCAACACCGTCTGCTCTTACATTCCCGCACATTTTACCCTCTTTCTTGAGGGATCCAAATTTTATTTTCTCATACCCTGTCCCACCTGCAAATTAGGGGCATAATACTATAAATAAGACTTTGCCAGTGTGGTTCTTTATCACAACTGATCAAGATGGCAAAAGATTATCTGCTGCGAGGGCCATCCAATTGATTTTGGAAGAGAGAGGGGCTTCGGATGATGATGTTGACAAAGAGGTTTCAGAATATTTCACATTTCTGAAAATTCAGAGTCTGACAGTGACTTTGAAGAAGAGGAGGTTGAGCATCATTTAGTAACAAAACGAAGACGAGTACCCCATCAGCAGACAGCTCCAGGACCAAAAAAAGCCCACCAGACAGCAAGTGAAGAAATATGGATGTCAATAACTGGTGAAATTGAATGGTCTTCTTGCCCAAGAAATGAGCCACCCTGCAGAGCTGTTACTGTGATAAGCCAGGGCCAACACGGCTGACAGTTACTCATGTGCAGGACATCAAGTCTTCATTTGAGCTTTTCATCCCAGATTCCATCCAGAAAATTATTCTGGATTGCAGTAATCTAGAAGGAAGGTGTGTTTTTGGAGAGAGGTGGAAGGAGATGGACCAAATTCATCTAAGAACCCCAAAGGCCTACTTTGGGGTTCTCATCCTTGCAGGAGTTTTCAGGTCCAAAGGGGAATCCACAGAATCCCTGTGGGATGCAGAAACCGGCACGAACCTTTCCATGCATCAATGTCTCTGGAAAACTTCCACAAAATTTCCAGGATTATTCGTTTTGATAACCGAGACAACAGACCAGCTCAACGGCAGAGAGACAAGCTAGCTGCCATCAAGACAGTGTGGGATAAGTGTGTGCACCACCTCCCCGTTTTACAACCCTGGGCCTAATATCACCATTGATGAGCGGCTGATCCCATTTAGTTGTGAAACATATTGCTTCACGTGTAAATGTGTTGTGTCTTTCCACTCACTCCACTTGATTATAACTGATTTATTTTTTTTATAACATTTTATTTAAAAAAAAAAAAAAAAAAACGAGAAGCACATTAATTCATAAATGTGATCTAACAAAGGTAAAGGGAAAAAAATAATCATGTTTGCTGTTCATATGGCTTGTAATTGGGATGAAGTAAACATCTGTTGAGTAATTTAACATAAAATTGTTTGATAGTGTTAATTTGGAAAGCCAAAACTCTAGCGGGTCCACCAGACCCATGAACACTGGCTGAGTAACAAAAATACGAACACCACACAAGGGTTAAATAAGACAGAATAATACTTTGTTAATAAGCATTTCATAAGGATTTGTAACTAGCATCTTACCTTTTGACATTTTAACACAACATATATATATATATACTCATTATTCACATAATAGCATCAACTCTTTAATAATAACAAAAAACTTAATGTTACAAAGCACTCAACCAAACAATAATGAAAATAGATTTTCGTATGATATAATGACATAACACAGATATTGTGGCTTAATGCTGACCCAGACAAACTCTGCCTAATGAGGTAGAGCAAAACAGCAACGCTGAGCATTGTAAACCTAGTCCTGGAATTAAAAGATGCGAAAATGGTTGGCAGTTAAGTGGGTAACTACCTAAAACAAGGTAGTTGCAGTAGGCTAACGCTAGATTTTAAAAAAGAACTTACTTCCTTATGTTTCTTTCGGTTGGAGGTGGAATTGTTTGACGCTGAGAGCAGCTTGGTTTGCATTGCACGGTCAGATTTCGTCCATCCCTTACTTCTTTAAATAAGAAGTAGTGTCAGAATTTCCAAGTAAGAAATGTATTCCTTTCCGTGCACTGGTGGTTCTGTTGTGCTGGCTCCGGGTCCATTGTGTAGCTGACTCCACCAACATTTGACAGGACGCTTACATTAGAGCCTCTTATTTCGTGTTTTGTTACGGTTTCCAGCAATGAGTGGAAATGCCAACATGAGAGAGGGGATAGCCTAACATATGAAAAAACCACCATGTAATCCATTAATTTCAACAAAGCAACTGTATTCTAATTATCACCTATTTAAGCATTAACTGTAATGGCATACAGCGGGCAGGGATAGCTCAGTAGGTAAAGCGGTTGCCCCATGTTAGGAAGGTCAGGGGTTCGAATCCCCTGAACGGCTACCCTGAGGTACCCTTGAGCAGGGCACCATCCCCACACGCTGCTCCCCCGGCGCTGCACTGGTGGCTGCCCACTGCTTCACTGAGTGAATGGGTTAAATGCAGCGAAGAATTTCCCCACGGGGATCAATAAAAGTGTTCATTATTATTATACTGTTACTCATATTTTGTATTTTAAATACGTCACACCGGTACATGTATTCAGTTACTCCCCAACACTGGTGCTACAGTATCAATCATAAACCTACTGGAGCACTCTCTTATCAGTTTCCGGCCAAAACTCCCTTGTCTAGACATCATAAAGCTATCACTTGTTAAACATTACATCATCCCTCACTCGATACCTGTTATAGGCTCCATACCTGTGTTATGCTTGGTTCAGCAAATGCATTAGGAACAGGCAAAGCTGGGAGCTTTCTTTCAGAGAGCGGTGAGGAGAATTTACACCACATTTACTTTTAAATCTGAACCCTCAGCTTTCCATTACGTGACCAGATAATTACCAAAATCAGGGGCTATGAATGGAAATGTTCAAACAAATCAGGATGAATACTGATATTTAAAGTGTTTTGCTGGCACAGTAAACAATCTGGCACAGTGGAAGCCCTGTTGGAAGTGTGCTTATGCTTACACTCTGTTTATAATGGCTGCCATCTATCCACCCATCACCTGTTTTAAACATGAAATCATGTCTGGCTCTGTCTTTTTTCCAGTGAAAATAGTTCCTCTTTAAAATCCAGCTCGTAACTTCACTAAGCGTAGTAAGCAAGTAAGTAATTAGCAATTGGTCAAAGCATTAAACGTGTGATTCAGAGATGGCAGGTTCAGTAATCCCAGAATTCACTTCCTGACACATGAATACACACTGATGATGTGAGTAATTACAGGCCGCAGGCAGGGATGCCTGCATTTGGCCAAATTATGTGTCAAACCTCTTTAAACGCCGCCTGAGAACACTTTGGCATCCTGATTGGAAAAGGCAACATGATTGTAATTGCCAGTTTGTCTTGGCACTGCGTGATTGGCTGTTTCTACCTGAAACACACACCCTTACACACTCCAAACATGGCTGCAAGACAACAAGGAAATAAACTTAAAACCCCAAAAACCTCTAAGCAGTCTTAAAACCCTTAAAGCATACACACATGTACAGACACTAGGAATTTGAGTAGAAATGCCATGTCTGACTGGCTGGTTGGCTTATTTTGCAACTAACTTTACTACTGGTCTTTTGAAGTTGTCTCAAGCCTAAAAAAAAACCACTGCATGAGCTTGTGTTGGGTATTTTTGATTCACTGCATCTGCGGTTTTGCCCGAAGTGATCTCAAAAAGTTTTAGTGCTGTATGCCCACATACACAAATACACACCTACATGCTCACAACCACAAAAATGAACACAATACTCGTTCCTCTTTTACTTTGCTGAAGAGAAAGCACATCAGGCAGTTTAAATCGGACAGTTAATGACGCTCTGTGATGTGGGCCCAGCAGTTCGTAAGTCACAAAGATCAGAGTGAGCGTTGACATGACAAATACAGTCTTACATTTTTATCTAATGTAATGGTTTCATTTTTGCTAGGCGACATCACAAATAATATGTGTGTTTATGCAGCTCTAAAGCTGACAAAATACAGAAGTGTAGGCTATCAGATCAGTGTCTGTCTGAACTGAACTGAAACCAAACCAGACATTCCAGCAGACAGCTGTAGCCAGTCCTAAATCTACTATCTGTAGCTAACAAAGTGAGCTCGTTAAGACTAACTACAGGTTCACAGATGGCAAGCTTGCATTTTTGTAGCATTATTATTGTCTTTGTCTTCTTTGGCAAGTTCCCTCTTCAATGCTTGGGACAAAGACAAGTGTTTTATACACTGTTACAAAAAACATCGTAAAACAACGGTAATCTTCCGGCAGCTGGGGCGCCAAAATATGACCGTGAAATAACAGAAAATAACTGTCCCATAAAAATACGGTTATTTCCAGTAATGAAAATACAATTAGTTGCGCTAATTTGACATGGGATCTCGCCTTTTTCAAGTGCCGCTAAACATTAAATCAGGAACATGTTAATGTGATTAAACAATGAAATCATCTATAAATAGGAAAAAAAACATCTTAAAAAAAACGGTAATATTCCGGCAGCTGGGGCGCCAAAATATGACCGTAAAATAACAGAAAATAACTGTCCCATAAAAATACGGTTATTTTCAGTAATGAAAATAGAGTATATTGAGCTAATTTGACATGGGATTCTGCCTTTTCCAAGTGCTTTTAGACATTAAATTAGGAACATTTTTACGCAATCAAACGATGAAATTACCTATAAACAAGGTGAATGAATGTGGAAATATGAATCATAATACGTAAATGTACAGAAATATACAGTTAACAGTTGGTTTAAATAATAATTGATTGCATGCCCTGGGACAGAGGCGAGGCTGCCATATCGCACCATCGGCCCCTTTGGCCATCACTAGTAGGCGGTAGGTGAAGAGTCTTGACCACGGACACAACGACGGAGAGTGTCCGAGCCGGGGCGCGAACCGGCAACCTTCTGATCAGAAGGCGAACTGCCAACTCTTGGGCCACGAACGGCCTAACTAGCAGCGATAATAATACTTATGTGATGTAACACAAGCTTATAGGGATCATGTTATATACTTTTCCATAGCATTACATTTGAATTCAACAGTTCAATCTTTCAAATAACGGACAGATATTTGTGAGATCATGATACATTTGTGAATGTATTTTAACAATCTAAATATGCATATGTACAGACAGATACATTTAATAATCATGACAATCATGTTGTATTACATTACAGTGATTTAACATTTTACATTCAAAATGTGAAGTCAAAGTCTATTTACGTAACTTTAATGATATTCTAGAAGAACAGAACATTACTGTAAAATGCAGTAAAATACCTTCATATTAGGGTTTTTTCCTCTGGTCGCAGCGTTACCCGCGACCTTGTTAGTTCACATTCATTGGCCGATGCTTAGCGTCATGTTATTTATATTAATTGCAATTCCTACCTCTACATTTCTTTTTCAAAATATATAATTAGCACAGCGTGTCCGTGCAATGTTTTACATTGTGGCATGCAGAGAAATCTTAACAAAGAAGCTCACAGAGAGAGATTGAGCTTGTTATTTAACCCCAAGCTGGTAGGGGGAGCTCCTTATTAAAACACTTGCTGTGCTACAATGTGCCTCAAGGATCAACAACAGCACAACAGAAGTCACTCATGGTACAGCACTCTCTCTACAAAACAACAACTGTCAGTGACGCTGCACCACGGCGTAAACACAACATTCAAGATAACAGTTAAAAGTAACGTAACCATAAACAATAGAACAAGAACATCTAAACAGCAGCACATGTCCCAAGGCATGATGGGAGACATTCCTGGATGTATTTTTACGATCTAAATATGCATATGTACAACAAAATATATTTAACAAACAAGTAAATTGTGTTTTATTACATTTACAGTGATGTTATGTTATTTTACATTTGACGTGTCAGATCACAGTCTACTTATGTAAATGTAATGATATTCTAGAAAAACAGTACACAACTGTAAACTACACAGTAAAGTACTTTGACATTACTATTTTTTGGAACAGTGTAGTTTTGCCTTTGTGCACCACCACAGTGGCTCTTAGGTCAAACTATTAATGTGTGATTGAAGTGGCTTTGTGCACTTGGCTTTAATTCAGTTAATTACAAAAAATTACATAAACTCCTTAAGGCTAGCATTTTTAGAGTTTCAACATTCATAACATAAATTTAAAGAAACTTGAATGGAAAATGTTTGGAGCCTAAAGTCTAGAACCCATAGACATCACTAAATGCTCAAAAGTCCAGCAACTGGTTCAATTCAATACATTTCTATTTATATGTCACAAAATCACAATGCCAGTCACTTCAGGGCACTTTATAGAGATAGAGGAAACCCCAAGAATCAGACAACTTGGCGACAGTGAGGGAAAAAAAACATACTTTGAAGAAACTTCCAGCAGAACCAGGCTCAGTGAGGTGCAGCCATCTGCTGTAACCGTTTAAACAAGACGGGATGCTACAGAGTGGTCAACATGGGCAATTCCTAACTTTTTTGAGACATTAGTAAAAAAAAATGGTTAATTTTCTCATTTTGAACATTTGATATGTGAATAAATGTTTTCAAATAATTGCATTTTCTTTCTATTTACATTTATACAGCATCCCAACTTTTTTGGAATTTGGATTGTAATAAACAATAGTTGTAGCTAGGTAGCTTGCTAAAAAGGCCATTGCATAGTGCATTTAACTGTATTTAAATGGACAACAGTTCTCTGCTTTCCAGATGTGGAACCATTCTTATTCATGGCCAGTAGGGGTAGTCAGTTAGTGTCTGGTTTAACAGAAGTTTCAGCTCCCTTGTTCTATGACCTCAGTACATACTTTCCTGATGTTTATTACCCAGTTTCAAGTATTACTGAACACAACAGTGCGTTCTGTGTGTAAATGATGGTCCCCAGTAGAGCCTAAAAGGGCAATAAAGTTTATGCTTAGATGGACATGCAGTATCTTCGAAATCTTGGTTGTCAGACAAAACACTGAGCAGACTTCACAACAGTTAGATTCAGTCATGTGTGGCTGAGTCTACATTTTATACATAGTCAGTGATTACATTCAGTCTATGATATACAGAAGAATTCACAGAGTATCAAAGCTCGAAGTTTTTATTTTTGCTCTATATGCTGATGTTTGCTTTGTATACTTTGAGCCTCTATAGTGCTCACTAATACATGTACTGTAAGTGGAAAATCTTACTGCAAAGTAGATGTAGGGTGGAGCATTTTCTTCAATGGTCAGTCCTTGGCCTGACCTCCTTCAGCTCGCCAATGTGGCAGCTTTGCTCAGGAGGGTAATGTTCCCTTGGGACTATGAGTGAGACACTCTTTGAAAAGGTGCCCGGCTAGAGCAGATCAGTCCAGGCCAGGCCAACGCAAGACAGACAAGCGTTTGACTGTTCTTTCACTGCCGCTGGAGCTCCGAGGCTTGGCTGCCATTCTGTCCCAGCTGGCAGTCAGAGTCAGTGGATGGAGTTAATGCTATAGCTCACAAAGCTATAAAGCCTGCTCAAACTGTGAACCTTCTGACTGCACAGTTAGGTCCCTGAAAAGATCAGAAACCAAAAGGTTCAAACTTGCACTTCTTGTTATGATGGACAGTAAAAGATTTCAAGCTGTCTGTGGAGTGGGGAACACAATGATGTTTTTATAGTGCAGGGTTTAAGAATGATTTCCCTGTGGTGTCCTCAGTGTGGTGGCAGTGGGAGGAAACTGACGTGTGCTGCTGTTGCATCCACCGCACAGAGCACAGAAACTAGCCTGCGTGTCCTTTTCAGCAAAGGTCGACCCCGGCTTCATTTTAAAGAAAGATCTACTAATTAGTAATAGGTGCCGAAAAAGTTGTGTGAAACTAACACGAGCTGTAAGTACAAGCTGTTCAAATGCAAAAGTTACTTTTCCAGAATCCACTGATCACTGTAGGTTGTTAATGCATCTCACCAAATCAACAATACCAACTAGAATCACATCAGCATCATAAAACAGTCTACTGAAAAACTGACTTTGCATTAATAGCTTCATGACAGTCCCGAGAAGACTATTATGCTCATTCTTTAACAGAGCTCTGACTCACGTTGGCGGTTTCAAAAATATCTACATCTTCCCACCTTAGCTTCAGATAGCTAAGGAAAACTCTGAGCAAACCTGAAGGCGTTTTGTGCAGCAGGGAGAATTTTTTTTTGTTTTAATAACATGACAGCAAATGATGGTGAGTCATTTTTTAACAATATTCTTAACGTATCCTCATAGCTGACTTTCATGATTCAGTTCAAAGTCCACCCACGAGCAGTTTAGCTCTTACATGGGGAATTTTTGCGTTCTGCTACTATCTCGATACATTTCCATTTCTGATGTCACACAACCTTATGTTATCGTTGTGCGTCTTCTTTCTCAGTTGGGACTCATTAGCTTACGCATCTCATGCTCACACTTTTTTCATGTTTTTCATCTTCTCTCCCCAGCTGTGGATCCAACTCCAGATCCACTGGAGTCCAACCACTCTTTGATATCTGCAGTTCTGGTGAGCATGCTGCCCCTGCTGGTGATGGTGATCGCGTTTTTTGGAATGTTCTACTGGTGCAGAATCCATCGGCAGAGGCGTCCCAACCGCCAATGGGAGAGCAGCTTTAACTTTAAGCGTAAGCCAATAGCCGGTGGGCTGGACTGCAGTGACGCCTGCGCCATCATGACAGATGACGATAAGTCCGACAGCAGCTCGACTCATGCCAACAGTCTGAACCACAACACAGAGCCGCTGCCTATAGAGCTGGATCTGCTGGTATGCAAACATATTTGATACATATGTGGAGCTGTGCTGCTTCAAACTCTAATCTTAACTTTTGCTTGTGTCCCAGGTGGGAAAGGGTCGCTTTGCTCAGGTATACAAGGCTAAATTGAAGCAGACTACGTGGAATCAGTTTGAAACAGTAGCTGTAAAGATCTTCCCCTACGAAGAGTACGCCTCCTGGAAGAACGAGAAGGACATTTTCTCCAACACAGACCTCCGACATGAGAATATCCTCCACTTCCTGACAGCTGAGGAGCGGAAGGTGGAGAAACAGTACTGGCTGATCACGGCCTTCCACCCCAAAGGAAACCTACAGGTGAGTGCACAAGTGTCCGGAATATGAAAGTGGTATTACTTTAGTTTGTAACTTCTCAAAATGCTAATACACTGTCACATCTCTGTCTTCTAGGAGTACCTGACACATCACGTGATCAGCTGGCAGGAGCTGCAGGTGTTCAGCAGCTCTCTGGCACGGGGTGTTGCCCACCTCCACAGTGATCGCCTCCCCTGTGGAAGCCCTAAGGTTAAAGATCACAAGTCATATTTAGCAGTAGGGCAGCAATCCATCCATGTGACTGCTATTAGCCACGTTAGCAGCATTCAGATGACACTTGTTCCAATAAAAACACTTCAGCCTTTCTTCACCTGTTATGAGTACTGCTGTCCATCAAGTTTTTAGCAAATATTAACTGGATACATCGAATTGTTATAGTGAGACGATGGCATTAATTCAGTTCAGTTAAATTTAGTTTATGCAGTGTAGAAAGTACAGATCCTACACGGTACAAAAAAAACTCATAATCTCTGACAGGAAGAACTCCCTTTAAACAAACAGAAAAAAAATACAAAGTACAGGAGGGAGCAAATAACAGTGAATAACATGCAGGGAGTGAGATGAAGGGAGGTCCTCACAGCAGCCCAAACCTGTAGCACTCTTAGAATTAAGTAAAAATGTCAAATGTAAAGCCAAGAGGGACTTTCTCAGCATCAAATTACAGCTAGATTAAGGTTTTCTAAAAGACACAGGACACAATGCTTAATGCCTGGTGACACTAGGGGAAAAGTCAACAGATCAACATCCTGTAACTCAGGCTACATACATCGTATTATCTCTTTACCATTTTGATCTCTGCTTTCATGCTTATTATTTTTATTCATTTGGACGATCAAGTGTCTGTTATTCTCCTAGGTGCCGATAGTCCACCGAGACCTGAAGAGCTCCAACATCCTGGTGAAAAACGACGGGACGTGCTGTGTTTGTGACTTTGGCCTGGGACTCTGTCTGGACAGCAGCCTGTCAGTGGATGAACTTGCCAACAGTGGACAGGTTAAATATCATTATGGATTCCTCTTTTTAACAAATGGTCTTTAAACACAACTGCCAAGAGATATCAAAAGCATAACCTGCAAATATCTGCGGTAATAGATTTGTAGCTGTCATATCTCACCATATCTGATGAGCGGGTTGTGTTTGTTTTGCCTTCCTCCTACTTCTCCTGAGAATGTGTTTGATTGTTTGCTGACAAAAGACAACTGACAGACTGATCAGTAATCAAGTGATGAAGGAAGAGGTGCAGTGAGTGCAACCACAACAAAATCCTGGCTGTTCAATCTTTTCTTCCTTTTTGGGGGGGTTTTAACCTCAGCTCATGCGTAGGCCGAAGTATGATTGTTCAATGTCACTATTGGTTCCACTCACAATTAAAAGTTGGAAATTCCCAGCTAGTAGGTTGTAATTATAACTTCCGTGACTGTGTGTGTGTGTCTCTGTCAGATATTATCCTGAGCTTAGGTTTCGGTGTAAATTCTTTTCAATCATGTGTGCGCGTGTGGTCGAACTTTTCTTTGCATAAAAATGCAACTCGTGCAACCACTCGCAAAACCATGTCAGCAGTATTTTTGCATATACAGCACATGGGAAATTTGATGTTATGTAAATCTCAGATGTTTTATGGTTATTAAAGCAGCAGTGAAAAGACAGATTTGGAAAATGCTCATCGTAAGCACTAATGGAACAAATGCATGTAAATGCACTACAAAGCTGTTGAACTGACAGAGTACCTGTGGTGGAAAGGACATAAGTCTTGCATTAGCATTGCAAGAATGAATTTGCATATACAGTCAGCTAGCTTATTTGACCAGTTTGCACATCTAAACTCAAAGCCATTTGGATTACTGCTTGGGTTACTGTGGAACAGTACAAGCCACCGTTTTACTCGTGGGAAAGTAGATGGAATGCAAAACGGTTATGCTAATTGACTTTGATTGACGCACAAACGTCACTTTTAAAGGCAGAAAACTGTTCCACTTTCACTTTCAGCTTATACGTTTCCATTACAGTCCATGATGACTCCAAACTCTACTTTACAAAATCAAAAGAGTCCCAAGATTTGCAAGCATACAGTTGCAAAGACGTGCAAACTATTAGATTTGACGTGCAGCGACTTGATGAGAATGGTATCCCTCTACTTTCAGTAAAAACTGGGAGAGAGTATGTTCTAAATATTCACCTAAGCCACTGAGTTTAAGCTGAGACTTGAAATAATACTTAAATAATTCAACATTGGACTTTAATCTTGTTTGGTTTGAACTCAAACTGATTTCTCCTGACAGGAATTTGTGATTTTGACTTGGAAGTCATTGATTGTCTTGACTTGTGATTTAACGTGAGGCTAAAGATCTTTATTTTGGACGTGACCTTGAATTGAGTTTGTCTTCAGCTGAGACTTAATTTTCTATATCTGCTTTTAGTTAAAACTTTGACAACTTGTTGATCTTGGCTTGGAGGTTGACTATTAAATGTAGGACTCTGCAGACTTGCAAAAAATATATATTGTTCCATGTCTGGCTGTGAAGAAATGCATCTGGAGTATACAGAAACACTGCAGCATAACAGCAACATTGAAAGTTGTCTGGAGCAAACAGTGCAGTAGCTACTATGTGTAATTTAACAGCGCACATCAAACAGATGAATGGCTAGACTAGAATCTCTCTGTTTTATGATGTCAAATGTCATTTCTTTTTCTTACCTGTTTCTGAATGAAGCGAGGAGTGAGTCAGGTCTTCTGCCACTGAGCCAGTGCTTTGATTTATTGCACCAGCACCATTAATCAGGCTTTGAGAGACAGTGTAGTGATAAGGTGATAATCTGTTTAATGCTTGGGTGTGCCTGTTTGTGTGTTAACCCCTGTTTGCTGCCTCTGTTCGGCAGGTGGGAACTGCGCGCTATATGGCACCAGAGGTGCTGGAGGCCCGACTAAATCTGGAGAACATCGAGTCTTTCAAGCAGACTGACATTTACTCCATGGCTCTGGTCCTGTGGGAGATGACGTCAAGGTGTGAAGCTATTGGAGGTCAGTGCACACAGTGCACACTGCACACACATGTAAACACACAAACGTGTTCAGTAATTACCAAGCTGTGGGAAGTATGATGTAATGTAACACATAAGCGCACACTCACTCTCAGAATAAAACAAATCTGCTCAGGTGAAGTGTCTCAGCAACTGAGATGACTCTACAGTGACAGCATGCTCTGTGAGTTTTGGCCTGTCAGATCAAGCTCAGCAGGAGAAGCAGTTGGGCAGAATGATGTTAACATGTCACATAATGAAGGTGTGTGTGAGGTCTAACTCAGTTTGTGCCGTGTGTAATGCAATGTCATAAAAATGACTGCTTATCTTCTACCTTCCTTTCTTTCCGGTCATGTCCCTTCAGTCATGAAACAACTGGAAGTATTTGGCTATTTCCTATACGTCACAATTACTAAAAGAAAAGGAAAAGGTCACTTTAATCAGCTGACTTCACGCAATACGTTTGAAGGCCAATGTGTTGAAAGCTGCTTGAAACTGCTACCGTGTGTGTGTGAGACCTACATAGTGTAGACCAGGGCTGCCCAATCCCGGTCCTCGAGAGCTACCGTCCTGCAGCTTTTAGATGCATCCCTACTCCAACACAGCTGAATCAAATGGTTTGATTACCTCTTCAGCATGCCATCGTGTTTGGCAAAGGCCTGATAAAAAGCCATTCATTTGATTCAGCTGTGTTGGAGTAGGGATGCATCTAAAAGCTGCAGGACGGTAGCTCTCGAGGACCGGGATTGGGCACCCCTGGTGTAGACAGTAGTTTCAGGACTACTGTTTACTGTTAGGCTTTTGTTTTTGATGGGGGCAGCAAGGAGGCTGATGGCCTCATCTGTTGCACTGCACCTCAACCTTCAGCTTTAGCAGCAGGAATTTGAGGAATGTCTGATGTGTGAGGGAGACAATCTGAACCGTGCGGTTGCCCTTCTTTGGGCAGGAAATCAGGGGGAGAGAGCTGGAGTGGTTACTGTACCTGCTTCAGCTGTGTGTGTGTGTGTGTGTGTGTGTGTGTGTGTGTGTGTGTGTGTGTGTGTGTGTGTGTGTGTGTGTGTGTGTGTGTGTTTTAATTTATTTTTGAGGCTCAGAATGTGGTTTTAGTGTAAGGGTTACAGTTAGATCCCTGAAACTTGTTCTGGTCTTGTCTTGCTTTTTCTGCCAGTTGAAAAAAATAGAAATAGAAACTCCTAATCCACCAAGCAATGAACTGCAGTCCAAGCAATCAGATATTCGTGGCCTAAACAGGGAACCGGTGACACACAACCGAGCTGTTTCACATTTGGCTGCATGCTGTATAATGAATAGTACCAAATCATCAGTAAAGAACAGAAAGGCAATTCTTAAGCCACCAATTCAAATGTCAGTGGAAGATCACGAGAATCGAGGACAAGGAACAATCTGTAGGGCAACAACACAACAACACACTACTACCTTACAGTAGCTAAACACGCACACAATTAGGAAAGGGAGTTTTGATACCACCAGTTTTGTTTCAGTGCTGGAAGGGAATCATTTCGCTCTTATGCACATGAGGGTGTGTGAGTCCGGTATTAATGCCACTTTGATCAAAAATCTTTCTATCAGTAATTCTCACCTTGCAAAATTAGATTGTACTATAGACTTTAAATCTTAGAGAGGACCTTTTAATGAAGTACAGCTCACACAAATTTGTTTTTGTGTGTTTTATTCCAGTCTCCTTAGAGTAGAGAGGGACTCTCTGTGGTTTATGTTGTTCCCTCTGTCTCTTGGGCTTTTCTAGACAGTCTGAGATATTTAGAATGAGACAGTCACATTCCAGTGTGTGTGTGTGTGTTTATTTCCTCTGTCTACACAGAGTGTGTGTGTTTCTTCAGAGTAAAGAGAGTCACCTGGAGACAGTGGAACAGAAATGGAGGTCTTAGACAGATGCCCTCATCTCATCCTGTTTCCATGTCTCAATCTGGGAGTGTGTGTGTGAGCGTGTGTGTGTGTGTGTGTGTGTATTTCCTCTGTCTCCACCGCAACAACAGGGGTCAGAATGGTGGATCGAAATACTACCCTGCTCTGGCATTGTTGTTGTGGTCACTTATAGTACATTCTCCGTGGGTCTCTGAGCATTTTATTTACTTATCCTGAATTAGCCTGCAGGGCGCAGCAGGGCCCGCATGTTCAGTCTGAGCTGAGGGTTATGCAGAGTAAATGGAGCAGGGAGAAAGGTTTGCACCATGCCAAGCAAAAGCCTTGTGGGCCATGTAGGGACACTGCCATTAGCAGCAGCTGGTGAGGGGTTGATAAAAAGCTAAAAGAACACAGAAGTTAATGATCAACATTTTGGAAATACGCTCACTTTTTACCTTAGACAAGACTGATACCACTCTCTGTAATTACTGTAGGGTTATTGTAATCTCAGTTGCCAGTTCATTCGACCCGTTTAGCTAAAAGTAACGTGGTTAGCCCTTAAGAACAATCCTGCCCTGATGATGTTTAGATTGAAGAATTTCTCGACACTGAGTGTGTAGGACTTAGTTTGTGACTAATTTTAAAATTACACGTACGGTGAAGAATATTTACAATTTTATTACAATGCAATTTTCTACTGGGAAATCTTGGATACATGTGTGCTGCTTTCTTTAACAGTTAACACCCCTCTAACTGTTGCTGTACCTCTGGCAACAACAGGGGTACGCCATGTTCCCTAGCAGGATATTTTCTTCAACATTTCCACAGGAAGTGGAACTCTTAAGATATACCCCTTTTCTCATTTCTTAGTTTGCATGTCCTCCCTTTCCTCTCATCCTCTTCTCATGTCTTACTCCCTCTTATCAGAGATGCAAAGTAAGGAGGGGGAGAGAGACACACAAGAAGAGAAGAGTTGAAGCAACAGGTGTTTAATTCAATGAAGCATCCTTGCATTGGAATCTCATTTTAAACTGATGTATAATCAGTAGGAAATGGATGGTTGGGTGAACAATAAATGCACCAGGTGCAGGAGAATGAGCTTGACCCACTTAAGTCTTACAACCAACAGACTCCCACAGGACACCCTCAAAGGACCCAGGTCCATGCGCCACATAATTTTGATGTCATAGCTGTGCAATATACTATTTTATATTACTATAACATCTCTGTTGGTGGCTTTTTTTCTTTTGTTTTTCTCTAAATTCTCTAAATAGCTTTTAGTTATTTTTAGCTAAGTGTATCTTACATAAACTGGCAGCTGAGTGTAAACATTTCAAGATAACTAAGTGTGTCATCTCCGGTCAGATACTAAATTACCCATTAAAATAAAAATAACGCAGATAAAGAGCAATAACAGTAAAAGACAAGTCAAATAAGACTAAACAGACAAAGAGCTGAAGAATACAGTAATTCCAAACAAACCAATCAAATGAGAACAGACATGAAGATAGGACTGACTGCTTCTTTCTTTTAAGTTTCAGGTATTCATTTGGAGGAAATCTGCTATTTCAACTTGTAACCCCCCCAATCAAAGTACTACTAACAGCACTGACATTAAACTTCACAGCACCCCAAGTGCTAGCCACAAACCTGCCACAGGAATTCAGCCCACAACTTTCTCTAGAGATGGGCGGATTCTTTGTTTCTGTGGAGAGGAGATTTTGTTTCGATGACAGTGTGGTTCATTAGAGTTTACGCAGGTTCATTTCTTGCAATGTAGTTTGTTTTGCATCAGTGTGGGATCAGTTTCATGTTATACTTCTCTCGAGAGTCTGAAATCTCTCAAACGCCAAACATGGAGATGTTTGTCTGGAGATAGCAGATCCCAGACAGCGTAGCCAGCCACGGGGTTTCTGCTAACCTTCAGGCCACAAAGGTTTCAGACAGATAATCTGAAAAGGAAACTGTCGTAAACCACTTTCCAGCACTTAGATTGAATATATCGGGATTTTAACTGCGGGCCCCAGACAGCAAGAGGAAAGTGAGACTGAAGCTCTGGTTGCAGTCTCTTTTGAAATCTCCTCTCAGATGAAATTCTTCTCATAGCTTTTCAAAGGTCCAGAGAAGGAAAACAGGCCCCGCCTCATGTAGACCGCACGTGTAGTCCCCATGTATCATTCACAGAAAAAGGACAAGTGTACAAGAGCCAAATCAGTAATGGAGCATGAAATAGGACCTTTTCCACTCTGTGATGTCTTGATGTTTAGAAGGTACTCCACCTCTTTTTATTTCTGTTTTCAACTCTGTGCTTCAGCTGTATGCAGTCCAGGAAAATGTGTGGTATTTATACCAGCTCCACAGCAGGAGATCTAAACAGCAGAAAGCTGAGGACAATACCAGGCCTGGCATAAATAGCCCTGCAGGGAATGGGCCATGCCCGGCTGGGTCCTGTTTTAAAATACTAAAACTGAGGGAACTTCCACATGTCAAAACAGGAAGTGTGGGTCTGTAGAGTCAGCGTTTCTGCACAGTCCCAATCCTAGCCCTCCAGTTTCCTGTCTGCGGGATTTTACCCCAACCTCCTAACTTCCTGTATTTGAGGATAAGCAGCAGGGCTGCACGTGGTTATATGAGACTGCATCACTTATCATATATTTCACCGCATCATTCTGCTAACCACTACATCAAAGCATCTAGTTGATATGGAAATATACATAGCTATGTAGACATTTACTAAGTGCTTTGAGATTAAATGGGAATTTGAACAGCTACAAGTGCCGCTTTCTTCAACTCTGGTCTTTCTGAATTCGTGTTTCCACTCTCTCACTGTACATAAATAAATTTAAAATGGGGAATTGACACTCATCACCTAAAGCTTATTCAGATAATAGGTCCTTTATTAAAGATACATGCAGAAAAAAACACTGGTTAGCTTAAGTGACAGCTGTGTGTTAGCCTAGCTTGCTCTGGTAGTGCTTCATAATGCAGCCCTTGACTTCCAATGTAATCTCCCATCATTTCTAGTGTCATTTTAAACAAACAAGGGAGTAACATTTGTAGCTGTAGTTTTAACGGTAATAGCAAATTATAGTATAGCATAATTTATACTGTACCAAAAATGTTTAGGTAGTGAAAATATAGAAAAATGTATGTAGATGGTAAATATTGAGAAATGACTTCTGTATCTCATAAAGGATATTGAGTTTGGAAATTTAGGATTTTACTATAGGTAGTGACATACCAATGACTGCATCTTTGGTCAAAGGTGGTAAATACACTTTAAGTTTAGAAAAATTTCCAAGTTCTTAAAGTGCTGTTGCAGACAATGTGAGATGATTTGAAGGTTCAGAGGTGCCAGTTAAATGGTTGTGAGGCTGTTGAAAGTTCACGAACGAACATTGAGCAGCAGGCGTTTAAGAATTGCAAACCAAACTAGTGAAACTTAACCAAACATGACTAATATTTTGGAAAACGAGAGACCGAATGTAAAGGGAAACTGAGTACTTAGCCCAAATAGAGTCAAGGATATTTAGACCTGGTCTAAAATGTGGTCAGCCTCAACTGACTAAAACACCCAGAGATCCACCCAGACACTGGACTGAGTGTGACCTGTGTGACTCACCAGGTCAGGATTTAGTTCCCTTTAGAATCAAATGGACTTCCAAAGACCATTGGTTTGGAGGCAGCAGAACAGAGAAAAGCAAACTGCAGCAAAATGTAGCACAAATGACAGTTTATTAGAGAATAATACCCAGTGTTTGACAGGTTGGGAAGAACACTTTGTTATTAAGCATAAGAACACTGACGTCCAGGGATAGATTATTTGCTAATTATTTGTGCATCATTTCCGGTGTCAGATGGGCAAACAGAAATGAGTTTGCAGTGATTAGTATCTCATTACACAGCAACTGTGAGATCCTGGGAGCCTTCCTTTCCGGGGTTGGAGGCAGACTGCAGCTGTTGTGAGTTCGGTTTCATGAGGTTTGGACCCAATCCCAGAGCCTTGTTTTTCATTTTTCATGGTTTCAACATGATGCCCTTCCACCCCCTGCACCCCAGCTATTTTTTGAGCATAAAAGAGTAAAAAAAATAACCGATTGTTATTTTGGTGTTCTTTGCTCTGAGGTTGCAAATAATGGCTTGTTAGCGGAAGCTGATTTGTTTGTTTTTAGACACGATCGTCATTTGAGTGCCAAAGTGGGCATTTTTCCTCCCGCCAAGGCTTCATAAAAGCAATTCTTTCCCACTGTCAGCATTATTGGTGCCAGCGTACAAGGCTCAAAGCTCGGGTGGAAATTCAAGCTCAGTGGTTTTGGGGTGTAATGACCTCATACCAGGATGCTTTTGCACTTTCTAGTAAGGTTAACTCAGCCACCTGTCACACTCAGTCTCCCTCTCCCTCTCTTTCCTTTTCTTCTTTATCTTAAAATTTTCACATATCATCATACGCACCTTTCAAGATTTTGAAAATGACAAATACTGGTACATACAAGTGGCTGTAAAGAAGGATGTGGTTTACTTGCAGCTCAGTTTAGGGTCTGCAGTCCATGTCTGATCTGTGAGTTGTGCTTGTGTTTTGCAGAAGTAAAGGATTACGAGCCGGCGTACGGCTCTAAAGTGCGAGAGCACCCCTGTGTGGAGAGCATGAAGGATAATGTGCTGAGAGACAGAGGGAGGCCTGAGATCCCCGACAGCTGGCTCAGGCACCAGGTGAGTGCATTAGACTGCAGTACTAATTAAAATTGTAGATGCAGCTTTCTACAATGTAGAACAAAAGTTAGGATGAAAATTAAAATAACACAATCAATCAATTGAGTGTGAACACTCAAATAAGTTTCATATTTTACATTAGTAAATATGTATCTATTGTCACGATTTTTTGCACACATAATTTTATATAACACAAGTGTACATTTTGAATGTAATAGTATGTTTAACTAATTTATACGATAATGTATCCCCTTTTGTACATTGTACTTGTTGTAGTTTATTTATTTTTCTATGCTTATTATTATTTTTCTTTGGTTTAGTTTAGTTAGTTTACCTGTGTGATGGACTCATAGCTAATAAGCACAATGGAGTGAGAACAAGTTTAAATAACTAATTTTTGCAGTAAAAGAGTAAAAGCCGGCCTTTGACACTTGAAAACATTTTTCAGCATAGGCTGTGGCTCGTCTCTTTGCTCTTTAAACAGTTTTGCATTTAACACTTTCCCTATATTCAATCAATCTTTTTGGTAAATCCTAATCATAAATTGCTTTGCTTGTTTGTGTGAAGACAGCAGAGACAGAGAGACATGTTAATGCTGACATAAATGCCAGTCACATAAGTGGAAGATTCAATTCAGCGCCAAATCACAATAACAGTTGCCACAGGATCTTTATATTGTAAGGTAGACCCTACAATAATACATACAGGGAAAAATCCAACAATCATATGACCCCTGTGAGCAAACACTTTGGCGACAGTTGGAAGGAAAAACTCCCTTTTAACAGGAAGAAACCTCCGGCAGAATCAGGCGCAGGGAGGGGCGGGGCCATCTGCTGTGACCGGTTGGGGTGAGAGAAGGAAAAAAAGAGCATTGCTCTCTAACAAATGTGATGCATTAAAGTTGAAGTACAATAAATACTACAACCATTTTAGTCACAGCGGTTCCAGGCAGCCTCTTTGCTGACTGTGCTACAGTCAGCCACCTTCTAAATACGGAGACAGGTTTGGTTTTAATAACAGTTTAGTCCCAGTAGAGGTGCCTCCAACTTTACTCTGCTCACTGTAAAATGGCAATTAGCTAAACTTTGGTTTAATGAGGTGAAAGCTGCCTTATGCATTTGTAACATCTAAAACCGACTGAGTTCACTGCTTCCAAATAATGAAAGTGTTGCTTTTAATTTGCTTTTTAACTTCAGTGCTTGTACATTTATAACTTCTCTTAGAACCACTATATTTGATTTCATATGTAAGAAGTTTTAACTAAACTAACCAAGTCTCAGCATTCCGTGACTATCTTGGAATTATCTGACTTTTATTTCAGTGGTCACTGGGATATAAAAACTACATATATAGAATAGTTTTATTTCTGCACTCATCTTTGCTTTTGTAGAATTCTCCTAGCACTCTCTCTCTTTTAAAAAGTTTCTATCTGATAACACATGCTCTCTGCCTCCCTCTACAGGGCATGGCAGTGATGTGTGCCACCATTAAGGAATGCTGGGACCACGATCCCGAGGCCCGCCTCACTGCACACTGCATTGCCGAACGCATCTCTGAGCTGGAAGACGAGATGGGCAAGCTGTCCAGCCGGAGCTCCTCGGCGGAGAAGATTGTAGAGGAACTAAAGATCCCAGTAGAGGTGGAGATCCCAGAGGAGGAAGTGAAAATTACAGAAATACAAAACATCATAGCTGTGGACTGCTCCATTAGCGACAAGAAGTGAGAAAAATGCCACTTCCTGGGATGGGACTGAGGACTAAACTCTGAATAGTGTCCTGGAGCTCAGCTCTTGTAGGACTTTGAGCCAAGCCGAGTGTGAGTCGCAGCGTCATCTGTCATTGTAGCCCAGCAAAGATCAACTTTTGGATGCTTTTGGTCTTCGCCACATTTAAGATGTGGCTCGACATAATCAGCTGGTAGCTACAGAACCAAAAAAGATAACTGGAAGCTTCTCGAGATACGCTGAGCGTGGCGAGTCTGACGGGCTTCTCTTCAAGGTCTCTCCACGAGAAACAAACTGGGCAATACATCCTATACCAAAGATATTCAGTGTGCACTTTACCACCTACTACTTATTACAGATGTTTTTATGTACTCTAACGTGCCTTTTGCCTGAAAGTGCCTTTGTGTGTTCAACTTTGAGCCAAACTGTCAGCAGCGCCTTAACACTAATGATGCTACAGATTCCATCCTCACCAGCAGGAAATTAAAGGAATACGTGTCTGTGGGTGTGTGAATGTATGTGTGTGTTCTTTTTCTTTCTACCAAGCTATGCCTTAACTTTGTTTTCCAGATAAGCAAGCACGTTGTACACAGAGACATAAACTGTAATACAGATGACAAATCAAAGCTAAAAGGGAAAGTCTTCCTTCTACAGCGCTTATGCAGAGATCAAAAGACTATATAAAGATGCATTTTTTACAACTGTGTATGTTTTCTGTCTGTATCACCAGGAAACTGAGTGTGCCAAAGATCGTTTATCCCGCTTTTCAATATGTACCATATGTAAGATATTGTAAATCTTTTAAGAATTAAATATATCTGTATGCTGATTCTGTTGACACTGATTTTTTTTTTTTTCAAAACTGTTAATTAAAACTGTGTCATGTTTCCTTTTTATGACTGTTTTGTTCACATCTAACTCCAACTGTATCATTAGTTTATGAGACTTCTACATCATCAGTGTCCTTTCTCTGGCCATAACACACTTATATGTTTTTGTTTGCTTAAGATCAAAAGCTGTAAGCAATAAACTACACAAAACATGCCAGATGTAGCAAAAAACTATAAATCAAATATGTAAATTTATGTTAAATTTTTTGGGGTCAGAAGTACAATAAATGTAATTTTAGTGGTTTAGGCTTTAATATATTTGGATCAGGTAAGTGAAACTAAAATGATTTAAAAGTGAAAGCTGGATTTATTCATGTTTGACCAGTTAGAGGCAGCAGAGCAATCCCCACCTCACAAAGTTATGGTAACTACATTAGTTATCAGCTGACCTATTTAGATACAGAGCTACTTATCTGTTTGTTTCACTTTCAGCTTGACTTTGTCCTCCACAACTGAGGAAATATCTGCTCTTTAGTTGCTAACTGCAAAGGCTGCAAAGCTTTATCATTTATATATGCATGCAATGCCGAGATGTTGAGGTTTTCTGCAATTGACAATACAAGGATTCCCTTTCATATACTATAAAGAAATCTAATCCACTGCACATGCATCAGTATAAACAAATGGATTAACAGTGGTCAGTGTTGGGGAGTAACGGAATACATGTACTGACGTTACGTATTTAAAATACAAAAACTGTATTCCGTTACAGTTACCATTTAAAAAGGTGGTATTTAGAATACAGTTACTTTGTTGAAATAAATGGATTACACGGCGGTATTTTCCTGTTTCACATTGTCGCAGGTCAGGACTGTTTGGGTTTTGTTTGACAGCTATGTTCTGTTGTTCCAGGCAGCAGCGTTACGGTTACCATGGTTACAGGATGACGCGCGCTACTGTGTGTTTCCTGGGTGAGAGAGCGCCTTTTTGTTGTTGTTGTTGTTGTTGTTGTGCTAAGCTAATAGGCAGAATGCTACAGGCATAGCGCTAAAAAATGTAGCCTGATGGGCAGTGTAGTCCGTGCTGCAGGGAGAATGGACTGCCATACCCGTTATGTGTCTGTGAGCGAGGGAGGGAGAAAAAGGAAAAGTACGAGCTGTCATCAAGCAGAAACGGGAGCTGGAAGCATGTAAATAATAACCACTGCAGCCAAAAAGAGTGCCTGACGAGTCCAGTTGTAAGTAAGCTATTAAGACTCGACTGTACGCTGTGTTCGTGTTTTCGTCCGAAACAATAAGTTCCGTTGGAGCAACAGATTCCCATGATGCATAAGTATTTTATCCAGTCTTCCTTCTCTCTCCCCAGCTGGTCCTGGCAGATGGCCCCGCCCCTCCCTGAGCCTGGTTCTGCCAGAGGTTTCATCCTGTTAAAAGGGAGTTTTTCCTTCCCACTGTCGCCAAAGTGTTTGCTCGTAGGGGGTCATATGATTGTTGGGTTTTTCTCTGTATGTACTGTATTATTGTAGGGTCTAGCTGATATAAAGCACTTTGAGGCGACTGTTGTTGTGATGTGGCACTGTAAAAATAACATTGAATTGAATTGAATAGGATAGAAACACTGTTGGGAAAAATTCCATAGGAATTTAAACAGGCTATATTAAATTTCCTCATTTATTTCAGGATTTTTAATCACACAATGGGCCTACATATGATATTGTTCTGAAGTTGTGTTTTTTAATTTAGTGAAACAACCTGCAGAACAAACAGATGTCTTACAATTTTGTGTTATTCAAAGGTTACATCAAATTACCAGGAAGTGTACCGCTAAAGTGTTTAGTTTGTATTACTGTGGTAACGTTAACAGTGATGTAATATATTGGACTAGTGCTGAGCAGCAGCGGTGTTCATGTCAGTGTCACAGAGTCATTAAATTCCACCTTTATATACACTTTGTCATCTGTAGGGCTTGGAGAATCGCCACGATAGCTCTTGTAACATCGATTGAATTTGGTTTGCTAAATCCACAAAGAGCAGCAGCACACTGGTCAGCCTTGTATACAAAGAAAACATCCTGGAGCTCACAGTAGAAATTATTGTGACTTGTATAGAAGTTTTCATCACCTAATCTGTCTTTGTCACTTAGTCACATCTTGTTTTTGTGTCACTCTGTTTTCTATTCTTGAGAGAAATTTGTGTGAAAAGAAATCAAGCATAATTTAAAATTGCATGCTAAGAATTCTTTTCCATTCACTTCATAAGACTTTATAATGTCCCTTTCCAGACTATTCGTAGCTGTACTACATTTCATTTTTTTGTGCTGTAATGCTGCTGTGGTTACTGCTCCTGACAAGGTGTCAGGAGCTGAGAAAAAAGCAGTTTTCACATGCAAATGCAGAGTAGGTCCAGTGTTAATCCACTTTTAGCTCTAGTTTTGATCTTCACCCCGTCTTATTTGACTCTTTAACTTCTAAATGCTCCACTAGATCCATCTAGTAGAATCTAACTATGTCTGTATGTTTGCTTATTAGAGGCTTTCACTGAAAACAGGTGAAAGAATCAAAGAATTTTGGATGGAAAAACAGCAAAATATACTTCCCAGAACACAAAATGAATGAACTGAAAGATGCTATCAAGTTCTGCAAACTTAATTCAAACTAAAGAGCTGTGTGATCATTTCCTTTTCCTATTTACATTTAAACTACTCATTTGATCCATTTTTATTATAAAATTAGAATAAGTAGTAGTTCAGGTTCTGTTTTTTTACGTTTGACTTGAATTCAGGCCCCAGAGCTGTAGCTTAAGATCTATTTTGTGATTATTTTAAATAGCACACTCTGATTTGGAGCACAGCTGCTGTTGCTGTTACTGGAACTTTGTTTTTTGTAGTGCAAGCCCTGCTTTACCTTTAAATACACAGTTACAGTGACTGAGAGCAGTCAGCAGCTTCCAAGCAGCCGAGGGTTGAGGGTCAGTTGAGCAGACAAGCTGTTTTTAGTGCAAGAGGCTTTTAGGGGCAGTGTGGAAATGGTTTTAGTGGGATGTCAGACACAAAGTGTGTGAGTGTGGTGCAGACATTCCTCTGGTTATTTTATATCAGGAAAAAAAGTAATGACAGGCTTGCGATTCCCATGAACCAGAGAACAGAGGGTACCACATCACAAGTAGTCATATAAACACACGTGCTTACATGTTTCTGTCCCTCCAAAGGACCTAACCAAAACGTCACCCCAACCTAAACATAAATCTTCTAAGCCCCCAAAGATTACGTCATTTACGATTTTCTTTTTGCCCTCAATATAATGCTATGTAAACAGATTCATGTTGAGGCGACAAGTGTACAAAGAAACACATGTACATGCCTACAAAAATTCGGGTAACCTGGGGTTATTAAATATTTTAAAATTATAACTTGCATAAAATAATGGCATTAATCTGTCTTACAGGTTCCTATATCTTTAACTCTTTGCCTCTTGAAGCATGTATTTGCATCAGACATTAGTGGAGGTGATCTCTACTGATATATACTGAGGTGTCAGATCTCATCATTAAGGATACAGGGGAGATCGTCAAATGTCACCTTTATGAAGGAAAAAGTTTGGGTTTTCATTCACGTTCCAGTGGCTCAGCCGAGAAGCTTTAGTGTATTTTTGCCTCACTATATAATATCTGTCTGGACAGCTTCCAAGCTACTCATTGATACACAACCTGAGAAACCTGAGAAGACAATAGGTCAACTTCCATGTTTAACAGCTGGTGAGGTGTTATTAATTGTTTTTTGTTTTTTTTACCCCCATTTTAAACCCAACATACCGTTACTGATTATGGCTTATTTTAAAGCAATCTGAGTCATCCAAATGTTGCTCCACAGACTTTAGGCCTTTGTGATTAAAAAAGGTCCTTTTGATCTCTTTTGGTAATGAGATGTGGTTTCTGTTTGTGCAAAACTGCTGCTCATTGGAGTGGACAACTACTCAAGTGTCAGCAACTACTTCCTGCAGCTCCTCTGCAGTCAGGTTAGGTTGCCATGCTTTTCCACCTTGCAGACATGCAGTTTGATCTTCAAGCTTTTTGATCATGATTTTTTTTTAATGACATTTATTACTGACATTTTAGTCGGTGCGAATGTTGACCTGGAAGTACTATGACTAGACAGCTGCCCCAGAACCATTCCCAATGATCAAGAGTCCTTGGTAGCCATTCATTGTCTGTTTCAATGCAATGATACTCTGCAGGCCAAACTATTCTGAAAGAAAAAAAAAAAAAGCAAAGTTAGTTTTATTTGTTCAAGGTTGGCCAAACTTTTAAATCCAACTGGCCTTCATTCCCTCCTCCGCCTCTGTTTCCCCTCCTTCTCCCTGGCTCACTCCTGTTCTCTCCATCTTAAACCTCATGCCACTCTTTGTTGGTGAACTCCTGGCATCCCTGTCTCTCATCAGAGGCAAACATTCTGCATCCAGAATTAACTTTTTTCCATTCTTTTACAGGCCTCTGTAGTAATCCAGGGTTTTGTGCATATCCCAGAAGCCCAACTCTGCCTTCCTGTTGCACTCAAATCACCAGACCGGATCAGTCGCTGTCAGATCATTTCCAGGCGTGATGCACCTGCGTGGCACAGACTTTAGTGATAACAGCTTCAAGAGTCCACCTTGTATTAAGACTATAAACTAATGTGGGCATATCTTAGATTTATGTCTCCCTTCAGGGTATAATCACTGAAACAATTACTATGTAATTATTGTACTGCAGTCTGCAGCAGAGAAAATCCTTTCCACAGTGACATGCTGTAGTTTTCTTCAGGGCTTGTTTAATGAACATGTCTGCCCTTTGTTGGACAAAAAGTGGTTTCTGGTTAATAGCATTAAAGCATTAAAACACACTGATTTTCAACAAACAGTGTTGCATCAGCATTTTGTCAGTAACTATTGTTAAAGGAGTTGTCTGCCTCTACTTCCCACTATCAAATGTAGGTCTATCCCCTTTTTGACCAAGAAACTAATGAATTTGTGGATCGTTTTGTCAGAAGGCTGAAAGGCCGAAGCGAAAAGGCGCACCCAAACACAGACTGAACAGATAGGAAGTTTCACAGAAATTCAAGGTTTAACATAACACTTCCCCGGACCGTGACATGTTTCACAGCACATATAAATATGCATACCCAAAGTCTATATAAGTTTAGGTAATGTATATTACAGTAAATGTTCACAGTACTCAAATAATAAATCAGTTATACACTACATTTACATTTAAGCAGACGCGACAAAGGTAGGTGAACAATGTTGGGATGATTACTCAAAAAGTAATGTATTACACACTGTTAATATAAACCTTAAGCTACAGTCCCACACACCAACACAAATCCCTGTCCTACTTAGGACACATGATTTTTTTTGTACCATTTACATATGAACACTACTGTAGGAACTTGAAGAGAAAAAAATAAAGGCTGCATTGCAACAACCCTTACTGCTCATCACTGCCTTAACATTAGTTTCGGTTCTTGGCTAGCTTTGTGTTAGCATCTGTCTGTGCAGATGCTTCCTGAGGATGGAAGTTTTGTTATCAGTATAATGCAGCTGTTTCTGTTCTAGGTGCAGTTTCCAGTTTGCTATCACAATCATCACAAAAATAATGTCCATATCCATATTTTCTACCTCCTACAGCTTTTCTGAGTGTACACCAAGTCCCATCAGGAATGTATTTTCATATAATCAAAATGTAGCAGGAGCAATAAGTGGTTGATGGCTTGTGTTCTTATCCAGCATTTGAATGTCTTTCATGGAGAGGTAATAATGATCATCTAGATCAGGCAGAAAATCAGTTTCAGGCCAATTATCAGGCCATGTTTCTCTTTCTTTCATGCTTTCTTCAGCCCCAGTGGCAAGCTCAGCACCCCTCTCTTCCTTCCACAGCCTCTTGTGCTCTTCTTTAAGTTCATTGTAAGTGCGGTTAAAAGTGTGGAAGATAGATGTGGAAGGGAAGGACAGGATGAGGATCCCTGCTAAGATGATGATTAGCGCCCCCACTTGGCCAGGAATGCTGCGTGGCACCATGTCTCCATACCCCACGGTGGTCACGGAGATGATGGACCACCAGTATGATGCTGGGATGCTGCTGAACATTAGCTGGGGGGTTCTAGCAGCATTTGGAGCCAGCTCACTTTCAGCAAGGTGGACAAGTGGAGAAAAGAGGGCCACAGCGACACAGATGAAGAGCAGCAGCAGGCCAAAGTCAGTCACGCTTCGCTGCATGGTCAGCCCCAGAGTCTGCAGACCCATAGAGTGACGGGCCAGCTTCATGACATACATGATACGCAAGGCCCTCATCACACGCAGGATTAGACCCAGTTTATCTAGAGTGCTCTTCCCTGCACCAGCAACAATATCGTGCACTGTTTCGTCCTTAAACTCAAGAAACAGGGAAACATAGTAGGGCAAGATGGCGGCTATATCAGTGATGTTGAGTGGTCCCTGAATGAACTCCAGCTTGCTCTGTGCATGGAAAAATCGCACCAGAAACTCCAAAGTGAACCAAGCCACGCAAATCGACTCTACCAAGAACATGTTTCGGCACTTCTGAGAGCATTCACCCTGCAAGAGTAACAAAAGACAGAAATCCATTGGTAAATTTAATTGATCTAAATGTACACAATTTAATAATTATCTTGTAGGCTGATAACCAGCATTGGTGCAAAACACTAGTTTAGTACCTTTCTTCCACCAAGGTTATGATGATGGTTGTGCTAATATGTAGCCTGTTTTCCCTTTGAAAACCAGACCACATTTTGACCGGTTTGAGAGCTAATTGTTACATAGTGTTGGTCAAGGTAATTGACCAACACTATGCCAGTGGTTCCAACTGTGAGCCGAGCAATTTTGTGGTGCCATGCACGTGGCAGATTGCAGCTATAAATTCTTTTTATATCTACCTAGTAGCAACAAATAAATACATGAGCAACTAAACAAGGATAAAACTAAAAACTTATAAATACTGTCAGAAACTACAGAATCTAATTCATTGGGTCAAATTTGAAGTTCCACACATGGTTCAACTTAGAAACATAACGAAAGTACAGTAAGTACTGACTGATCAAAGAGGTCTAACTGAATTTATTTACCAACTCTCTAAAGGTTGTTCCAAATTTTAAAGTCACATTAAATTGACTGGTGATTAAATAGCACTTTTCTACTCTGACTGATCAATCAAAGCACTTTTTACTCAAAGCCTCATTCACACAATCATACATCTATTCATGTAAGCGATTTTTTTTATACCTAAGCACCATCGCAGTCTGATGGATGCACCGGGGGCGGTAGGTTCAGTATTTTGCTCTTGGATACTTTGACATTCTGGCTGGAGAAGACAGAGTAAACCACCAACATCTAGTGATGTGCGATACCACTGATTTGCTTTCTGATCAGATACCAAGTAAAATTCATGGTATCGATGATACTGATGCTGTGTACAAAAACTTAATGTTTCATTGTACAGTATTTCATAATACAATATATAATTGTATTATGTAATTGTAATAATATAGCTTCATAATGATTACAGGACATCAGACTACTTGTTTTTATTGCTTAATAATGCAGAATTATCATATAGAAATAAAAAAAACTGAAGTTGTGCGCTATTTGAACACGTTGCCTGCCTGCAGCACTAAAGGACTCTGCGAGAGATGTCTGTCTTGCCCCAGCTGCACCTGTCCCTCTCCTCCTCTTCAGTTCGCCTCAACATAAGTTCATCATATTCTGTGATAGGATTTACCCTGAGGTGTTTAACAACACCTCACTGTCTTGCCACATGTATGGCAAACTGTGTCTTGGCTTTATGTGGAGGTAAAATACGTCCACACATGACTCCGTTTACACTCAGCCATTGTTGTGAGTGTGCACGCCAGGGGCCGTGACACATTTATACAGGCATATTTCGCATATGACCATGAAAGGCGTAAGCGGAAGTAGTTCCATCCAATTTAGACGACCTGAATGATATAGTTTCTTTCCAATTCAATTCAATTCAATTTTATTTATATAGCGCCAAATCACAACAAAAGTCGCCTCGAGGCGCTTCATAGATACAGAGAAAAACCCAACAATCATATGACCCCCTATGAGCAAGCACTTTGGTGACAGTGGGAAGGAAAAACTCCCTTTTAACAGGAAGAAACCTCTGGCAGAAAGACATGCTGTGGAAGAGAGCCAGAGATTAATAACAGATATGATTCGATGCAGAGAGGTCTGTTAACACATAGTGAGTGAGAAAGGTGACTAGAAAGGAAAAACTCAATGCATCATGGGAATCCCCGGCAGCCTACGTCTATTGCAGCATAACTAAGGGAGGATTCAGGGTCCCCTAATCCAGCCCTAACTATATGCTTTAGCAAAAAGGAAAGTTTTAAGCCTAATCTTAAAAGTCTCCCGAATCCAAACTGGAAGCTGGTTCCACAGAAGAGGGGCCTGAAAATTGAAGGCTCTGCCTCCCATTCTACTTTTAAATACTCTAGGAACAACAAGTAAGCCTGCAGAGCGAGAGCGAAGTGCTCTAATAGGGTGATATGGCACTACACTGTGTTCCTGTTAATGATAAACTACAAATTTACCAGAAAGTACTAAAATATTGATATTTTAATATGAGAATCAATTCTAGAACATAAATTACTAGTATCAGAAGAATCGATATTTCAATATCGATCTGCACACCACTACCAACATCCCAATTTGTAGACAATTCAAACTACGTCCTGAGTCACAGCTGCACATTAAGACATTTTCCCTTAAAATGACCCCACTGGCCAAAGTGGCCAATCCGGTTGTTCAGTCTGACGTCACTAGCCGTGTCTGGGTCTAAACTCCGCTGCAGGTCCATATATCAAACGATCACTACGGCATTACTGAGAGTTGAAAAACTGTCTAAAGTCTTTCATCTTTAATAAAATGATCAGCGTTCTGCTCTACCAGGTGTAACAATTGAGTTTAACATCCAGGCATCCATGAAAACGGAATTTATGACATTTAACGGAGTTAGAAGTTAGCAGGGAGTTAGCTCGCTAGCTTCTATCTAAATACAATATAGCATGTCCTGACTGCGGGGTTTTGGAAACAAATTAAAACGTACAGCTCTGCTATCACTTCCAGCATAAATGAAGACAGAAAACTAAACAGCAGTGACGTTTGTAGGGTTACTGAAGTTGGGCTAGCTGGTATATAATGATGTGCTAGGTGACCGCTAGCGACACAGCTATGTTAGCATAATATAAACAAGCTAACTTTTTTTCCACTCGATAAAAGTTACCGTGAGTGTTCTCGGTGGTCAGGAACAAATGTAATCGCATGGCAGGATGCTGTAAAAGGACCAAACTTCAGCCAGGAGAACAACTGAGATAATCCATCCACAATACGAGGTTAGTCATTCATATACTGCTGCATGGGCTGGGCTGTAGTTACATCCTAAGGTTTTAAAAACTGAGCTTAAATAAATGATTAGTGGTAATAAAAGCCGAGGGAGGTCAACAGGGATCACTGACTGTTTTAGGAGCTTTTTGAGATCAAATAGAAGAAAATACATAACATTAAACATGTTAACAACACAAAAGCCATATTAAACGCAGACTACTTTAGACCCGGAAGTAGGATTCGTCGCGTCATCACTGAACAACCGGATACTAACAAAAAAATATGCTTCCACTCCGACTGAAGCATTAAGCTATAGTATTGCAATACAAGCAATACACTAGAATATTGCAGTTCAAACTTAATATCTAGTGTACCAGGGCTGGTAAAATGCAGATAATACCAATACGTACTGTGAGCTTTAAATGGGACTTTAAAGAGTAGCTTTGCATGATTCACAGTTCAAAATGACCCTTATTTATCATAAACTGTGCCACAGTGCAAACTCTCATTTCATATTTGGAGTTAAAAAAAAACATGGTCGTGCACACCATTGCTTTGGTTGGTACATACCATAGATTCTTGCTGCTGCTGGTCTGGCATGGTGCTGATGCACAGGCTGACTACAGTGACCACAACCATCATGACAGACATGAAGGCAAACACTTTGCCTGCAAAACCAGAGTGGGGGTTCTCCACTGCTTCTCCCAGCTTGTGGAAGAAGCTTCCCTGCTCTGCATTTGCTCTCATCACTCTTCTCCTCTCCCTCCACTCTTCCTCCTTGCGCTGGTGCTGCACCACCACCTCATCCACTGAGCACATCATGCGGTGGTGGCAGCAGGGTGCCATCTGTCCTACATCAATGCCCCAGTACAGCAGCTCAGTATGCAGAGCTACATTGCAGACATCCTGCAGCACGCGGAGCTTCCCACGGCCCAGGAAGTTGAAGATCATCTGAAAGGCTAAAGGGTCTCGATCAAAGAAGAATTCATGACACAAGGGGTCGTAGTCATCACAAAACTCTGCTATCTCTCTCAGGGTGGTGCAGGAGTGGAGGTGACTCAGGCGACTCTGGGGGAAATCTTCCAAAGTACTCCAGGGAAAAGCATACCGGATACCTCCCACATTGATGAGGGCCCGCAAGGAAGGATCCACAAACCAAGAGGCATCACGTCCACGGAGCAGCTGACCACGCTGGAAGTACAAGCCTTTGACTTCAGTGTTCTCTGTATCTATGAAGAGGTGGTTGTAACTCTCATCACTGCTAAAGGAATGGTCATCAAAGCCAGCGCCGATGATAGCCATGGTGGTACGTGGGTATTTGGCTGAAGAGCTGGACTGTAGTTATGGTAAAGTCTGAAAAGATTGATTACATTAAAAATTCATACATGGTGATCGATGAGTGGCCTACCCTCTTATATTAGCTGTATATTAACCATCATACACTTCAATGCCAGTATGTAACTGAAACTGCTCTTTTAAAGGTCTACAATGATCTTCTAATGGCGCCTAATGTAGGAAATTGTTCTGTACTCATACCGCTTGAATTTAGTGCTGTCTTTGATACTATTGATTACTATTCAAGATTTTGGCTTCTATCTCTGAATAATCAGTAGATTCATCATCCTCCTTTTCTTCTAGATCAGGGATGGGGAACTCCAGGCCTCAAGGGTTGGTGTCCTGCAGGTTTTAGATATCACCCTGGGTCAACACATCTGAATTAAATGACAGGGCTCTGGAGAACTTCAACACATGTTGAGGAGGTAATTTAGCTATTTAAATCAGCTGTGGTGGATCAAGGACACATCTAAAACCTGCAGGACATCGGCCCTTTAGGCCTGGAGTTCCCCACCCCTGCTCTAGAAGGACATTTTGTTCGCGCGTACACCTTCTCCTCTTAGATTGCTTGTTTAACCTCCACAAGGTTCAATCCTGGGTCCACCGTTATTCTGATTTTACATGCTTCCTTAAGTAGGTATCATTTAATCTTTGTGCCTGCCGTTTTTTAGCATTTCTATGCTAATGACATTCAACTGTATGTGTCTTTTAAGCCTCACCAGCTGCATAGGCTATACACCCTAGTTGACTGTTTATCCCGAACCAGTGAGTTTTCACTTTTCTGTTTCTTTTATTTAAGGAATATTTCAAAATTGTGAATTATAGTCTACTCTTCTGAAATGTTAAGGCCTTTGTGTCACTGCACCTAGATTATAGCAGATAAATCTCAGCCATGTCTCCAAGCAACACAAAATGCTACGGTCAGACTCTTAACAGACTCTAGCAAGCAAGCTGACATTTTATTCTCTTTATTGACTCCCAGTTTATTTTAGAATTAATTTTAATATTCTCACCCTTGCATGGACAACCTCCAGACTACATAACTCAACTTCTTGTTAAACACAATGCTGTTTACTGTCTTCGCTCACAAGCTCAAAATCTATTAGCTGTCCCTCATAAGACTGAAGACCAGGGGAGACAGGGGAGCTTTTCAGTCTGTGGCTCCAATGTTTTGGAACAGTTTAGCTCCTTTTAGCTGAATCTGTGGAGTTGTTGGAAAAAAAACTGTTTAAATCTTTTCCGGTTAACCAGGTTAATCTGCTGTTATTTTGTATAGGCTTATTTTTATTCTGTTTTTAATAATAATAATAATAATAATAATAATAATAATAATAATAATAATAATAATAAATGCATGCAGATTTAAAATCTATTTATTTCTGTTATTTTCTTTCTCTTTTTGACTTTGAGTTTGATGTAGCTATTGATGTAGCCGGTAATCATTCTAACATCAGACGCACAACAATGGTGACAGACATTAAGTAGCCAAGTCAGACATTTTTTTTTTCCATTACTCACTTAAACTTTACATCTTGAAAACCGTCCCTTATAGAAGTCTGCTACAAGGAAGGTGTTTCAGATCATACACTACTGTCAAATTTAATTATGTGGACAGTTTTTGTTGTAGCCCATACAAATTCCAACAGGTGGTTGTGTTGTTTAAATAATAAAGAAATTATTTTTAGAAAATCTGCTAGAAAAATAGCTTTTACTGGGTATAACCAGTTCTAAGAAGGGTGTATGTAGGATGGCCACTATTGGCCTCTCTTTGGCTCTGTGCCTGCAGTTATTTTCCCTACTTAAATATCATTCAAACACTTGGGTTTTTTTCTCACATAACTACAATTTGCTTAACCAACATCTCTTAGCAAAAGCACAACACGTTTTCTGGTAAATCCACCACTTTAGTCATGATAGGATACGAAACTTACCTTAAATCTGTGTTGTGATACCAGTCCGTTCAAAATGCCTCTAAATATTCCAAATATTGCTGCTGTGTGTGAAACATTTAGCACTGAATTTCATAAAAAGTAATGTCCAATTACTGCACGGAAATTTGTCATTAATTCTTACACGTCTCAAGTGTAAGAGAAGCTCAAACCCAGAATGAACAAAGCCGTCCCAGATGATCCATCTGTTTATCTTTTCCTCCCTCTCTCTCCTCTCAATGGTCCACCGTTTGGGTGACTAATGCATGACCCTGTAATCAGCCTGAACATAATCACGACTCTTTGAGTCTGATCCAAACATCATCCATTAACTTCTGTCACACTGCATCTCTAAGCTTTGGGCTTAAATGTCGAAATGCCAACTCATCTACAGAAAGTGGGATTAATGAGATATATCAAGAGGATATAAAGAGAATAAAGAGCCAAACATGCATTAAGTGTCATCATAATACCAACTGTAGTCAGATTGTGCAGTTGGAGTTTATGCTGTATACATGTGTGTATGGCATGAATGTGCACAACAGAACTCATCATTTACAGATACATACAGTTGGAGAAATAAGTATGTTGAATTTGTAAGTCTGCTTAGTTACAAAGAAAAGAACAGTCTCTCTCAGTGTTCATTTTAATGGGAGGAGATAAACCAAAATTCCACAAAAAAACTCAAAGTTATGAATTGAGTATTTGATCCCTTACAACCCAGCCAGAATTCTGGCTCAGACAGATTGGCTGTGTCCTAAGGTTGTCACGGTCCTGGGTCTCCTGACCCAGCGTTTTTAGTTCTTTGTGATGTTTGTATTATTGTACTTGTGTGAGTTATTCTATGGATTCTAGTTTCGATCCCTTGCCCTTCATGTTTCTCTGTGTCCCCTCTGTTCTGTGTAAGTCTGTGTCTGCATGTTTGAGTTCCCCTCTGTGTCTCTCGGTTCTTAGAGTCCTCTGCCTTATGGTTTATGTCTCTGTTTCTTAGTTGCTGTCTCCACTGTGTCAAGTTCGCGTCTCTGTGTGATCCTTCCTGTTTTACTTTGAAGGTCCGTGTCTTATGTGAATGTGTCCTGCTTTGCTTGTCTCGTCAGTCCTGATTTCTCCCAGCTGTGCCCTCCTTCTGTGTCTCATTCCCCTCGTTACTCCCCAGTGTATTTAAACCCTGTGTTTCTCTGAGTCAGTGTTGTGTCGTCCCTCATGCTGTGTGTGAGATTCTCCCCGTGTCGTCTTGTATGTGTTATAATTAGCTTTTCCCAGTTTAGTTTTGTATTGCTTGTGTTCTATTTTCCAGCAATAAAGCTGTGCTTTTGAGTTCAAGTTCTGTCCCCGTGAGTTTGCGTTTGGGTCCAATCCCTGCCTGCCACACAGCCGAAACATGACAAAGGTGGCATGTCTGGGACAAGACTGTAGACCTGCACAAGGCTGCATCAGCAAGAAGCTTGGTGAGAAGGTGACAACTGTTGGGGCAGTTATTCAGAAATGGAAGAAATATCAGTCGTTGTCTGTCTAGAACTCCATGCCTCATGGGTAAATGATGAAAGAACTGGTTCTTATACAGCACTTTACTACACTTCCGGAGCACTCAAACAGCTTTCTGTCACACACATTCATATTTCAATTAATCCATTGGAGAGCAACTTAGGGTTAGTATCTCGCCCAAGGATGTTTGGAATGGAGACTGGAGCACACAGGGATCAAACCACCGCTACAGCGATGAGGTGCAAACGGTCACAAGAAAGCTGGTGGGTCAGCTCAAAATGGGAGGAGCATGTTATTAATATCAAGGTATCTGGGGCCACAGTCAGTAGGAACACAATTGCTAACACACTACACCGTAATGGGTTGAAATCTTGCAGATCCGCAAGCAACAATTTGATAGATAGTTTCATCCCACTGCAACAGTCAAACCTGCAGCTACAGTTTATCCAAGCTGCATCCTCTGCAGCAGAAATGCAAGAACTGCATTACCTCTGAAAGAGTCATCTCCATGGATTCCCACACTTTAAATATCCAGCAGAACCAAGAGTATTTGCAGCCTCATACAAAAATAGCTATTTTCCTCTTTAAACAAATTTACAGTGGGTGAAATCTAATGACTTACTTAAACTTCATTAAGGCTTAATTTTAGGAACATAAGCACGCTGATATACAGGTGGATGCCTGCTATAGCCAGCAGTTGTCTTCTAGGCTTTAACTATATTATTTTGAGACACTTATGATGATGGTGATGCAAATGGATTGTGTGACAGATAGAAAGGTTTGTGCTCCAGTTTTAGTGAGTAAAATTCTGCCCTTTAATCTGTCTATTGCTCAGCATAACTAGCAACTAGCTGTGCTTTTGGGATGTACCCAGATCTGTGGATACACCTCGTTATCCAAGATTGCCAATGAAACTCCACCCTCTTTGTCAAAGCTTGTCACCTGTGGCTCTAAATACCAACATGGCAGTGATCAAACACTGAAACCTTAAAATGCGTTCCACCAGAGTCAATTAAAGGAGACACGTTCAAATTCCTATTTATACCATTGCACGGCACAGAGGTTGCTCACAGGATAATCCTGTAGGAGTAAGCTGAGAAAAACAACTAAAATAATTATTAACACTAGCATCTAGACAAAAAATGACAACGTTTAAATGTGAACTTTGGGGGACGCCTTAGCCCCTAGCTTACTTGAGTCCCTGTGAAAGTGGTATTCTAGAGAGTGGCTTCACAGTGGCTAGTTCATGAGTCTGTCTCGGTGAGAAAGCTGGTTTACCCGACTGGCCCATATGCACATATGACCTGCAGTCATAATTCTAAGTAAAAGCAAGGAAGTATTATTACCTTAATGATGTGCAAGTAATAACAGAAAATAGCAATAAACATAGCAGTTCTTGCGTTGTGTCTGACAAAGAAAGGTAAAAGAAAGAAAGACCTCCAAGTAAATAACTTGCCGCTCCAGCTCCTCTCCCACAGGAAAAGGGCTGCATTTATTTTTACATTAAACATAAAGGATGAACTTACATGGAACATATTTGACATAAGATTAAAAGAAAAACACCAACACAAATCCGACATACCTGACAAAGAAAGGTAAAAGAAAGAAAGACCTCCAAATAAATAACTTGCTCGCTCCAGCTCCTACGACCAAATACAAACAGTGGGGAAGAGGGCTAGCTCAACCCATCACAGCTTCCAAGCTAGCCAGAATTATATATTCATCCTAGCATTAATGGCCCCTAAAACACATTTGTGGCACACACATACTGCACATTTCTAGCATCTAACAAAAACAGGCACAATGATGACAATAACTGAACTAAAATCACAATCAGAAACAGGGTGGATAAATATACATTATATGAGCATTTTACAGTGTTGGGAAAGAAATGACACCAACCTCTCCTACAGGGGAATTGTAGAAAAGGGCCAAAGGGGTACACTGTATTTATATGGTTGCACCGAAGAAGAAGAAGAAGAAGAAGAAGAAGAAGAAGAAGGAGAAGAAGAAGAAAAGATGAGGAGGAGCTCTAACTGATAATGAATCCGGTCTTTAAGTGATGACCTGATGAATCCTGCTTCCGGGCCCAAAGTAGTCTGCATGTTGTGTGTTGTGTTTTTAACATGTTTTAATGCTTTGTATCTTGTTCTATTTAATCTCAACAAGCCCCTAAAAACAGTCAGTGATCACTGTCGGCTTCTCTCGGTTTTTATTACCACTAATCATTTTAAAGCTCAGTTTTTAAACCCTTATATGTAACTACAACCCAGCCCATGCAGCAGTATATTAATGACTAACCTCGTATTGTGGATGGATTATCTCTGTGGTTCTCCTGACTGACATTTGGTCTGTTTACAGCATCCTGCATTTGCCCCTAACCATTGGGAACCCTCACATTAACTTTTAACGAGTGGAAAAAAGTCCTCCGTTCATTAGTGTTTGCCCTTCAGCTTTACTGTTTATGTTATGCTAACATAGCTTTGTCACGCTAGCGATCATGTAGCACATTATTTTAAACCAGCTAGCCCAACTTCAGTAACCCTACAAACGTCGCTGCTGTTTACTTTCCTGTCTTCATTTATGTTGGAAGTGATAGCAGAGCTGTACGTTTAAATTTTTTCAGAATCCCTCAGTCAGAACATGGTATATTATATTTAGATGGAAGCTAGCGAGCTAACTCCCTGCTAACTTCTAACTCCGTTAAATGTCATAAATTCAGTTTTCATGGATGCCTGGATGTTAAATTTAATCCGGTCGTTAAGTGATGACGTGAGGAATCCTACTTCCGGGTCTAAAGTAGTCTGCGTTTAATATGGCTTTTGTGTTGTTAACATGTTTAATGTTTTGTATTTTCTTCTATTTGATCTCAAAAAGCTCCTAAAACAGTCAGTGATCACTGTTGACCTCCCTCGGCTTTTATTACCGCTAATCATTTATTTAAGCTCAGTTTTTAAAACCTTAGGATGTAACTACAGCCCAGCCCATGCAGCAGTATATGAATGACTAACCTCGTATTGTGGATGGATTATCTCAGTTGTTCTCCTGGCTGAAGTTTGGTCCTTTTACAGCATCCTGCCATGCGATTACATTTGTTCCTGACCACCGAGAACACTCACGTTAACTTTTATCGAGTGGAAAAACAGTTAGCTTGTTTATATTATGCTAACATAGCTGTGTCACTAGCGGTCACGTAGCACATCATTATATATCAGCTACCCAAACTTCAGTAACCCTACAAACGTCACTGCTGTTTAGCTTTCTGTTTTCATTTATGTTGGAAGTGATAACAGAGCTGTACGTTTTAATTTCCAAAACCCCGCAGTCAGGACATGCTATATTGTATTTAGATAGAAGCTAGCGAGCTAACTTCCTGCTAACTTCTAACTCCGTTAAATGTCATAAATTCCGTTTTCATGGATGCCTGGATGTTAAACTCAATTGTTACACCTGGTAGAGCAGAACGCTGATCATTTTATTAAAGATGGAAGACTTTAGACAGTTTTTCAACTCTCAGTAATGCCATAGTGATCGTTTGATATATGGACCTGCAGCGGAGTTTAGGCCCAGACGCGGCTAGTGACGTCAGACTTTACGACCGGATTGTTACACCTGGTAGAGCAGCCACACTGATCATTTTGTTACAGATGAAAGAATTTAGACAGTTTTTCAACTCTCAGTAATGCTGCAATGATCATTTGACTTAGGGACCTGCAGCGGAGTTTGGGCCCAGACATGGCTAATGATGTCAGACTTAAAGACATAACTACAGGCTTGGAGGTCCTAACAGTCATGAAGACAAAGAAGTGCAAAACGAAAAAAGATGAAAAATAGATGAGACTGCAGCCAACAAAGTGGCAAAACAGCTGTGGACACTTTTTTAACAGGATCAGTGTGTTTGGAAACATTTTTTAACCCTCTCAAGGCAGGCGTTGCAGATTTGCAACAATTAAAAACTAACAACCTGACTACCCCACATACATATTTTATGAGTTTTTTTACTCAGAAGTACCACTGCAGGACTTGGTTGTGCATGAGAGGGTTAAAAGTAAATGGCATTTTACATTTTTGCATGAGCTCCCAGGACTATAATTAATAGTTAATGATAAATCAATCTTTTCCATTTAAAACTTTGTCTCTGGATTGCGTTAAGGGATATTGATGCCGCTTATTTCTTATCTTATCTCTAAGATGAAGGCTCCAGTTTCTAAGAAGCCCCTCCTTCTCTCTAGGAAGGCAATAAATCAGTAGCAGAGGATTCAGGATGGTTGTGGGTCTGCAGCAGCATAAACCTGTTACAGTGCTGTACTAAAGCTGCAGGGCTTTATTGCTCAACTGCTCCACGTTGCATGTAGGTTCAATAATGGGTAAGGGTTACAAACTGTATGAACTTTATCATTCTTTAATGATTTTTTTCCCCAAATCAGCTGTCTGATAAAGGCAAGAAGTTAAAGGGAAAAAAACTGCTACTGGACTTTTGCTATGCATGGATCCAACTCAATGCATGCCCGGCAGGATATAATGCTAAGTAACAGACTAATAAAATACTAGAATGCTGCTCACCAAAACTCCCATTAAAAATTATCCAAAAGGCGCCAACGCCACAAACATGGTTGAGACGTCCACATCAGTGACTTGATTTAGAAGGAGTGAAACACCATGGGTTACAACTGCCAGTGCTGGAACACCTGTCAATCAAAGGAGCCGCAGGCTTAACTGAAGGCCTTATCAGTATAACTCTGTGATGATTTCTTTTCACCCGCCTTACAGTTTCTATGAAGGAGAGGTTGTCCATACACGCTGTAAACGTGCTGTTTAATGCTGTAAAGTTGGCCATTGTGTGAGTCCACACTCATTGGAGCAATCCTCAAGTGGCAGCTTGAGGAAGTGCAGTTTTTGGCTTCATTTGTCAACCCAGTTGAAGCGAATGCATTCTGTAACTGTCATTATCATCCTAGTTATAATCATCGCTGTTTCTGCCACTTCTGAGCATCCTTGTAATGCACACGCCACCTTGGCCAGAAATGTGTTTTCATTATATTTTAAGCTAAAGATTAACCACTTGGAGTCCTTTTCCAACACACACAAAAAATACTCCTTCTCATGTCCTGTCTAAGACTTTTTGTGCACATCATTTTGCTTTTTTTGCTGTTGCTAATTGCTGAAGCTCATGCATTTAATTATGTTTTTTGTTTTGTTTTTTAGCTATCAATAAAATACACCACATAACCGAAATTGAGAGATTCTGTAACTTTCCACAGTAAGGGCAGTTTCAGTAATTTTCCACAACAGGGGTAAAAGGACAATGTTCAGTCCAGCAGTTTGGTGGTGCTCAGCTGCATGCAGCTACCTAAACGTTTGTTACACAACCTTGAGATCAATTGCACTTCTCTTTGATGCACTTTTGCACGTCTATTTCTGTGTTTCACGGCCATAACTGTACAGCTGCATTGTGCAGGGTTTCTTTTTTAACCTCCAATCAAAGAACAGTAAGGTACAGTAAAAACATAAGTCAGCATAACTATCAGTGGTATTAGCTGGTAAGTTTGTGTAGTGGTGCAGATGTTACTGATTACTGTGCATCCAAACCCAGATCTGGGAAATTCCATGACATCAGAAGAGTCCGTCCTTCTGTGTATAAATAGGACGGCTTAGTGGTAATGTGCAATAAAGAAGAGGCACAAAATAAGGCAGCATCACAGCTGGGAAATTTCATCAAATATGGAGAGACACATTAATGGTAAGACTTTTTCAGTGGAACTTTTAGTTTAGTTTGCAAAAGATCACTTATAACACTTATGTTATATGCACTTCACTTAGCACAAACTAGCACATGCTGCATCTTTTTAGGCGCTATAAATTATATTCTTTCATAAATGTAATGCTCTGATATGTTTAAAGTCATTTTGTATTTTTATTCTTTATATTTTATTCATGCACAGTAGAAATCAATCAGTATTCCTGCAAGAATAACAACTAAAAATGATGTTTTGAGCTTGATAACCTCATCAAATTTTGGAACAACACTCAGAGGGAAGGAAAAACATTTTAAAAAGTAAAAAAGGATTTTGAATTCTTTAACTCAGTTCCTCAGAAAGCCTTCCACACATCTAAACTTGTCGCTTTAAAGACCTTTAAATATTCTATTTGTTATCTCTCTGCACTGCTCTGTATCTGCTGGAAATAGCCCGGCCTTGAGATAACGCTAAAAGGAAAAAAACTGAATTTGAAATTGTTCTTTTCAAATTGAAAAGTAACATTTGTCTTTAATTGAATTACTGGAATGGAGTTCAAAAGATAAGCAGCAGTTTGTTTTGAGGGTGACTGAGTTCATTAAGTCCTACAATTTGGACTGTTGCCATAACTGACAAGGCCAGAGGTCAGCCAGCTCAGAGGTCAGGTGACAACTTGGACAATCATGCCAAAAGAGTGCAAGAAAGATATGACAAGACATGAGAGGGCATAGCACAGTGAGATTTTAAAGTTACACTTACACAGGGAAAAGGTAACGTAAAGTACAGTTAAGTGGCAGGTGACGCTTGAGCACAGGGTTAGTTCAAGCAATCCGCAGAGTCAGGAAGGGCTGCAATCAGCCTATCAGCTCATCTCAGTGCCAGCCCACATTATCTGATGACTCGGCTGACATGTTATGTGCATCCTATTGGCAAATTAGATATGGTGTGTGCTATTTATGCTGCTCCAACCTGCATGGAGTCGCTGCTGCCTCGACATGCTGCTTTGCAAACCCACCTCCCTCCACTGTTCCTTCTTTTCATGTTTTCTGTGCTCTCTCTGCCTTTTTGGTTCCCCACATGTGCATTTAGAAGGGCAGAGCAGATGGATCCTGCCAAATATGTGCATTTATGCAGCTGCTTTATTTTTTTATGATAATTATGCAACATTAAACTGGAAGTAACATTTGTGTAAAATCACAAATGTATAAAGCTGCCATCACATGAAAGCTGTTTCTTTCATTCATGATCTTAATGCCTCGAAATGAATTTGAAGTGAATCAAGAAATCGTTGGAATCAGAAGGAAAACTAAGAAACTAGAAGCAGGACTGGGTAATGAAGTGACATGTGTTGTTCCTTTCTTTTATTTTATGCAACAAGGGGACAAAAAAATGTTGTACTTATGAGACAGAGTAAGGCCCATTTTTTTCTTTTTTCTTTTAAGGTGTGAAGTCCTGCGAAAGCCAGGCCCCTGTGACACAACCTGAAAAATGTTCTCCAGCTGGCAGCTTTGATGTGAGCAGCTCCACTGCAGATGAACAAATAGCAGAGTCCTTTATCAGACAAGCAATGGAAATCATTGTGGACGAGGCAGTGAAGAAGGCCACTAACGTCCAAGAGAAGGTAACGCATTGTTGTATTTATTTATTATTTGAAATCCAGGGTATTTAAAATGGATTTAAAACATGGAATTCCAACTACTTTCTTTGAAAGTACAGTGCAATTATATTTACCTATAAATATTTAAAAGTTGGCACTCTAGAATAAGGGGATAACAAGTTTGTTTTTTACAAGAAACAGTTATAGTGTAAGTAATTTTACACAGATGGCAGCACGGTGGTGTGGTGATTAGCACTGTTGTCTCACAGCAAACATTTGAATTTCAAAAGGAGTTTACAGGAAAGTGCAGCGCACTTACAATGCATGATGTTATTCCAAAAAATTACCAAGAAATTAGCTTGGCAGTACTTAAAACGATTATAATAATTTGTTACACTTGCTGTAACACACCTGAAGTTATGCAAGACTTAAAATTACACATGCACCACCTAAAATTAATTATGACTATTTAAAGACTACATACACTTACTTACAGTTTAAATATTCTTTGTTTCGTGTAGCAACCTGACATATTTATTATAGTGTACCTACATTTAAGTATTTGCGAATTTGCATGAAAATATAATTACATTTTAATTATTCATTCAAATTCCATTTAATTGCAGGGGATTATAAAATCCTTGATTATTTTATCTTACACCGTGCTTTGGCACAGCCCTTAAGTTTGAGCTGTATTAGCTTGTTTTTGTTTACTTGTTAAACCATATATATTATAGACCAACTTACCTGTGATTGGCTGGCCCTCCCTAACAAAGGTTGGTGTTCTCACATTTTAAAGACATCGACCCGTCATACAGAACAAAGACAAAGCTGTGAGCTGACACTGTAGTTATATTTAATATAAACATCCATCACTGTAACAGTATGTAAATGACCAACAATAAGGAAAAGCACTGGTTAGTGGTTGCATTTAAAATCAGCAGCATTTAAAAAACATTAACAACAGAACTGAATCTTAAAGTTATAATTATATTGTTTGTTTCTGTCTAAAGTAATCAAATTATATGTATATATATTTATATTTAATTTATATTTAACATGCTTTTTTTTAGTTTTGTCTCTTTAGATGGTGGATAGTGTAAAATATGCTTCAAGTATGGTTATTGGTTGACCTTGACAGTGACACCTCTGTGCCTGTTTTCCAGGTTTGTGAGTGGCACTCCCCCGAGCAGCTGAAGAAGCTGCTGGACCTCGAGCTGAGAGACAGAGGAGAGCCGGAGTCTGAGATCTTGCAGAGATGCAGAGATGCCATCAGATATAGTGTCAAGACCAGTGAGTGTTCATAACTTTCAGCGACTGCCTACAGTATATAACGGTGTGTATTTATGTTATGTGCATTTTTAAGCACCTGCTTTGGAGGAAAAACAACTAACATGATGTGCCCAAACCAAAAAGAAACAAACCAGAACTCTTATTGTAAACTTAAACTGAACATAAATTTGAACTAAACATTTTCTTGCCTTTACAATTTGTCATACTGATTTCTAATGATGACAGCTTCACTTTTGGTGCTTCTTCTGTTTCCCACAAGCCATATGCCATGCAATATATACCTGATTGTGTAATAATAAGCATCAGTGCTCAATGAAGCAATCTGTTCAATGCCCCAGTTTACAGGACATGAAAAAGCACAATCAGTCAGTAACTGAAGACAAAATGAATATCTCTGGGCTCTACAGACAGATTTGATGTAAGCTGTCTATATGCAATGCTCTTGGATTTAAAATTTAAGAGGAGAAAGTGTTAAGATCTGACAAATTTGACGACTTCCCAAATTTCAAGATCAGAGGAGCCTCTAAGTAGGTCTCCTGACAGCCAGATACATAATTGTTCATCGATGTGCTTGCATACTGAGTGACTGTGACACAAATTTGCATTGCACCAATATGAAGTGTATGATTCAGCACAAATGTTATCAAATTAAAAGGAAAGCCACACTAATAGTTAGTATATGATCCTAGCTGTGTACTGTATTTCTGTCCCATCTCTGTAGGTCATCCCCGTTTCTTCAATCAGCTGTACGCAGGGATGGAGCCCTACTCTATGGTGGCAAGCTTCATTGCTGAAGCAGTCAAAACCAATCTGTGAGTCATACAACTTACTGTAAACCTGTAAGTCACACATGGAGATATTTATGCTGTCCACTGCTCTGTCAGGAACTACACTACACATTAAATCATACGCATATGTGGTTTCCGTCAGGTACACATATGAGGTGGCTCCAGTGTTTACCTTAATGGAGGATGCTGTGCTCAGAAAGATGATCAAGGTGATTGGCTGGGAAGAAGGAGGTGATGGAATCTTTAACCCAGGTACACTCAACTTTATACTTGTGTGTCCAACTGGACATCAATAAATGGGATGTTTGAAATCAAGAAAGATCTTTATCTTAACAAGTAAAGTCATCTTGGGACAATTACCTTTCAGGTGGCTCATTGTCCAACATATATGCTGTGAACTTGGCCAGGTACCGCTACTGCCCAGATTTCAAAGAGGTTGGCATGTTTTCTGCTCCGCGACTGGTCATATTAACGTCCCAGGAGGTAAGTGTGGATAAGAATTAGGGTAAGCCTAGAGTGTTATTAGCTGGTTTTCCAGAAAAGATGTCACTGCCTGCATAAGATTCACTACAAACAAGCAATATAATAATACTCAGTATAACTTACCTCCAACACATAGATCACATAGATGACCACCCCTCCCTTAACCTGAACCTGGTTCTTTCTGAGGTTTCTTCCTGTTAAAAGGGAGTTTTTCTTTGCCTTGCTCATAGGGGGTCATATGATTGTTGGGGTTTTCTCTGAAATATTGTAGGGACTTTACCTTAGAATGTACATGTAAAGCACCTTGAAGCAACTATTGTGATTCGGTCCTTTAGAAATACAAACGAACTGAGCTGAATGCACAAGTTTAATGCTGGAAAGCAGTGATACTGTAGCCTGTTTCATACAAATATTAACTGAAGTAAACGGTTTCCTTGCTTCATTCAAGATTAAAGAGTAATTCATTAGGAAACATTAAAATAAAACCCATGAGTTATCTGGAAGTATTTGGTGTGGTTGTGGAAGCCGGCAACCAGCACAGGCATGCATATTTACTGACAAACTCTTGCTTAATCTCTTTCAGTGTCATTACTCCATTTCCAAAGGAGCAGCTTTAATGGGGATCGGCACGAAGAATGTTTATACTGTCCCAACTGATGAGAGGTGCACTGTCTGTTTCACGCACTTTCCTTTTTTCTTTAAAATTCCTGATAATCTATGAATGCAGAGAGACAGAGTAGAGTGACTGAATTGAGGTTGTCTCGTGTCTTTTTCAGAGGAAGGATGATTCCCTCAGCCCTTGAGGAGAAAATAAAGTTGGCAAAAAGTGAGGTTAGTCAACCATCTTATTTTCCTGAGCTACCATACAAAGAGTCTTGAAATGGGAAATGAGCCAAAGGATAATATCTCATTCTGTGTGCACAGGGTGCAGTTCCCTTCATGGTAAACGCCACCGCAGGAACCACGGTGCTCGGAGCCTTCGATCCCATCGACGAAATTGCTGACATCTGTGAGAAGCACAACTTGTGGCTACATGTGGATGTGAGCTCATTATTTAATCAAGTCGTTCATTTAATCCCTCCTGTCGCTCAGCGTTGCTCATCAGTACTTTCCTCTTCTGTCTGTCTGTGCTCAGGCATGTTGGGGAGGAGCAGCTATCATGTCTAAGAAGCATAAACACTTGTTAAAGGGCATCCACAGGTAAACACTACGTACAAATCCCCCTAAGCATACAATGTAGTAGCTGATTTTTTTCAGCGTGACACACAACTGCAACTCTCTGTATAATACATAGAAATATATTTTAATTTCTACAAGTAAGCGTTGTCATTTAATCGTGCAGATTTTTATTGTAGTCCCTATAATTTTATCTTGTGATTTTCATTCTTTATCAAAAGATCAAGACATACTATCTATACATCTGCAAACCAACTTTTCTGTTACTGGTAAATTTGGGCTTCAAAGAAGAACGTAAACTTGTAGAACTGCATCCTACTGAGGTGGAATGTAACCTCGCTCTGTCATCTTTCATTTGTTTGATAAAGAGTTGACTCTGTTGCTTGGAACCCTCACAAGATGCTGATGGCCTCTCTGCAGTGCTCTGCTTTCCTGGTCAGAGACAAAACGGTGAGTCTGATAAGTCTGATAAGTCATATTTGCTGAATGAAAAAACGAATACCACCAGTAAAACCAGCAAGAGTGACAGCAATGTCACAATGATCCACAATGATGTGCCACATCAACAGAATGTGAGTCAGGTGTTCAGCTGGGACAGATGCCCTTTACATCCTCTATCCTGTGTTTTCATTTCAGTATAATCATAAGAGATTAAATTTCTTTTTTCTTGTTAAGTCTTCCTCACTCTGCTCCCTCAGAGTCTCCTGCAGCGCTGCCACTCTGCTCGGGCCTCCTATCTCTTCCAGCAGGACAAGTTCTACGATGTCAGCTACGACACGGGGGACAAGTCGGTGCAGTGCAGCAGGAAGCCAGACGCCTTCAAGTTCTGGCTCATGTGGAAGGCTTTGGGAAGCAGAGAGCTGGAGCAGAGGGTGGACAGAGCCCTCGCCATGGCAAGGTCAGTGTGGGCAAATAGAAATTATCAGTTGTCCTTCACAGTAAAGTTATATTTAACTTTTACGTTTACTGTCTCACAGCCATGACTGCTGATAACAAGTACAGTTTTCCCAGTTTCCTTAATGTAGAAGGCAGTGCAACCACGTTTCATTGTAATATTAAAATTTCAGATCAATCAAGAAGACATTTTGATTTCTGTCTCTTTTTTAAACTGAACACTGAAACCTGACGTGATGCAATTGTAGGTATCTTGCAGAGGAGATCAAGAAAAGAGAAGGATTCCGTCTTGTGCTGGAAGTACGTACTTGCATATTCATACATGACTTGAAACTAAACCCCTAAAGCTAACCTTCATTTCCATCTTTAAGGCAGTATTATTTAAACTGTTTTTCTCTGCAGCCTGAATTTGCAAACGTTTGCTTCTGGTACCTTCCGCCAAGCCTGAGGAACCTTCCCGAGAGTCCTGAGCTCTGGAAGAAGATCCACACTGTAAGGAGTTCATCACTGCAGAGGGTTATTTTAATGTATTCTAATGCTGACATGAAGAGATTATTCACTTTTACTTTGGCAAATGCATGAATTCTATTGTGATAAACAAGAAAAGTGTGACCCTTTCACACACTGCTGCCGGCTTTTGGTACATTAATATGGAGTAAAAAGTCACTGCAGTTTCTACCCTGCTCCTCTAGGTGGCCCCAGTGGTGAAACAGCGAATGATGAAGACAGGCAGCATGATGACAGGCTACCAGCCTCTTGGAGAAAAAGCCAACTTCTTCAGGATGGTTGTGATCAGTCCTCAGGTCAGCAGGCAGGACCTGGACTTTGTCCTGGATGAGATCCATAATCTGGGAAAGGACTTGTGATTAATGATCGGCGTATGCAAAGAGCCTTCCTATGACACAGATGGATCTGTCAGGAATTTTCACAGCACTATCAGACAAGTGATGCAACTTAATAACAAAGATGTCTGATTATCTGTAAATATTTCATCTGTAAATACCAACCAGACAACTAAAATAAATGTCAGAATTCCACACGCTGTATAACATTTGTGTTTTGTTTTGTTTTATCTAAATATATATTTGTCTTTCAGCAATGCCCATGTGTTTTCGCTCCCTGAATAATTATGTTATGCATTGTTATGCAGGCCAGTAACAGCCAAACCGGTCTTCATGTTTTCCATCCCATTCTTGTAAACATGACATGGTGTCAAAGATACTTTGAGGGAAATTTCTTCAATTTTAGCATGAAACATCAGGGTCACTGTAAACCCACAAAGTGCAGCTTTGGTCATAAAACAAGATCAACCTACGTAGTAATTATTCACACAAATATTTAGTAGAATAAAATGAGGAAACACTGATATTTCTTAGAAGGTGAAAAGTCAATGTGAATTTAATTCAATTCAATTTTATTTATACGGCACCAAATCACAACAGCAGTTGCCTCAAGGTGCTTTATATTGTAAGGTAGACCCTACAATAATGCATACAGAGAAAAAAACAACAATTATATGACCCCCTATGAACAAGCACTTTGGCAACAGTGGGAAGGAAAAACTCCCTTTTAACAGGAAGAAACCTCCAGCAGAACCAGGCTCAGGGAGGGGCGGGGCCATCTGCTGCGACCGGTTAGGGTTAAGTTAGAAAGAAAGGAAGACAGAATAAAAGACATGGCTGTGGAAGAGAGCCGGAGATTAATAACAAGTGTAATTCATTGCAGAGAGGTCATAGTGAGTGAGAAAGGCGACTGAAGAAGAAACACTCAGTGCATCATGGGAATCCCCCAGCAGCTCACACCTATTGCAGCATAACTAAGGGAGGATTCAGGGTCACCTGGTCCAGCCCTAACTATATGCTTTAGCGAAAAGCAAAGTGTTAAGCCTAATCTTTAAAGTAGAGATAGTGTCTGTCTCCTGAATTCAAACTGGAAGCTGGTTCCACAGAAGAGGGGCCTGAAAACTGAAGGCTCTCCCTCCCATTCTACTTTTAAATACTCTGGGGGGACGGGGGAAACAAGTAAGCCTGCAGTGCGAGAGCGAAGTGCTCTAATGGGGTGATATGGTACTATAAGGCCATCAAGATAAGATGCGGCCTGATTATTCAAGACCTTGTATGTGAGGAGCAAGATTTTGAATTCAATTCTGGATTTAACAGGAAGCCAATGAAGGGAAGCCAATATAGGAGAAATATGCTCTCTATTCTAGTCCCTGTCAGGACTCTTGCTGCAGCATTTTGGATCAACTGAAGGCTTTTCAGTGAGTTTTGAGGACATCCTGATAATAATGAATTGCAGTAGTCCAGCCTGGAAGTAATAAATGCATGAACTAGTTTTTCAGCGTCACTCTGAGACAGAATATTTCTAACTTTAGAGATGTTGCACAAATGGAAGAAAGTAGTCCTACATATTTGTTTAACTTGTGCATTGAAGGAGATATCCTGGTCAAAAATGACTCCAAGGTTCCTCGCAGTGTTACTGGAGGCCAAGGTAATGCCATCCAGGGTAAGAATCTGGTTACATCAATGTGTGTGATGCATTTCCTGTAAGAGTCTGGAAAAGGCATGGATGTGATACTTGACCAGTTGTTAGTGGCACATTACCACAGAGACTGAAGTTTTCTTTTAATAATTATTCTATTATCTGTCGTTTTTGTGGCTTTGGTTGCATTTGTTTGTGGATGTTTTTCACACACCACCACCAGCATGTCATAAATTCTACATACAATACATACATATATGTGTAGATATATTTTGTCTGCTATCTCTGTTTGCTTTTGTCTTCCTTTCATTCTGGGCCCTGCATAAAGATTCATTTATTTGTGAAAAGAAGCCAGCTAAGATACTTTATTTCAAGTTCGCTGGGGTATTTCTCTGATGTTGACTTAAATACCCTGCTGCCAGCTGCTGCTTCCATTATGAACTTCTGCAGAGTCACAAAGGATTTTAGGTCACTGGCATCTACAAAGATATGCTCACTTAGCGAGATAAACATGAATGCATGCTGTGGCTGTCAAGCCACAGTGATTGTGTGGGGCCTCTGCTGACCAGCTGCTGTGTTCTGGTAAAACATTAACACATCTTTGTTGGATTATGTGAGCACTCTTAGTGCAAGCTAGCGGATTAATGAGCCATTCACAAATTGATCAGTGAAATCAGTTTTGGGACTTTAATAAAAAGACAAACAGCATGTCACTCTCACATATAAAAACTGTGGCATAAAAATAAATCAAGAGGAAATCAGGTAGCAGGCAAACAAACATACATCTCTGCCCCTGTCGTTACATCACTTCCCTGCCTTACTTACATTTAAATAGATTAAATAAATTTATTGTAAACAACAAAAGGAAGTGAAAACTGAAAGGTGGAGGGGGCTCCATAATGGTGGTGGTAAAACCGGCCCTGTTCTCAACAAGCCTGCCCCTGATGTGCAAAGCTGGGGAGTCATCACAAGTCCTTTCCCAGATTGTTGATCTCATCCAGGACAAAGTCCATGTCCTGCCTGCTGACCTGAGGACTGATGATGATCATCCTGAAGAAGTTGGCCTTTTCTCCGTGTGGCTGGTAGCCCACCATCATGCTGCCCTTCTTCATCATGCGCTCTTTGATCACAGGTGCCACCTGCAGGAGGTGGGAGGAAACACTGCAATGACTGGCACAAAACACACGGGAGGATTTGGTCATCGTCAAATTTTAGAATGTCACTTTTAGGTGGTTAACGACTTACTTTGTGGAGCTTTTCCCAGAGCTCAGGGCCATCTGGAAGGGTTTGCAAGCTGGGTGGAATGTACCAGAAGCAAATATTTGCATATTCAGGCTGTAGAGATATAAAATTGAGATGTATGCACTTCTATAAATAAATAAAAACATGAATGAAATGCTTCTTTTCATAGTTCGTAATGACATGAAATTTAGTGGTTTAGTGTGAATTAACTTACTTCCATCAGCAGACGGAATCCTTCTCTTTTCTTGATCTCTTCTGCCAGATATCTGTGATGAAGAAAATTTAGCTTCAGATCGCAGCACAGATTTATATCATCATTTCCACCGCTCAACATACAAGCCATAATAATACTTAGTCTTAGGAGTGGAGCCCGTCCCAGCTGTCATAGGGAAAGTCTTTGCATTTATCACAATATTTTCAGAATTGGGGTTAATAATAAAGTAACTGTTTTTTTAATTCAATCATTAGTCTTTCATATGGATAATTAACTAGATATTTTTGATTTATTAAAGCAAATATATCTGTAAAATGCATTGAGAATGCACTATATAGCCTAGGGGTTGTATAGTGTGCTAGCCAATCATTTTAAAAAGAGTAATATTTTTCATTAATTAAGTAATTTATTATAATGTTACTGCATATTTTGCATTTTTATTATTTTTATTTTATTGAAATTAAACATAAATGATAATAATGCCATTCCACATTTTTGCTTATTACTGAGGTCATTCACAGAAATGGCCACTAGAGTGCACTGTGCACCAGCTTAGTCCCCACAGTCGTGCACATAGTTTCATATTGTCAGTTAAAGTTAGAGCAGTTAGTTCACAGCAGTCCTCAGTCTCTGTGCATGAAGCACTGCTGGGTCTATTCTTCTGTAATTTATGCTGCAAAGCCTGTATTCCATGAATGAGCAATACTTCTGTGGTGTGAAGGACCACTACATAAATTTTTGGTTCCTATTTCTGATTTAGTAAATATTGCCATGCGGTCACTGTGATATTTATCTGCAGCCCATGGTTCCTCAGACTGACCTTGCCATGGCGAGGGCTCTGTCCACCCTCTGCTCCAGCTCTTTGCTTCCCAAAGCCTTCCACATGAGCCAGATTTTGAAAGCATCTGGCTTCCTGCTGCACTGCACCGACTTGTCCCCCGTGTCGTAGCTGACATCGTAGAACTTGTCCTGCTGGAAGAGATAAGAGGCCCGTGCAGAGTGGCAGCGCTGCAGGAGACTCTGAGGGAGCACAAGGACACAGATGAGTTATATAGAGTGATTTTATATTTTAACAGGAGGTAATAGACTCTGGTATATCAGTCGGAGAACCTTTTTTTATTTATGTCAGCACAAGAAACACAGGAAACCAGGACTTGTAGTCTGCACAAGGCTAGATAATGATGGGTATTTCGCACTGTACTGAGTGTTACCTTTTACTCTGTTTATAGTTGTTTTTCCTTCAGTGATTCTTAATCAGTTTGGAAAAAGTGTAAACCTACACATGTTGACACCATAATGCAACTAGGCCTTTATGCGAGCATTTAGCATTATATATAAATCCAAAATGTGGAACTACAAGAGAACTAGTCTGCAGTGAACTGTACTGGCAGGTCCACCCCAGGCCCAAAGCTCTGCTGAATGACTGTGCTGAAGCACATAGCTGTCTAATGCTCCACTGTTTATATACAGGGAGTGCAGAATTATTAGGCAAATGAGTATTTTGTCCACATCATCCTCTTCATGCATGTTGTCTTACTCCAAGCTGTATAGGCTCGAAAGCCTACTACCAATTAAGCATATTAGGTGATGTGCATCTCTGTAATGAGAAGGGGTGTGGTCTAATGACATCAACACCCTATATCAGGTGTGCATAATTATTAGGCAACGTCCTTTCCTTTGGCAAAATGGGTCAAAAGAAGGACTTGACAGGCTCAGAAAAGTCAAAAATAGTGAGATATCTTGCAGAGGGATGCAGCAGTCTCAAAATTGCAAAGCTTCTGAAGCGTGATCATCGAACAATCAAGCGTTTCATTCAAAACAGTCAACAGGGTCGCAAGAAGCATGTGGAAAAACCAAGGCGCAAAATAACTGCCCATGAACTGAGAAAAGTCAAGCGTGCAGCTGCCAAGATGCCACTTGCCACCAGTTTGGCCATATTTCAGAGCTGCAACATCACTGGAGTGCCCAAAAGCACAAGGTGTGCAATACTCAGAGACATGGCCAAGGTAAGAAAGGCTGAAAGACGACCACCACTGAACAAGACACACAAGCTGAAACGTCAAGACTGGGCCAAGAAATATCTCAAGACTGGTTTTTCTAAGGTTTTATGGACTGATGAAATGAGAGTGAGTCTTGATGGGCCAGATGGATGGGCCCATGGCTGGATTGGTAAAGGGCAGAGAGCTCCAGTCCGACTCAGACGCCAGCAAGGTGGAGGTGGAGTACTGGTTTGGGCTGGTATCATCAAAGATGAGCTTGTGGGGCCTTTTCGGGTTGAGGATGGAGTCAAGCTCAACTCCCAGTCCTACTGCCAGTTTCTGGAAGACACCTTCTTCAAGCAGTGGTACAGGAAGAAGTCTGCATCCTTCAAGAAAAACATGATTTCCATGCAGGACAATGCTCCATCACACGTGTCCAAGTACTCCACAGCGTGGCTGGCAAGAAAGGGTATAAAAGAAGAAAAACTAATGACATGGCCTCCTTGTTCACCTGATCTGAACCCCATTGAGAACCTGTGGTCCATCATCAAATGTGAGATTTACAAGGAGGGAAAACAGTACACCTCTCTGAACCGTGTCTGGGAGGCTGTGGTTGCTGCTGCACGCAATGTTGATGGTGAACAGATCAAAACACTGACAGAATCCATGGATGGCAGGCTTTTGAGTGTCCTTGCAAAGAAAGGTGGCTATATTGGTCGCTGATTTGTTTTTGTTTTGTTTTTGAATGTCAGAAATGTATATTTGTGAATGTGGAGATGTTATATTGGTTTCACTGGTAAAAATAAATAATTGAAATGGGTATATATTTGTTTTTTGTTAAGTTGCCTAATAATTATGCACAGTAATAGTCACCTGCACACACAGATATCCCCCTAAAATAGCTAAAACTAAAAACAAACTAAAAACTACTTCCAAAAACATTCAGCTTTGATATTAATGAGTTTTTTGGGTTCATTGAGAACATGGTTGTTGTTCAATAATAAAATTATTCCTCAAAAATACAACTTGCCTAATAATTCTGTACTCCCTATAGACAGATAGACTGGTGATCTGTCCTAGCCCCAACTTGTTAATTAAGCGCATGTGGCTGGTCATATTTCTCTGATGTACATTCATATTCCAGTCATGTCTGCTGAGTTGTGTGAGCTGGACTGTAACACTAAACTTTTCAGCAAGAATTTCAACAACCACTGATGGACCGACATAAAACAGGCCTCACCTTTATGTTAACCTTAAAGTATTCATTAAGGTATTTGTCACATAGATATAATTACATATGAAGCAATGTCCAAACATAACTCAGTTAAAACAACAACAACAACAACAACAACCAATATATACGTATGTATGTATATAGGGTGTATGGCTTATGTAAAAATGAAGATGGGTCCGGACACATAAAGAGTACAATTATTGTCTAGAATGGTAAACTCTACATTTCCAGTTTGAATTTCTGTTAACAGAAAGAGCACAAGAGCCCAGTGAGAGATTAACAATGGTGTGAATTTGCAGGCCTTGAGAGAAGTGAGTGGGAGCCAAACCTAACATTCAACTGACCTTTTGTGTAGTTGAATGTTAAAGTTTTCTTTCTAACTTGTGTAGCTAACACACAAGTAGTGACAAGCTTGTTATAATTTATAACTTTTTTCCTGTCAAACATTTAGCCTGACTATATGGAGCCGTAAAGAGGCTGAAAATGTAAGAAGCCACAGTCACATGTGCTGTTTCTGGACCACAGATGAGGAGTCTGTTGATGAGGATTATTCATGCTTACCGTTTTGTCTCTGACCATGAAAGCCGAGCACTGCAGACATGCCATCAGCATCTTATGAGGGTTCCAGGCAACAGAGTCGGCTCTGATGAAAAACCACAAAGCAGGAGGAGAGGTTACAACAGGAAACGATCAGCATTTCACTTTACTAAGAGGCAATGATGCCTTCATCCGTACAGCTGCCTGTTTACCTGTGGATGCCCTTTAACAGGTGTTTATGCTTGCTGGACACCAGAGCTGCTCCTCCCCAACATGCCTGAGGAAAAAAGAGAATATTATAATAAGAAGAGCTGATTGTCAGACATGGTTACAGGAAATAAATAAATTGATTAATTAATCATAGGGCTCACATCCACATGCAGCCACAGGTTGTGCTTCTCACAGATGTCGGCAATTACATCGATGGGATCAAACACTCCGAGCACTGTGGTTCCTGCGGTGGCGTTTACCATGAAGGGAACTGCACCCTGAACACACGCACATGAACATTTTGTTCAATAATTCTGTAACTTTAATTAAAGCCCATCACAGCAGCCAGCGACTGCTCGCTCACCTCACTTTTGGCAGACAGTATTTGCTCCTCCAGAGCAGAAGGAATCATCTTCCCTCTGAAAAACACACACAGCAACTCATCATTCAGTCAGCTTACTAACTCATTTTTACCCCAGCAGACTAAGCGTCATTTTCACTGAAACACAATGAGGTATTCCCACACCAAGTCTGGACCGTGCAATGCCAGGTCCCTCTGTAGGTGTAAACAGACGGGAGTGTGCGAGTGGCTCTTTACCTCTCATCAGATGGTATCGCGTAAACATTCTTTGTGCCAATCCCCAGCAAAGCTGCTGCTTTGGAAATGGAGTAATGACACTGAAAGAGATAAAGGAAGAATTATGCAACAATTACGGTCGTACAAAGCAGATCTAATTTCACCGCGCGACCCGTTCTTCAAAGAATCTGGTAGATTTGCAAGGCGAGCATCCCCTCAAGAGATGCAAGATTTGTCTGCTTAATCAAGCAAGTAAAACATTCATGCCAACATTCATTTGTGTTAAAGAGGCCAGAAAAGAATGTTTTGCTTATTAAGAGGGTTAGACAAAAGACAGAGAAGAGCTTCTTCTGAGACAAATTATATTTAGGATTTACTTTTAGGAAGTAAGAAAATGTGGCCAAAAAAAACAATCGGTCAAAGAATTTTTTTTGTAATGACTTTTAGAAAACGTACCTCCTGTGACGTGAACATGACCAAGCGTGGAGCTGCAGAGAGGCCGTTCTCCTTTATGTCAGGGCAGCAACGGTACCTGGCTAAGTTCACAGCATACATGTTGGACATTGAACCGCCTGGAAGGGAAAAACGTAGGAGATGTTTATTTTCTTAAGAAAAAGATATTAACATTCTACTGTGTGTCCAAAAAGGTTGTGACAAAGTGCAATGATGCACAAATCAAAGCCTTTATTTTACTGAAATATGGTGCACACAGTTCAAAACACATAATCTGTGGCGGTGTGGAAGCTTTTGTGTACACGGCATGGGCAACCTTAACAATTGTAGAGGCAGCGTAATCAGAGACATATACTACCACCAAGATTATCCTTATTTCTCAAAGAATCGTAATATAACACAACTGATTGACTCATTACAAGAAGTTGCTAAACTGGCTTTTCTGTAATACGAACCTGTCACCCTCCCCGGATGCATTATCATGCAGCTTTTAAGCTGTTGAGCAGTTAAATTCCTGTATCAGCCAGTATAGTATAAGCATTTGGTTTTCATCACTACAATGATTGGCTATCTTCTAAAAAATGTGCAAGGTGTTGTTAAAAGAAGAGGTGATGTCATAGTCTCATTTTTTTTTCAGTTTCATGACTTGATATGTTGACGTTCTTTCTCCAACTCTGGTATACCTGCTGTTATTATCTGTCGGCGATTATACCTGCATTGAAGATTCCATCTCCGCCATCCTTCCAGCCAATCAACTCCATCATCTTCTTCAACACAGCTTCCTCCGCCAGCGTGAAGACTGGAGCCACCTCGTATGTGTACCTGATTAAAAACCAAACCAAATCTTACAACAGTACTGAATATTGAATGATCCTGTAAGATTTCTCTACAAAGTATTTAGCTGTAAATAAGTGCAGTACTCACAGACTGGGCTTGAGAGCCTCAATAATGAAGCTTGCCACCATAGAGTAGGGCTCCATCCCAGCATACAGTTGGTTGAAGAAACGAGGATGAGCTAAAAAATATTAAAAGCTGAATCAGGCCAGGTAAGAATCAGATGAGGGCTAATCAAACATCCTGAAGTAAGTAAGTAAAATACATCAAAGTGTCATTTCTTCATTCAGAATTTACATCTTCAAGAGTTCAACACAACTCTGCATCTTTTTTAAGTTGACTCAAAAATGGAATAACAGTATAAAGAGACACAAAGGGAGTTAAAAAAAAAATTACAAAAAAATGAGTTTTAAAGAGACTAAAGAACAAGCAAAATTACTACAAAGACAACCAAAGAAACTACAAAAAAATCCAGTGAAATAAAAAACCTCGCCCAACACAAAACAGCTACAGAGACATTAAAAACTCCAGCAGACTGATGTCAGAAATATAAAAGAAAAGAGGTGTCAACAGTAGAAGAGGTGCTAAATTACATTAAAGGCATGACGGACCACTAAACGACATATAGCTTCTTATGCCTGAGGCGTAACATCCCGACGACTTGTCACGTCCCGCGGATTTCCTGAGGAGCGTGAAAGGTGACCTTCCGCTTTCTTATGCAACGCGCAGTGTTATGGATGACATCAGTAGAATTATGGTCCCCCAGTAATACACGTTCCAGCCATGTATTCCAGCCATAACTCTATCCTTATCCCTAACCCTATACCCATAACCTTCTCCCTAACTTTAACCAGCACTTTAATGACGTTAAATAGTGTTTTCGAAAGTTTAAATTTAAGTAAAATGAACGAACATGTGTAGATTGAAACGGCACTCACGTTTCCTTATTTTTCCGATCTCGTCATTTAGGGACGTGTTGGGTGCCCAGAGGTGTAATATGTTGACGATTTGTCACCTAGCATCAAATATTACGCTTTGGGAGTGAGAACATATTGTTTGTGCCTGTTTATGCCCAGGGGCCATTATCTCCTGATCTACCCATAGTTCTGATGATTGTCTGCAGGGTATTTGGCATCTGGTAGCCTGGGTTCATTAAATGTCCCTCCACATCACTGCTACAGAAACACTCAGGAAGCCACTTTCCTAAAGTGGTGTCTCTGTGTTCGGATCTCAGTTCATTAAATTTCAAACACTCACTAGTCTTGACGCTGTATCTGATGGCATCTTTGAAGCGCTGCAGGATCTCAGACTCTGACTCTCCCCCATCTCTCAGCTCGAGGTCCAGCAGCTCTTTCAGCTGCTCGGGAGAGCGCCACTCACAAACCTGATCAGCAGGAACAAACATGTCACTGTCGAAGTCAAACAGAGCAGAATTTGCTGTCGTATAGTTACATATCCATACATTCATTGTTTACCTTTTCTCTGACGTCTGTGGCCTTTTTTATTGCATTTTCCACAATGATGGACATGGACTGGTGAATGAAGTTCTCTGATGCGAGTACATTCACAGTGGGTCCATTCAGAGGAATATTGTCAATGATGACTGGAGAACATTTCACTGGATGACCTGGATCTGCCGGGCTTTGGACATCACTGGTTTTCTCCTCTGAATAAAGACAAATTAAATCATATGAGTTCTGACATCAGTGGCTTTCTCAAAAACTAGATACATTTTGAAAAGCTCAGCCGATGCAAATTACGTTCAAACATGACAGAAGATAAAGATAAAGGAGGCTCTCCAAAGCTTTCCTCAAAGCTGGCTGAAGTAAAAGATTGTTTGGCAAGAAAGTGCTTAACGAATGATTTAGCAATTCATCTTTTTCTTCCAATTTCCCATTTTTTTTTATTCTTAGTGTGGAACACTTCCTCGTTCAGTTGACACAGACCTTCTTCTGTAATCTGCTTTGCTGTAAGATTTTTTCTCTCTTAAAGCTGATTTCACTTCTGCACTTTACCTTCAACACTGACTTACTGAGAGAAATTTGGATAAGAGTGTTTTATCTTTCAAACACAGAAAAGAGGAGTCAGGTATCAGCCCACATTAAAACAGTATGACACCTTGGTATAACCATAATAGCATAATTATAACATCAACATGGTGAATACACTAAAGGAAAGGTTATAAAAGCTCTAAATCCAGTTAAGAGAACATTTTTATTTTTACATTTCTAAATTCCAGTTAGAGTTCAATGCCCACTGCTCTGCAGGGTAGTGAAGTATGGGGTCCACCCAGTCATCACAGCTGTGGCTGTTGGGGTAAACACCCAACAGAAACTCTGCCGACAGACTTTACGCAAACACAGAAAAACACCAACAATTGCCGGTCAGCCAGAGTTGTGTTCACATTTTTTAGTCAAGTTTTAAATCCAGTTCTTAAACCACGCCCCATTCCAAAGCCCTCCAAAGCCCAAAAAGGGTCCCAGAAAACAGTCACCTACGTCAGCTGGTGCTGAGACTGACCGCTTTCAAACACACCCTAAACAGTCTCCCAACAACCCGGTTTCCCAACAACCCTGTTTCCCTGACACCAGTAGGAGACGAATCAAAGCCGCCTCTCTGGAACACGGCAAAGAGGAAACTAAAAGCCAAAACAGATCAGAACATTATTGCACCTCAAAGTGAGATTAGTAATTGGCAGAATATCTCTTAACTATAGTGGATATGACACAAATTAAAACTCATATATTTTCTTTTTTTTCTCTCATTTGTCAGAATAAAAAATCCAGTATCAAAAAAAGTAACTTTCCTGGCACTTATTTCATAGTTCAGGCGTTAAAGGGTTAACTATCAGAGACAGAAAGCAGAGAGCAGAAAGCACTGGCTTGATACTTTAATTTTACTATCTGTAATGCCAACAAAGACCCAGAACTGTAATAGCTGGCCTCAGAGTACTCAAAGAGTCCAACACTACAGAGCACATTGAAGAAGCTGCCTGTAGCAACATGATATTTGACGTGAAATTTCATTAAGAAAGACATTAGTTAAGCATGATTGCCTTTTGCACACCTATTTGAACCAAATAGCTGGATTCTCACCACTAACACAAAACTACCACAACCCATTAACCCTGCTATGAGTTTTATACAGTAATTTGAAAGCATTGTTATTATCATCATCATCATTATTATTATTAGAGTGCTTGGTGATTTAACACTCTTCCTGGTTGTGAAATTTAGCTCTCAATCTAAATAAAGAATAACTTCCTAAAGTCTTACCTTTGTGGTGTCCTTCCATGTTGTTCTCATACAGGTGTACTGTGATGCTGTGTAATTACCGCATCGTGCCTCGTATTTATATCATTCACTGCCACCTACTGACGCTACGCCCACAGGTTGCACCATGTCTGATGATTACTTCTGGTACGTTTCCATTAAGACTCCACAGGTCTGTGTTCAGAGAGGAAAATTCCACCAATTCGTTTTCTCCAAGTGCTCGAGGAAGCTTGCGAAACCTGCAACATCCACAGAACGTATCCTAACATTTCCAGCCGTTTTATGCTTTCATTTTTGTTATTCATGCTCCACAGTCCCGAGGTTTGGGGCATTTTCCTGTTGGAGCACCCGACCAGCATCCACTGGAGTCAGCCACTGTTTCTAAAAGTGGGCTAGTACCCACTGCTTTATTAGTCCACGTTGATAAAGCAGAGTATAGAGCAGGGACTCTACTCCAGCTGTTCTAGCAGTGGTGAAGCCACTTCCTTCTTTTCAAGCTCTTATGACTCAACTGGATAACTGAGAACTTACACGGAGATAGGAGGTTTTTGACATGCATTTAGCATATTTAAGCATAATTTAGTCATGGAAGGATTTACTCTACTGTATTTTTAGTTTATTTTTACTTCTTTTTTTTAATTGTTTACACGTTCAGCTCTATCGGATGAATACATCAGTAGGAGTGTTGAAGTAATATTGAGACTTGAGCTGAGTCAGTTTGTACAGTTTGTGCACTGGAGTCAAATTTCTGTTTTGTAATTGTCTTCTCAGCAGCCTCGAGTTACATGACTCACCTCTCGAAGAACAGAATGTATATGGAGATCGTCATGTTGTGGAAAAATCTACTGTGCAAAATCCAGGACAATTAAAAGCAATTCCTTCAAATGTCAGCACAAAAGACAGTGTTATGTAATGAAAGTGTAACTAACATGCAAATCAGTTGTTTAAACCATGTCCATAATTTACTTCTTAACCATAAATTATGTGACAGATTGTGCATTGTTGTTTACAGGAATATGCTGATTGTCACATGCTATCTCAAATGTTATGGTTTCTTAGGGTGTTTTGACAGAGCAGTAAAACATTTGTCTGTCAAAAAGGAGAACATGCGTTCTACACAAAGCAATCAAAAGATTCTTATCAGAAGCGTTATTAATCCACTCAGTTTTACAGGAATCACTCCTGATTCATTAGAATTGACTTTGCACTTCCTGCTAAATTATGTCACCTCATGAGTCCCATTCTGTCGAAACTGGAGGATTTAAGCAAAGCTGCTCATCCATGAATTCTCTTTTTTCAGTGTCTTTTTATTGCATAAGCAACATTTGCATTTTTTCCAGCTGCTGTGAGTGGGTGGGACCATCACTGTACAGCGCCCAGGCATCATGCGCTGGACAGAAAGGAGGCTTCCATATTTACACATCTTAGATTGAGGCCTAGCAGAGTATCTGACCATTACCTTACTTAAAAAATGACACTCATACACAAACAGAATCAGAATCAGAATCAGAATACTTTATTGATCCCTGGGGGAAATTATTTTTTGTTACAGTGCTCCATTTTAAACCAACATTAAGACAAGACAGACAATACGCTAACTAAGAATAGTACAATATATACATATATATACATACATACATACATAAGTCACTTATAAATAAATATTTGGAAAAGAAACATGTGTAGTTGTAGCAGCAAACAGTGTGTTAAGTGGATGCGTTGTACAGGGAGATGGCCACAGGCAGGAATGATTTCCTGTGTCGTTCAGTGGTGCTTTTCGGTAATCTCAGTCTCTCACTGAACGAGCTCCTGTGACTGACCAACATGTCATGGAGTGGGTGGGAGGTGTTATCCAACATTGTCTTTATCTTGGACAGCATCCGCCTCTCCGACACCACCTTGAGGGAGTCCAGCTCCATCCCCACAACATTGCTGGCCTTACGGATCAGTTTATTAAGTCTGTTGGCATCTGCGACCCTCAGCCTGCTCCCCCAGCATGCAACAGCATAGAGGATCGCACTGGCCACAACAGACTCATAGAAAATCCTCAGCATTTTCTGGCAGATGTTGAAGGACCTCAGTCGCCTCAAAAAATAGAGACGACTCTGGCCCTTCCTGTAAAGTGCTGTGGTGTTTTTAGCCCAGTCCAGTTTATTGTCAATGTGTACTCCAAGGTATTTATAGTCCTCCACAATGTCAACACTGACCCCCTGGATTGAAACAGGGGTCAAGTGTTTCCTGGTCTTCCTGAAGTCCACGATCAGTTCCTTGGTCTTTGCCACGTTGAGCTGCAGATGATTCTGCTCACACCACGTGACAAAGGAGTCGACCACAGCCCGGTACTCTGTCTCATCATCCCTGCTGATGCATCCAACCACCGCAGAGTCATCAGAAAACTTCTGAAGATGGCAGGTCTCTGTGCAGTGGCTGAAGTCTGTGGTGTAGAGGGTGAAGAGGAAGGGGGAGAGGACTGTCCCCTGTGGTGCCCCTGTGTTGCTAATCACCTTGTCAGACACACACTGTGGGAGACGTACATATTGTGGTCTTCCTGTCAGGTAATCAACAATCCAACAATCCAACACACATTTTCCCTAAAAACATCATATCATATGGAAATTTCTCTTTTTTTTTTACCACACAGATTGAAATGTGAAAACAGAAGAACTGTAGATTAGAAACTTGATTTAAAGAAAGACATCTGCTAGTTTCTAAAACTCTGTTTATTTAGAATGTGGCTAAAATGGTGATTTGCCAGTTACTTGGTGCATGTTAAAAGATTATGAAATAATGAAAGTTGTTGCAAAATTTAGACGCTGCTTCCTCCAAAATGTGGTCGCATCTAGGTTTAAATTAAGATCAGGGAAACAATGAAAAAAAGCACCAATCAGATGATCAGAGAGGCCGACTGCTACAGTGAGAGTCAACAGTTCACCTATGATGCACTCTAATATGATTTTACATGACTTACTTATCTGGATGCTGAGAGGCAAGACAACAGTGAACAGAGGTGTTGTTAGGATCTTGATATGCTGATAGATGTTTTCCTGATAGTGGCAACAGTTTTAGGCTCTTCAGAGTGAAATAAAATTTCACAGCATGAAATTATAACAAACATTTTTTTTTTTAAAAAAGGATCCAAGTTAAATGTAACTGAACGAGAGTCGTCGCAATAGCATCAGGAAACACTGTCTTTCGCTGGTTTGTCACTCAGGTTAGTTTTGCAGCTTATTTTTCACCCACCTGCTTGTCGGCACCTCACCTGCACTGGCTCCACCCCACAGTTGGAGACAGTTAGGTCTTTGTCTATGTCAGTGGGTCTGTTCAGGAGAGTGACACACTCGCACTGTATCAGTTGGCCTCTGATCATCTGATTGGTACAGGTGTTTCCTGATCTTAATTTAAATACAGATGTGATAACATTTTGGAGGAAACAGCATCTAAATTTTGTAGCAGTATCTTTTAATAAGCACAAGGTCACCAACAAACCATCAATATAGCCATATGCTAAATAAACAGAGTTCTTCTTTTAAATCAAATTTCTAATCTGCACTTGGTCTTGCAGATCTTCTGTTTTAACATTTAGATCTGGATGCTAAAAAAGAAAAAGAAAAATCCTTATTAGAGGTAAGAAGTACAAAGCTACTGTTAAATCTAAATGGCAGCTAAACCAAAAAATTATTTTAGGTTTGTCTTTCCATAAATGCTCTACAAATCTTAATTCTGCTCATGTGTCGTGGCTACATTTCAGATACATTCCAATACATCAGGTATTATTACTTATTTTTATTTTATTTATTTCTTTTGGATTTTATCCTTAAAGCTCTTTTTGTACCTGTGTATTTTTTAATTGCTGTTTTATGGTACAGCTTTACTCTTGCCATGAACGTTTTTCAGGAATGATCTTGTCTGGAGAATCCTAAAGGCACAAATCAGATTTAGATCCCCGTCAAGTGGCTAAATTTGGTACTGCACTATATAGCTACACTGTATTAACCCTGTAAAGCATGTCAATACCGCCCACCCCCCACACTCTAAAACTTCCCATGAGCAATCATTGTAATATTTAATTAGCAAAAGACAAACAGGTTGTTTATTTTTCTTAATTTATGTTTCTTACTCATATTGAAATATATATTTATCTTTTGTCCCATACTGAGGAGTATAGTTTTGGTTATACTTAATTCTTTTAATGTTATCAGCACTTCCGCAGCTAGTGGAGTGCTGATTTTGGCTTGTTTTGCAGTCACGTGACCTGAGCACCCACTGTCATGAGCTCCTCTGTATATCAAAGTCAAATGTGAGGCCATCTGTCTGGCAGATAAAGCTTGCCCAGAACTGGGTCATGTAACACAACAATGAGCCCAATGATCCCACAGCAGCAAATCTAACAAAAACTAAGCTCATTGTCTCTTAACTGATAATTTAAATACCTTAAACAAGCTCTCCTAACTTTCATTTATAAAGTCCATTCATAATGACTTCTATCACTGGCAATGACACTTATTTATTCAGGAATTGGACTGCCTGGGCGAGCTCTGTAGGATCCAGGTATTGCCTCATGCTGCCAGTAGTGACACTGACCCTAGCCAAATGCAGAAAGCATTCCTATTTTAAGGGTTGTCTCGTTGTTGCCCCTCTAGTGGACCTGTTGTTAATTTAATTAACACCAAAGCAGCTAAAACTGATTAACAGCCCCCTCTGCTACTTCACTGACCCCATCAATATCCCACAGTTTTAACTGACCTGATGCTGAACTCTGATTAGAAAGTTTTCTATTCATTTTTTGGAGCAGTGTATAAAGTGCAATTCAAATTTACTTCAGTAAAGTTTACTGAGTTCACGTGACTTATCCAAATGCAAAATAAACAAATTAGGATAGATCATTAATAAAAATTAACTTTTTAAACCACCTGTTCATGTCGTGTTTCAAAGAAAACAAAATAATACCATTTTACATGGTGAATAATTTGGTTAATGATTCATGTTCACCATATTAATCTTGCATCCCAGTTTAATAAGAAACAGGACGTCACCATAGACAAAAAGTATTTCCTCTGTTTTATATTCATGTTTATTCTGAGTCGAGTTTCTGCCAGTTTGTCAATAGTTTGTGATATCATGCAACTGAAACCATAAAAGCCTGATCACACCTTCACTTAACTGTACATCTTTAGCGCCTGAAACTGAACTAGAAAGGAGGGAAGCAGCTCACCACAAACTGCTTCCTGTGTTTCGATAGTAAGATTTTCACAGATTCTGCAGAGTGCAACTGCACAGCGCCCAAATGTGGCAAATGAATGAATATGGCTCATTAGTTGTAAAGGTCACTCTCCATCACTTCATTAATTACCCTAATAGCTGTTAAAACATGTAATGTGGGATTAGTACAATGAATAATGGCATGCTCATTTAAGCATGTGATCACTCGTTTCATATGAGAGACTATTCACAGTGTTCCTGCGAGCTCTAATACGCTAGATCATATTTTAGGACCTGGCTATCTTATGGTTATAGTGAAATGCAAAACTTAAAGATAGTGGAAGCAAGACATAATTTAATGAACAAATGCTGAGGGTTAAAGCCTACTCTTGCCTATAAGTTTATGAACCTGATGTATCTTTGGTATTTTTCTACATGCATTATATTCCAGATCACAAAACGTTCCCTACCCTCCATAATGTTTCAGACAAAGACACGAGTTTTGTAGTCTTGCCCCCTGTTCACCACCACAATGAACTATTAATCAAACAATCAGCATGCGATTGAAGTGCAGACTTCCAGCTTTAATTCAATAGGTTTTACAAAAAATTTAGCATGAAAAATTGCAGTCCTCAATTTTGAGAAGTTCAGCATCAATGGTAAAGACTAATATAAATTGGTATAAACTGGTAAAGACCAGTCTGATCAGTTTTGCAGCATTTGGCTGATGCTTCACAATTCCTCCTGTCACTTCTATCAGCAGCCACATGCAGACACAGGTGCCCATGCTATAATGCTTCCTCCACCAGGTTAGACAGATGATGTGCATGCTTTGGATCATGAGCTCCTTCTCTTCCCATCATTCTGGTACAGGTTAATTTTGCTTCAAAGATTTCTTTTTTTACACACCTGTGCAGCTCTTCTTTCTGGCAAAGTCTAAACTGACCCTCCCAGGCTTGGTGTAACCAGGGGTTTGCACCTTGTTATAAACCCTCTGTATTAACATTGACAAAGACACCTCTTGATTATAGACTATTACAGTTATATACCTGCTTCCTCAAGAGTGTTCTTGACTTGGTTAGATGGTATGAAATTCATTCAACATCCACATTAATTGTCTTCTGTGGTCTTTTGGGCCCTTTGGTTCTGCTGAGCTGGTCAGTGCATTCATTCTTTTAAAGAATGTACCAGATTGTGAATTTGGCCACTTCTAAAGTTTTCTCTCTGATAGGTTTATTTGAGTCTTTCAGTCTAATTACAGCCTCTCTCCTACACACAAACATCTCTTCTAGGTTTCACCTTTAAAATTACGATCAAATTACAGTGAAAAGCTATAAAATATAAATGTAACACTTTAAATCAACATCAGATAAAATGTCCACTTCATTTGTCATTAAACAACAAGAGAGCAGTGCTCATCTGGCCATGAAACTGTCACTAATTTTAAACCTCTGGGACTGAGAGATGGTGTAGAAATGTGGCTGTAATTCTTAAATCATTGCATGTAAAACATTTTTGTCAACCCCTTGAATTAAAGCTGCAAGTCTGCACTCGCATATTGATTGTTTGATTTACAACCCACTGTGGTGGTGCTCAGAGGCCAAACTACAAAGCTTGTGTCTTTGTCCCAAACATTATGGAGGGCATTATACACATTGAAGACACACTGTGTTGCACTCTCAGTCCACACGGCCTTTACAATCACTGGGCTAGAATTTTCTACCTCATTTCTCTGGTACATTTCACTCATGTTAATGCATTGTATTGAATTCTGCAGAAGACTCCATTTTAAATTCTGCAAAGCACAATTTTAATCTCACAAATCCTTTACAGTAGAATGAACTCATACAAGGTACAAGTCAATATTAACATTTCTAGCTCATCTCTTCGACGGCTTATTTGCATGTGCACTATTTGCATGTGAAACTGATAAAAAAAAAAGGGAAGTAATTTCTGTGAGAGACTTTATTATAAAAGATCGATTCTACTCTCAGGTGGAGGCCTTCCACCTACTGGCTTCACCTGGAAATTCTGCCCACAAAAATTATGAACACAATCAGTGGCAAAGGGCCGGACTTATTGTTGTCAATGCAGACTAAGCTCCCATTGCAGTTGTGCAGAGGACAAATGCATCGTAACAGCCCATGCTCACAAAGCATCTGCAGATGCTTTCTTCAAGTCCAGTACTGGTTCTGGAGCCCAGGCCATGCACTGAGGTGAGCCCAACTATACCTAGCCAGTATCTCTCAATCTCAGAGGGGAAATGTTTCATGGTCTAATGGATGACCTCAGCAGGCAGGGATCAGAAAATCTACAGGAAATCTCTCTTTTGAGAAAAGCAACGCTGTTGAGAACCAGACTGAGCAAATATGTTGATAATTGTTCAACACAAATACTATGAAAAGATGTCTTAAAGTAAGATTCGTTTAAATAAAACTGAAATGAACCCTCACCTCTCAAATGTTGTGCCATCCTTTCTTAGTTCTCCAAATGAAATAAAGTCCCCACATTGTGAAAAACTAACAGAATTATCACTAATTTACATTTCAGATACCTGAATATAAAAGATACAATAACACACAAATGCTCAGATCTGCTCAGGGTTAATTTGTGGAGGAACCTTGAAACAATGGCTAGACTGTCACAGGGAGACATGCTGCTCTCAGGGTTAAGTCTTTATTCTCTCTTCCATAATTCTTCTTGAGATAGCTGACTCTGTTAAATGTGATGGTGAAACTCATTACAGGGTCCGAAGATGCCTTTTTGTTCAGGAAGATTCCCTTTGCCTCAGTAGATAAATTATCAAGCTTGAGGTCTTCTCAAAGCAGCACAGCTCTTTCATCTCAGGACTATTGCTCTGCTTTTCTTTTTGTAAGGATTGGTTTTAAAACAATCTCTTTATCTGTCAACTTGTATCCAAGACACACGGATTTAATGGTCTCAGATTCCCCAAACTGCTGCAGGGATCCAGCTTTGTTTTATAGGCCAGTGAAGATGTTTCCTGGTAGAGAAACAGCTATTGTAGATCTGTTGGCTCACTGCTCCACCAAGACACATGACTTGTTTCAGAGTGGAGACAAGACTGAAGGAGAAATGTGAACAGAACTGAATATTGAGCCTCTCCCGCAGAATAATATAATACCACTGTGACTGGTTATTTATTCATTCATTTGTAACGTTTGTTTTTGCAGGTAGCACAATGAAAAATGGTTTCTGTGGCTGTCATGAAGCCATTCTTCAATGGCTGGGAAACAAAGAAAAAAGGCTGAGATGCACCAAATTATACAAGAACTGGACTGAAAAACAGTGGCAACAGATCTGATGGAGTAATGAATCCAAATAGGATTGTTTTGGTTCAAATCAATGTTGATATGTATGGCAAAGAGACAGTGAGTGTGTGTCTACAGCCATCTGTGAAACATGGTGGAGGTTCTGCCGTGGTTTTGGGCTGTATTTTAATAAAACCATTGGAATTATAAACATACTAAGCACAGTCAGTCACAGTCCTCTATGCCTAAAACAAGGAGGAAATATTGTTAATCTCTCTCTTGGATTTTTGCTCATTTGGGCAACAGAATTTGAATAAACAAAATAAAGGCAAATAGAATCCACAAATAAATGTGGAGAAATAAGTTCAGCCCCATGCAGTATGGTTTTACACTTTCTCAGTATCACCCTAAAACTGTCAAAGTATTGATTTTAAACACTAACCTTGATTTTTATTCATTTAAAAAATGTGTTTATTTATGAGCACACACCACACCACCACCAGTCTCCTTCATTTTTCCCCCTCATCCAGATCCAAATGTATTTTTGAGACCAATATCCAAGCTAGTTTATGAAAAACACGCTCTTGACACACATGCACATGCTTTAATTTAAATGGGCCTATTGTGAGTCTCCCAGCTTCAACTAAGTGCGCTTTAATTAACCTCCCAACATTCAACCCCCCACCCCATAGGTAGCTATTGACCCTATAGGTCATTAAGACGCTATAAAACTTGACTGCATGCTGAGGTGGCAATTCAGACATTTGATTCATGTTACAGCACCTCATGAATGAATGAACATGGTGCAACAAAAGTACTTTTAGAAGTACATTTTTCCAAAAACTTACATTTATTTGAATTTACTTGAGTAAAGTTAGGGGTTGCCACCGGAGCATGCTGTCAAGTCTTGCTAATGACCTACTAATTTTATTCAGGTGTGTTGCAGCAGGGACACATGTACGTTTCAGGACACCGGCCCTTGAGGACTGGAGTTTGACACCCCTGCCCCACACAAGCGTTTTTATGTAACCTCAGGTTTGCTAAAGTCCCCCCATTTATCCGTGTTACATAGTATGAATTTGTTTAATTAAAAGGACAAGATTATTCTTTGAACTTGTAAAATTTAAAATTACTTTTACATTCATGTTGAAGGTCTATATTTTTCAATGTTTTGAAATATAAAATTGCTTTTATTCTCTTTGTGTAGTCAAATCATAAGCTTATGGCGATAGGAGGTCTCTGTCACTTCACTTAATCATTAATATAGCCGGTAGTTGTAACTGAGACCTTATCACATAGTGGTAGCGGCATGTACTGGTTGATCTGACACAACTGTCTTTCATCTTGATGTCTTCATCAGAAACAGCTCATTACTTCCGGTGTGAATGGGTAGACCGGCTTGTACCACACAGAAAGTTGGCACAGAGCCCTTCTTCTGGCACATCGGTCCTTGTTCTGTCAGTTTCTTTACTATTTTCCGTGAGATTCATTTATTTCATTGGCTCGAGAGAAAGCCTGCCGCGTGCCATAGGCTTTTCCCGCTGTCTGTCAGCCCCCCTCCAACACCATCTTTCACTTCGCTTCTCACGCTGGAGCGTCTTCACCGGTCAGGTTTCTCTTTTGTCATTGGTCGTATTGGCCGTCTGTCAAATGCGCTTGGTCGTGGATTGGGTTTCTTCTGGAACCGCGTCCTCCTCAGCTGTACCTGTCTCGTTGTGAGAGGCTGACAGCGCTTCCTGTTCCACGCGCTGCTCCCGCCCCCTTTCATCCAGCTCCAAGGAAGGAAGGAAGAGCTGCTCGAGCCGCGTGTGTGTGTCATTTCCAGTGTGCTGCAAAACCGCGCTGCTATGTAACTCCCTGGGATTATTGAACTGGTTTAGCGGTCGGTGGGAAGTAAGGTTAGAAAGTTTGGAGATACAGCCGGTGATTTTGGGGGGTCCGGGGCCCGCAGGGAAGGTGGTGCGAGTGGGTTTGGAAGTGGAGCGTGGCAGAGAAAAGGAAGAAAGGGGGGTTCTTTCCTGTGCGAGAACTGATAGCTCGCTTCGCTTGCTTGCCACGACAGGACTGACGTAGAATATGGCGGAGCATCACCCGGTTTCTGAAAAACACAAATCCTCGCTGAACTCCGGGGTGGCGTACTCTGGGAACGGGCGCAGCAGCACGGCGGTGGCGGAGAGAGGCAACAGCGCAGGAGGAGGAGGCGGGCTGTCCGGCGGCCTGTCGCAGCCGGCCGGGTGGCAGTCCCTGCTGTCGTTCACCATCCTGTTCCTGGCTTGGCTGGCTGGGTTCAGCTCCAGGCTCTTCGCTGTCATTCGTTTCGAGAGCATCATCCACGAGTTTGACCCCTGGTAAGTTAGTTTCTCCGCAGCCCTGGCGGGTTTAGGCGGTTCGCCGAGATTAGCCTGTTCTGTCAAGAAGTTTCTGTGAGAACATGGCAGGTTAACTGTGACACATTTCGTAACGATCCTTCGTGAAAATAAAAATGATAAAATGACGGCCTGCACAGTTTATAAAAAGCAGCTTCTTATTGTGCTCAGTTATTAGACGGTCATTTAGGACAGAGCTCCATTGTGCCGACGCAGTGCTTTAAAATTATACGGCTTTCCCCCCCTCACTGTCCTGTTTGGGGGAAAAAAGGTGAGCCTGAATGACTTTGGTTAGGCTTTTAGTGTCATGTGACGCCTGCTTTGATACTGTAGTTCCTAGTAAAAGTGCAATATCAGAGCAGGCGGTGGGGAGAAGGGGGTCAGAGGAGTGACCGAGGACAATAGTGACAGCTTCATCTGACGCTGGGTGAAAACGGAAAGAAGCGGCCATGAATGAGCGTAGTGGCTCCGGTCCTTCTGACACAGATTTGTCCTGTTTACCCGCTGATAAGCACCAGCACAGGTTATGGAGGCTAATATAGTTGGTGTGCCAGCAATGTGCCTCATGCATATTACAGTAAAAGGCTTCCAGTGAGCAAAATGTACCCAGTTTTCTTTCTTTTAAAAATATTGTTGCGATTTTCAGTGGAAACCATTGTTTCTCCTTCTGAAACTCCCTGCCTCTGCAGGGCACCTTTGGTTTTCCATACGAGTACATTTTCTAAAGTTTCATTTTCAGGTGGGGTCTGAGTACAAACTGCTGTGGTGCGAAAAGGGCTTCCTTACACTCTGAGACATTTAGTGCAGCTGACGGCTGAGATACCGAGTCCACAGTTAAGACTTTGATATAAGAGAGTGTTTTTTTTTTTTTTTTAAAAAAAGAAGGGCTTCTGGCCAAACTTTGAACTTTTCCCGGTGTTTGTGTGCCTTTCTGAGATTCTGCAAAACTTTCCTCGGACATAGTGAAGCCCCTCACAGGCTGGCTCTCTGCTAACCAGCCGCGACACGTCTGTCATGCCTTTTTTGTGTTTCATTTTGAACTGTGTGCGTGGGTTCTGCCAGGAATAGTCCAGGTTTTTTTTTTTGGGTCAAATGTATTTTATTTGTACTCTGAGGGACGATTGCCTGGTCCAACCCTGCGTTGCATCACTGAAAGCATTTAATGATTACTCTGAGACCAGCAGCGTGGATTAAACTGCCAGCTCCATGTCTGTCTGCTGAATAAAAGAGGAGGCTTGAAAGCTTTGGCTGGGTGAGAATCCCTCAGTTTCTTGTGTGTCACTGTCTGAAAGTGTAACATGGCGTGACATGGAGTGAAATTTATTCATGCACTGCTTTATTGTTCTATCACTCTCCCTTTGCTATTAGAACAGCAGCCTTAAGTAAAGTACATGTTTGGATGGCGGAGGGGGTGTGCATGCACCTGTTGTTTTTTTGTTTGTTTTTTGTAATTTATTTATATTAAAAAATGTGATTAGTGATTACAATAAATGAGGCAGGTGGCACAATCTGCCTCACCGCGTGCATTGAAGGGGAATCCCTGGTGTGCATGCGTGAATGTATAAAGGAAGTAACAGAGCGAGAGTTTGAATCCTCTCTGCATGTGCACCTTGTGTGATAGAAGAAACCTTGAGGTTGCCCAGCATTCAGGAGAACAGGAGCGAGCGGGATTTACAGACGTGTGCGATTGTTGTCTGATGACACTTCTGTCTTGCACAGCCCTGTGACCTCACTGCAAGGTTGTTTGCTGTTCATGAGCTTATCTTTGAAACAAGAATGGAGGAGTATCAACCCTCCGCAACCCTGTTTGTTCTCCACCTCCCTCGCTCGCGCCCCCTCTCTCTGATGCATCCCTTTGATGTGGCTGGCTAATAGTGCGTTCCCCTCAGAAGTTCTAGATCGAGCTATTAGATTTGACAGGAAAGGGAGCTGTGGCTGACATTAGGTAGCCAGCCCGTACGTGGTTAGTTCTGCTTTAAGTTTGGACTGCGTTAATATGCACAGTGCAGCATCAGAAAGAAGAAAAACCAGCTTCATTAGTACTTATGTCTTTGTCTGATGGACTAAAAGTTGCTTGCTTGTGAGCTGGACCTCCCTCACAGCAGCAAGGTCTGGCAAGGAGAGCGCGTCTGATCCACCTGTCATCTTTTTTCCTAAAGCGCCATCTCTCTGTATTAAAGCTTGTGGGCAATTTAAGGGAATTAGTGTCACTTGGTGTCCGGTTCTCTGATATCGGTGCAGGCATCAAAACCATTCATAGGTCGTCCTATCAAAGTCATCCAGTTTTATTTTTTGAAATGTTGTCGTTGTCATGGCTGTTTCAATGCCTCTCTTTGGGTAACTGAGGGTTAATGTTTAACCTCATCGTATTTTTGACTGACTGTAGTTCGTAGTGAAACTGAATACTGAAATTGTTCAGTACTGAAAGCACCGAAGCATGTCTAGTCAAATGTTTAATCTTGTTTCCTAACCCTTGAAGTGGATAATCCCAGAATAAAATGAAAACTGTGACTGTTTCAGATGCTTTGTTTTTTTTTTGATATTTTAACTGACAGAAGATGAAATCGGCTGCAAGTAACAAACACAAATGCTGTAAGTAACTTACAAAACACATTATGTGCTCTTAGTGGGAGAGCCTCTGTGTGCATACTGACAGGATGTGATGCATAACTAAAATTACAAGTGAATGCTTTAGTTCAAGGCCAACAGGAGTGAGAGTCATCGCTGGAGAAACGATCTCACCGACTGCATCACAGTCGATTTCGAGAAGTGTTCTGCTTTAGTTTTCATTCATCAGGGCCTTGTGGTTCGCTGGTACTTGATGTCCAGATATATTTGTCTGAAGATCTGCTTTTCAAGTTGAAGCTACATGTTGAGAACAGTGAATATGCTTATACCCAAACTTGTGCTGTTTTTCACTTCTCACCCAAGGGAAGTTGCAGCTTTTGCACAGATCTTTTAAATGCTGGGATTAGGGCTGCACGGTTAATCGTGAGAGAATCGTGATCTCAATTCTAAGCCAAAAAAAATCGTGATTCTCATTTTATGCAAAAGCGTGCAGCCCTAGCTGGGATGTGCAGTTTGAGGAAAAAGATGTTGGAAGCTAATTGAGATCGGGATTTCACCTCGGTGGCTTCGACTGGCAGGAGGAGGTGGTGGTTAATGTTAGTCATTGTATTTTTGCCCTAGATAACAGGGAAACTCATTCATCTCTGAAAGACTTTCGGTGATGCCGCTATCCGGTCACGCTGCTGTAAGCAAAAAAAAATTATTTGCTTGCTTTAGTAAAACAGAAGTTCAATTTTACAGCCTATAAAGAAACTCACTGATGTACTTTTAATCCAAGGATGCTGCTCGTGGATTTGCATCTGCAGAGGGGGTCATTGCAGTAGTAACTGCTGGGTGAGGGGTGAAAGTTGCCTAACACATGCCCTGTATGAGTAATGCTGAAATCATCCCATGAGCTACAGAGTGAATGGACCTCTAGCCTTGATTTGAAATAATATTGCAGATGGCTTGAAAAAAAACAACCCAGAGGCGATTGGAAAAAGCATTTTATTTGATTTCAATCTTACAGCATTATTCAAATATATCTTAGTAGAGACATTGCCATTGAATAATTCTCTATACCCAGCTGTGCTCACATCACTGGCTAAATTATTCTAAGATTAATTTCCATGTTTGAATTCTGCAAATCAATTGAGGCAGACCTTGTTAATCAATAGAGGAAGAGAAGCAAACTGAGCGGGATTACAGTGAATTCTGTCTAACGTGAAAATGCTGTTCTGTTCCTCGTGTCCGCAAACGTGGCATAATAAGAAATGGCTTGCTGTTTATGGAGGACGGAGTTGATGCTGTGTGTGAACTGCAGAGTGGGCTATCATTGGGGCCACATTACCAGGTGCTCTGCGAATGGGAGCAAGAGGTTTTGTTTTGTGTAATGAACAGGTATTAGACCCAGGCTGTGGCGCTGCTGTATGTCTGTCTTTAAAGATCTAACCCCTCTTCTGCACGTTCCTGAGGGGGAGAGGCGCTTTTGAAGATTGAGAATGTAAAACAGGGCAGGCAGGGGAGGCGAAATGAAAAGTGCCTCATTGAAACTGAATCGGAAATCAGATTCTGCACTTAGCCTGGTTGGCTTCATTGACACTGGCTGCTTTTTTGTTCCACTAATTTCTATGAAATTATTTCATCCCCACTGCCACTCAGTTAGAATTGTTTATTTCCTTTTCCTGTTTTCATTCCCCAAGTTTAGGTGACAGTAAAGTCACTGTGTAAAACAAAAATTGTGTCCCAGTCAGCAAAGCACTGCAGCTACGTCTGGGCTTTGGCTGATGATTCACGAGAGCAGCCCTGTGGTCTCCTGTGAGGTGCCTTTAGCGGTGCATTCAGCTCGGTCACTAAGGTCATGACAGTTTGTGCCTCTGGTCAGCTGTGTTGCCAGACTGAGTTGATCCAACTGACACCTGATTCCTTAGTGGCACTGACTCTGCCAAGCGCCAGCGCTTTCTTTGGGCAGGGGAGCAAATGTTCTTTCCTACTGGCTGATGGTAGCAGGCAGCGAGATGAAGGCCCGGACAGGCTATCTGGCTCACACACAGGACCTCGAGGGGACAGCGACGTTGTGAAGTGTGGACTTTAATCCACACACACATTGTCATATTTTATTTACTGCTGAACTGATTTCAAAATTTTCACCTGTGATTTTATTTTTTTTGTGTTTGTTTTGTTTTTTCAGTTGGGTCTGACACACATTGTTGAATGTAAATCAATACTGTGCAGCTGCCATGCAATATATATGACCTTTATGAAGCTGATAATGATGAGCTGTAGATGCTGGGGCTGTGCCTGTTGCTGCATTACCAGAGTAATATGATGCCTACCACAGAGTTGAGCTCATTACAGGCATCACGCTACTACTTCCAGTCATTCTCATTCTCAGTGTTTAGCATTGCACGGAAATGATGCAGATGGAAATGGAATATTAAAATCCTATTTTGATGGAAACTGGAACAGCAGTAATGAAAAACAACATTATGAAGGAAATATCAATTTAGCCACAGTCATGGCTGTCAGAATGTGTCAGGGAGAGGTTTGCTACTGTACTTTGAATCAGTGCACTATAATGACCTGATTCACCACAGGACAACAATGAGTGCAATTTAAAAATAAAATAAATGAATACATTTATTGTATTGTTAAAGGTAATCTATTGTGGGAATGCATATTTAATGGCATTAATGAGGATGGAGCAGCACTCCATGTCATCACAGACGCTGCTCAGGAAGCAGGAGCTGCTCTTTCTGTAATAGCATGTTAGAAAGGATCCAGTAATGCTGTTGATCCTGGACAGGTCACCGGTCTGTGACAGAGCTGACGCAAAGAGCCGCACAACCGTCCACATTCACACCTACGGACAGTTTGGAATGATCAGCTAAGCTAAAACGCATGTCTTTGCACTGCGGGAGGAAGCCAGAGTACTCTGAGAGGAGCCATGCAAAGAGTCGGTGTTCTCTCTTTATTTTCATATGTTTTAAATAAATGTATATATTCAAAACAACACGACAAAAATCCCTTCATGTTCACACACCTGGTATTATCCACAAGGTCTAACAAAGGCGTTTGGAAATACTGCTGAGCCAGTTTTAATTTGAATCTTCTTGGATTGCATTTTAGTCTGTATCTGTAGAAACACTGACACTTAAGAGCGATGAGCAAGACACGTCTGCTTCCTGATCTGGGGCCCGTTCTTCGTACCTCGCTAAGTAGGTTAGCTGGATTTGATTGTTGACGATTTCGCGTGATCTTGGATCGTTCGGTTCCCCGAAGCTCATCCGGGACTTGCTGTCATAGCAACAGAGCCGTAAGCGTAAACCTGCTCGGGAGCAGGTTTACTTTATGTAAACAGGATTAGATCGCGGCCACGCAGGTATGTCCGCTTCATTTATACGAAAGCAACAGCGATATTCCACCACTGTTTCACCATAAATAAATAACATCAATGTAACTAAAGATAATGCAGTACTTGATCCTTTTATTGATTTCATACAGATACATACAGGTCATTTCCTAAAAAAGGGAAATCTACTATTAACATTCTATTACATGTATGTGATTATTACAGATGTAATTCATATTTCAGAGTAGCAATTGCAAATTACTTTGTGTAATCAAGATGAGAGACCACGGCTATAAAAGCCAAGGTGGATTTGGGAAGTCTGTCGCAGCCATGTCCTGTCCGTATACGCGAGCCACCCATTGCGGAAGGTGCAAGATTGATAAGGAGAGTCCTCAGAATTCAGCGTATATTGCGGGACAGACAGGATCCTTTAGCTCAGCGCGACAGTGTGCTCATAGAGAGATATCGATTTTCCCATGAGGATATAATTTACTTAACCAACTTGTTGACGAGGGGGTGCAGGACCACCACCTGTCTTTTTTTTTTGCTCTGCCCTTTTCTTGGTTGCTGTTATAAACAAACAGATCATTCCAGGGTCTCTTTCCAAGAGACGAAAAGCAATATAAGTGATAAATATTACCATTCTGTAGAATATTCTTATATTTCACTTTTACCTGTTCCCATGTTCTAGTGGGTCCTGTTGTGGCTCTAATGTGAAAGGGGATATAATATAACATATTATAATATAATATAATGTAATATAATATTGGATAATATAGTGTAATATAATAAATCTACCCTACCGCCTACTGGTGTTGGCCAGAGGGGCCGATGGCGCGATATGGCAGCCTGGCTTCTGTCAGTCTGCCCCAGGGCAGCTGTGGCTACAACTGTAGCTGCCTCCACCAGTGTGTGAATGTGAGAGTGACTGAATAGTGGTATTGTAAAGCGCTTTGGGTGCCTTGAAAAGCGCTATATCAATCCAATCCATTATTATTATTATTATTATTATTATTATTATTATTATTATTATTATTATTAAATTACTTAAGAGTTTAATTTGTCAGCAACTTTCTGCCAGCCCTCTCTCCTTGCTTTTGCAGCCTTTGCAGTGTTCCCTTGCGTTCTGATTAAACTCTGAAACTCCTGAAATCCCTCACTCAAGAGTTCTTGCTCTGCTGCCGAAAAATACAGAGCGCGCTCCGTCGACATTTTCGCCGACCAATCAGAGGGTTGCCGATCAATGTTTCCACTATCGATGCGTAGCCCCTTTTACGACACCCAGTGATGTCACATTACTGCGTCCAGCTGTACTAATCGTCAACAGCAGGTGTGTTCGGGGAACCGGATTAGCGAGCTCACGGTTAGCGCGATGGTTTGGTCTTGGATGTGTCATTTGATCTTGGATGTAGTGAGCGACGTACGAAGAACGGGCCCCTGGTGTCATCACTTATCACTTCTTACTTGATTCCTGATGACATGACTCTTTCCCGGTGGATAAACGCCAGTAGTTTATCCATCATGGGCAAAAAGCTGAGTCAGTATTTCATCTCATCACCTTTTCAATTTTTTGTGTGATTCTGTTAGTTTCACAAAGTTTGTATATCTATGGATGGATGGATGCTTTGAATTTCCCCTGTGGGATAAATAAAGTACATAAAATATAATTATATATAGAAGAAATGGAACAAAAACCTCCCGTTCAACAAAAATTAAATATTTGGCACAAGGTTAGCGTCACTTTGTGTTGCTGCTGTTTTTAAACAAACATGACTGTTTTTACAAACTCCAATTGGACTGCTCATCTGTCTCCAGGTAAAACACCTGTTAACCTTGAGTGACACATTATCTTTGCTTCACCTGGTTCCCTTTCGCTGTGTGTGGAGGAGCTGCCTGTGGCACACCTGCTCAGGAGCATGACCAGAAATGAAGCTAAACGAGTCTGTTTTCCAAGCTGACACAGCTCCTGCTTTGGTCCCAAGCAGCTCTGCTTTTTTTTTTTTCTTCATCCTGTGTCTGGCTTTACACTTAACCTTGGTTGCCTGTCCATTTTAGAATTCATTTTAACATTTTATTGTTTGCTTTTAAAGTTTTAAATGGCCTGGCTCCTTCTTACCTGTCAGACCTTCTACACCGATACACTAGGGGTGGGGGAAAAAATCCATACTGTGTAGTATCGAGATATTTTGTTGGCTAATAATGTATCGATACAGGGACAGCAGAAATCGATATTTTGTTACAAAAAATGTTTTTGTGCTCTGACTTCAGAGCACGTTGATCCTTTTTCTGAGCAAGAATCCTGACATTCCTTCACTGTCCAAATGTGTTTAACTTTTTTATGGCAGCAATAAACATGATAGTTTACTTATTTTAATTTAAGACATGTTTTATTTTAATTAAGTTTAAAACTTTTTTATTTAATGTAAAATTATATTTTGTTTTAATTTACTTTCAAATTCTTCAGTTGCTGAATGGGCTGCATAGTTTTCATAAATTGCATAGTTCAGAATAGCTGTAATTGTACCAGATGGTTGCATTCAGTTAAGTTGGACTAGACTGTAATACAAACCGTTCAGTTTGTCAACAATAAAACTGACTGAAATGAGAGAAAGACTGAGTGTGAGACTTTGATATTAGATAAAATGAATATTGATAAAGTTTACCTTTATGTACAGAATCTGAATATTGCAAAATATTTTTAAAAATTGCAATAATATCGTATCGTGGGATGTATGGTGATTCCCACCTCTACGATACACTCCACAAAGGTCTCTCAGATCAACTGACCAGTCACTCCTTGCTGTCCCCATGTCGAGACTGAAACACTGGGGGGACCGAGCTTTCGCTGTTGTGGCCCCCAAATTATGGAATAAACTGCCCATCAATATTAGGCTGGCTCCAACACTTGAAATGTTTAAATCTCTTTTAAAAACACACTTTTTTTCAAAGGCTTTTTAGTTGTACCAGAGTCAGCTTGTAGTCAGCTGTAGGTCACTCTTAATCTTTTTATTTTGCTAATTTTATTCACTTATTGTCTATTTTACTCATGTTTTAATATTTAATATATATACTGTCTTTTATCTTTTTCATTTATGTATTTATTTTATTGTTATATATATTTATTTCTTTGTCTGCTTAATGTATGTTTTTAACTGCTATCTCTGTTTTATTATTGGAAAGCACTTTGGCCAACTTTGTTGTTTTTAAAGTGCTATATAAATAAAGTTGGATTGGATTACATAATAATACTAAGTGACACCTCTGCTGCAGCGCACTGACTGTGGATCAAACCCACAGCTCATGTAAAGATATAATGTGGTTCTGTCAAAGTGCAGACCTGTTGGCTGCTCATTTTTTCCTCCCTCACGCTGGCCCTTTCCTGTTGATTAGCGTATGTTTAATCAACATTACAGTGTCAGTCTCTATATATATCTATATCATACCTTATTTTTTCTGTTGTAAATATTGACGGAGTAGTTCTCCTCACTGTAAGGTATTACCCACGACTAGAGGTCTCAGGGCAAGGACTGGGTGCTGCTGTGGAACAGCGTAGCAAGATGACCGGGAACAGTGACATGTCAGCGGTTCTTTGTTAGCACTTTTGTGCTAATAAAGTGAACTCCTTGAGAACAGTCTCTTCAAGACATGAGAATTTCTTTCAACATCACCAGCTGCCACTGTGCCCTGATTCAGCTGCAGTGTCACAGCTTCACACAGCTGCACAGATGAGCTGGCAAACGGCATCAGGAGGGGACGAACACCGAACGAGTGTCATTAATAACATTTTGGACCTTTTGATGTGCCAGTAATTTGTTTTCCACCCGGAAATCCTGACCACTGCGTACACATGAAAGATTTCCTTTATTCAGCTTACATAATACTAATTCTGCCGTTTCATTACGTAACAGTCAGAGTGGGGATGAGTCATTTTAAGCTATCGTTCAAAGGAGAGGGGGGAAAAGGTCGAGCACTAGTGTGAACTTGACTTTATGGCCACCCCCACTTTACAAATGTTCATGTATTTATTTAATAAGATGACAGGGAATGCTTTTGTTGCTGGCCCCTGATTTTTAGGCTGTTGCATGGAGCCGTTAATGTGAAAGAGCAGTTAGTGTGAAAATGCATTAAAGTTGACAGAGTGTTTTACTGGGAGATTGCAGTCAGAGGAAGTTGATGGTGGTAGCACAGATTATCAGGCCCAGTATCTGCGTGTGTGAACATTGGAGTGACTGCAGTGAGCTCTGGCTGCTGCTGGAGCTGTGAAACCGATGTATTAACATAGGCTGACAGCTTCTCTTCCACCAGTGCTTTTTGATCTATGATTGTGTGCTCTACTTTTTTTTTTCTCTGTGAAATCTGTGTGTGTGTCTGTGTATGGGGGCATGCGAACATTTACAAGTAGCACTGTGATGTGCTGTGGCACTTCAGTGGGGGATATAATATGCACCCGAGAGCTAGATTTCTTTGTCCCATAATACCAGTTCTGTGTAAGCAGAGTGACAGACAGCAGTGATGAAACGGCTGCGCAATAAACCCTCGTGTTTTTGGCACACGTGTCCCCATCACAATGTTTTGGATTTTTGACTGCTTGTTGTCTTTCTGGTTGTATGTTTGTGTAATGTCACCATGATTTGGTTTTGTGAGCTTGAGCTCAGATCTGTCTACAGCTTAAAGTGTGCTACCCTAACCAGTGGGGTTGCTCAGTTCTCAGCCTCATGAGTTTGAAAAGTAGAACAAGTAATGGCACAGACAAACTGTTTGCCACGCTGTGCATTAAAAATTCTGGATTTTAAAGTGAAGGGGTCACTGCAGGACACGAAGTCATGTGACTTGTGGAATGCAGAAAGACACCAAATGTGAGTCTTTGTTTTAGGTTGTATATTAAAGCATGTGTGTGACAGTGCCTGTGACGCTTCAGTGTTTATAAAAGGTTCCCTCCTGGTGTAACTGACGTGTTCGCTCGAGAAAGTGGTCCTGTCTTCTGAGTGATGGTGTTGCACACTATCCTTTTTCCACACAAAACAGCCATGGATCCTTTGATCTCTCCCGTGGAGGGCTACTTCACTGACCTTCTATATGTACAGACATATGGACTCTACTCATATTAACCCACTGCAACGCTGACTTAGTTGCTCTCAGTTGGGGCCACCAGTTGGGGTGGCTGTAGCTCAGGAGGTAGAGCAGGTTAGTGGTTCGATCCCTGGCTCCTCCAGTCTGCATGTCAAATAAATGTGTCTGAATGTAGTTAGAAGCACTAAGTATAGAAGAAAGTGTGTGTGAATGGGTCAATGTGGCATGTTGTATAGAGCGCTTTTATTACTCCGGGAGAGTAGAAATGCGCTATATAAGAATCAGTCCATTGCTCTCGTGGCTTCCAGTGCTGGGATGGACTCCCAACTCCACTGTCCCTGGAGTGGAACCTTTATCTGTTACTCATTTGTCACAGTGGGTTCACTTGTATTTGTAGATGGTATTATTTTCAAAATGTGTGGGTGAGCCTCCTTTTGTGTGCACCAACACAAGTTCATTAATGATGACCTCCTTCTCAGGCTGTGAAAACAGCTGTGCTCCATGGCTTGAAGGCAGCTTTCTAAAGCCTGCAGGAAAAAAATGGCACTCATCATGTAGTCAGTGTTATCAGCTTTATCCTCGACACTTGAAAGAGTGCACAAAGTCTGCATTGCTAATTAGAGTTGTGGTGCAGGCTTCTTGAGTTCGATTATGGGAAGGGTGCAGAACGTTTGACCCACATTGGTTATGTTGGTCTTTGATGTGTTTTCATTTTGGCATTTTACATTTTCCCTTGTGAGGCTTCAAACTTTACAGTTAATATTTAGGACTGCTAAACGTCTGATAGGTGTGCACTGATTGTGAAAGTGTGTGTAAGGGGGTAATTTGGCTCATAGCTGATGCAGTCACACTGATTTATTTATTTAGCCTCTTGGTCACTGTCAACGAGCACAGCTAATGTCACACGATGTATTATGGTCTCTGTAACAGTGCCTTCCTGATTGCCTAGTACACCTCCATGCCCCCACACACTAACAACAGTCCAGCAGCAGTCTTATGGGTTCACAGACTGTTACTGGGTGAACTGGGTTGCTTTGAATTTCTCACTAAACTTTAAAGAAGCCTGTTTTAGCTGCCTTTTTGGCTATGTACTGCATATGTGATTTGTCAGACCAATCTTACATCAGTACCCTACATCTCAGATTGTTCCATATAGTGAAGCATATAGATATTTAGTTGGAGTTAGCTGCTGCTATTACTATTATTAATATTGAAAGTTTAATAATTGAATCTGTAGGATTCCTGCAGTTTTCCATGTGGATGGTTTATGGACGTGAGTAAGCAGCAGTTCATCAGAGAGCCATTCTACAGAGACGTTTCTCTGATTCTGTCTGAGGCGGCACATGGTTGCATTTTGTTCTGGTAAATTTGTTTTGATGTCTCCACATTGGCACTACTGTCTTGTGGTGAAGATGAGAATATGAAGTTAAGAGTGTGTGATCTGTCAGTTCACCAGAAGGTGATGGATACTGGAGAAGCATCTATAATTAAAAATGGCACCCAGTGTTACAAACTGCTTTCTTCTGTTTGGTTTTTAATAATTGCTATGAATTAAACTGAAGGGCCCTGCTGTTTATTTTGAGTAAGAAGATTTTTTTTTTTTTTTTTTTTTGCTGTGAACACAATCCTTTAAACTGCTGTATCTGGCGGTGTGCCTCCACACTGCTAACACACTAGTATCTGCAGTCTTTTGAAATCCTATTATGGAGACACTGACTAGATGCACAGATCTCTTTGTAAATTATTCAAATGACTGGCAGATGCTTAATTTTCACTTGCCCTCTGCAGTGTTTTGGAGGGATTTGTGTTGAAGGAAAAACTGTTGAGTGTGTTGTTGCTACTTGTGGGTGCTCTGACACAAGCGTTCTGCCTTAATGAGTGCATTTTTATTCCAAACCAGATTTCATTTAAGTTAAACATTTTAGTTGTTTGCAGCTAAACTCTCTAGCATGCTACCATCCGTCTGTGATATCACCCACTTCCACCACCCTCACATGTGTTGTGTCTTTGCTTTGAGTGCAACTGTGTGACAGGTCTACAGGCAGTGTGGGAGAGCTTTGTTTGGGATGTGATATCTTGGTTATGTCTTCAGGATATTTCATTTTGTCCTCCGTAAATGTAAACTTGAACTTGATGCTCAACCGATTAGAAAGGTCACTTTGACCTACCTACCCCCCCCCCCCCCCCCCCCCCAAAAACAAAAAACAAAAAACAAAACAAAATAAAAAAAAACAAAACAAAGATTTTGTCAATACCATTCCTGCACCAAGCACGACGTGATTTCACTTGAGTGTATTAAAGATTAAAGACAAAGTGATAATTCAAAAGGTCAAGGTCAGCAGGTCATCACGATGGTCATTTTATAACTTTCTAGAAGCGGCTCATGTCGGACTCAATCAGTGTTTAAGCTTCCTCCACACCGTGTTCTCAATTACTTTTATATCTACCAAAACATCAAAGCACAGTAAAGGTTAAGGATCCTTAAAGAGGTAGTGCACACAGAGAGCAGCACCACACACCATCAGAATAGAGGGCACTGAAAAATATTCAATCTGACATTTTATATTGTTTCTTTGCTGTGATTGCTCATTGCTTAAATGTTTGTCAGAGATACTGAAGAAGAATATTGCAAACTTTTCCTGCAGCATTTACTGGTGTCGTGACACTAATGTTGTGTAAAGGGTTACCCCGTAGACCCATGTTTGCTTTTAAATTTCCATTCCCCTGCAGTGGGTAAACTACAGCTCCTACAAAAAGAGTGTTTTTACTCATTTGTGTCAGCAATATGCATGGTGGCACAAGTTTATTAGTACATATTAAGAAAATTTGCAGTTTTGGGAATATTTATCAGTGGTTGCCCCTTTCAGGTGCAAACTTTCAATTTTAGGAAACTTACTGTAGTGATGTGCAGACATTTTTCGAACTGAACACATTTCTGGTTAGTTTGCATCTGGAAACCTTTGGATACAACTTTCTTTAGTGTCTCTGTGCCCATTTGTTATTAGCAGTTGGTACAGTTAGTGAGTCACAGGCCAATCGCCAGCATCTCAGCCAGTCAGAATCCTTTTGGCATTAGCTCTTAACTCAGCAGCTGCTTCCTCCTTTGTTTAGTCAGATGTCTCACTTTGGATACCTTTAAACCAGGTTTATTTTATTTAAAGGATATAAGAAGCATCACTCTTTCTGACATGCAGCTGTCTCCTCGTCTCTCTCTTAGCCAGTCGTCCTTTACCATTTGCTCAAACATCCTTTCGTGTATCAGCTTCCTTCTGCCTCTTGTTCAATCAGTGAAGAGAAGCTGACGAGCTCAGTGCCGGCTCCACACAGGCAGCCACTGAATCACACTCTGACTGATTTAGCTCCAAGTATTTCCAGCAGCATCGGTTTGGAGTGAATGTGCTGCGCTTGCAGATTGTCCCATTACATTGAGGAAAGTCATCTGTAACCATCTGAGCCCTTTCACTATCTGTCGGGGACCAAATGACTGCTGTTGGATCTTGTGTGCATAAGTAGTGAGATTTGCCATGCTTCATTTGATGAGTAAATAGATGCAGTCTGGCTGGAGGACTTTCCTCCTGATGATTTCTTCCTCTGTGCCTCTGAAGGAGTCCCTGCTTTGTCTATACTCGATGTTTGAATATGACACGGATCAGTTGAGCTTTCGTCATTAGTACATCACAGTTGACACGTCCTGAGTTTGGTAGTTTCTGATAAAATCAAATCTTTGCCTGAGCTTTTGTTTGTTTTGTGCACTTCAGGCCTGAAAATGTTGTAACTCGCTGCACAGTTGGCATTACACTGAAACTCTTTACATATGAATGCAGATGAAATGTGAAAAAATAGTATTTGGCGTCTCGACTCTCAGCAAAAAGAGGATTTGCTTTGTCACTAGTCAGCGAGCAGCTTTCTTCTTTCCCAGCGGCGCTGTCCAACACTTTCCCTTGTTAAAATGACGAACGTGACTGGCGGCAGCTCATATCAGCTGTTGCTAATTAATTTTAATCCCACGAATAACTTGAAGGCAGACCGACGTACTCGACACAGTCTGTCTGTATCCTGCCAAAGAGCGCCAACGCCCCATCACGAGAGAAATGTGTGTCTGTGTTTCACATCTAGCTGACGGACGGGCCTGCTATCTGGCACATTGCATCTGTGGAGACTAGCATGATGCAAACTCCTAGTTAAACTTTTACTTCTCTTTCAGTAATTTAGGTTGTGAACTTTATCTGAATCTCAATTGCCAGCTCTTCTTTTTAATGCAGCTGCTGTACGTGTTTTTATGTTCACATATGGTCATTAAGAGCTCATTCCAGTCATGCATACCGTTGATGACTTTAGGATTTCTCTTATCTTTAGAGTGTGTAGGCAACACAAACAAAGACGGGAGCTCTTTCTTTCTGTAGGCTGTTGGATTATAACGGAATCAACTAAAATGGTTTTCTTTGTATTTGATATTTTGTGTAAATTACACAAAGAGTCCTATCCATTCGATTCAGAGCATGAAAAGAAAAATCCACTGACTCGGATAAACGTGTGTGTGTGTGGTGTACGAGTAAGCCTTTGACATAGTGGCTTTTGTCAAAGGTTCAGCAGTGGAACCCCACTTATTTAGACCTGCTGTCAGCTTCTGATTTAGAGGCGCTTTGAATTAAATGGCATGCTGTCAGAGAAATACTTAACTTGTTCTAGTCTCACACTTGCATAAAGTAATAAGTAACGCTAGAGCTGGGCGATTAATTGCATTGTAATTCAGTGCCAATTTTTGCCTTTCAAGGATTTTTTTTTTTTTAAACAGGATAATCGGGATAAGACTTGTCCTGTGTTATAAATGAAATGCACAGCTTTTCTTTACGACAAGCTTTCAGCCCTCTGAACAAGCTCAGATTCATTCACTGTTTAGTGCAGCTGCAGCAAAGGTGACAGAAAAAAAAACCCTTTGGACAATGAAATCTGTTTAGAAAGAGCTACATTTGTTAAAGGTTTCCACAGGTGAGCCTGTGCCTGCAGCGGCTGGAGGCTGTTTCACCTGTCCGAGGCACTGGTTGCTTCAGCTGGTGCTGTAGTTTCTGTTTCTGGGAGTCTCTGCTTGGGTCCGACTGTAAATTTCAGTATCGGCTAGTGAACATCTTCCTCTGCACCTCAGTCTGTGCCTGCTAATAACCGCACTGCAACACACCAACTACACATGAATCCTTGAGCTAACTCAGCACAGTGGACTTGGGGCCACATTTACTAACATGCTCCAACAGTGCAAACTGGGCTTTGGCCAAAAGAAAGTACCGTCTGTATTTACAAAGAGAGCACAGTGACAAGATTGTGTTTCAGAGGTGGGAACTGTGAGAGTTTTAATGGTGTTGCATGTGTGTTTTTGCGATTTACTTTCTCAAGGCCCAAACTAGAGCTGGGCGATATGAGATTTTTTCATATCACGATATGTTTTTTTCATTTCAGGCGATAACGATATCTATCACGATATAAGCCAAATAACTATATTTGTAAGATTTAAATGTGCCGTTGCTCACAAGTAAAATGTGAAATAATCAGCAGCTTGTTTTTAAATATTTATTTCCCATAATAAGTTCAACAGGGTAGATGTACTTAAGGAACATGAGACTTTTTCAGATAAATAAAGGCAAATATTGCAAACTACACAAAAGGCAGCCGCTAAAGCGTTTAAGTTTCAAAATAGAACAAATGAAACAGACTAAATTGTCAATTCCACTTAGAAACAAAATATTAATTCTAAAAATAAATCTTAGTTTGTTTTACAGAAGAACAGACAAAACTGACTAACTTTTGTCAGTATCAAATAAACTGTGAACTAAAAGGAAATTCTCAATCTCTCCTTGTTGTATAGCTTAGCTTTTCAAACACTTTTAACAGTTACTTTAGTCTGACAAAAGCCGAATGACGAATTAGCGCTTCCAGTCAGAGACTGAGGCTACGTCCACACGTACACGGGTGTTTTTGAAAACTGAGATTTTCTGTTTTCGTTTTAAAAAATAATCCCGTCCACACGTAAAGGCAGAAATGAAGGAAAACGCTGCTATGAACATGCCAAAGCAGCAGGTGGCGCTAGATTCCTAACCGTGCAGAAATGTTGGCCAATCAGAAGTCTAGAAGCCTCGGTGGGAAAAAGTAAACAAAGCTGCGGCATAGAAGCAGAACCGAGCCGTATGTGTGGAGGGACAGTAACTGTGTGTATATGTAAGCATTTAAACACTGCAGAGAGTAGAATTAACAGTAACAGTATTGTAGAAATTCATTTCACCGAAACAATAACGTGGCGCAGTGTGACGCATGCACCAGTTTATTGTATTTCCAGACTTGCTTTCGGCACAATTTACAGTGCATGCTACTCTGTTTTTTGTCAGACTTGAAATAGCCGAAATACCTTCACACTACGGAACTTCTATGGCTCTTCCGTTCGACAATCTCTCCGGCGTTGGAACCATCATCTGTTTTCTCTTCGGTCACGCTCGGTTGATTTTTCTAGTCGGCACACTCATTTCCTCCATTACGCGCTGGCTCCATTACCCGCTGGCTGCTTCCCAAACAAACACACGTGCGGCTTGGCACTTGTGCTGTACGTAACAAGTCACGCGACGTGACGCTGCGGCTGTGATTGGTTCGGCTCTGCGCTACTGAATTTGGATCGGCTGACCTTTTTTTTTTTTTTTTTTTTTTTAAGAGAACAAGAGCGGCGAGGTCTATCGCGATAGCTTAATTTCTCTATCGAGTAAAAGTTATATCGCGATACATATCGTTATCGTTCTATCGCCCAGCTCTAATGGAAACCCTTTAATCTGTTCCCAAGAAAATATGAGCAAAATGAGAAAACCACTGCTATCTTCATCACCAAGATCCCCTATTATCACTGTGCTATTCACATCACTGCCAGGCTTACATGTAAGAACCCGTCGCTCTGCTGGGAGTCAAAGAGAAATGCCGTGACGAGAGATGGAGAGAAAGTGCGAGAGTGAAGCAGACAGCACAGGGACAGGGCTGGCTGCATTAAACAGACATGCCCGGCTAGAATATCTTTGACCTGGTGAAGGCATAGCACCACAATGAAGAAGCAAGGCTAGCTCGGGCTATTAAGGAGAGAGAGAAGACAGGAATGGAAGCAGGAAAAATTATTCAGGTTTACTGTTGTCTTTTGTAGTGAACTGTAAAGCTATCTAACATGTTGCACAAGCTCCTTTGTGTTTCTTGTCAGCTATAAAACCAGGACAACGAATTTGTAATACTGATAAATATTTATCAGTGACAGCCACAGAGACTGTTTGTTGTCACATTAAAAGATTAATCAGCTGTGAAAAGAAGGCGACACCATTCTGATCATTTTAGCTTTGTTGTTACGTTTAATTTGGGTAACAACATTTCTCTGATGCAAAGTTAGCACTGTAGAAACTCCCTTTAATATGCCGCTCATGTGGATCTAAGATGAGGAACGATGGGGCGGAATATCAAAGAAGCACAGCAGAGGAACTCATGCGCACTTCTCCTCTGCAGGCCTGACCGCAGCTTTTTCACCTTTCCCTGTACTGCAAGCCATTGCACCTTTCAAACTTCTGCTTTTAGGTCATGCTGTGAAAATTAGTTGTTATGAGAAAAATATGTGTGCAATGCTTTAACAATTAAATACAGAACTACAGCAAATAGGTACCATAATAATAATGGTACCTATAATAATAATGGTATAATAATGCTCCATAATAATAATAGATTTATTATTATGGAGCATTACCCAAATCAGCTACAGCACGAGTACCTAGCATCCTTAGCTAACCCTAAACTAATCATTACATTTTTGCACATTAGAATAGCTGGAATCCTGCTAGCTTTCCACATGATAACAATTATGTTTGTCAACTGTAATCATCAACTGTAACTGCTGTTATTTACTGCACTGATTTATCAAATTAATTATATAGTTATTGGACTTTTAAAAGATGTCTTTTTGCAGGAAATTTCCCTCAACGTTAAATATAATTTAAATGAAAAACAGGTAGACATGGAGTGGGACAGAGGATTGTCCAATAGGCAGTTTGACTGTCAAGCCCATCTTACAATGGTAAATGGCCCGTATTTGTATAGCGCAATACATGTGAATTTGCAATTTGTGGGGCATTTCAGGTGCAACAAAAAGAGCCATGCAGAATTCACGCAGATTTTATCATTGGACAATGAGGATGGGTGTCAACATAGAGGTTCTTATCCCTGCCTGTTTTTTGATGATTCGCCCACACAGAAGTTACATTACAGTGGATCAATCATGCATGCGCCCTGGCAACAGTCTTCAAAAAGACTTTCAAGTTGTATAAGAGGAATGACTACTGCCCGACTACTGTCGGGTCTCCAGTTGTCTTTGTTCACAACAAAGTATAATCCAGGCTTCAGAGCCTAAGGTATGAAACATCATTGCCTGCAGGCACACACTTTGGAGTCCATGCTGGGTCCACGGACTCCAAAGACATACTGTCACTCCTACTGTAATCCAAGGGCCAGATATCCTGAATGTGGCAAAATATAATAGCACAATCGCCAAACACACTCATAGGTGTGATTAGTGCGATTAGTTTCCAGGTGGTTTCAAAAGTTGTGTTTTCTAAACACAGGAGCAGTCAGTGAAATTCAGATATGCTGTTCAACAGTGCATCAAATATCAGCACAATTAGCAGTAAACTGCACGTAGCAAATGTTAGTGCATCAGTTTGCACACTTTGTTTAAATATTCTCCTCCCTATAGTTTGGGCTAGAGCTGGGCGATAGAACGATAACGATATGTATCGCGATATAACTTTTACTCGATAGAGAAATTAAGCTATCGCGATAGACTTCGCCGCTCTTGTCCTCAAAAAAAAAAAAAAAAAAAAAAAAAGGTCAGCCAATCCAAATTAAGTAGCGCAGAGCCGAACCAATCACAGCCGCAGCGTCACGTCGCGTGACTTGTTACGTACAGCACAAGTGCCAAGCCGTGTGTTTGTTTGGGAAGCAGCCAGCGGGTAATGGAGGAAATGAGTGTGCCGACTAGAAAAATCAACCGAGCGTGACCGAAGAGAAAACAGATGATGGTTCCAATGCCGGAGAGATTGTCGAACGGAAGAGCCATAGAAGTTCCGTAGTGTGAAGGTATTTCGGCTATTTCAAGTCTGACAAAAAACAGAGTAGCGTGCACTGTAAATTGTGCCGAAAGCAAGTCTGGAAATACAATAAACTGGTGCATGCGTCACACTGTGCGCCACGTTATTGTTTCGGTGAAATGAATTTCTACAATACTGTTACTGTTAATTCTACTCTCTGCAGTGTTTAAATGCTTACATATACACACAGTTACTGTCCCTCCACACATACGGCTCGGTTCTGCTTCTATGCCGCAGCTTTGTTTACTTTTTCCCACCGAGGCTTCTAGACTTCTGATTGGCCAACATTTCTGCACGGTTAGGAATCTAGCGCCACCTGCTGCTTTGGCATGTTCATAGCAGCGTTTTCCTTCATTTCTGCCTTTACGTGTGGACGGGATTATTTTTTAAAACGAAAACGGAAAATCTCAGTTTTCAAAAATACCCGTGTACGTGTGGACGTAGCCTCAGTCTCTGACTGGAAGCGCTAATTCGTCATTCGGCTTTTGTCAGACTAAAGTAACTGTTAAAAGTGTTTGAAAAGCTCAGCTATACAACAAGGAGAGATTGAGAATTTCCTTTTAGTTCTCAGTTTATTTGATACTGACAAAAGTTAGTCAGTTTTGTCTGTTCTTCTGTAAAACAAACTAAGATTTATTTTTAGAATTAATATTTTGTTTCTAAGTGGAATTGACAATTTAGTCTGTTTCATTTGTTCTATTTTGAAACTTAAACGCTTTAGCGGCTGCCTTTTGTGTAGTTTGCAATATTTGCCTTTATTTATCTGAAAAAGTCTCATGTTCCTTAAGTACATCTACCCTGTTGAACTTATTATGGGAAATAAATATTTAAAAACAAGCTGCTGATTATTTCACATTTTACTTGTGAGCAACGGCACATTTAAATCTTACAAATATAGTTATTTGGCTTATATCGTGATAGATATCGTTATCGCCTGAAATGAAAAAAACATATCGTGATATGAAAAAATCTCATATCGCCCAGCTCTAGTTTCCATATAAAGGATGTGCAGCATCCAGTCTGTACTGCTGATTGGATGTTGCTGTGTGACTATGGGAGAGTGACCTGCAATATGCCAGGATGGGTGCAGCAAATTCACCTCATGCAATCTTAAAGCAGTGTTAGGGACATAGTTTTTCCATTAGGCGTTTTAGTTGGAAAGTACAGTGTGGCAGATTCCCTGCAAGATTTTTTCACTCAAAGTCAGTTATTGACTGCTTGTCTGTGGCTGCTAAACTCGAATAACCAAATCAACACTTTGACCACTGTTTTCAGAAAGTGCAAAAGGACTGCTGGTAACCATAGCAACGATATTTGAATACAGCCTGTCTTATGTTTTCTTTGATGTAGAAGCATGATAGTGATGTCCTGATAGAAAACACCCACAGCTGTGATGTTCAGAGTTCAGACATCCAGCAATCATAAACAGACCTTTAAACCCACAGAGATCAGCTCTGTACAAACCTTAATATCATACAATCTTTTAAAGGGAACCTCCAATGCCCCCCCCCCACTCCCCCCACTCTGTCTCACTCTCTCACTCACACACACACACACACACACACACACACACACACACACACACACACACACACACACACACACACACACACACACACACAAGTTTTCAATAATGAGATCAGTATTCGTGCAAGTAATAACCTGAAAGCCAAACGGCTTTTTGAAATGCTAACTCCAGTGTCCCACAATAAGTACCTAATGACGGAATTGTTTCCCTCTTGTAGCAGTCTGTGTTGCTGGACATGTTCATGCTATCTGCATATTCAAATACGTGGATTTGGATTTCTGTTTGCAGAAGGCTACCAAAGGGCAACCGATCAGACGAAAGTGTACTCGTGGGGCCTGAGACGGCAGCTAAAATGGTTCTTTTCATTTCAGAAGTTGAACTGCGGGGCTGCACCAAAGCTCACTGTAAAACGAGGATTATTTTGAACTGTGTATCTTATAAAGCTAGACTAGGTCTAGACTAGTTCTTTTCCTCTGAGCTCAGCTCAATGTCGGGTTGTTCTGTAAATAAGCGCAGCTTTTATAGCTGGGATACTTCATTTTACCAAAACTGTAAGTAGCATTGGAAGCAGTTTCTCCTTGCTTGACATCTTTTTGTTCAGTGTTGCCTTTTACTAAAGCCACAGGTAGATTATTTTGATTGGAGGATCTATCAGTTTTTATTAATTTTCTATTAATTGCCCAGCCCTAATCAGGGGAAATGGTGTAAACAAATTCCATAACATGTTGGCTCACATGTGCCCCAGAGGTGATCCTACCGCATGCTGACTTCACAGCATGATTGCATTGATGGTGCGTATAAAGAAATGCAGAAATTCATATTTGAATGACTTTAGCTCGGTTTTTGGCAACACTTACTTGACTGTAGTCTAGAAAAAAATTCTGAGCTCCTATCTTTCCTCCAGCAATTTAGCAGCTTTTTAACTCTTGTAAAAAGCGAGCCCATGTCGAGGGAGAAGCTTTGTCAGGAGCTGGCTGCGAATTTCTTTTTGAGCCTGAGAGCCAAATGACAAATAGGACAGCCTTGCCCCAGAAACCAGACTCAGGGAAACATATTGCCTCCTTCATCATGTGGGCAGCCACCCACCATAGATAGACCTGTGACCTCTAATTTAGGAAACAACGCTCCAGGCCTCACAATGACAAACTGCAATTGCTTCAGTTACTTTAAATGTATTTGCATCACTTCTCCTCGGTCAGACCTGTGGGGCCACACTGGGCTGAATGTTCTATTGTGATCCATAATGGGAATCATTATGCTTTGCTTGCACTTTGATTACTGTGATGGCAAGCCTGTCACATAGCAACCTTGTATTATTATCACCGGCTGCTATTAAAATGAGTATTCACACAGCAGCCGCTTCCACTGCTGCAGCTCTGTGCCATTTATTATTAGGAATTTGACCTCAGTCTGAATGAAGACAGTGTAGCAGAGTCAGAATTTAGGCCAAGGGAATGAGTGGGTGAGCAGTGTGCTTATGCTCTGGGATTTCTATGGGCTCAGCAAACCTTAAACAAAAGGCATATTATTTATAAAAAATGGTGATTTTTCCACCAGACTTTCACTGATGTGCCGAACTTTTTAATCTTTAAACACACTATTCAAGTCAAACCAGTATGTTTCAGCGGCCTCAATGCCCTACTGACCTTAGAAACCGCTGCAGATCGACAGGCTTACGGTCAAAAACACATAGTACTCACTCCCTTGCTGAAATCCCTTATAAATATTACTCTATTTTTTTTAAATGTTTTTTTTTAAATATTGAATGCACTTTAGTGAATAATTATGTAAGGTAATAAACTATTTATTGAGCAACATAATCATGGGATTCGTTTTTCCCATAATGAAGCAGCCCTGTGATTGACTAGAATATCAAATGAGACAAACAATACACTGCAACAACAGGAATGCCAACCCCTGTAGAGGATTGGTGAAATGCAGAATGTAGATGGGGAAGAAAATGATACGACACACACAGCGACCAATGAAAGTCTCGAGTCTGGCTTGAGAGACTTCTGGTCTCAGTGGGAGTTCCCTGCATCAGTAATATAGTACACAACAGACCAAGACTAGCCAGCCGTCCCGTGCATCAGTTCAAATATGTTTTCTCATACAGGTTCATGCTGGTTTGGATCCTTTGGGCGAATGCAGTCAAGTACAAGCACAGCCGCAACCGCTGGTTTTATAGGATGCGTTAGCACACACGACGACCTGCTGTACCGTCTTCTCCGTGTTCTTAATGCGCTTCGTGATTTTTATGGAGGTATTTCAGAGAGGCTGACGTGCAGCAGTCACAAAAGTGCAGGCCTCAGGCCAAGGCTGCACTGATATGAAAGGAAATGAATTCATCACACAGTGCAGAATATGAAAGACCACAGCAGACACTTCAAACACTTCAAAGCCCGTTTGCTGCCAGAGGAGCAGATTTGACAGGAACGATCTTGACATGCATCACGTTTTATGCGTCGCAAAATAGCCAGCATGATTTTGGTATCCAACTTGGATTTGTAAAGCTAATGCCTAACATTTGTAGGGAAATGTGGCTGTGTATAAGTTGGGGAATGACTGCTCAGAAAGTGGCCTTACAGCCAAATTTCCTTGGAGTAAACTTGAAGCTTTGTATGTAAAACCAATACATATTTACACCAGGGAATCTTAAATTGATGTTCGTGAAATGTCAGCTCTTGCCTCGCCATCCTCTCCCCATGCAGCTTGTGCATCCACACTGGGTACTAAACACTTAATAACTTTCCCTGACATGCAACGTGAGTAATGGCACCGAGCCACCAGCTAAATGGAGGTCAATTTTCACAGTGGCTGGTCAGTTTGTCTCCTGCCAGCCGTGGTCGCGTGTACTATACCAGCTGGAGACTTTAGTCAGCAGCAGCACTCTGTTTTGACTCTTTAATGAAGTGAATAAAGCTGGTGAACTTTGCAGAACTTGGCAGTGTGGGCAGTACTCACAGACATCTCTGTGCTCTAGAGGACGAATGGACTACTGAATATGATTGATTAAGCTTTATGCTGGCGGTAGGTTAATGTTCATTTTATCAGTTTAGACTGGAATTATTAGATGCTTGTTTCTTTAAGGTATTGATAAGGAAACTACTGGTGTGATTGTACCCATATATGCCAGGAGTGTCAAACCACAAGGGGCCAGAATCGGTCCTTTCAAAACCTCCTTGAGTTTGATGTCCCTGAGCTACACTATGTGCTCGATCAGTGTGTGTAGCTTAGCCAATGAGTAATTAGTGTGTCCTCTGGACTGGAAGCAGTGTTGGCTTATTGGAGTGAAAGATTGCATACATTTTTCCTTATCAATCAAGATACATGAACGACAAATTAGACAAACATAAAAAATCTTAATGAATACATTTTTACCTAATTTTATGATGTCATGAATGTTTTAAAACTGGATATGACAAGCAAGAGATAATGGTATTTGTCCCCGATAGCTGCTGTTTGCTTTTAGTCTTGTTTCAGATTCTGTGAAACCTTTGAGTTCGTTCATAGGTTCAGTATGAAATGCTTAATGATTATTTTGAACTGGGAATCACATAAAGCTACTTTAGTCAGTGCTAATAACGAGCTTGAAATGCTTTAAAAAGCAACTCGTGATGTTGTAGCTGGACTCTAGCCCGTGAGCATGTTCAAACCCTGGCTCTCAGAATAACTCCATATGCCTTAAGCACCATTACACTGATATAGTATTGTAAATTAGCAGTAGTACTACTTTCGGCTTTATGCCCTCAGTCTCTTCATAGTCCCTGACTTGCATTTCAGAAGTGGATAATTTCATGAATAATTTCACAGGCTCCTGAGGGGATGACCATTACCTTTTCTAAAGCTATATTCACATAAGAACTTTGGACAGTCTAGAGGGGATATTTTCTGTACACGGCCCACAAGATGAAATGGCCACATCATGGTAAATGGCCTATATTTGTATAGCGCTTTACTAGTCCCTAAGGACCCCAAAGCGCTTTACACGTTCAGTCATCCACCCATCCACACACTGGTGATGGCAAGTTACATTGTAGCCACAGCCACCCTGGGGCGCACTGACAGAGGCGAGGCTGCCGGACACTGGCGCCACCGGGCCCTCTGACCACCACCAGTAGGCAACGGGTGAAGTGTCTTGCCCAAGGACACAACGACCGAGACTGTCCGAGTCGGGGCTCGAATCGGCAACCTTCCGATTACAAGACTAACTCCCAACTCTTGAGCCACGATCGAGCCACAAGCCAGATCCTTTTGCACATGAGGGAACTACCCGCTTTACTTTCCAGTAGTAAACGTAAAGAATATTAGCTGTATTATTTGCACAGCTGAATTTTTACCAGGGAGCTGACAAGTACAGGAATTTGCATTCCCATATGCACCTCTGACCAGTGATTTCCTGAAAACGTCTGAGCTGCAGTGAATGTGTCAAAGCCCCAACCTGTGCTAGCAGCGAGTCCTGGAATCATTGGTTTATAGACTCTGAGAAAAGACAAGCTGAGGTGAGCTGGTAGATGTGCACTGCCTGATTTGCAGGGTGTGGCTGATCGTCTTATGACGGTGTGAATAACTGCTCCCTGCGTGCAGTGAAGAGAGTGCGCTGCTCTGTTTCGTCTCCTCCGATCTGTTCCTGAAGTGCTGAGCAGCTGGTTGGAAAGGCAAAGCAACTCCTCATTAAATAATCATCAGGACTGCAATGGGCTGAACGATGGCATTGGGCTGTTTGTGCTTCACGCTGACCAACCAGCACCGCTGAAAACAAGAGCTCCAACCAACCCGTGAACTCGGCTTTCATCATAATTATAGAAATTTTGCCATAGTGGATTTGCATTTGTGCTCATATGTACTGAATTCATGTTTCAAACACAGTACAAGTTGCACAGGTCAGTTTGAGCACCCACCTCCTAGCTGCTACTGCAGCGGGCTCTACAGCCTGCTCCAAAACTCCAGAAATGCACATTCACTTTATACATATTTGATAGACTCCTTGTCCAGGAGAGAGATGCTTTCAGGGTGTTGTTGGGTCTCAAAGTCAAAGCAATCTGCAAAGAATGCTCTTCTGGGAGGCTAATATGTTGCTCTCGCCAACTTACTTTCTTCAAGGGCCTGTTAACTTAAACTTGGTGTCATTTTGTGTCATATCACCTGTTTTTGAAGAAGTATTACTCGGCTGTTTTCTCCCAGTCTTACTGATTCCTATGAAAAATGTTTTCTCCTCGGCTCTTTAAAGTTATAGTCAGCTGCACATGCTGAAGTCCTTGAAGATGAGCAACTGCACATTGAGGAGAGTAAAGACATGGAAAGGAAGCCACAGCTTTGTTAGTCTGCTTATCAGATCACACATTGTGCCGTCCTCTTTCATAGGATTTGGATGCTTTTCTGTTCTGGAAATGGAGACTAGTTCAGCTTCACTGTGCACCAAAAGCAATCTGGGTCCTAAACCTTTACACATTGGGCCTCCTTCTCAAACTTTTCTATAGAAATGTTATTTTCCCTCACATGAAAAACTCCCACTGGATTTATGCTCACAGACCAGTTTCGTTGAAACCTCTGTGTTTATTTGACAAAACGGTGGCAAAGGACCCTGAATAACCTTTAGCTTCATTTTTCTGCCTGGCGTTGAGAGATCGACGCTCACTGTAATCAGTGTACATAAGTGGTTCTTTCTTTTTGATTAAAAAAACAAAAAGCTTGGTCAATAAGGTACGTTAGCTAACTAAATAGCTGTAGCTTAAATGTAATTTTGAATCAGAATCAGTCTCCTGATGGTTGGACACGGGGAGGTGTTAATTTAAACTGGGCAGGCTGCCAGGCTGTAATCCACTGGTGAAAACGCTGCAACATTTATAAAGCGCTGGATTAAGCTTTTATTTATTTATTTTAGCTTTTAGACTGTTTGTATTTAAGTGATAATGGTAGTACTGAGAGAGCGGTCAGTTTTACTAATCCACTCTTCGGTGTACAGCAAGTCCTCCTTTGTTTTCATCGGTGTTACCGACGATGCATTAGTTATCCCGGCTGTTTTCTTTCATGTCATACGAGTTAAAGATGAACACATAATAATTAAAGTGAACTGGTGATGAATCGTCCTCCACCCCAAATCATACATTAACAATAGCCTGATTTTGCACATGATTCATAACGATGAAGATAAAGGAAAAATAGAAAAGACCAATTAATGAGACTGAAAGAATGACCCATTTAAACCTGAAAGTAACTGCATCATGATGTATCTGTAGGTTGTGTTGTAGAGGAGGCCTATGTTGAAGATGTGTTGAGCATTTGTTTCATTGCTGTTCTGTTTTAAGAATTTTTAGACCAGGTTGAACCGGTGGCTGTGAAATGCTAAATGAATGAACTGGGGATTATTTTTTTATTTAATCTTCTTATGCACGTCAGAGCTGTGACTTGTAGCTTATTTTTAAAGGGCAAAAACTGACAATTGCAGTCCAAGTTAAAGGAAGCTGCTTTGTCATCACTCGTTCGTGACCCTAAACTCGGACTAGGAAGCAGGATTAGTGGCTGAGTGAGGGAACTTCATGGTATATTCAATCACTGTCTACTGATCAAGTCATCAATCATTTCTCTGGAAAATAGTAACAGTAATATCCTCTGAAGCAAGGTGTGCAGACAATAAGATCATGTAGTTTTTAAGAGGACATCTAAAGACTTTCTTTCCCTGATGAGCATCAAAAGATCAAGATCATTATGAGCAGCTTTATTTCTGGCTTTTTCCTGGTTGGCTGCAGGAAATGCCCTCGTTTAAGCCCTAGCATAGCGATATCCAAGTGTTCCTAAAACAGCCTTTCTGAATCCTTACGCAGCGTAAAAGTTGAAAGTAAGCCAACTTCCTGGTTGAAATATGTTTTAACATTTGTTGTTTTCTTGCTTTTAGATTTTTAGTTTTCAGAATCTCCAAAAATGATAAATATATTAAAAAAAAAAAGTTTTGTTAATGGATAATATCTGGATAAATAATCTAGCTGGGGCTACTAGATAATCTCCAGAGCTTTCTGCATGCTCTCATTTGTTCTGGGACGGTTATGTAGTGTAACACAAACTTCATGTAAATGCACTTGTGGGTAAATTTGGAAACCCTGGATTACCTACTTATCTAATAACCACCTGTGACCGCGTATCGTAATGCTAACAATTGGTTAAGTGCAAACAATATCCTGAGCGTGTTCATAGTGCAGCTCCTCTGGTTTACTGGACGGATGCAGACCGACGTCTCTTAAATAAGGTGGAAGATCCACATTCAACTAGATTTTGTGCTTTTCTCCAGGAAGTGACAGCTGTGACGCAGACGATCAGTAGAGATTGATGTAAGGAATCGGACTACATGATGAGATGAAGGGAACAGTGATCGCAGTCCTTTTTAAAAAGCTTTCTTTTTTCTCTCATCACTTTCTGAAATGGACTCCAAGTGCAGAGAATTAGACCATGAAATAGGCTACTGACTCAAATGGCTTTTCTGAGTCAGATTTTTTTTTGTGTGTGTGTGCTTGATTTCAGTCACAAAATGGAGAATATGAACACAGTGGCAATAACACAAGTCATTTAAATTAAAACGGTTGCAGCTAAAGTTAACCTGCAGTAACAAACTCTGCCTCTCTGCTAGTGTTGAGGGGTTTCGGCATTCAAATATATTTTCATTATTATATATAGTATCTGAACATAAGAATGGCTGAAAACACTTTTGACTTAGCCATTTACATGTACAGGAAGCACAAGTTTGATGGCATAGTTTAGTAAATGCTATTAGACAGGAAATACCAGTGATGAGGTAAAACACCTGTAATTAGTTAGCAAAGATGAATAAACCAGTGGTAGCCATCTACCAAGAATGGGTTCATGTAAAGAGTGATAACAGAGTCAGTGAGCAGACATGTGCGCCTCGTCTCCACTTCCAGAAATGATATTAATGCATATACAGGCTAAAACGTCATCTCTTAAAAATGAAACCTGGTGAGCAGCTTTCCCAAAAATCTCCTTCATGGCACTTGGACAATTCCAGAGCAGCGTTAACACAAAGTTTCACAAAGGATATATTTGGCTTGTGTACAAGAATTGCCACTCTGCTTTTTCATTTTTCCCCACTCTGTGTGGGTATGAAGACATTAGAAAATTTAATTTTCCCACATGATTCCATGAGTGCCAAGTCAAAAGACAAAAGGCAAGTATAACAGAGACAAAAGGCTGACTTTTTAAAATATTTTTCATATGACTCCCACACAGTTTCATGATTTCCAAGAACAAATCTGTTGTAGGTGGCAGAGGCTGTTTCAACAAGTTAAAGTAGCTTTGATTCTACCAATTACTGAAACAGGTGGAGACCCCCATCTGTCTGTGGAGTCGGTGATTTCTTCCGTCACTGCTTCATAATTAGTGTTGGCAACATCCTCCATCCTTAGCACAGCTTGTAGCCCTAACACATTTGTTTGCTGTGTATTCTCGGATACCCCCAGATATTTATATTAAATTTATGACATCGTACATGTAATTTTATTTTATTTATTTATTTATTTTTACAAATAAGTAAATAAACATCACAAACAAAAAGAAGAAAGGAGGAGAAAAAAGCAGCATAATAGAATAAGAGGCCATGGTGTGGGATTCACAATAAAACAAAAAGCACAACGTCTCGTCTCACGCGATTGGCTCGAGTCTGTTTGAAGGCCTCAGTAACGGTGCCAATTCTCATGATATATGCAGTTTTGAAATAAATGCAGTTGCATCAGCATACACAATGTCTCTCTGGTTTAGGGGTCAATGTATTTGCCTTACATGTGAAAGATCATTGTTTTGACACCAGGAGGATTCATAAACCCAGCCTCAGGTGGCCACAAGCTAATGTGCTTCCAGTGGTGGAAAAATTTGGTGAGCTATGGGCTCTTGATTTCTGCTGTTAGCCTTGAAAATAAGCTATTATTATTGTTATTATTATGAAAACTCATTAGTGTGGCTGTAGCCCTAAAGCACCTCCTCAGCTTGAAGCTGTAGTATTTGGCTCGAGCTATCAGATAACCGATGATCGTACTTTCCTGGCTGATTACTAAAGCAAGTTTTTATTAGAGCTGGCCCGGGGGTAAAATATCATGCATCGAATTTGCTTCTGTTTCTGGCCATATGATAAAGAGCCATCTCCGGCCCCAGCTGCCGCCTCCCCACGCCTGTTGAAGGTGATTTAGACAATGAATGAGGGTCACCATTTCCTACGGTAATTTGCACTCTGATGATTTCTTATCTTGTCTGCAGCATCCTCGCTGCATGCTCAGCATCGGGTCACTGGTTGCTTTAGTTTGGAATTTGTTTCATTTCATTTACTTGATTTATTTAAATTAAGGGAAAAGTTGTGGGTGATTTTGGTAATCTCTGATTCGTACCTGTGCTGACCTTTTGTGGTGGTTTTTGTTTTTTTAATTGGCCAATAATGCTCAGGTGGAGTTATTCTCATATCCTCATTGTGTCTTCTTGCTTGTCCACTGCTTACCATAATATAGGATTTTCAGGAACCTGATGAGATGTGATCTCAATGAGGATAAAACCGAGATCCTCCTTATTGGCACCAAATCCAACCTTTTGAAGGCAAACCATTTCTCACTCACCATCGATAACTCCACAGTTTTCCCTTCTCCTCGGGTTAAGAGCCTTGGTGTCATCCTAGACAGTTCACTTTCCTATAAATCTCACATCAGTAATCTCACCCGTTCTGCCTACTTCCATCTACGTAACATTAACAGATTGCTTCCTTCTCTTTCCACCCAGTCTACGTCCATTCTTGTACATAGTCTTGTTACCTCCCGTATTGACTACTGCAATTCTCTTCTGCATGGTCTCCCCCAAATATCCCTCCATAAGCTTCAACTGGTTCAGAACTCTGCTGCTTGCATTATCACCAGAACCCCCTCCTACCAGCACATCACCCCTGTTCTTCAGGAACTTCACTGGCTCCCTGTGAAATTCCCGATAATATTCAAACTTCTTCTGCTCACCTTCAAGGCCATTCATAACCTCGCTCCTCCTTACCTTTCTGATCTGTTAACCACCACTTGTTCTGCCCGTTCACTTCGATCTTCTTCTTCTATCCAGCTTGCTTCCTTCCGCCTCACCACCATGGGAAGCAGAGCTTTCAGCTGCTCTGCTCCCAGAAATAAGAAACACTGGTTCTCTCCCATAGTTTAAATCGCAACTCAAAACTCATCTGTTCAAATCTGCATATTCACTGTGAATCCACTGTTTGTTAATTTTATCTTGTGCTTTTGTTTTATTGTTCTTATTCTGCCATTGTTTTACTAAGTGTTTTATCCTATTGTAAAGTGTCCTTGGGTGACTTGAAAGGCGCTCATAAATAAAATTTATTATTATTATCTGATTATGCTTTTGTGCAAGGTCCCTCTCCTCTCTTGGCGTTCAAACCACCATATTTGTTTTTCCTCTTAGCCTCTGACTTCCACACTCCATGCCTGCTCAACCAACCAAACATTAAGAGATCAATGATCCTTTTTTCTTCTTCTTCAGTTTCCCAGTTTTCTTACTTGCTAGTGGGTTTGTTTGTTTTTTTTTTTTTGGAGGGGCTTTTAGTTATTGTAGTCCACATTACAGGTGGATTCAGAAGAAAAGGTGAAAATCAAAAGTCCATACTGTACTATCCACACAGACTGGTAGAGCTCTATGTGTTTTCAGCTTTCCAGTGTTTCTTTCAGCACACACTGGTTTATTGAAACTGGTGATGGGTGAAGCTGGTAGCACTGATTTTCTTCCAGTACTCAGAAACTCTGAGGGTGTAACCACCCACCTGAACATTGTTTTGGACCAAACACCCAATCAGAGTGCGCTGCTGCCAGGCATCACAAAACACATTAAAGGAGACAATAAAGGACAATTATCAGTTTTATCAGGATGGCGGCTGTTCTTCCTGTGCAACATGGATATCCAATGGTTCACTACAGTGATGGTATAAAATTAGTTCCTCCCATGTACAACCGTTGAAATAAAGAGTCAAGCACCATATGCGTTTCTGCTCAAGTCCACCTTTATTAGCTTAACTTAAAAACCATCATTTAAAGTAAAGTTTGTTTTTTGTCTTTATAAACAAAAAGGTGAAGTCTCTCTCAACCTGCTTATTTCAGTTAGTTTGGTATGCTTTGTTGTGCCTAAAGAGTTTTTTGCAGAGGTTTAACAGATCCTAAGAAGTTCAAAAATGCTGTTTTTTTGTTTTTTTTGTTTTTTTTGTTTTTTTAGTCTGGCTAACCTTTACTGATCACTGATGTTGGTACGCGCTTACACTGTGTATAAGAGAGAGAGAACCAGCTGCAGACACTCTTTTTCTCTCTCTGACAAACATGCATATATGCACACACTACACACACACCCTCTCACACAGTGATTGCTAACTTTAACAGGGGACCTATGTCTCTTTCGCTTTCACTCACACACACAGGCCACTTAAAGTGGAAGCCTCTGTAATATGGGGTTTATTCTGAGCAGAAGTGGCGTTCGCTGTCCACTCCAGGAACTGCCCGTCTGCCTGCAGTGAGATCTGTTGTCAGATGGAGGCAGTGTACAAAGTATGTACTACAACTGGTGTGTGGGCCATTCCTTGCTTGTGCCGTTTTTGGTCTGTTAGCCAGCCGCAGAAGAGAGTGAAGTTCTAACATGCAAAGAGCTGAAGTGAAGTGTCCACCTCTGTCTGTGCTTTTCATGCATCATTCAGGATCATGAAGGACTCCACTGGAGTGCATCTGGGGTGGGTGAAAACCCCTCTCTCACTTCTGACTGGAATCGTGTATGTGGACAGGCACATGTGGGACCATAAATCCCTCCCTGCCAGTGTAACGCCTCAAAGTCTGTTTTTCCAGGGGCTGGAATACTGTTGCACGATGCAAACTCTCTTAAGGCTTAAACGTGCTGATGAATGACTTGGCTAATAGAAAACTAATTACCAGCATTTTTGGTCATTAATTTACATTCATTATAATGCTGAGCTGTGGGTAATCTTGATGGCCTCTTTTTGTTATTTTCCTCACAAAAATAAATGAAAAAATAATTGCCACATTAATCAGTAATGAATGAATTATCAACTTCATTTGGAGCATATTTAAAATTTGATGGGGAAAAAAAAAAGTTAGCCTGTTCATACTCCTATCCTCGTCGTCCCCTCTTGCCTGGCTCGGATCTTTCCTCCGCACTCCTCCTGCTCCTCTCTACATTCATTTGAACTAATGTCCCATCCTCCTGTTTCCTGTTTCTGCTCCTCTTCTCCTCCTCTCCCTCTCCCCTGGTAGATCACTTCTCAGCCAAGACTCGGAACAATGCAACAGTTTAAAAAGAGAATAAGAAACCCCCAAAACACACACACACACACACACACACACACACACACACACTCACTCCTCTGTCTTGTCTTCATGGACTGTGAAATTAGGTTTTACTTAAAATGGGGCCAGTGGAGTTTGGTGAGGATGAGTGATTTAAAGGATTGTTTGCAGTTTATGAACATAAGGAGAGGCAAGGGAACAGAGCTCCATTTCTTTCATGTTGGCTGCGCCCATCTCATCAAGCATTCACAGAAGTCTGACCTCATACACAAACACAAGCACGGGCTTGATAGGTGGAGAGAATGCGCTCTTATACTTTTTACTGCAGGGGCCTCTGACCCTCTGCCCACTCATGTCAGTGCATGTGCCGAGTACCCATCAGCACGGTACGGAGCTTGATATGGTTTCTCCCGCTGCCCTTCTGACCTGAGCCTCCACTTCAGCTTTTTTGAAACTGTGGCTGCCTCTCCCTTTCAGGGATCATTCTCACAACCTGTGTCCACGTTCTGGTAGTTAACTTGCAGGAGTCCAGACTTGCTCTTGGAAAAGTGTCAATATTTTGGGTTGATATGAAGCTCTGTGCAGATAACCTGGTGATGGGTATTACTCAGTTTTCATTGACTGCTCGAATCTTTTAAAATATCTTTTTGGGAAAAAGTGGAAAATGAAATCGCACTTTACTTTGCAGCATGAGTCGACTCTACCAGCAGTTAGAGTAACATTAGCAGACTAGTGTAGGTCAAGTGTTTCATACAGGCTGTACACAAAAGTTGGCATAGCTCAGTGTTCCCCAACCACTCAGGTGTGCCGTGGAAGATTATCTGGTGCCACCTGACTAGTACTCTAAGCGACTGGTGTGAATAACGGGCAGAACAATTACATTCTCCTATACTAGAGGGCAGTACAACTACCTGCTACAATTAAATGGGTTGCCAACTGCCAGTAAAAGAGAAGAAAACGAGGAAGAAATGACATAATAGTCATGCTGTAAGACACCCCAGCGTGTAATAGCAATAGATAAATATTTGAAAACAAAAAGGAGTCAATCTGACCTGGGTCATGGAGAAAATTCCAACCCGTTACATCAGTAACGTGCTGTGTGGATCTGCTGGCAGCCGTACAAGACATGATCTGGGTGCAAAATGAATCAAACTAAGACTACCGAAATAGTGATGCTGGCATGGCACAAACACCGTCACTGTGAAGGCTTAAAGAGACGGGGTCTTAAATAACCTGGCAGAACACTCGCCAGGTGTTCTGAATCTCCGGTCATCTCTTGAGTGTGCAGCCAAACAACTCCTGCAACGCACACATGATGGTCTTGGAGCCGTAACACTGTAATAACATCAGTCACTGTAATATGGAATCATTTGAACGATTGCAGTTACAGACATGAATACTCATTTCCTGTGTTTTGAACTTTAGAAGTTGTTTTTCAGTAAATTTCCCCGTCTCTAACTAGACCAGTCACTTCCTGCTCTGTGTAGTAAGCTGATTTTTAAGACTTGGTGGAAAGAGGAAAGCATGGTGTCTTTATTTGGATTAAAGCAGAGTCAAAGTGAAGGATTAGAGAGTCCCAGTAGAAACTGCTGTGTTACTTCTGGAGAAACCTCTCTGCCTGCCTCTCTGTACCGCGAGCATTTTATGCATGACAGCACTTCAGAAGCCATTTCATTTCTGTTGTCAATTTAAATCTCGAGGGTTTGGGAATACATATAAGATTTTGGGGTGTACTGCTGTCGCTCTCAAATGGATTTGCTTTAGTTTGGCCGATTTGAACATTTTTCTGGGACTGAAGTGTGCAGGTTGGAGAAACCAGAGATGGTTTGGAAAGTGTCATTCGCTGAGTGTCCCACCAGAACCTTAATTTTAAACACATACTCAGGTCACATCTGCTGAAAACGAGTTGATTCAGAAGCAGTGAAACAACGGGAAAACTAGACTCAGGCTGGCTTACATGACAACAAGGCTGCTCTTTTAAGTGCTGCTTTGCTGTTGGTTAAAACAAAACAAGGTTTAACTGAACTATAACAAGTTCAGAGCAACACAAGGCAGCATGCAGTATTTGGAGTGTTTATTGTATGTTTTTATGGAGGACACACACATTGGTGCCTTTGTTTCCTTCATGCACCTTGTACAGATTCTTAACTTGGCATGTCAACACCACAACACTATTCCTTCTGGGACCTTTTTGTGTAAATATTTTTGCATGCATGCCTTTTTTTATTATGTGTGTATATCATCTGCTGTGTGTGTGTGTGTGTGTGTGTGAGATTGAAGTGTACAGCTGCGCATTCATCTCTTTGATGTCACTTCCTGTCATCTCCTCAGAGCTGTGTGTTTTTCAGTCCTCCTGTGTCGAGCTCCCCCACACACCATCTGAAAGCAGCGGGAAGCAGGATCAGCCTGTGGAGGCTGCCGCTGCGCCGCCTGTCCTTGGAAAACCTCGCGGCGTGGGTCATTAGAAGGGGACGTTGCCCTCGCTTTGGCTGCACTTTGGCTGCCTGCCGCGTTTAAAGATGCAGCAGGCCAATTTTCAGCGCACACAACGAGGAGAAAGGCCTTGTTCTTTGAGATAATAAAGCAGAGTTCTATATTTGACTTCACTCTGCCCTAAAATGATGGCTCTGATTCAGCTGCAGAAATCAGCTCTGACCGATACTGTTATATTGACAGTGAAATGACATTTACTGATGTCGGTGCCAATATTTATCTATTGTCACATCACATTTGTGCTGCCTATATTCTGAAAAATGTAGGCTTGAAGAGCTTCGTTTCCCTGCGACAGAAGGAGAAATAAACAAGAACAAAAAGAAAAGGAAGCTAAAAATGATCAGCATCCACTCTTGGAAGTAGCTGCTGTGACATCACTCACTGGTTTATGAAGGCCTGTTTTGAATAGCTTGTCAAACAGAAGTCATTCGCCAATGAGCACACCGGAGATGATCTGTCATGTCAGTCTCATGTGCTTCAGATGAAGAGAGCTGGACTTACTTATTTTGTTTCTGATTACATCTCACCTCTCATCTAAGAGGCTGCTTAAGTTCTCAAAACGGGTATTGAACCCCTCGTGGAGTTTTCAGCTTGGAGTTGGTCCTGAGAGAGTGACGGGGGGTGAATTTCCCAAGAAGTGCATGTTCAGTTAGACGCCATTTGTGTCCACTGTGAACATGAACAGAGGTGATCGTTGAGCAGGTGGTGGCGGCCTACAACACAAGCTATTAGCCATCTCTCAGATCAGACCTGAGTGCCCTTCGCAGGATTTAAAAGGCATTTCTTCCTGGAAGTTTTACTTCTACCACCACGATACTGTTTCAGAGCACTGAGTGGCAGGTCTCTCACAATCAGTGGATCCCTATAAAAGACAAGAAAATGTCCAAATGGGGACTCTAAGACACTGTACTAATAAATGGATACATGTACAGACCATGCATTTGGTACTCCTGTGAAATTACAAGCAGACAGCGTTTTGCTGCAATTTCCAGACGACCTGCAGAAGGTGTTGTCATGGTAATCTGTCCCAACGATAGTTTTTCATTCATTGCTTGAGTTTTTGCTCCCCGGGGGCCGAGCGAGACCACATGTTGTCTGTGGTAAAGTAGATTTATCTCAGTGCAGTAAAGCTTTCTGCTGGCTCTGAATTATTTCCAGACTATAATTTTTCTAGCCAACTCTTAATTATCTGATGATGAATGGCTGAGAGTGATTAGTGTTTGTTCTACTCTGGAAAAGAGATGTTCGTATTTAACCCAGAAGGCTGCTGCTAATGGAAGCGTAGTGCTGGATTTGAGGCTCGATGTTGTACTGGATCTCTCATACATATACCACTTGAGTAATATCTTTAAGTGGAAAAACAGCGAAGTAAACAGCTCATTGGTTTTTGTCAGTGGATTTGAACAAATGGGCATCTGAATATATTCTCTGTATACCCCACCCCAAAGCTATTAGCAAAGAGTGAATAATGTGCAGAGTTTGGTCAGCCAATAGTGCTGTCATATATCTTAGATTTGCTTTTTTACTTTATCTTCCAGGCATGGGGAAGGGCCTGACATAAGTAGGACTTTATCTGCAGTATTGTGGTTCACTTTGTGAAGTACAGATTTTACGGAGGCATGTTTTAAGCAAGGATCAGCCTGTTCAGACATCCCAAAACCTCAGGTGATAAAAGAAAACAGAAGAAATATGTGGAAATGAGAAAACTCAATCAATTACTGCTGGGTTTATGCTGCTCACTCGATCATCCTATCGCCCCTTTACTTTTACACTCCTGTTCAAAATTGAGAATGTTGTCTAGTTCCCATAAATGCAAACAGCTTGGCTGACCTTTAAGACTGCGGTGTGGTTGCTTGCTTTAATTTAGAGCCCTGAAGTGTTTAAGTTTTGAAGGTGCAAACCTTGATCAGTGCCATGGAGCAAGAAATTGAAGTCCCAACAACTCACTCTATAATTTACTGAATGACACTCTGAATATGTAAAACCTTGATATACAGGGGAAAAAACCCAATTGTGTAAAAACACATTTCCCCGTAGAACTTTAAAAGTCCCCGTTGACTCATTTAGTGTGAACTTCTGGGGTTCAAGAGCCCACACTGCCTGTAGTGCTGTGTGGCTGGGATCAGATTTTCTTATCTGTGTTGAGCTCTTAAGTCTCTGATACCAGTTTTAGTTGGTGTTATTATTTGGAATAGGATGGGACCAAGCTGGAGTTTTAGCATAGAAAGATTTCAAAAATAAAGAAGGTACTCATTCACCAGCTTTTGTTTGGTACAGTAGCTGGAGTTAGTTTCATGTCCTTGACTGAATTTAGAAAGGCTAGTGTGCCTTTTCTGGGGAGTAAAAAAAAAAAGTTTTTCTGTGTTTTAATGAGCCCATATCCCACGGGTGAGACAGAATTCTGCTTCATCTGACATCCTGGCTGGAAATGGTTTTGAGAGCCCATCATCCAGAGTGTTGAGTGTGGGAGGTGAGTGTTTAGCCCATCCACTGGCTGTCTGAAAAGCTTTAGGATACTGCTGGCTTTCCCAGACTGTAATGGTAAGAGGAAAGTTAGAGGAATTTTCTCAGACCAGGGAGGAACCAGGGCAGCAGACACACGATGGATGACTTCTGTTGTATGTACAGGCTCCTTTTCTCTCATTGCTTTTTTTCTTCTCTCCAATCAGCCTGCAAGAGTGAGCATAAAAACCTGCGCACGTACCCTCAATCTAGAACTCATTCCTAAGGGGGCTGAGCAAGCCATATGCTGCAATCCCGCCATCAAGTTCTGTTTTTCGTGGAGGGACAGTTTGTATTGAGCACTCTAATACTTTGGAGAGGCTCAGGGGACAAGCAGACTAACTGCTGAGTAGTCTCAGCTTGGAAAACTAAGAGCTGCGTGCAGGATTTGTACAATAGCAGCACTCTGTCTACCTGAACCATCTAATTATAGACCGGGCTGTAGTTGAATTGCTCTAAAGTCTCACTGTCTGTAAACAACAGGCAGGCAGAAGGCTGGGGAAGAAAAAGAAGGTAAAAGTGAAAATGTTAGCAAATGAGCATGAGTGGAGAGGGAAAAAACTGCAATGAAGCTGTGCATCTGTTACGGGTGTCAGCTGAGATCACAGTAGTATGTGAAGGTGTGGATGAGGCAAGTTTCTGCCAGTTTACCCAACAACCCTTTCAATTAGCAGTAATTGGTTTTGCATACGAGTGTTAACGGTGCAGCCAAACCATTGGGGACCGATACAAATACGGTCACACCCGGCAGTTTGCAGGAAAACTAGGCACGGATCTGACCTGACTTTGATAAAAATGCAGTGCTCAGCTCCATGTAATGATGTCCTGTGCCGATGGTTTCTCAGCAACACACTGTTAATAGGTCGAATACAGAGCTACAGCTACTGTTGCTTGTGGAAATGAAAAAAGCATCTGCCTGTTAGCAAGACTGCGCAAAAGCTGCCTAGCTGAATATCAAGAAAGTTGATGAAGAGATGGCACAAAGGCGAAGAAAAAGACCATTGCATTTTGCCACACAACCATACTTTTGCTAAAATTACTGAATAAGCTGTTGACCTCACTTCTTGAGTTCTGGCTCTGTTTAAATGCTGAAATAAAGGCCAGTTTTTCCTACACATAGACGTCTGTTATAGCATACTGCAAAGTTTTGGGCAGTAGGAGCAAGTCGGGACGTTCTCAGACCTGAAATGCTGAGAAATGGTAGGAAAAGACTGAACCCTACATCTAAGTTGTGCCCTCTAAGGAACAATGTAGGTTTTTCTTTAGTAGATTTAAAAAAAATAATCCACTCTGTGCATTAAATATCGCCCACTCTCCAAGCCTCTACTTACCTTAAGCCTTCACCTGCCTTGTGGCGAATGATGTTTTTAAATCACTTGCATAAGGTTTGGAAACATGTTCAGGTTAAAGTTGTGGTCTCCATTTGCGTTACAAAAACATGGAAGATATTTTCAGAGACGCAGTGAGGACATGCACAGTGTAAATACTTTAAGCCAGTGGCTCATAAAACATTTAACTCCCTGATGAAACAGAAACACAGGTCCCATTTATAGATTGCTATATTTCTTTTTAGATACCCCAGAAAAAAAAAAAAAAACATGTCACAGGGGTTCGACGTGTCCACACGTGTGTACTGAATACATGTCTAGACTGGTGTCTCTTGGCTGTGGTCAATTACTTGTTTACATCATTACAAATAAACCAATCAACGCAGATTGGGAGTCATATGAAACCAGAGGTGACTGAACTGAACCCCTGGCGAGTGTCATCCACAGTGAGTGCTACGTGGACCTGCAGGGGAGGGTTTATATATTTAGGAGACTAACGGGAAGCCGTGCTGTGCTTGTTTATCTTGTCAGTCGTTGCAAAGAGCTCCAAAGGTAATGATGATTATGTGATCTGCTAGTTGTGACTGGAACTGAACCTCATGTCAGGAATAATGAGAAATGTTTAGAAATTGGCAAAGATAAAGAGGTGCTTTGTATTGTAAAATGACATGGAGAGTGAGTGGGAGGTAGTTATGTTAAAATGCAAGGGATAGAAACTGAGAGGCATCCAGGTTATCAAAATCATTCTTCCAAGCTCAGCAGTTTCCCTGTAAAACAATGTCATTAAAGTCATGTTGGCAGCATTTCTATTTTTACACAGTATTCATATTTAAAGTTCATAAAACTTTCACCCCCTTAGACATATAAGCAGAATCAATAATTGTAGTTTTGTCTGTATTCATTCTTATTCTTGCTAGCTGATGGTCAGTAGGTTGATTTGTTTACTCCCCACTTGGACTTGGTAGTTAAATGGTAGTTCAACTCTAAATCAATTCATTACGTTTTTTTAAAATTGCATTTACAATAAATAAATGTTATATTTATAAGGTTGGTGGTTTAAACCCTGGTTGTTCCAGTCAAATACTTTTGGGCGAAATGATGAAATCCAACTTGCTCTCCAATTCGTTCATCAGAGTGTGAACGTTAAAGGCACTTAAATGTCCAAAAAAGTGCTTGTGTGAATGCCGCATGTTGTATAAAGAGCTTTAAGTACTTGAGCAGAGTAGAAAAGCTTTTTATAAGAAGCAGCTGTTCGGTTGCTGTCTCTCGTAGGTCCTGGACTGTGTCTAACTATCTTGTCTCTGGTTGATTGTTTCAGGTTCAACTACAGGTCGACTCACCACCTCACCACAAATGGCTTCTATGAGTTTCTCAACTGGTTTGATGAAAGAGCCTGGTATCCTCTGGGTAGGATAGTTGGGGGCACGGTAAGTATTTTGTGTCTTCTGTGCATGTGTGTGTTTGTGTGCGTGGTGCGAGTCAGAGATGCCTGACTCAAGGTTATGAGGCACTGTGTGCACTTTCTGCCTGTACTGCACCTCTTTCTTTGTCCTTATTTCTCAAGAGTCACCTTATCATGATGAATCTTCCATCATCAGCTCACTTTAAACAGCGCGCACACACACACACACACACACACACACACACACACACACACAAACTAAAGCGTTGCTGGATGGCTAAACGGCTCCGAGGGGAAGCGGGGAGGTAAGAGCTTGTACAACACAGAGTGGATCTGTCTTCATAACCGCTAAAGGACAGACTGGCTCGAGTCACTTTTAACTCGTCATTACATTACAGCTCATCTCTGAGCGCCTGACTCCTCCTCTTCTCTATATTTATAACTTACGTGTGATCTCTCTGTATGGGTTATGGGCTAATCTGTTCCCCAGAGTGCACTTCAGTGCGTTCACATTATCAGAGAAAACAACAGCTTGAATGTGTTTTTGCATAATGTGACACTGGGAAGAGAAAATGTTCTACTGAAGCTATACAATTATAGTGGTGTGTGTGTGTGTGTGTGTGTGTGTGTGTGCGCAGTCTGTAGAAACAATGCGTTAGGGCTGGGCAGTCGTTTCCTTGTGAGATCTTTAGAAGGCGATACAATCACAGCTGGGCGAGAGGGGGAGGCGGAGGGTTCCAGTGCACCCATTAATTAATGAAATCTATACACTGTATGTCCCAGGAGGAGTTATGTGCACACCCACATTGCTTGAATGAATTATTTAATAAATATTGCTGTTTTTTTAGATAAGGCTTTAACACATTGAGTGAAATGGAAATAAAGATTTATGATATTCTGAATAAATTTCAACCCTCTTCCTTCTAGGTGTACCCAGGCCTAATGGTCACAGCAGGCCTGATCCATTATGTGCTCAACCTGCTGCACATCACTGTCCACATACGGGACGTCTGCGTGTTCCTGGCCCCGGTGTTCAGCGGCCTGACCTCCATCTCCACCTTTCTGCTCACGAGGGAGCTGTGGAACCAGGGGGCAGGACTGCTGGCAGCCTGCTTCATTGCCATCGTTCCTGGCTACATCTCCCGCTCCGTGGCTGGATCCTTTGACAATGAAGGGATCGCCATCTTCGCCCTGCAGTTCACCTACTACCTCTGGGTATGCCTGAATACTTCTTCAGCCTTGCCATAGTCTTATCACTCATACAGGGAATAATTAGAATGTGAGGCTTTGAAGCACAACTCATGTCTTTTATTTAAAGCTGCATTAATCACTATTCTTAGATTAACAGTGAACCAAAGGACGTGCCCAGATTACTAATTAACAGCCAGCACAGCACTGACCTAGCCTCATGATCTGACTGAAGTCCATTTTATTCATGCCTCATTAAAATATGCCATAGCAGGGGCTGTATTTGCTCTGTGATAAATCTGATCCGTTGGTTGCTACTGGTTGCTAGGAGCAGGTGACTAAGAGATGGGCCAGTTTTCGAGCTGTTATTGCTGCTGGCTGAGTGACAACCATTTCTATGTTGTTTCTATGTTACTGCACTCATCTCATTCACACTGGTTACTGTGTTCACCATATTTTCTCTGGCATGTGCGCAAGAACATCATAAGCCTCGTTTTTTTGCCCTCCCAACAACAGCTGTGAATGGCATGGTTTTTCCAAGTGCGGGGCAGCTGTTGATGGGCTGGAACAGTAAGGTTGAGAGGTGACACGGAGATTCAAAGGCCCAGCAGGGTCATTCAGCCTGAGAGGAAAGATATCGGTTTTTTTTTTTTTCCACCTTTCACTTCATAAAGCTCTGATAAACCTAATGCTAACTGCCTTATACCAACAAACAACTAGCTGGTGAACACAAGGGAACATTTGGTGCACAAAAACGCTGCCCTGTGTCTGCTTGGTGTGGATGTAGGTTAACAGACTGCAAACACAGTCACCCAGGTAACGTCAAGAAGTCATGTGCTTTTAGCTTGTTTCCCTTTTAATAGACAGGTTCCAGTGTACTTTTACACTGAAGGTCCTTCACTCATTGATAGAACAAGTGCTTTTCTTTCAGTGGAGACTTTCCACCTCTTTAGCCGCTATGGAGTTATCTGAAAATGAAGCGGTAATACTTTGAAACTGTGCATGTTTCAAACCTTATTTTGGGGCTTTTTTTTTATGTTCCTCTGGGGACTCTGTAAATATAGTTTTTATTTCTCAGTGACCATGCCCATCCATTTAGACTTTAATAGTTGCTCAAACATCTCAGTGGCTGCCAAGTTGCAACACCTGCTGATGGACGTATGGTATCACTTTCAAAACTCACAAGTCTAAAAATGCATGCAAGATAAACCTGGACGTCTCTCTTGGGTTTCTGCGACTCGCTCAGCTCACTGAAAGACATGATTGTTTTGGAGAAAGCCTTAAATAACAATGAAAATAGGAAAAAAGCAAATGAGCTTGCCAAGTGTTAACATTTTGGCCTGAGATGGTTGCTTTCAGTCTCACGCTGCCAGGATTTTATCTCACGCCAAGTAAGAGGAAGCCTCAAAGCTGCTCATGAAAAAAAACAGACATGTTAAACAGGACAAAGTCTGAGGATCTCATTTTTCAGCTTTTCACCACCAATGTTGGTCAATAAAAGTTATTTATTGGCAGAGGCAGGTCAAGCTACTTAAAGTTTATTAAACCCCTGCAGTGTGATGCAGCAGCAGGATTCATCCACAGTGACTTGTGGAGTTGTTAAATTGCCAGTGGCAGTGTGTTGACTTCGGACAGGGGAGCTGTCACTCAGGGTCGCTATTTAAGAATTCAATGTGTGAGTTAACAGAAAACTAAAATTCCTCACACTGGTCCTCAGCGATTTGTCCACATGGGCAAATGGGCTAATGTTATTCTTACTAAAGACCATCACCATGACATTTCAAGCATACCATTGAGATTCAGAGGACCCCTTTATCCCTGTTAAAGAGCCCTGAAGTCACTGTTAAGTGGTGGAATGGAAAGATGGGGAATACTAGAACAAGAACTGATTTCTGTTTCCTGGATTCAGGCAAGTCTGAAATAATTGCACCATGAATAAATCACACACATACTTAAGTACACATACAGGCTTTTGAGGGCTTAGTAGATCTGCTCTAAGTGAAATACAGAATAGCTTAATAGTCTCCAGTGAATGCTCCTCATTCTCCTTTATCATCTTGTTTCCCCACTTGTTCACTTGTCCTCAACTTTCATTCAGTATCTGCTCTTCCTCCATCCACCACATCTCATTGGTTCGGCTCCATCATCCGTGCAGCCAATTGCAACAGCTCCCACCTGAGCCTTCGTTAAGTCAGGGCTCGTTAGCCTCGTTAGGCCCTCGTTAGCAGCTGCTGTGTCCTGCTGTGGGCAAGGTAAAGATCTGTAGGACACGGTGGTCTGCTTTGTGTGTGGGTCATTAAAGAGGCAAACATGATGAATAATTCAGACTATCATGTTGGGCAAGCAGCAGTAGAGCAAAATCATCGAGGAAAGAAACAGCGAGCAGCACAGCTTAGTTAATGGAAGGCTCTGATTTACATTTGTGTGTGTGTGTGTGTGTGTGTGTGTTTGTGTGGTTAATGCTCTCTGGTGTACACCGCAGGTGAAGTCTGTGAAGACTGGATCAGTTTTTTGGGCCATCGGATGCTGCCTCTCCTACTTCTATATGGTGAGAACTCACACGCACAAACACACACAGATCCTTTGTTATAATTGTGACACTTTGCTGGTAACACTTGTGTTCTAATATGGCAGGAGGATGGAAATCATTCATGAATGTTGTTAGGACTAAATGTGCAAATGCAGAAGTGTTAAAGGTCATTGTTTACTATTCCTCGTACCTCCGTGTGTGTGCTTTATGAGAATGTTTGGCATAATCAGGAATATTTTCTTTTATTGTTGTGCAGTAGTTTGGAAATTTAAACCAAAGGCCTGGTCCCATGGCTGCCTTAGTGCTTCCATTTCTGACGTATATAAACAGGATGTCTTGAAGCCTTCTCACCGTGCAAAAGAAAATATCGTAGATATTACAAATTTAATTGTATTTATATAGCACTAAATCACAACAGCAGCAGGCACTTTATATTATAAGATAAAGACCCGACAATAATAGAAGATGCCCTATGAGCAAGGACTTGGCGACATTGGGAAGAAAAAACTCTGAAGATGCTCCTGGCAGAACCAGGCTCAAAGAGGGGCAGCCATCTGCCACGACCGGTTGGGGGTGAAGGGAGGGAGACGGGACGAAAGACGCACTGTGGAAGAGAATCAGATTAATAACAACTAATGATTAAATGCAGAGTGGTGTATAAACGCAGAGTGAAGAAAAACCGCTGTGCATCATGGGAAGCCCCCAGCAGCCTCGGCAGCTTAACTAAGGGATGATTCAGGGTCACATGATCCAGCTGTAAGCCAAACACTTTGGTTCTCCTTTAAAATATGACTATAAAAGGTAGCAGGCGATAACTCTTAGATTATGATGGCTTCTTTTAACTTCTGTTAAACGCAGGTGCCACTGGTTAACTCTTTTAGCTTTCATTGGCTCCTGTTACCTACCTGGTTAGCTAGTTTCATCGAATGGCAGTCGGTGCCTTAGCACGCCCTGAATTTCTCCAGACGTCTTCCGCAGTATTCGAGTTTGTTATATGGTTGGTTTGTAGTTGATTTAAGCTGCTTATTAATTTTAGCGGTAACCTACAATAGTTATTAATACACACACGCATAAAATGATCTTTTTTTAGTTAGCGGTGTCATTGTTATGTTCTGCCCCTGGCTGAAAATAATTGGAAGGGGTTCAGCAAATAGCCTCTAGCCCAACTTCAGCATTTGTAGTCCAAGGCTCAGTTTGAGCACAGTTCCTTAGAGAGAGTGATTCTGACACTTGATAAGGACGGGCCCTGAACCTTAAACTGAAAAGGAGAGCAACTTGTGGATCGCAGAGTCAGTGCACATCGCCGTGCCCTTCACAGAACTGTTGCAGCAGTTATGATGTCCATCAAACTTTGTTGCACTCGAACCACTGGGAGCCATTTTCATCAGACGAAGACATGAAAAATGTCCTCGGGAGAACCGTTCCCTTAACCTGCCCATCATTCACGTCAGAATGTGAAGAATCACCTCGTGCCGTAAACTGTGACGCCGCTTCACTGGCAGCCGCTCGCTGCCTGGCAGCTACATGACACTTTGAGACGAATCAGAACAAAGCTTGAAAAGGGTTGCGTGTGTGTGCATCTCTGTTCTGTGCACGTGTGTCTGTGTGTTTGTGCTTCTGAGGGGTTTGTACCAGCAGCATAATGTGAATGCCAGTCGTAATGCTGAAGCTCATAATGATTTCACAGCTCACAGGTGGGCTGTGCAGCTTTGCACCCTGCTCCTTATTGCAAAGCGTCTCATTATTGAAGTGAATAAAAGAGAAAACACAGTCACTCTTTAGGGATTCGTGGGCCAGTTATACTTCTACTGATTATCTGCTACAGTCGAAAGCATTGTACACATTCAGCGGGGATAAGCTAGCCATGTAGCAGTCTGTGTATGTGTGGAGGTAGGCCTTTCTGCATGCATAATCCAAATGATTCCGCCCCGCCATTAATGAAAGCTTTGAATTAATTAAAGTGGGCTCATTAAATGTGTTTTTTGACAGGTTTCTGCTTGGGGTGGTTATGTGTTCATAATCAACTTGATTCCTCTTCATGTGTTCGTCCTGCTGCTCATGCAGCGCTTCAGTCGGAGAGTCTACATAGGTGAGATGCAGCAAAAACACACACACAAACTCATTTACATTCATTCGAGAGTGGGAAGCGACGACTTGAGGGTTTGCAGTTGTGCTCATTTGATGTTGACTTTATGCAGAATCAAGAGAAGATGTAGGGGTGCATTCAGCAGCTATGCACACACAGGCTCTGCTTTCTCTCCTTGAAAAGACTTTCAGGCCCAGCACATGTGGGGATGCCACACAGAAGACCATGTGCTTCTTTTTCATATCTGCGCTGCATAAACACAGTTACTAATAATTAACACCATCCACTAGCAACTGATGTTCAGTTTACACAAATCCCCCAGAGAAGGGCAGAAAGGATCTGGGATAAAAGTGCGGGACTGAAAGTGGAAATGCAGGCAGGCAAAGGAAAGATTAAAGTGGTCTTCCTTTCAAAGAGCTTGCGTCGTCACACACTCCTGAGCTCGCCGTGCTCTGACTCTGATGCCACATCACCGTGCCATTGTTTCAGATTGAACTCGGTAGCTGAGCTCATGATCGTTTGGAAGTGACATGTGGATATGCACAGACAAACTGGTGAGGGGAACTTGGTGGGAAAGCTGTGAAGTGTGGAATCAGAGAAGCCATACTGACTAGTGGCTGAACTCAGGACAAGTATAGAAAGAGAAGGCTAAAAGTAGAGATGAGACGGGGCGACTGTTGGGTTTTGCATCCTCCAATAGGATTATTGGCAGAATGAATAATTTAACATGGCACTTTCCTCCCTTGGTCTCTCACCTCCTTCATCCTCCTCCCCTCACCTCCTGCGTCTGTCTCTCTCTGAAGACCAGCACCGTACATTCTGCTTGCAGCAACACAGTAATTGAGTTAGTTCAAAGCTGTAATAGCTCGCTGTGTTCTGTGATGCATACCTTGTACAGTGATTTGCAGTCCAGTCTGTGGCCCACTGTCACACCCCAAACCCCGCTCGCTTCATCTTTCCTGTCTTCCAAAGCAGAAAAGCCGTAATGAAATCCAGCTGAAATTTCGTTATGAGCAGTGCGTCCTCTGTAGCTGAATAGAAACCCACTCAGATTCCTCTTTTTCTCTATCGGACTCAGCTTCTCACTCAGTGCTCGTCTTGAGTCGGCATATTGCTCAGCATCTAGAGAGCACGCACTGTGTGCGTCTTTATCAGAGAAGGGTAAAGTGTCAGAAATAGATCACATATATTGATCTTTTATTTCTTTATTTTTGCTTGATGTTAAATAATGCAGAGCGATTTAAGTAGATGCCACAGTGGTGGCATACACTTTTACCAATAAGAAACTTGTTTACGCAAAGTCAAAAATCTAATTAAATAATAGAGTATATACTCTGTGACATAAGCAGCTGCCTCTGTAGAGAGTGCATGGGCTTGAATTTGGTAGGATAGACCACTTCTCCATGTGATGCAGGGTCTGGTTATAGCGTCCTTCCAGCTGGAGAAATACAGTTCCACCTAGGGCTGTGCAATATGACGAAATATATCGGATGACGAAATTAAAACATCCGTCGTTTCACATTATACGCTATCGTTTGTTTCATGGTGACGCAAAATACACTGTTTATGGTAATATTTTTTTATTGTTTGGATGGTCACCGTGTGGATGCAGGCACAGAGAATACTAGCATGGCCACTGAAGATGAGGCAGAATCAGGTAGCTCCAAACAGAAGGAGCAAGAGGCTACCTCTGTAGCATGGACATGGTTTGGTTATGAGAAGTCTGACACGGACCAGAAAACTATGCAAATTATGCCGCAAACCGGCCGCCACCACAGACTCAAACATGACAAACCTCTTCTACCACCAACGCAAGAGTCACGTGAAAGAGTAAGGAGAGAGTTTGCGGATGAGAAGCAAAAAAGAGCCGTCAGGTACTCAAACTAAACCTTACACGCAAACATTACATCGCGCCACGCCATGCAATAAAGACTCACAAAGAAAATGGCGGCCATTACAACTTATGTCTAAAAATGTATGGGTTCATGCATGGGTCATAAAAACTCGACTCCAGGTACACAGCGCCCGGCTGATATGATTGTGATCATATCACACATATCGGCCCCAGTTCCCCCGGCTATGGAAAGTTTTGCCCAACTTCAAAACAACAGACTTTCTGGAGAAGTGGTTAAATGATATGAAGAACTGACACAACAGCAACGTGAAGGCTGGGGCTCGCTGGTACACAGCCACTAAATTTCCAAAATAAGAGCAAAATAACACTTTAAGTAGTTCACTAATAAACGAGTCAAGACTCAGGCAAATATAGAATAAAAAGTGACAGCCATTAATATTACCTGGGAAGCACACTCTATATTGCACCAAGCACCAAAACAGCCACCTTAAGCTGCTGTAAGGTAAAGACTCTACAGTAATACACAGTGGTGTGATAGTAATGTCTTTGAGATGGATGTGTGCCTGAATATTTTCTTATGTAAGGTTCCCAACAGTTTATCAGTGAAAGCAGCTCCACCTATCAGAACAGAAAGCATGTGCTTTATATACATATTAGTGTAGTTCTGTATTTCCACTTTATGTGACTTATAAGGTCATTAGGTACAGCTATTATCAAACACGGAGCCCTGCTCCAAGTCTGTCTCTGCTAAACTTAATCTGTTCGCTTTTAATCAGCATCAGAATCATAAAAGCCCTTCTCAGTGTGATGCAATACACTCCCAGCAGCTACAGCTTTGAAAAACACACCGTCGTGTTGAATCTAATTTATGTCAAAATATCATTTTTACAAAGGATTTATTTCAAGTCTAATTCTGTTTGATCACAGTAGACTGTACGCGCATCAATGTTTCAGCTCAGTGCATCAGCGCGGCTAGAGCAAGGTGTTTCCTTACATTAATTTACCACAGCAGTTGGTGAATCAGATCAGGCCGGCATCAGCAGTCTTTGTTTCCATTTTCCTCGTCCATGATAATGTTACAGTCATCAAAAGACAGTCACGGTGGGAGATTGATCGAGTCAGCGACCAAACAAGCTGCACTGCTTTTACATGGAAATATAAAGTCTGCTTTGTGGGCCCACACGTGGGGGATCTCTAGAGCACTGCCAGAGGAGGAGAGGAAATGTACATATCTGATTGGATAGTTGAACATTTGAACTTCCTGTTCCTCTTTGTTCCCTTCAGTTGGGTCAAGGCAGCTTGAATATTAAAAAGAAAACTGAGTGTATGTATGTCGGAGTGAGACATCTCTCGGTGCAATAGCAATAATAATCATGTCAGCTTGTGAAGACAGCAGTGGGGGGCTGATGTTTGATTCCTTTCTCATGAACAAATTGGTGTAGAACCCAACCACCTCCCTCCACACACCCCTACCCCGCACATCCCTTAGATGTGCTTTTTTGAGGCTCAAGTGGAAATTGGAATCCTTACTATTGTTACAGAGTGACAACCACATTATGTTTTCTCCTGGCATACAGCAACAATTCACTTAATGTTCTATTTAAATACATCGACTGCTTAAACTAACATTGTGCAGGACATCACTGTTTTCATCATTGATTCTTGTTTCCTGTCCATTCAGTCAGTTTGGTACAAGAAATCTCCTTTATGGATTCACTGCAAGTGTAGCCACGGTAAACATGGTTTAAAATATGTATGCCTCAAAGATATAAAGGCCTGGATGATCTGTCCTCTTCTTTGCAGATTAGGTCAAACTTGAGGTTATTTGGCTCTAAAAATATCAAACAGTGTCTGGAGCAGGAACATGAAGATTTTGCTCCATAGAGCAGCATTAACAGCCACAAAGCCACTCTGAAGCGCTCCTGTCCCCAAGTGTTCCCTGGCCTAATTATTAAATGCAGTCGAGGGGTGTACCTAAGCTGCAGTAGAGAAAGCAAGACACACCCACACAGTAGGCTGTAGGTGATTATGTGCAGCTGCAGAGCCTACAATATCGTGACATGAGGCAGTAGTCTGTGATGGCAGGCCACCAAACGAGCTTGGAGGAGAACGAGGCAAACCCCCATCGTCTTGTTGTTCTCCAGTGTTAGTGAGGATTTTTACATTGTGGGCACACCTTGATCTTAAATGGGCCCGACCAGGGAAACTCTCCTTTCTGCCAGTGTAAAGAAGTTCAACTGCACATTTATTTCCTGAGATATCATAATATAAGATGGTGTGGATGGTCGTTGGGAGGTCTGTCCTACTAAACATTTGTCAAAGCTGTTCAGTGGGCCAGTATTTGACCAGTCGATTCTGGCCCACGGGCCTTATGTTTGACACCCCTGCCTTAAAATATTAAGCTCCTCCAAATAACTGATGTTGTGATCTGGAGCTGTACAAATAGAATATAGAAACAAGTATAGAAACATGAGTCAGATGGCTCTAGCAAGTGCACATTCTCAGCTTGCGTGTTAGCCTGTTGTTTCATTAGCTGTGTAGTGCAATTTTTTATTTTTTTTATTAACTAGCAGGACTTGTTTGGAGGCTTTTATTCCTGAAGCTCTGTTTAAGTGTGTCTGATCCCTGAGCGCTCATTTGAAATGGTTTTCAGGTTTAGTCGACATATTTTACAGCCTGTTGTCTGGTTGTGCCGCTGACTCCCAAGTGTGTAAATCATTTGAACTCTTAAGTCGCTCTTACACTGTCATTCATAATTTAGGCTCAAAAGGCCTTCTTTGTTTCTTTCTTTTTGTTGTGTTCAGCGTCAAGGACCTTTCTGGGTTTGTTTGCAGCTCTTCTAAAATCACAAACGCCATTTCTTCTCAGGCTCCATCTTTCTTTGAATCGCAGACATTCTGTTTCATTTATTCACATTACCAACACATTCCCCAAGTCTCTGGTAATTAGAAACACAGTAGCTGCCACAGATGCATTTGTGCATGTTAAACAGGAACACGTTTTTTTAAATTAAGATTAATGTGCCAGTTGTAGGTCCTTCTGTCCAGTTCAGGTTTTCTGTATGATGTAAATTGTGTGCTGCCTCATGTGATGAAGTACTTACATCTGTGAGATCTGTACAGTGTTGTTTCTGCAGTGAAAGGTCATTCTGTCATTGTGAACGGCTCAAATGAAAGCCTCTGCTTACCCACTTCTTACACTGGAAGTTGCCCGGAGCGCACTGATTCTTAATGACACATAAAAAGACGTCGCAAATACCAAGTTTAGTTTCAGAGGAAAAATAAAAAAGGGGATGCGGTTTGATTAATAGCGGTTTGTTTTCAGCTGTGGTGGTTTGCAGTGCTGTAATGAGTGTTTTGTGCAGCTGCATGGAATTTGTGGAACTGAGTTAAAATAAACTAAAATTATTGTATGATCAGTACAGTGAAGGATTCTGTCAGCAAATGTGGGGCTCAGAGGAACCGGATAGACTTGCATGTACACGCTGCGCTTGTTAATAGAATCTATTCATCAGTTGGCCAGTGTGCTGACTGGATTAGATTCAGACTGATGAGTGAAAGTAAACACATGTAACACAGTTGACTGTGCTCATCTGGTCTTAACTGGTTGTTGTCTTCCTGCAGCCTACAGCACTTTCTACATCATCGGCCTCATCCTGTCCATGCAGATCCCATTTGTGGGCTTTCAGCCAATCAGGACCAGTGAACACATGGCTGCAGCAGGTCAGTAACCAGTCACCTGGGGTAAGGGTGGAAAGTATTGTTGGAAGTTGTTTACTGCAAAGCTATGGAGCAAGTCAGGTTTTCTAACATTCAGCAGAATCATTTTTATACTTGCAAAAAAAATCTGCACTACTCTCATGCTTTGTCAAACACTGCACAGTATGCTAAAAGCTAGATTTCTACTGTGAAGGCTGAAGTGTAGATTGAATGCACGTCTTGCCTATGATGTTTGCTCATTTCCATGGAAGCATTTGCTTTGCGTGCTCTAAAAAAAGATGTAATTATCTGCAGCTTCATTTTTACTTTGTCAGATACAACTTCTCGGTTTGCTTCTCTTCTGGTGACTTTAAACAGTTCTGCATATATTTTCTGGTTGTGTTTATTTCAGATCTTAAACCCAGTCTTGTTTGCACTGTCTCTGCAGGTGTGTTTGTGCTGCTACAGGTCTACGCCTTCCTGCAGTACCTAAAGGACAGACTGACCAGGCAGGAGTTCCAGACTCTCTTCTTCTTGGGAGTCTCTCTGGCTGCTGGAGTTGTTTTTCTCTCTGTCATCTATCTGACATACACAGGTTGGTTATCTATTAGAAGGCTGGTTGTTTATTTGACAATGTGTAGTAAAGATAGATAAATATGTGGCGAGAAGCAGAGAAATGACATGCAGTAAAGTTTAATCTAAGTTTGTTTTTTTTAGTGCTGAGAACATCCTATGTTATGTTAACAATTTGGAAATGCAGTCACTCCAGAAAGATTTGATAACATTGATGACCCTGGTCTAAATACTGTATCTTCCTATGGGAACGCTGCCCTGGTGTCACTGATCATGGAGGTTCCACTAACACCATGTGTGTCTGAAGGCAGAGCCCTATCCACTTTAATGACACGTGTTCACTTTTACAACAGTCTAAATCCAAACGGTGCCCATTCCTGATGGTCCATTCAACCGTTTGTCCTCACAGGTGTCAATGCAGTCTGTGAACATGGACCTTCTGCTGTCAGGATATACACGTTCCTGTGTAAATGATCATGCAGAGGCCAAAAAATCTCGGAAAATCTGCACGATATTTGGCTCCTGCTTAGTAAAGTATCAAAACACTAATAGTTTCACTTTATTTCCAAATCTTCTGGTTCTTTTTGGTCTTGCACTTGCAGGTTTTTACTTGGATGTGCAGATTTTTGCTCTTTGCCTGGAGAGAGCTGTGACGGTGGTCTCAGTGGGCACTGGGACACAAACTGGACATAGAGACTCATCAGTGTAAAATTCTTTTAAAGCTTTGGGGTTTTTGCTCAAAAGTGATTTAACTAGCTTTTCCCAAGCTCATGCTTATATGCTGTGCAGTTTTACAACATTTTGCAGTTCGTGCTGGGAGTAGGGGCAGAATGTGTCATGCAGCTGCAGTCTTTGGCACATTTTCCCATAATTCAGTTTTTCAATTCAATTTTATTTATATAGCGCCAAATCACAACAACAGTCGCCTCAAGGCGCTTAAATACATAGTGACAGCCTAATACAGTCTTGTTGTGTATTCCTTATGACTGCAGACTGTATACAAAGGGATGGATTTTTACACATACAATCCTATAATTACATAATATTTCTGTTTTCATGGTAAGACATGGTTATTAAGACTTGACAGAAGCTATTCTTGAGTTGGCTAGTCACTCAGTTCCACGTGTGTGCAGCATTTAACATATCTCCAAAGGGTAATGATAAGTCAGAACAGCATGGCGTTAGTCTGGGATTTTTCATGAGCGGTATAAGGAAGTAATGTCCTGTTACACAGTCCATCGCTATTAGGGGAAAAATGATGCTGTGAGAGGAACGACACAAGAACGACTGAGCAAACGTGATTGTGATGGCAATTTCCATGATGGAGCCTTTACTCTGTCAGAGATAATAGTTCTGCTTTCTACGGATGAACTGTAATCAGCACTAGAATGAAAGCGAATGGGCAGGTCATTCAGCTGAAATGCACTGCGGTGCACAGGTGAGCTTTTCTAAATCACTCTGTTCTGACACATCAGGGCTAAGAAATCTCTCACTATATCATTAGGCTGTCACTCTCCTCTGTGCCGCAGAGTGCTGTTGAAGCGCGTGGCATTACACGGGGAAGTGGCTCTCTTACTTCATGGATCTCAGTTGGTGTGAATGGGATGGACAAAAAAGTAGGAACGCTTGTCAGTTCAGAAGAACCATTAAAAACAACCTCAAATGATCACACAGTTGAAATCAGTCCTCTCAGAGCATTGTAATCTTGTTGAAAGGAGAACCTGACCGCTAGGATGGATTCACTAAGAAAGATGTAATGGACCAAAAACTGCATTGTAGTGTGATTGACTTGGCTTTATGCAGTTCCCCTGAAGGTACTTTTAGTTGCTTCACATGGCTTCACCACATCAGATGGTTTCCAATCCTCTGCAGAGATGTCGTTTTCCAAATCTTAGTTCCACACATTTAGCTTTATAAACTTTGGATGTTATTTCTCTATCAGTCTAGTGAGTGAACATCTGTGTATAACTTTAAATTTAAATGTATGCCTCAGTTTTTCAAAGTACTTTGACCTTAGAGTTTGAACAGTACAGATCTTAAATCTTTCGGGAGCCTAAACAAGACAAATACATGTTCTTCAAATGTAACATCTGCCAAAGCCAGCATCATGTTTGTCTGCTTAACAAAAAAGTCTGAACTTTTTTTTAAGAAAACAGATGATACTTTACTTTTGCATGAATTGTGATCCCAGAAAAGATCGTAGGATCCTTAGATGAAATATTTAAAAGATGTGGACATGACTCTGGAGTGTAGTGGTTTACACGTTCGCCTAACAAGTGAAAGTTTCAGGAGCGGCATCTGGTTTAAAAATCTGTCAAATCACACATGCGGCGCTGCCCTCTGACCCCCACTACAGAGGAAGCAGCAGCTTTCCTTATTAAAATGTCACAGAAATATAATTTATAATTGAATTGTAAATTATAAGTATTTATTCTGGGGTCTTATGTAATAAGACACTGTGCAGCTTCTTTATAGTGGGCTTACGCACGTCCTATTATGTTACACATACTGTAAGTTTGATGGATGTGCAGAGACCCACCAACTTGCTGTTCAAACCTTCTTCTTGCAGATGACAGCCAATCAGAAGCCAGGGTTTAAAAAATGGGATGAATGTACAATACATAAGGATTGATTTGACCTGTGAGTTTTGCAAGTCTTTGACAAATGTGCTTTATTACTTTGTACCCGAAATCACCTGAACCTTTAGTGCCATTAGGTCTTCTTTGGATACTGAGTGCAGGCCAGGTAATTATAGCCCTCATCTAAGGTCATTGAGATGCTTCGTGTAAAACAATAGCGCTCTCTGACTGGAATCAGTAAGACAATAGAAGCACTGATCTATTATCCGCATAGAAAAGGACCACCTGCTGGCTCTCTAACGGCGGTGATTAGTTTCCCTGCTCTCATTTATCATCGCACCGCCCACATCAGAGAGTAATTTCATGATCGATACATGCAGGAGGAGCGTAGCGGACCAATTAATTGTTCCACCGGTGTGTGACAGAATACACAGATCACTGACCGTCCACAGCCATGTGTGGATGTGAATGTGAATACATTGTGAGCAGGGTTCAAGTTCATATGGATGTTGTGTGTTCCTTTCTCAGGTTACATTGCTCCATGGAGTGGGCGTTTCTACTCCCTCTGGGATACCGGGTAAGCCAAAACTCTGTAGTAGCACAGTTACTCATGCAGGTACAGTCAGTCAGTTTCACAGCAGATTTATTCCACACTGATTTACCATGAAAATCTCATTTATTCAGCTTTACTCCATCTCACGGCATGTGTGTTTTTGTGTTTTTTTTCCCTCTCATGCAGAGAGACAAAAGTTGTCACTCAGTTGTAGAAATCACTGCATTTTTCAAGTAGCGTCCTCACCTTTAAGCCAAATTAAATGCATTACAGCAAAGCAAATGCCGTAGCCTTGCCTCCCCCCTCATTCTAGCTCCCAGAATTTATTTATTTATTTATTTTTTTGCCATTGGCGAATCAAGTCAGCACGTCATCCTGCCCCATCATAAAATCCCAACCAGATAATGCTCCCCTTCTCTGCTCCCAGATCAGGGCTTACAGAGAACTGCCAGACTGCAGCATCAGCTGTAAACTGCAAAACTCTCACTGAGTGAATGTGCACATGGGTGTGTGTATATGTGCGTGTGTACGTACATGCCTCAGTAATTTTTTTTCAGTTTTTTTATTTTTTATTTTTTATTTTTTTTGAAGGGTGTTAAGTTTTCTGCTGCAGTGCAGTAAAACTAATTGGGTCACGCTCGGACCCAAGATAACTGACATCAGCCAAACCTGATTCTCTGCTGTCTGCATGAGCTCTCACATGTTCACCATCAACACCGTTGCTTTATTGGTGTGAGTCGGGTGGATGTTAACTGTTCTGATTGACAACAGTTCATATAGAGTTTATAGAGACCCCCTTTTTTCACTTCCTTTTATTAACTGTTTTATTTCCTGCGCTCTTCACAGCTATGCTAAGATCCACATTCCAATCATCGCTTCGGTATCAGAGCACCAACCCACCACCTGGGTGTCCTTCTTCTTTGATCTTCACATCCTCGTCTGCACCTTCCCAGCAGGCCTCTGGTTCTGCATAAAGAACATCAACGATGAACGTGTCTTTGGTAAGAACAGAATAAATAATTTTTTTCCCCTAAAACGTGGAGCACTCCTCATCGCTTGCTCTTAGTGAAATGCTTCTGTGTGTCGATCCTCTATTTTTGTTGCCACTTTTAAAGGAGACATGTGGCTCATTAGCATTAATCTTTCCACAGAAGCACTTAGAACAGACTCCTTTTTCACTTATTCTTGCAAACTTGGTGGCACAGGTGATTGTGTTGATGCTAAAACCACCTGTTAGCCCTGAGTAACAGCTAATCTTGATCTCACCTGGTAATGGTGAGGGTAGGAGCTGTCTGAGCTGGTGTAAAAGTCCAGCATTGAAGCACCAACCAGAAAAGAAATATTGGTGGATCTCTGCTCTTTATTTTTCATCCTCTGTCCGTCGTTACTGTTCTTGAGTCTGTTCAGAGCTCCTCCCGCTACCTAGCTAGCTAGCCTGGCCACCAGCTGTGTAATTGTAAGCTGTGCAGTTATTGTTAGGATTGTTAAAAGGATATGCGGAGAGGTGCAGGAAGAAGACAGCAGAGTATACAGAAGGTGGATGTGCTCGGTAAACTGAGTAAAAGCATGACCGGTAAGCTCCAAAGGAAGCTACAGGATGTCCTCCAAGTTCTGTTGTCTTACGGTGATGTACTGTTGCATATTGCTGCACATGGGTTTTTGATGGTGTTGAGCTACAGAATTTGTACAGTGCTGTGTATGCGTTCACTTTCCGGTTACTGTACCTGCTGTTTACAGTGTTGTGTGACCACTGGAGGAAAAATATTTTCCCCTCACAATACACGTAAAGGTAAATGCACCCTTTTCTCTGCAGAGAATGTAAAAGTGTGATTGTGATGTAGTATGCAGAGCAGCAGTCAGTTATCCTCAGAGACGCATTCTTTCATCAGCACACACACACTTTACACATTACGCATAAATGAAAAGTTTGAGGTGAGTCCCATCTTTTTTCAGATTATCTCTAATTTTGTCTTCATGCGTGAGCTGTTTTGTTGAAGATGAACTTCAGAAACATTACAAGGACTGTGCCAAAGCGATAAAGAATAACTATAATAAGGTTCCATTATGCACTGGAGAGCCATCAATGTGTGCAGTGCTGTAACAGATGAGTTTTGATGGCTGGTTGGTAAAATAACCATCAAATCCCTTCTGGAAGCTTTTTAATCTGTTTCTCTTTGAGTCTTTCTGACACTGCAAACAATAAGAAATGCTAATCTGACAAATACATGCTAGCAGAGTGATGCAACTCTTAACAAGGCTGATTTAAGTATTTCAAATGTGGAGGCATTTCATCAAAGTCATTTAGAGAAGATGACTCATGACAAAGTACTTAATATATTAATATCATTTATGTAGCTCAAGTAAACGTTGTCCCTTTTAATAGGCTCATTTAATGTCCATCACCTTTAAATAGGAGCCGTCTTTTGACTTGAGGATGAGCGCTCACCCTAACAACACAGTTGCACAATATTCCTGACCCGAGTGCACCACAGTTTGCCTCCTGCTATTTACTCAGTCGATATCTGCAGGCTCACAAAGTCCAGTGAATGTGTTTTTTTACTTCTGTGGCTTCAGCAGCAAAGTTCTCAGTGAGGAGCAAACACTGTTCTTTACTATTCACACACTGAGATCCAGAGCTGGCAAAAGTGCAGACATTCTGTACTTGAATAAAAGTACGAATACTACTGTTAAAAATACTCCAGTAAAAGTTGAAGTACTTATCCAACTTTTGTACTCAAGTAAAAGTAAAAAAGTACAGGCCTCTAAACGGGAACTTGAGTACAGTCAGGAGTTAAAGTTGATTCAGCAGAGGTGGAATCCTAAAATCAGTTGTATTGGCTCAGTGTGGGGAAAAGAATCACACTCTCAATAATTACTATTGAGAGCTTCAGTAGATTTTCTTAGTGTACAGGCTGTGATCAGCTGACCTGCTGCTCTTTGTGGATGTACACAACTCAATTCAACCAGATGTCAGCAGATGTTTCATGACTTTTCCTGGCTGAAGTCCATCCTCTACGTATCTACACATCCTCTTTGTGTTGGATCAAGGACACGTCTAAAACCTGCAGGACACCGGCACCTAAGTCCTGGAGTTGCCTACCCCTGCTCTACACTGACAGTACGCTGTTTATGCTCTCTGTTTTCTAGATGGTATAAAGGTGGAATTCAGTGAATTCATCTAAGCATCATCAGCTAAAAATCCATATGAATCTCTGCTACACTTAATGTAACCTAACTCTGACCATAACCACAGTCACTGTGCACCAGCCACACACTGTTCTTTATTTTAAATCCATCACAGTACCGCAAACTAACCTGGTTATCCTTCACTAACCTGCAGAGGATTGTTATGCAACTATTAAATAACACAGTTGGTCTGAAGTGTTGTGGAAGTTTTCCATTATAATAAATCCTGCAGAGAAGCGGTGAGCGGTAGCTAACAATCTTTAATCACAAACAAAGAACAGAAAACCAAGCTTGGTGAAGAGCCTGCATGATCGTGGGGCAGACGGTCAGCAGAGTCTCCCCTGAGCCCAGCATGGCTCTCAGTTAAATACCTTCTCCAGGAACAAAAGGCAGTACACAGCTGTTCACACCTTAAGGTTCACACTCCCTTGCTACCTCCCAAAGATGTGGAAGAGACAAAAGATTCTTCCGGTGGAGTTGTCTGCTTCCCCCAACTTCCTTACCAGACCCCCACCATCTGTCTACCTGCATGAGTGTGAGAAGTGCTAAAATTCAGTGGCACCAAGGCATCACACAATACAATAATGTGATTAATACATAAATAAAAGAAATTGTTATACAGAAGTTAGCTGTGCTGTGAAATACAGCAGCTGGAACTTTAGTTAGCAACTCACATAAAATGTAAGGAGTAGAAAGTAAAAAGAAAAGTAAATACTAACGTAAAGTACAGATACCTGAAAAATGTACTTAAGTACAGTCATGAAGTCTTTGTACTTCATTGCTTCCCACCTCTGTTGAGATCCAGTCAAATGCTCGAGTGCCCCTTCCTGAGATGTTGTTGACAAAGAAGAAAGCTTTCACCGTTGCACTCTGAAGGCTTTCATGTAACTGTCAGTCAGGTGGAATTTGGGCTCTGGATAAATGAATATCACCCCAATCTGTCCCAGGTTTACTCATTGTTATTTTACAATTAAAAGCTCAATAAAACCTGTCACTCTAATGCAGGAACTCTCACTTTGGTAATATAGAGTGCATTACACTGGTGAGCATCAAGCTGCTAGCTGAGCAATAAAAGCACAGATTAAACTGCACCGGGCTTGATGGAGCTTTCAGTCACACCCTCTGCTCTCAGCTGGAGTTGAGATCATTCTTCCCCCAGTTGTTCTGCCTTCTGCATTTTGTATGTTGTTCCCCATCAGTTTCTAATGAAATGCCTTCGTTATTAGAAAGAAAGGCACCACCATGCACAGGTATTATGTTAATTAAATCATTTATTATGCAGATCCTTGCTGGATCTATAAAAATACACATTCTGCCTTCTTATTAATCTTTTTCTTTCAGTAGTACTAGCTCACAGCTTACTTAGTTTTGAGACCCTTCGGTTATCAGCCTGCCCTGCTGTGGAGGGGATGGGAGACGTCTGCTTTGTTCCCAAGTCTGATGACATCCGATGGATCAGTCAGAGCTTATTGAGTCGTAACAACTCAGAATGATGACTGCTGTGGCTCATATAGTGACCCATTCCAGAGAGCCAGGGTGGAAAAGCCTGGCGCAAACAATAAGTAAATAAATGTAAAAAAACCTTTGCTACAAAGCTTCTTTTTGTGCCATGTTGCTAAGCTAGAATGTAAGTGAAGTCTCTGGTCTCTGTCTGCACATGTGGAGTTGTATAGTACAAAACATCAGTGAGACATAATCTATTATCAGATCTAATTCTACCACAATTCTGGCACAGAGCCTTTTGATTTGCTCTCATGTTGTTCTAGGTCTCGTGCATGTCTACATTTTCTCCAAGAACTCAGTCTTTCTCCCACTGTCCAGGTGTGGATGCAACATGGATGAAGCGCCTAAGGGTGTAAAATAATGGGTTGTATGAATGTGGGTTAAAGGGTGAATATAGCTTGTAGTGTGTGGCGCTTTGAGTAGTCCCTATGACTAGAAAACTGCTTTTAGTGCCAGCATTTGCTCAGAGTTGGGCTTTGAGTAAGCAGACCCTGAGGTGAGATTGATTGGATTGTAAACTGTTTTTGGATTTACTCAAACATTGGAGAAACAAAATCAGTTTGCAGTTACAGCAACAAGGGAATCGTAAGTAATCCTGTTTTTTTTTTTTGGCCTGTGTATATCAGACATTCTTAGCTTTCAGAGTAACAGAACAGCCTGATCTTCCTCTGTCAGGTGATGAAAACACAGTAACCATGTTCTCTGCACTCCAGCCGCTGTCAGTCTGTATTTAGGAGTTTCATGTTTTGTTTTGTTTTTAGCATTATTTATCAGCATGAAATCGTGCTGATGTGTTTATAACTAGCACAGTATCATCATTTCATAGGTACTGGTCATGTGAATGAGTGCAGTGAGTTGAAAAAGCAAAATGATACCTGGTTTAAAAGTGGCGATGTCCTGTTCAGGGCCTCTTTGTTCAGTGAATCTGCTATTTTTAGATTTCTAACTGGTTCCCTTCCCAGCTGAACCTCTGCACTTTGCAGTTTCATCGGCAGCATTTAAAGCTCAAAGAGGAAACTTTAACTCCTGCTTCAGACTGACCACCTCATGTGTTAGGCATCTGCTGGTGATGAGAGCTTGCTCTGCAGCTGTGGCAGTTTCCAGTCAGTTTGGTGTCCAAGCCCATAAGGCGGCACATGAGGTCAGTAATGGAGCCAGGAGAATTCCTCAAAATGAAAACATTCACAGGTTTGACAGCCTGGAGGAGGATCCAGTGCATTAACAGAGCCACAAGTACAAAGGGACTGAACAGTGCTTCCACTCAGTGATCGCCAAATAGCAGCAGCACTCAAAGCTGTCCACACATGCCCGAGAACATCTGGAAGAGAAGAGCGGCTAAGATTAATTCCTTTTTTTTAAATTTTTTTTTTATTAATAGACTACTTCCTATTGTGTGTGTGTGTGTGTGTGTGTGTGTGTGTGTGTGTGTGTGTGTGTGTGTGTGTGTGTGTGTGTGTGTGTGTGTGTGTTGTTGCCCTCTTCATGTTCATTTCTTTAGACTGCATCCCTTCTCCCTTGTCTCCTTTTCGCTTTCTCATTCTGCATCATTATCTTCTCCTGACATTATTTTGGAGTTTAGCACCTCGGTCACTTCTGCTAATTTGGATGCCGACCTGGTTCTAATGAATCTGTGTGCTGTGGTTATTTAATTAGAACTTTCTCATTTCAAAGTACAGTCTACACAACCGTGAGCACTGGATACATTAATGATTAAACAGTTAACACTGGAAACTGATCGTGTCTCCTGTATCAGCATGAATACAGAGCATAGTTTGTGGTCGAGGTAAGAACATTTGCACAAAAGTAGTGTGTAAAATGGTGCAGATGTAGGAAATCCTTTTAATGAAGCTAGAAGGGACACTGTGAAAGCACAACCCTCTGCCAAGGCCATTCTCCTTTCTTGCAGTTTTAATGTGTAAACTGCATTTGCACCAAGGATTTAATGGCTTCTTGTTTTGCCCACGTTCCACCCCTCCATCAAGGAGATCCAGCCTTGTTAGTTTTTGTGTAATCTTGCAGACAGAAAAACAAAAGACACTGAACACATTAATTAGCCCTCTGCCTGAGCTCTCGACTTGGCAGAGAACTAATTTATCTCTTTGGATTAATTTATTCTTCTTGTTTGTTCATCGTGTCAACAAACACCTTTCAGAATCCAGCGGGGTCCCAAAGTCTGACAATCCATCCAGGAACCTGAAGTATTTATGCAGAGATAGATACATATAGATATATATATGTATCTATAGATGTATAGAGAGATAGATATACAGGGTGGGCCATTTATATGGATACACCGTAATAACATGGGAATGGTTGGTGATATTAAAGTCCTGTTTGTGGCACATTAGTATATGTGAGGGGGCAAACTCCTCAAGATGGGTGGTGACCATGGTGGGCATTTAGAAGTCGGCCATCTTGGATACAACTTTTGTTTTTTCAATAGGAAGAGGGCCATGTGACACATCAGACTTATTGGTAATGTCACAAGAAAAACAATGGTGTGCTTGGTTTCAACGTACCTTTATTCTTTCATGAGTTATTTACAAGTTTCTCTTTGTTCACAGCCACCGACATGTCGAAGAGGTTAACACGTGAGGAGCGGATCGAAATTGTGTTGATATCTGGTGAACGCAGTAACCGGGTCACATATACTAATGTGGCACAAACAGGACTTTAATATCACCAACCATTCCCATGTTATTACGGTGTATCCATATAAATGGCCCACCGTGTGTGTGTGTGTGTGTGTGTGTGTGTGTGTGTGTGTGTGTGTGTATAGATAGAGATATGATTCTGCAGTATTTCAAGGTTAGCTGTCACACTAGGAGAGAATCAGTGCCATTGACCAGCGGTAACTCGTTTGTACAAAAGGTCTTGAGTTCATGCAGACTGTGGTCTTGTGTTGGCATCTGCTCACACAGCTCTGTGACTGCACAAAGACGCTGGGAATTCAGCACTTGCCTTAACAGCAATCGTATCCTCCTGAGAACAGATGAAAAAAGAATCTTCCCATTGAACTCTTTTTGTGATTTCCTGCCTCTCTGGAGATAACAGAGGCCACCCAAACACACCAGATATCAATGAAGTTGTCCTCTATTTAGTACATCACAGACTATTACAGAGGACATAAATGAATAGTCTGCTTCCCAGGAGGATATCTATGAGTCCAATGCTGATTGGTTTGTTTGGCAGGTAAGGGAATGACAGTGAAGTTCATTAGGAAGAGAAGGAACATTGCATGAGAAGCACAGACAATTCAATCCACTAAAGCAAAAATCTGCCTGACTGAGGGGGCAGCTGTGACTCAGGTGGTAGTGCAGGTCATCTACCAATCGAATGGTTGGTGGATCTATTGTTGGTGGGGATGCTGTCCTTGGAGTCATGGGCAGTATTTTTCTTCCTCCAAACACGGCGAGTTGAGTTGATGCCAAATAGCTCGATTTGGTCTCATCTGACCACAACACTTCACCCAGTCCTCCTCTGAACCATTGAGGTGTTCAGTGGCAAGCTTCAAACGTACATGTGCTTTCTTGAGCAGAGGGACTGCAGGATTTCAGTCCTTCGTGGTTTACTGTGTTACAACTGTTTTCATGGTGACTGTGGTCTTAGCTGCCTTGAGACCATTGACAAGTTCCTCCCGAGTAGTTCTGGGTTGGTTCCACACAGTTCTCATTATCGATAAGGTGAGATCTTGCGTGGAGCTCTGGACCGAGGGAGATTGGCAGTTATTTTATGGTTCTTCCATTTGCGAATAATCGCACCAACGGTCGTCACCTTGTCCCCCAGCTGCTTGGCGATGGTCTTGTAGCCCATTCCAGCCTTGTGTAGGTCCACAGTCTTGTCCCTGACATCCTTTGAAAGCTCTTTGGTCCTGGCTATGGTGCAGAGTTTGGAATCTGATGGATTGATTGCTTCTTGAGAAGGCTCCCAATGTCAGCTCGTTACCTGGATAAAATATATACCTGGGAGCCAGAAATCTTGCTGATTGATGGGGATCAAATACTTATTTCATTCCTGAAAATGCAAATTTATACATTTTTTGAAATGCATTTTTCTGGGTTTTTTTTTTAAATTTTTGTTCTGTCTCTCACTGCTCAAATAAACCGACCATTGAAATTATAGACAAAATCAGCTGAGGTTCAAATAATTTTTTCATTGACCGTACAAAGTGCATTATTTGTGATGGACTCTCTCAGAGGTGCTAATTTAACTGTTTTAGCACTGAAACTCACAACACCAGCCTCTTGCTTGCTTATATCATAGTTTTTGTTCCTGGTTGAGAAGAATGAAATCTCTGTTGCTGATATGGAAACATAAAACATCGGGTTAGAGACCTACCTACCAGTTTGAAGTCCGTCTTTCTCCTCCGGCTGGTTATTGCACTTTCTTCCTTGCACCACTTTGTTGTTTACTTGTTTCGCTGCTCCTCTCTCCCTTGGCAGTTTTTTTTTGTTGCTCTCTACCTGTTCCCTCCTAATCACTCCACAGATAGGCTTTGATCTTTCACTCCATGAATAAAGCCACACATGCACATTTGGCTTTGTGTTTGATTTTGTGCTGTACTGGTCTTTCTGCTGTTCTGTTTCTTCTCATCTTGCTGTTCATCCTCCCACCCCCCTCTTTTGACCTCCTTTCCACCTATTAGTGAGGTTTACCCTGTAATAAACACAGAAAAGAAGTGCAGCCATTTAAGTGGCTATCAAACAGCAAATGCATTGCAGATGTAAAGTGACTTGGTCCCATTAAAGTGACTAAACATAGTTGAATGCAAAACTTAATGAAACTCATCAAGTTTGGATTGTTGCGTTGCGGTCACCTCTGACCTCCTTGTGTCTCTCTGCTTCTCGTCACAGTGGCCTTGTATGCTATCAGTGCCGTATATTTTGCCGGCGTGATGGTGCGCTTGATGCTGACTCTGACTCCGGTGGTGTGCATGCTGTCAGCCATTGCCTTCTCCAGCGTCTTTGAACACTACCTGGGCGATGACATGAAAAGGCAGAGCCCACCTGCAGAGGACAGCAGCGACGAGGACGACAGGAAGAATGCCGGCAACCTCTATGACAAGGTCAGGGGTCATCGTGTGTTCCCTGCACAAAATATTTTTTACAGACTTTGCAGTCATTGTTTTGTTTAAATGTACTACGCAGGAATGAAATGGCATTCCATCAATGGGTGGACATGACTGTAGTGTCACATGTCAGCCAGCACCACAGAGTCAAATATATTATAATCCACCATGCAGCATCTGTGTCAATGTGATCATGACTGCAGTTCACTGCAACATCTGGAGTCATTTATAACAAGTCTTAAAAATTATGCAGAGAAACTTTAACACTTACAGGCGATGAAGCTGTGAAGCTGTAAGTTTTGTCGGGTGGAAGCGGTTCTGTAAACTCTATATTTAATAGTAGACAACACATCTGGCTACTAACTAGATGTTGCACATAGTGAAAGCTTTTAAAGAAATACATTTTTTTTTTTTTTTCAGGAATTTGTTCAAATCAAACTAGTGAAAAGGAAAATGAATGCTAACGCGTATTCATTCTAGCTGGGTGTGGAAATGAGCCGCTAAAATCCAAGGCTACCATGAGCTGCGCTACACTCTGAAGTGGCTAAAAGTAGTGGTTCAAGTTTCTAATCAAATGCACAGCTTGATTTTTAACCTCTGTTGGAGTCATTGTGCTAAGATTAAATATATTTTTTAAACGTGAACTAAATGCTTCAGAGTGGGATGAACAGTGGTGTAGTAGAAATAAGGATTATTTTGGATTGTGTATCATGCAGAGAATCAAACTAAAGAGCTGGAAATGATCATGAGTCTCTTTTAATTGTCGTGTGACCTTGCTCGTTTTAGAGTTCAAAGCTTGAGTCGGATACGAGGCATGAAAATAGGAGCAGAATAAATCACCGTTTAAAAAACCCCAAAACAAGTTCTGTCCTAGTCCCTGTGTGTGCACCACTTGCTGGATGGATCAGAGGGTAAAAGTTTACAGGAAACATTTATCATAAAAAGTTTGAAGTGACAACACTGCAGTTTGTAGCTGTTACGCTCCTCCTCCCCCTTTAACCTTTCAGGAGAAACAAAGAGAACTCACGTCCAATGTTTTCCTCATCCTTCTGCTGCTTTTCCTCCAAATCGATACGTGGGGAATAATGCATCACAGGTCTGCTGAAGGGTGCTGTTAAATGTCACACTATAAAAGCGCAACAACAGTTAATTGTCTGCCTGAGAATTCTCTGCGAGGACTATTAAATAACCCTCTAGTACATTAGCAGCTTGTTTGGACAGCGGACATGTCCTGATGGAGTTTCAGTAACCTTTACCTCGGCTTCTCCCTGGCAGGCTGGGAAGGTACGCAAACACGTGTCGGAGCAAGAGAAGGCGGAGGAGGGCCTCGGCCCCAACATCAAGTCCATAGTCACCATGCTGATGCTGATGCTGCTCATGATGTTTGCCGTCCACTGCACCTGGGTCACCAGCAACGCCTACTCCAGCCCCAGTGTGGTGCTGGCATCGTACAACCACGATGGGTAAGGACTCTGGTTTAGCAGGACCTCTGTGATTGGAGGAACTATTCTGTGTTTGAGCTGTTTACAACAGAGCTGAGAGTATCCTTGTACAGTTGGCCCCTCTATAAAGGGTCAGTCCACTGAAATTACATATTTTTCCCCTCCATGCTGTAACTGTGCATTTAGAGATCTGCCCCTGACATTTCTACCCTCACTCTAATGTACGAGCACGGTTTGCACCTCTTACAGCAGTGACATTTAAAAATCCAACAGCAGCTTCTCTACACAGACCACGCTGTCATCATAGTTTCAGTGAGGTTACTCTCTATTTTGTGGGCTTAAGTGGATTACAACATTTGGCTCCACATGATGCTACCTACCAGATGTGCTGTGTTTTTTTTAAAGTTCTGTTTGCTGAAACTGTTCACTTCATGCTTTAAATGAATAGAGGCGGTCTTAATCCGCACCAAAGCTCCTTGCTCAGCGGCTCCATGCTGCCACTCCTCTCTGCAGATATCAGAAAACGCTGTGGCAGAGTGCTGCACAACAGACTGCCGTCAAACAAACTGTCAGGCACATTCTGGTTCCTGAGGCAAAGATTTTAAAGAGGGACCCATCCAGCGTGTACTTATTTCCTGTCAGAGTAGATGCTGTTACAGTGATGGACGCTCATTATTATTTTAGAGTTCTTACCTTAAAATATAAAGTGCCTTGAGGCAACTGTTGTCAATAAAATTTAATTGAATTCATATTAAACATGGCCAAGGTTTCAAATAATTATAGCTGGTGTATATACCAGTAACCCCTGTGAGCTGAAAGCTCAGGCTAATAACCACTGAGTTTGTTTTCTACATGTTAGGGACATGATGCAGGACCACATGTTTATCTTGAGTCCATGGCTCTGAGTGTGAGCATGTACCTGCTGTTTTCAAGGGGCAGCCAATCAGAAGAGTTCTTAAAGGGAAAGAAGCTAAAAGCACTAGTATCAGACAGGATTAATGGGCCACAACAAGCCCTGCATACGATCAATAAGCATTATTCTCAATTACGGATCAGGCAAAGCTCATTTAATTAAGTTATAAAATAAATGTAATCAGCTGGAAACGCGTATGCTTAGGCCCAACGTCACAGGAGTATTAACACATCTGCAACTGTCCCCAACAGCTCTCGCAACATCCTGGACGATTTCAGGGAGGCCTACTATTGGCTGAGGCAGAACACGGACGAGCACGCCAGAGTGATGTCGTGGTGGGACTACGGCTACCAGATAGCAGGCATGGCCAACAGGACCACGCTGGTTGACAACAACACATGGAACAACAGTCATATAGCACTGGTGAGAGCTGATCTGCCCGTTCCCCTTTATCTCCTGTCCCAGGTTTGGAAAAGCTGGTTTGAGTTTACCCTTTTAAGTCTGAGCCATGAAATGATTGCCAGGAAATTCTAATCCGGGTTGAAGGGTCATTCCCAGAGTTTACACTTCTGCTTGGTCGTGTGTTTGTAGAGGAGTGTTGTCAGAAATGCGTTCACTGCCTTGTCTTGTTTTACTCGTGTATTTCCGACTGCTTTTCTCTTACCCTTCTTTTGCTGATGGTTGCTTAGTTACACAACTTCTGGTCGATGTTTGTCAGCCCTCGTGTAGCGCCCTGAGTATTGATGTGTTGTCTTGGTGTATGACACCACCAAGTGGACACAACTGCATCATTTCACTGCACTGCAAAACCCTAAGAGAGCTTAATACTGTACATGTGAAAGAGGCACTCCATAGATTCAGTGCTGCACCGCTACAAAGACGCGCTGAGAACGGAGATTTAAATCAAAGCAGCAAAACCCGACTTACTCCTCGAGTCAGTTACCTAAAACCTAAGTCACCTAACAGTTTCTCTAACTGGAAATGGGTTAGTTATAAGTTGTTTCTTATCAATAAGTTCAAACCATTTAAATAGCTGACTGTGTGGATTGCATCCATGTGTTCCAGAGCACAGACACACAACTATTATTTTTTTAATAATAAAAGCAGACCTTAAATGATCTGTATTACAAGATGAACAAGTACGAGTATGAAGCTATACAGCATGGGCGTTTGATGCCCAGAGCGAGCTCTGCTGTGAAAAACAAGGAACAACAACATCTTTTCCTCAACAACAGCCCATGAGGGACCTGTAGTGCATGAAGCTTTTATCACTTGCTTATTCATTATTCAGTAAGAGCAGTTGAGGTTTCACAGCCCTGCTGTCTACTGACCAAAATCCAGAGTATTTCCACTCGAGGTCACTCTGGGTTGTGAACTCTGCTATCATTTCCACACAGCTGCTGGGTTGTTGCTGAATAATTCAAGCGCCTAAACCAACCACCAGAAGAAAAGACCAATTATTTTAGGTTTAAAATGTTTGGTTTGTTTCCCTTTTGTATTTTACATAAGCTGCAAACATTAAGTTACAGTGGGGGAACTGATGATTTGACCCCCTGGTGAATTTGCAGGTTTGCTCACAAATAAATGATGGTAGTTTAGATTTTTATGGAGAGAGACAGAATATTAGCCAGAAATCTTGAAAAGAAAAACATGAAATAAATGTTATAAATTGATTTGCATCTCATCGAGTGAAATCTGGGTTTTGATTCTCTACAACACGTGATATGTGTATCATGCTGAAATCAGGAGTCTGTTTCTTCCATTCCAACCTCTCCTCCACTGTCGTAAGAGCAAAGAGCTATCAAAGGAGGTCAGGAATAAGATTGTAGACCTGCAGGAGTCTAGAATGAGCTACAATACCACCAACAAGAAGCTTTATGAGCAGGTGACTGTTGGTGCAGTTGTTCAGAAATATTACATGAGCATCAATCGTCCTCAGTCTGGAGCTTTGTTCAAGATCTTGCCTCGTGGGGTGAGGATGATCATGAGAAATGCGGTGAATCAGATCAAAACTACACAGGAGGAGCTTGTTAATGACATGAAGGCAGTAAGAACACCACTGGTAACGCACTACAACATAATGGAATGAAACCCTGCAGCGCTCGCAGGGCGTGCTGTGGGAACATGAAACATCAACTCGACCCATCGTGTTTGGAGGAATGGAAATGCTGAGTATGTCCCAAAAAGCACCATCTCCACAGGAGGTGGAGGTGGAAACATTATGCTTTGGAACTGTTTTGTTTTTTTGTTTTTTGAGAACCTCAAAAAAACCCAGTTCCTTTCCAGTTCCTCCTTTCCTCAGCCAGAACATAGTCGAGTCTTCAAGCATGACAATGACCCAAAATATGGCGTCAAGGCAGCAAAGGAGTGGTTAAAGAAGCAGCACATTTAGTGGCCTAGCCGGTCTTTAAACCTTAGTCTTATAGAAATTTGTGGAGGAGGCTGAAGCTTCGAGTTTCCAAGCAGCAACCAAGAAACCTAAAATGAAGGAGTGGAACAAAATCCCTCCTGAGATATGTGCAAACCCACTGACCAACTACAAGAACCATTTTACTGCTGTACTTGCCAACAAATGGTTTCTATAGGTCGGGCGTCTTTTGGAGTTTTTCCGACTTTTCTCAGAGAATTCTGACATTAATCTCAAAGCTGTGACATTCTGAGAAAAATGAATAGTTTGCTCTCAGGGGTTGTATCTGTGCAGCTTCTATCTATCTTCCTTACCTAAACTTAAGCATGGCTGCTCTCTGTGTTGCATATGGAGTCCAGCTTGCTCCCACAGTCCAAAGACGTGTTAGATTAATGAGTGTAAATGGTCTGTGAGGCAGCTTAAGTGTGATATTTCTAACCTGCGGTGTGTTTGTGCCTTAACAGGTGGGCAAAGCCATGTCGTCCAATGAGACTGCAGCCTATGAAATCATGAGGTCGCTGGATGTCGACTATGTCCTGATCATCTTCGGAGGGGTGATTGGCTACTCAGGTGATGACATCAACAAGTTCCTGTGGATGGTGCGCATCGCAGAGGGGGAGCACCCCAGGGACATCAGGGTGAGGGAACCATCTCGCACTCTCTGGTTACATATGAACACGTGTTCGTTCTTTTCTTTAATTTATTTTCTTTCTCCACCTTTTGTTACGGCTCACCCCAGGAAAGTGATTATTTTACCCCCCAAGGAGAGTTCAGAGTGGACAAGGCAGGCTCCCCCACCCTGCTCAACTGCCTTATGTACAAAATGTCTTACTACCGCTTTGGAGAGATGCAGGTATGCCATCGTCAAGGAGCTTTTTCTACTAAGCAGAAACTAGTCAGTGTTTCATTTAAGTTATGCTTTTGTTTCTTGTTCAGTTGGACTTCAGGACGCCCCCGGGCTTCGACCGGACACGCAACGCCGAGATCGGCAACAAGGACATCAAGCTGAAGCACCTGGAGGAGGCGTTCACTTCAGAGCACTGGCTGGTCAGGATTTATAAGGTCAAGAAGCTGGAGAACAGAGACCGGGTGGAGCACAAGCTGCGCAGCACTGACACCAACAGGCAGAAGTACACCTCTAAAAAGGTCCCCACATCCATTCCAGCTCACCGCTGTTTTGGACATTTTAGCCAAACTTGCACACAAAATCATACATTTCTACTTGAACCTGTCATTTTCTTCTGTTTACAGACGGCCAAGAGGAAGCGGGGATATGTCAAGAACAAGCTGTCCCTGAAGAAGGGCAAGAAACTCACCAAGAGATCTTTATAGAAGGTCCACCACCTACAGAGGCAGACTGTGGAAGGAGGGAGGAAAACGAATCTGACACACAGCTCAACAATATCAAGCAGTAAAAAAAAGAAGAAAAAAAAGAAAAGAAAGAAAAGGAGAAAAAAATCCACCAATCGAGATTGAATAAGGAACAGCAGAGGTTCTCTGCCCCGCCCCCGCCATCATCTTGAGCATCCTCACCTGGAAGCCCAGGCTGGGAAAGCATCGCCCAGGATCCCGCTGAACCCGAGCCGACCTTTGACTTGATGCTGGGGTCGAGGAGGAAGAGAGAGAGAGAGAGTGGGTTTGAGTTTGAGAGCCTCCTCCACGCTGGATTTAACCTGACGAACTGTGACCTTTGACTCACTTTTCTTTTTGTACTTGAACGTGCTGGGGAGTGAGGACGGACCGAGCAAGAGAGATTAGCCGTCCCTCATCAGGGGACTCTGCTTGGGGCTGCTCTATGCATCGCATCATTTACACACATACAGAAACTCTGTCAGCACTGAAACCCAGACTGACCGTACAGTACGCTTTCATCTAACATCATCCTGCTGCGCCGACAGCACGCCTTCATTTTTAGGTTAATTCTCACTTGCTACAGTGCATTAAAATTTTTATCAGCATGCCAGATCAACACAGTTGTAAACAAAGATGGTGCAGAGGGTTAAATTACTTTTAAAAGCAAGCAAAGTCACAATTTGAGCACCACAGGCTTACGGCCACATTTCAGGCTTTCAAGGCAACTCTCTAATATACTGTCACATGTCAAACATCGGCGTCCTCTGCTCTCACCGCTGTTCGCGTCAATCACTTATTTCAAAATTCGAGGAAAGTTTCCCCCTCACCTACCAACTTTTTCTGCCATGTCTGCAGGTCGCTCCGTGTGTTTCATGAGGCACAAAGACATGTTTTCCCCCCTTTCCCCACATTTGTGTAAGATTTTCTACTTCAGAGTACAAAATTAGCGCCGTGAGCAATTCAACGAATCACATAAGCAGAATTTAGTTAAAGGCACAGGTGGATGGCTTAAAGCTGCGAGTGTGGTGCCAAAGGTTAACTTTACTGACTCTTCTGTTGTTTCTTTTTACTTCTCTGTAGTATCACATCAAAACTTATTAATGTGATTCGGTCAGCTCTGAAGCGTGTTCCTGTTCCTCGTGTCACTGAATGTAAATATGGAGTTTTGCAGGCGGCTGACAGTCGTCATCGTTCTGGCTGTCCATACACGGAAACAGGGTGGCACAGTAACTCTTCACTAACATGCAGCCTGGTAAATAATTGCGTTGTGCTGTTGTGTGTATCCTAAAGGCCCGCCATCACACACAGATGTCAGGTTTATGAGGTTCTCTGGATCTTGCTCCACAGTCGTCATCAGTTTCTACCAGAGGAGGTCGTCCTCATTATCAGAGTTTAATGTTTCTCCTTCAGCTGCTTCTCACTGATGTGAAATCAACATGTTACCCTGTGATTATGTTATTCAGGTTAGTGGATATTATCTCGTGTGCTCTGCTCAGTAAGATGCTGGCATCTGTGCTCACGAGTTAGCTCAGTGTTGGATCACATGCACAATTGTTCTCCCGCTGGCACATTTTTTGTGATGACTAATTTGCCCTGTGATAAATCTGACCCCGAATCTCTAGTCCTGTTCAGTCTCCAGAGGTACTGGAACCTACATTTCCCACGATGCACCTGCTCTGCTTTAAAGTAATTTGTTTACAATCTGTGTGATCAGCTGGCTGTTTACATTATCTGAAATGGTAATGCTGAGCTGCAGCCCAGCAGGTGGACACGAACATATCTGTACCCTTCAGTTTTTAATCAGCTGACTGTAATTAGTAAATGAACGAATGTGGGAGGGATCAGCGCTGCAGAACGCAGAGCGGTCCGTCCCACCTTCAGGTCAGTAGAAATGTGCTTGCTTTGCTGCTGGTGCCAGTGTTGTTGTTAAGTAGCCATTTGAAAGTCTCCTCTGCTCTCAGTGAAAACAATGAAGAGAAATCAGCAGCAGCAGTAATGCACCCAGCTGTTCGTCTGCAGTACCTGCTGTCTGCATGTCAAAAGGTGTCCCCGAGGCCTCGTTCCCTTTGATCCCCCGTCACGTATCCCACCGCACTCTGTAGATATCAGGCTGAGTCTCCCTCCGCAGGTACCGGGATCAAACGCGTTCGCTGCTCGTCCTCTCCTGAATTTAGAAAACCATCATCTGAGCTGGCAGGAGCAGCAGGAGGCTCTGCGGGTTACAGCCGCTCTACACTCTGAATGTTCCTTTTAAATTGGCGCACTTCTTTCTGTAAACCAAACTTTCCCTAGATTCAAATCTGCCATGTTCATTTTCTTACAAATATAACAAGTTGACTTTTTTTTTTATGAGGTTTTGTTAGAACACTGCTCCAAGAGTCCGTGTGGAGAGGGACAGCACAGGCCTTAAAGTTTAATAAAAAAAAAGGTGTTTCCAAAGCTGCATGTCAGCGGGTGTATTTATTACATGGACGATGGAGGCTGCTGCCTCACACGAGCGCAGCGTCCTATCATGTGATGCAATGATTTTATTTGATTTTTTTTCCAAGTCAAAGGTTCTTCCATCAATTGTAATGATCTGGATGCAGGTGTGAGAATGAAACATGCCTTTTTGAATAAAGAGGTTGAAATAACTCATCTTTACTTTTTTTCTTTAAATGAACAAAAATTTTAATCTTTAGAATTTTTTTGCAGGTATAAAATTCACAGGTTGTAAGCATCGATTTTATTAGCTGCATTTATGTCCAGGGGCCCATTCTTCGTACCTCGCTAAGTAGGTTAGCCGGATTAGATTGTTGACGATTTCGCGTGATCCTGGATCAGTCGGTTCCCCGAAGCTCATCCGGGACTTGCTGTCATAGCAACAGAGCCGTAAGCGTAAACCTGCTCGGGAGCAGGCTTACTTTATGTAAACAGGATTAGATCGCGGCCACGCAGGTATGTCCGCTTCATTTATACGAAAGCAACAGCGATAAATAAATAACATCAATGTAACTGAAGATAATGCAGCACTTGATCCTTTTATTGATGTCACACAGATACATACAGGTCATTTCCTAAAAAAGGGAAATGTACTATTAACATTCTATTACATGTATGTGATTATTACAGATGTAATTCATATTTCAGAGTAGTAATTGTAAATTACTTCGTGTAATCAAGATGAGAGACCACGGCTATAAAAGCCAAGGTGGATTTGGGAAGCCTGTCGCAGCCATGTCCTGTCCGTTTACGCGAGCAACCCATTGCGGAAGGTGCAAGATTGATAAGGAGAGTCCTCAGAATTCAGCGTATATTGCGGGACAGACAGGATCCTTTAGCTCAGCGCGACAGTGTGCTCATTGAGAGATATCGATTTTCCCGTGAGGATATTATTTACTTAACCAACTTGTTGACGAGGGGGTGCAGGACCACCACCTGTCTTTTTTTGCTCTGCCCTTTTCTTGGTTGCTGTTATAAACAAACAAACAGATTATTTCAGGCTCTCTTTCCAAGAGACGAAAAGCAATATAAGTGATAAATATTACCATTCTGTAGAATATTCTTATATTTCACTTTTACTTGTTCCCATGTTCTAGTGGGTCCTGTTGTGGCTCTAATGTGAAAGAGGATATAATATAACAATATAATATAATGTAATATAATATTGGATAATATAGTGTAATATAATAAATCTACCCTACCGCCTACTGGTGTTGGCCAGAGGGGCCGATGGCGCAATATGGCAGCCTCGCTTCTGTCAGTCTGCCCCAGGGCAGCTGTGGCTACAACCGTAGCTGCCTCCACCAGTGTGTGAATGTGAGAGTGAATGAATAGTGGCATTGTAAAGCGCTTTGGGTGCCTTGAAAAGCGCTATATCAATCCAATATATTATTATTATTATTATTAAATTACTTACGAGTTTAATTTGTCAGCAACTTTCTGCCAGCCCTCTCTCCTTGCTTTTGCAGCCTTTGCAGTGTTCCCTTGCGTTCTGATTAAACTCTGAAACTCCTGAAATCCCTCACTCAAGAGTTCTTGCTCTGCAGCCGAAAAATACCGAGCGCGCTCCGTCGACATTTTCGCCGACCAATCAGAGGGTTGCCGATCAATGTTTCTACTATCGATGCGTAGCCCCTTTTATGACACCCAGTGATGTCACATTACTGCGTCCAGCTGTACTAATCGTCAACAGCAGGTGTGTTCGGGGAACCGGATTAGCGAGCTCACGGTTAGCGCGATGATTTGATCTTGGATGTGTCATTTGATCTTGGATGTAGTAAGCGACGTACGAAGAACGGGCCCCTGTTTAGACTTGACTGTTTGTTTTTTAGATTCTCTTGGCTCTGCTGGAGACCAATGAAGGGACATGTCTTATGGAGCTCTCTCCAGAAACTCGAAACTTTAACCCACCAGTTAAAACCTCTTTGCAAGAAGCAGCCAATCGGGGGGGAAGAACCAAATCTGCTTTAAGACACAATGGAAACTTTAAAAAATATTTTGAACTGTAATCGTGCAAAGCTGCTCTTAGACAGTCCTGGAGTGAAACTATGCATGTGCAGAGCTTGACAGGTGGCGTGAGAGGAAGAAGAATTAGGCAATCGGCATCTGAAGAATAGTGAAGGTGTAGATCTGTTCATTCATGACATGAACACAGGTGGCACTGATGAGGCAACGCATGACAGTAAAAACAACCAACAAAGATTTCTTAATATTTTTATATCAAAAGTTCACAGGAGTTGTAGCACTGTCAAAAAATACACAATGAAAACTGATGCACACACCAAAAAAAAAAGGATACATCACAACTGCATTTTTTTTTTTTTCTTTTTCTAAATGACATCAGAAACAGCAGTATGCGACATTACGTGATGGCAGAGCTTCAGTTCATCCTTTGTCATTTTTTTTTTTTTTTTTTTTTTAATAAATAGGACAGGGGGAATGAATGAGAGAAAGAGGGGGAGAGAAAGAAAGAAAACCAAAGGGGAGAAGAGACGGTGAGAAGGGGGGGGAAGAGAGAGAAAAAAAAAAAAGAACTCCTGGGTCACCTGTATGGAGAAAAAAAAAAAAACAAACAAAAAAAAACAAACAGAGGAGACAGCAAACAACAAAGAGCAACATAATAATGGAGAAAACAAAGCACCATCACAATAAACTAGCTAGTCATAGATATCAATATTTACTAAATAATAAACGATATTGTGCAGCACGCAAGATAGACAGCGCACAGTGTGCTTTGAGGTAGCAGCCAAGAAAGCTTTAGTCCGCGTCTGTGAATACCCATGTGTGCATACCTGTGTGGATCAGCATGCTTGCATTCCAAAGGTTTCTCCATGTAATGATCTGCTAGGGAGTGTGGGGGGGCCACAGCCCCGTCCTCCAGGGTGTGAAGCGGGTATGGAGGAGATCAAAACTCCAGACATCCAGAGGCCCCCAGAACACAAGAGACCATGGAAGACCAACAGAGGGGCAGCCGCGCCACTGTTCCAGTAAGAGCTGAGGAGAGTCCCAGATGAGGGCTCGCCCAGCAGCCGCGGAGCAGAAGTCAGGGGGAGTTGCAGTGACGCGCCCGTGAGCTCCGCCGGCCCCCAGCTGTGCCTGAGTGACCGAGCCCCAGGCCGAGAGGCCGGGGGCACCCCACCTCCGAAGTGGCCGGAGCGAGCCCCAGGCCCCAGGCCCCGACAAGCGGCCGCCAAGGAGTGAGCCGGTGTGTACCCGGACGCCCACCCCCAGACACAAAGAACCACCAACACACCGACACCTGAGGGAGTCCGCCACCGGCAGGGGAAGTGGTGGTGGGTGGAGATAGGCCTCCAAACCTTGGAGGGCCTGAGGTGTCCCCAGAGAGGTGGCGTCTGATACCCAACCTGACATATAGACACAGACATACAGGCACACACAGACACAAACATCCATTCCCACCCTCATGCTCTCATATGCACTCACTCCACACTCAACCAACGTGGAGACAGACATAAAGAGACGCTGTACACACAATCACACTCCCCAAGCGTACTCTACAAACCGGGTCTAGGTACCCTTGCCCCTGGAGGGGGGAATTGCACCCAGACCCAGGTGGTGTTACCCTTTTCCCTGCGGTGGGGAGAGGCAGACCACCCCGACTCCGCAGCAGCAGGGAGGCCCCACACCCCAGACCGCAGTCGGACGGCCAACTCCTCCTACTAGCCCTCCCGCTCCAGCAGGCCGCAGAGAATGGGGGTGGGAGAAGACTCCAAACCTCCCTCCACCTGCTCATTGTAGTGTTGATGCATATGTGTTCTAAGGTGCAATTAAAACCCAGGAGGGCATGGAGCTACCTGCCAAGGAGCAGCAGGTAAGCGCATAGTCCCTCCTGCTAGCCCTCAATGACTAAGTGTATTTAAAATTGAGAGGTGGGCAACGACGTCAGGGGTGAGGTATACACCCTGATGGTAATTTGGACTCCGTGATTGTGCCCACCCCCAAGATCCTATATGTATGTGTAATGAGAGTGTGAATAATGTGAATGTCTAAGTTGTGGGATAAAATTGAGGCAGAGGCAGCCAGAAGGGGACGGGGGGGGTAGCCTCCTCTGCACCCTGGTGACATACCCCCACTCCAAGGCCCTGCATGTGTGGGTGGTTGTGGAGGAGCGGGAAGAGGGAGGCAGCTGGAGATGGGGAGGGAAGGAAGGGAGGGGCAGGTAACCCCTCCCTGGGGCCAGCTCCCCCGCTGACCCCAGTAGGCACTCCCACCCTTCGCGACCCGCCAGGGAAGGGGGGCCCAGGCCCATCAGACCGGGGCCCAGTGCAGTAGCGCCCTCCGGCTCCACAGAGCCCTGGACAGTCCACCCAACCCCACCACAGAGAAAACTGCACCCACCCCACCATCCACACATCTTCCAGACTACATAAGACGGTAAACGCCCAGGCTGAGATCTTCCTCCACCTCTCCTGTATCTCCCCCTCCTGCAGAGAGTTCCTGAAGAGAAGAAAGCTCCTGCAAGATGTGACCATCCCCCCCACCAGTTGAAGAGCCCCCCAGGCGGCTCGACGCACCGGCGGCACCCTGTTCCAGGGCCGGGCCCCCATGCACCCACCCGCCCACAACCCCGGCAACACACCAACCAGGACCCAAGCCCCCGAGGCCCGGCCCGGGCCCCAGCCCAGAGACGGAGCGCCCCCAGAACCTCACGCCCATCCCGGACCCACCCAGGGGCAGCCAGGTTGCCAGGTCAGTAACCCACGTCCGTCAGCACAGACCCTCCCCTAGCCCCGCTGCACGCAGCCGCGAGGAAACAGTCACCTGAGAGCCAACAGAGCCCCCAACCGGACGTGACCGCTACCCCGGGTTGAGCCCCCCAAGGAAGATGCCTCCGGGGAACCCCCCGACGCCCTAAGCCTGTCCCTACCCCCTCACCAATCACAACAGTGAAGGCGGGACCAAACTATGACCCCCCACCCCCACTAGGTGATGGAGCTGATAAAAGGAGCCCAGAGCAATTGATCTAATGTGGTGGCAGAGGCTGTGTCAAGACTAATGTAATCTAATAGATAATTTCTATATTGGTTAGAATTAAGATTATTTTTATTTTTCCAGTTCATGAGGACTGTTTTCTTGGCTATGCATAGGGCAGTGAAGATCATATGGGCTATATTCTTTTCTGAAGTGACATTATCTAAGCTGCCCAACAAACACACTAAGGGGGAAGTTGGAATGTTACATTTCAGACATTTTGATAAGTCTTCACATATCTCGCGCCAAAACTTTTGCACTGGTGGACAGAACCAAAGAGCGTGGATGTAATTGTCTGGTGTATTGCCTTGACAGTGTGAGCAGTTGTTGGAAGATGTAAAGCCCATCTTGAACATCCGATGACCTGTATAGTGCACTCTATGAAGTATTTTGTATTGTATTAATTGCAGACTGGGATTTTTAATTAATTTAAAAGTTTTTAAGCAAATCTGAAACCAGAAGTTTTGGTCTAGGTTGACTGATAAATCTGCTTCCCACTTTGCAGTAGGAAGGGATATTGATTCATCTAAATTAGAAAGTGTTCTGTATATTTTAGATAATAATTTGGGGGATTTAAGAGTAAGAAAATGTGCCGCACTTAGTGGTGTTTGTAATTCAACTTGACTGAGGTTAAATTTCTTTTTTACTATGGATTTAATTTGTTGATATTCTAAAAACCTTGTCTTGTTGATCCCATATTGTTCAACTAGTCTGTCAAATGGAATAAATTCTGTTCCCTCTAATATATGTTCTAAGTATTTAATTCCTTTACAACTCCATTCTGGGAAATTAATCATATTATTGTTTTGTAATATGTCAGGGTTATTCCAGATAGGTGTACGTTTGTATGGGATTAATGAAGACTCCGTTATTTTTAGAAACTCCCACCATGCTGTTAGAGAAAAGCTGATGTTGATACTTTTAAAGTTGATATAACAAGTTGACTTTTTTTTTATGAGGTTTTGTTAGAACACTGCTCCAAGAGTCCGTGTGGAGAGGGACAGCACAGGCCTTAAAGTTTAATAAAAAAAAAGGTGTTTCCAAAGCTGCATGTCAGCGGGTGTATTTATTACATGGACGATGGAGGCTGCTGCCTCACACGAGCGCAGCGTCCTATCATGTGATGCAATGATTTTATTTGATTTTTTTTCCAAGTCAAAGGTTCTTCCATCAATTGTAATGATCTGGATGCAGGTGTGAGAATGAAACATGCCTTTTTGAATAAAGAGGTTGAAATAACTCATCTTTACTTTTTTTCTTTAAATGAACAAAAATGTTAATCTTTAGAATTTTTTTGCAGGTATAAAATTCACAGGTTGTAAGCATCGATTTTATTAGCTGCATTTATGTCCAGTTTAGACTTGACTGTTTGTTTTTTAGATTCTCTTGGCTCTGCTGGAGACCAATGAAGGGACATGTCTTATGGAGCTCTCTCCAGAAACTCGAAACTTTAACCCACCAGTTAAAACCTCTTTGCAAGAAGCAGCCAATCGGGGGGGAAGAACCAAATCTGCTTTAAGACACAATGGAAACTTTAAAAAATATTTTGAACTGTAATCGTGCAAAGCTGCTCTTAGACAGTCCTGGAGTGAAACTATGCATGTGCAGAGCTTGACAGGTGGCGTGAGAGGAAGAAGAATTAGGCAATCGGCATCTGAAGAATAGTGAAGGTGTAGATCTGTTCATTCATGACATGAACACAGGTGGCACTGATGAGGCAACGCATGACAGTAAAAACAACCAACAAAGATTTCTTAATATTTTTATATCAAAAGTTCACAGGAGTTGTAGCACTGTCAAAAAATACACAATGAAAACTGATGCACACACCAAAAAAAAAAGGATACATCACAACTGCATTGACACAAATGCATCGTTTCTACATGAACTGTTCAGCTCCGCAGTCGAAGCTAGAAAATATTCATACATTCAGTGCTTGACTGACTGTATTTAAGATTCTACAATGAGCCCCTGCGTACGGCTGCCAGACACGCACACACACAACACAAGATTCAAACACAGCAACAAAGATCCAGGCTGATTCAGAGTGTGACACAGTGATCCGCAGCACTTTGGAACCTGAAGAAAGAACTCACAATGCTGTCATATGGGGACAATTTAATTTGTAATCACACAAAGTTAATTTAATTTCCATTAAACTAGCTGCTCCTGGAATTTAATGACATCCATTTATCAGCTGCTGATGTTCGTTTGTGTCTGATGAAGGGACGCATTACATGTAATACTTTAAAAACAAAAAGACCCCCACTGCTTCCAGTACACTAAACTGAAGCTGGACAAATTTAGCTTCCTGCAGCTCTCAGTGTTTTAAATGCGAGAGCAGACCCGCTTCCGATGATCTTAAATTTTTCTTTGGGATTTGCTTTGTGGAGAGCACTGCCGAGCGGCTCCTGCAGCTGAATTAATTGGTTTTTCTAAATTAAAATTCACAAGCAGCTCCCGCTGTGACTTTGATTAGAAGTATAACAAAAAATAATTAAGGAAAGCTGCATCAAATAAATTTCAGGAAAACCGAATCTGCTGGAATTCATTAGCACTGATTCTTTGATACAGAAAAGCTCTCTGCGTGCTGCTGCTTCAATTATTTACACTGGGCTTGAAGGGTGGGGTGCGGGGCACACTGTACAACTGATTTTCCACTAATTAGTCCTGGTCCTATGACCACAGCTATACAATAGTGATTGGATCTATAGCACAGCACACAGTTCAGGTTATTTATGGACGCAAACGCGGGAGAAATTTACACCTGAAAACATGTAGATGAGCTGGTTTCAGAATCCGTGCAGTTCAGAGACACTGCTTCAACTACCTGCCTGTGGTGTGTGAAAGAGCTACACTGAGGTAAAGCCATACGGTGATGTGTGTCTTCACTCATCAACTCCAGAATCAAGCAGAAGCTGGTTTACATCTCTCTGCTTGTGTTTGAGACATTTATAAACTTTGAGGTGTGAAAATATGAATTCTTGTCCCACAGCCATGACTTTAGTCCCCTGAGAACTAAACCACCTTAACAGTTCATATTTGTCCTCACAGAACACACACGAGAACATGCAAACTAAAATGTTAAAACAAAGTCACGGGGCTGGAAAAGAGCAAACCCCAAGTTCTACAAAGTGACACGAGTCAACACAGTCTGGTAGCTGTAACCAGGGAAACGTCCTGCTAACATGTCAGAGTGGGCTTTCACACAGCAGCTGAACCAACTCCCCTCTTATCAGTAACACAGTACTGTATAAATGTCCTTGTGTAGTTTGTGACCCTGACATGGATGCAGGATAAAGTTACACTAACAGAAGTATAACCTCATCGTCTTTGATGCATGTTCATTTTCCCCCTCAGCTTCACTGTTTCTGCTCAGACTGTTAAATGAATCGGAATCATCCCTGTAGTCAGACGGAGACGACTCGGAATAAATTCAGTTTGTGCCAGCTGATTTTTATGCTTTACTAAAAATGTATGAATCTATATGTCATGAATGACATGCAAAAACAGTAGCACTGTCCTTTAAAAAGAATGGACAGGTTGAACCATGTCTTATACTCAGTACAATGTTCCTGTTTCCTGACAGCCTACTCTCACCACTTCCATTCAGTCCTCCTCCTCCTCATCCCCTCCAAATGACAGGAGGCTGTTATTTTTAACTTTCTTTCCAGATGCCTCCTTTTTCTCCTCCTCCTCTTCCTCCTTTTCCTTGTCCCCTCCACTGCTCTTCTTCTTTTTGCTGGAGCTAGCACCGATGCCCTGGAATTTATCTGAGGAAGAGCGCTTGGCTGGTTTCTTGAAAAGGATTTTACCGTCAGGAGGCTGACCATCTGCGGAGCAGACGGAGGTATGTATGTGCAGGGTTGCAAACACAGGGTTTTATGTTAACATGCTGTATACAGTGCATGCATATGTAAATATTTTCTTACTCCTGGTGTAATTAAATCATTGAACTGGACTCTCACCTTTCTCTGAGCTGCCTCCAGCCTGTATTTCATCCTTCATCTTCTTCACCTCCTCTGCAGTCAGGTCTCCACTTTTAAGGACCACGACCTGGGGCAACTCGTCCTCTCGATCGCTGCCGCTGTCGTCATCCAGTGTTGGCATCACCTGACGCTAGGATAGCAAACAGACCGTTAGCCTGTGTGAGAAGTGTTTTGAAATCCTGCATTCACTGTGAATGACGATACCGAGGTTTCTTATTTCAGTGATAATCATTTCATCAGCAGCCCGACACTCAAACTAAAATCAGGAACCTGTACTTCAGAGTCATGATTCAAGTCGTGGTGGGTTTTTTTTTTTTAAAATACAACTTCATAAAACAAAAAACAAACCCATTCATGAAAAGCCATGGCTTTCTGTTGTAGAGTACATAAATTCAGTTGTAGAACGCCTGCGCAGTCACAGCTGAACGCTGCAGCGCAGTTCGAGACTGCTCTGATGGTCCGGAGGAACAGCTGTAGCTCGTGCGGCCTCACTGCTCAATTCAGTGAATGGGACCCTCCGTTGAATTATGATTCAGAGCATTTATTCTTCCTTATATGAACACCATGCGCCTGCGCTCAGAAACAAACGTCGCAAAGTGTAGCTGTCACACAACTGAAAGAGATAATGGTTTGGTAGGCCCGGTGCAGCTAACTGGCACGGCTAACCCAACCGCGTAGTTACCTTAGTGTCGACATTCGGTCCCTCTTTGTACCCCACATCGTTCTTAAACTTCTTGAGAAACGACGGCTCCGCCGGCTTCACCCATGCTACTCCGCGGCCCTTATTTTTATTCATGGCAAAGAAGCAAAACAAGACAAGCAGCCAACGAATGCAGACTGCAGATCCGAGCAACTTCCGGCTAGCACGGACTCGTCAAAACAGAGAAACCGTCACTAAAACGCGCCGCGTCACGTGACTTCAGGAGCTACTGTCATTGATGGATTTGGGAACGTTGATGCCATAGCGCTGCTTGGTGCTACATTGGATCTGCACAAGGGACGATAAGCTAAATGATGATTCAAAGCGAAACATCGCAGAAAAACTAAGCCGATGAATGTCCTCCACATAAAGCAGCAACTCGCCCTATTTAACTTGAAGAAGGAAACTCTCCGCTGTGACTGCTCGTAGCGCCGTTAGCCGTATGAGCATGAAAAGTTAAGCATTAGCATGAGACAGTTTGAGAACTCTGCCGATCTGGACTCTTTTATTAAAGAACTGGAGGAAGAGTCTCAGACTAAGTTTATCACCTTTTCCGTGGGCCGCCATTATAATGACAAAGGTAACGAAATGGAGAGTGACTGCTAGCTGGACAGCAGAGCTGTAAACACTGCTCCCTGCTATGGTCCAGTAGTGAGTGTGTCGGTTAACGCCGGGGTCTTATCAGGTCGTGTGCTTGTATTTGTCACACAGATTGGCATCCTTTGCCCGGAAACCGCGTCTACTGGCAGTGGGCTGGGGGCTCTGGGATGCCAGCCATTGAATTCACCGGAGTCCCATTTATGTTTGTGGGCTCTAAAAGGCTCGTCTGCCATCAGGGCAAGGACCTCGCCGTAGCTCAGAAGCAGAGATATGCCGAGGAAAGGGCAAAAAAGACGGTGATTTCACTGCGCGTTCAACACACACACAGAGGCTGGCTGGTGATGCGAGGAGCCGAGGGATTGGTTGTTTCGCTGCTAGGCAACCGATGACGCTGCAGCCTTGGAGAAAAAAGCGCGCAGAGTAGACGAGTTGGGAGTAGTGCTGTGGGATACTGAAATTTGTGTATCAATGCAATATTAAGTAAATACAGGACCAATAGTGACAACACTTTAAACCTAGAAAAGGCAGCTTATGTAGTGGAGAGCATTGCGTCATGATTTATCAGACGAATCATCATTAATGTCCAATTTCTGAACACGATTTAATGGCCTATAAGTCAGTGTGGTTTTTACTTTTCCACAACAAAACACACCTTTTAGTTTTTCATTTATTTTGAAATTGGGGCTTTCTGGAGACCTTGGATGTGCCTGTCTCTAAAGCACTTTGGATCAACTACTGTCATTTTAAGGTGCTATAGGCTTGGATGGCATGGATATTATCAATATTAGGATCAATCTGCTCACTTCTAATGGACAGCAGTGAACCACAGCTACTAAGAAAGGCGCACGACTCCACCTGTTTCTCAGTGTTTGATTTGAGTATGCTTAGATGTTCTGCTCAAGTTAGCTAATCTTGACATGAATTATTGAATGCATTATTTAACTGATTTCTTTCCCATAATCCACAGATGATTGACCACACTTTAGTTAGGAACAAATCAAACTCGCAGTCTAGTAAAAAGGTGGGATGCCCAGCAGCCATATCAATCAGCAAGATCGCAACATTCCCTAAATTCAAGGTAAGTGGAAATGTTGGCTCTCCTACAGGAATGTGACCTTTAAGCAAAGACAGCTGAATTTAAAGGAGAAAGGCATGGAGTACGAGTTTAGGACTCAGACTAAATCATTTTGTTTCGGCACATGTTTCTCTCCATGATCACCACTCTGATTTCTATCTGCATGCATGTTAGTTGGAAGAAGACAGGGAGAGGAGTAAGAAGGCAGCCTCCAAGATGCTGAAAGAGGCTTTGGAGAGAGATCCAGTTGTGTGGGGAACATGCTATGTTGTTACACAGCCAAGTGCGCATGCTGGGCACGCAATGGGAGAAATGGTAACGAACAACAGTCTCCTCACAAAGGACAAAAATCTGTGTTTCCATGTGAAACTACAAGTGTGCTATATTTAAAGGAGCCCGTGGACGCAAGAGTGGAGCAGCAGGTGGTGGAGCTCAGAAAGCAGGGCGTGAGGAAGGTCAGCGAGCTGAAGCGTCATCTTGCTCAGTTTGTAACAGCCGAGCTTTTTAAGGGAGCTAGCCCACCCCCTGCGTCCAGGCGCCGGTACTACCCCTCAGAGAAGGACCTCCGAAATATAATGGCTAAGGTGAAGGACCAGGCTCGGCACAGAATCGATCAGGTGAACCTGGAGGTGAGCGGCGCCTTTATCATTCCTGTTTGGGTAAAACACCAGCATGTGACTAGTCCGTATAAAAAAGAAAAAAAGATTGTATTTGTTGCAGGGCTTGTTTGAAGAATGGTGTGCTGCTACACCTGAGGACAAGTTCCATCTGCGCCTCCGTACAGAGGACGCCTCCTTCCTCTTCTGCCATCAAACGTTGTGGCAGATGAGGCTGCTGCGCCTGTATGGGGCAGATGTCTGCGTGTTCGATGCCGCCTACAGAACAATCCGCTACCCTCTGCCCCTGTGCTTCTTGTGTGTCCGCACTAACATGTGCTACTCCGTTGTGGGAGTGATGGTACTCCAAGAAGAAACAACAGAAGCCATCAAAGAGGGTCTGGAAGTGTTCAAGTGTTGGAACGCAGACTGGAGGCCAGCAAGCTTTATGGTCGATTGCAACGCTGCCGAAATCCAAGCTGTTGAGTCTGTGTTTGAAGGTACGGTGAGCTAAAATGAAAACAAAGTGATCACTGTGGATCTTTACTCTTTTTATACATGTTGGTGTTATGATTATATATCAGTGTGCTCTCTATTCAGTCTCTTTCTACCTCTGTGCAGGCACCAAAGCGCTGCTCAGTGACTTTCACAGGGAGAAGGCATGGGACGAATGGATACAGAAGGAGCATCGAGTGGCTGACAAAGGAGATGCTCTTACAAAGCTGAAAGCGATAGCCAGCTCACTCACTACAGAGCAGTACGAGGAGGCAGTGAAGGCCCTGATGGCCAGCCACACCTGGGAACAAAATCCTGCGTTTCAGAGCTGGTTTTCAGACACGTGGTTGTCCAAAGCAAAGGTAAGCATCTGAGAAAAAAGCAGCTCCTGCACAGAGACATTTGAAAGCTGAAATTCTATCGCCACAACAAACCCTCGCTATATCTTGCTTTGTTTAAGAGATGGGTGTCTGCCTTCAAAGAAGAGACACTGAATATAGCTATCATCACAAACCATGAGACTGAACACCAGAATAAATTGTTCAAGCACAAATACCTGGAGGACTACAGGGACCGGACTTTATCTGAAATGCTGGACATCGTGACACATGTGTACATCCCTGAACTGCGGAGGACGTAAGTTTTCCATTTGCACAAGCTTGTCTTCAGTGTGCACGTCATGTCAGCAAAAATAATGTTTCTCTTTCAGGTACATTGAAGCTAATGTGAGGTCATACGGACAGTGTGACTCCAGTGTCCCTCCTTTCCTGTGGGACAGACCCGCAGACGTCATTCAACACATCACGAGCTGCATGGACAGCTCTCTCTCTGAGGGACACGTGGTCAAGCTGGGCGACGGTGTGTTCAGAGTGAAGAGCGAGACACAGGAGGACCAGTCTTATGAACTGGCATTTGGGTCAGACGACAGCTTGCCCTCCTGTCAGTGCGATGACTGGAGGCGGTACAAGTTGCCATGCAAACATTTCTGTGCAGTCTTCCAGAAGGTCCCTGGCTGGACGTGGCAGCAGTTATCCCTGAAATACAGGGAACACCCGCTTCTTAACCTGGATGCCACGTGTTGCTCCATGACCCCAGACTCAGTGGACGAGTGGGGCACGGAGGTAGTCAGTGAGCCAGTAACCTGCAAGGGTAAGGTTTATCTGCAACATGAGAGAAGAACTTCATAAAAGTTACTGTCTTACCCGCACAATCATTAACCTGTTACCTCAAATTTTAGGGAGTGCAAATTTGTCTTAGTGTAACTTTCTTTGCAGACACACAAGTGACCTCTGACTGTGACAGTCCACCACGCAAGCGAGTGAGCAAGTCATATCTGAGGAAGAAATGTGTCAACCTCACCAAACAACTCATGGACAGAATATGTACCACTGAAAGCCAAGACACACTTCAGGAACTTTCTGAGACGTTAGGCAGGCTGGTGAAGGGGCTCACACCTGCGTTTGGCAGTGAGGATGGTATGCTTCATCTGGAAGCAAAGCGGGTCCGAGTTTCCAGCTGCACAGACTGAGGGTGGAACCCACAAAGTGGCTGGCCTCGAAATCATCAGAACCCTCCCGGAGCCGCGCGATTTTTTTCGAACGCTAACTACGTCATCAGATTCCCGGAAAGGAAACAACCAATTACAACAAAGCAGCTACAGTCAAGAGGGCGAAGGCATGATATGGAAAAAGCACTTAAGCTTCACAATAAAACCAAAGTAGTTTTAATCAAAAATTGTGTCTCCATGAATAATGACATTATCCATGAAGAGTAGTTTCTTTACCTATTTAAAATAAATCCTAGCGGAGTCCGATGACATCACCACTGAAGCTGTTTGGTCACCACTGAGCAAAGTAACAACTGACAAGCATTTATATGAGGAGCCATTATGATGTTAATGCGTAATCTATACCTGCAAGAAATGTAAGATTTTCGGATGACAGCGACAGAGTGTACTTTACTGTATAAATAAATTAGTGAAAAACCAGGCCTTTGTATTGTGTGTCCTGTTGTGTAGTGACGAATGGAGGAAGCTGCCATACAAGCTTTTATTGTGAAAATTTTCGTCTGCCTGTTCGCATCCTTTAACTCAGGCTTGACTGCGGTCTGAAAGGATTAACATGGAGCCCTCTAACAACCAGCCGAGTTCGGGAATGTTTTCAGCGTCCTTTTATGCGTTATTAGCGGGCTTTTTGGCAGCTACTGCCTCTCTGTCAGCTAAGCTGTCGCTCGGTGCGAGCTACCTGAGAGAGATGTGTGAGACGCGGCTGAGCGACTGGAATCAAACACCTGGTGGAAGCGCAGCCTGTGACTGGGTGACACTGACTCTCTGACATCTTTGTTTTTGTATTTCTACAAATACCTAATTTCCTTGGCATGGTCTCTCACACTCACACACACACACACACACACACACACACACACCCTTGATCATAATGCCTCTTCCACTGAATTTATTAAAGAGTTTTCTCGTTTCCGACTACTGCTACAACAAAGATGGCAGCCAGCCGGTGTGACACCGGTAGAAAACAGTAACAACTTGGAGGAGTAATATTCATGCAAGTGATCAGAAGCCTCTTAAAGCCTCCATAAAATACCTTAAAACATTTAATTACTGTGTACTTAAAGGTTAGCTCTGACTTAAATGAATGTGAGACGAGCACAAACTGTTGCCGATTAATATGAATAATAAATTAATTCATTAATGATGCAAGCTGATAGTTTTGTTCTCAGTAACATGTACAGCATCTAGCTGTAAAACATAAGCCAAACAGGTGTTAGTATTGTCATTAATTAGGGCGTGTGCCGGTACATAGTCAAAATTAATGTGATTAGTAACAGCTGTATGATTGTTTTTCTGTATCTAACTGTGGTGGTGGTTTAAGGTTTTTGGTCATTAACCAGGCACGTTTGTCAAAGTTTAGGCTGTGAGGTAAAAAGTATATGTTCTTCCTGGGCATGCTTAATTGGAAATGGAGAAACACTGTTTAGGAATCTGAACTAAGGATCTGCACTCAGTTCTGGTATTTAGCCAAGCCGTGACATTTTTGCTGCAGAGGGTAAAGTTATGTTTTCGTGTGTGTCTTGCTATACCTTGGCCTACAGCTCCACATCCCCCTGCGGCTGCTGTGCGGCGGCCTGCTATTCGCCTGTAATGCAGTCATGTGGACCACCTTCTCCAAGGCACTCCGCCATTCCACCTCTACAGCCAGGGCCACTGTCACGACCACTGCATCCAACTTCATTTCCTCTGTAAGCTCTCTACATATGCTGAACTAATTTGATTTTTCACAACACTATAACAACAAAAGGGAAACATTTTGACTTTGCATTCAACATTCAGATTACTGTTTTATATTTATAGTGAATGTGTTCTTCTGTCCAGGGACTGCTAGGGAGGCTCTTCTTTGGAGAGAGCCATGCAACTCTGTGGTGGGCAGGCATCGCTCTCACTCTGTGTGGACTGCTGATGCTTCATGGTTCAGCACCTCAGACACACCCACAGGAAGCAGACAAGAAGGACAAGTAATGCATGTTGGAGTTGTTCCAAGTGCGCAGCCTCAAAACTGTTGACTGCAAAGAGCAGTTCTGTCAGGTTCTCCGCCTGCAGAATTGACTGATGTATACTTTTTAAGAGTTCTTCCTATAAGACGAACAACAACTGCCTTTTTATGGACTTTCACCTGAATTCTGATTCTTTATGAGGGGTTCCCTGGGACTTGCACAAAATCAAAAAACCCTCATATTATTATTTTTTTTGTACCTGTGTGGAAGTTGATTTTTTTAATGTGTGATGCATGTATTACAAACCACACTGTGACTTGCTCTGCATTGGAATACTGAGTGGAAATGAATATTTTTATAAATAAAATGGAAGTCGAACAAATGAGGGCACTTAAATACCACATATTTTGTGCAGAAGAACAGCCATCTGCACGCCCAGAAAATTGAGGAAGCGTTTTTTGTCGACTAGTTCAAACTAGTTGCAGTTGAATATGTTACCTTACAATGCCCACAAAAGCTAGAAAGCTCACACAAAGATATGCAAATGACCAGCTGCAGTAGTCGGCAGAAGCGTAATGATTAAAGGCTGGAGGTAAACATTTAAAATAAACCCTCTCCACATGGGTCAGTGACAACTACTGAACGATAAAGCCAAGCTCCGGTGTGCAGATGTGTTTTGTTCAAATTAAATTGAATGAAAATTTGGAGGGCACCGTGTTTCCCCCAGGACGATACAAACAACATGCCTGCTGTTCTGTCTGAACACCCATTTATTCCAGACCACTTAGCTGTGCCTCAGCTGCAAATGAGGTGTAATGTTTTCTCCAATTATGATACACACTTCTACCACAACAGCTGTATTTGTCTTCTGTGGTTGGCTATCATCAAAGGCATCGAAGCAGAAGAGCTGAAAGTGGTCACAGTGGAACAGAATGGAATCAGTGCAGAAAAACACAACAGGAGATAAGATGTACCACAACGTAAGGAGTGCTCTGACACGTTGATAAATATGTTTTTTTCCTTTCTCGCAGTCGATTAGATGAGATGATAAGGCTGTATGAAAAAATGTTCCTATTAAGTTTTGAACTGGACTGTCAGTAGCTTTTGGTGTACAATTCAAACACTGCAGATGTATTTGCTAAAAACAAACAAATAATCTGTCACTAGATTTAAAACAAACAAACAAAAAAGAATGACCATTCATATAAGGAAGGAACCCACACAATGAGTAGATTATTAAAGCAATGTAAACATGATTAAACATAAGTGATCCCATAATGTCCAGCAGCCATTTAGCAGTTAGAAGCCCTTATCCTCCAGCTTACATACACACACAATAAAAATCCTCTATATGAAGTCATCTACTGCCCTTTTCCCACATGTGCAATGGAGCGAGAAATATGAAAATGGCAACTTGAGACAGTCTGGAATCAAGATGAGTAATAAAACAATGTAGTGTTTCAAACATTTGCTCAGTAAAGATAGATAAGGCACGAGGTGAGCTCGAACTAGTTTCTCAGACATGGGTCAAGCCTAATCTTAGACTAAAAACCTTTTCCAAATGGAGAGTTTGTATTTCTAGGCTTAACCGTTATCTGTGAAACTGGCTGTTCAAATCTGGGGGGGAAGGCAAGAAGGTTGAAAGGAACCATTTGTGCTACAGTGCTGGAGCAGAGCTGCTGTTAGTGGTGTTCTGAGGCAGCTCAGGGAGGCACTTTACAGTATTCTCTTCTCCAAACACTGAGCTGACTGAGCTTTGAGTCCTCACAGCGTTTTCCTAGAGACAAATTCAGGAAAATGCTGCAGGTTTGGCAGATTTAGTAGAGAAATATGAGATCCTTAAAATGCACATTAGACCTTCAGTTATGTGTGCAAGTATTAAGCTAAGATACAAAAGTTTGATAATGGGTGCTCTGCACACCTATCAAATGGCTACACTGAAGGTAGGAACAGAAACTGTAAAATATATCCAGAAAAAAGTCCTGTACATAAAGAAATGCATACATAATTAAAATAAATTCTGGGCAGTTTTTCAACATTTAGAAAGTCCAGTTTCAAAAATATCTTTGTGCTTGTCAAGAAATCCTGCCTGTCTGCAATTTATGCTTTCCCCAGCAGGTGGCGCTAGTTGAGTGGTATCTCGATGACATCCTCCTCGATGATCTCTCCCTGGGGGATGGCGACGTGGTGCTCAGGGCTCTTCTTGCAGCTCAAGCCTGAAAAAGGGCTGCACCAGGACAGTGAGAAGGGGCCTCCGAATGCAATCTGCATGGCCTCCCAACACGGAACTTTCCCCCACTTCCCCGTCTCCCCCTTCAGCCGCTCGATCCCCTGGAGACAAAAAACAGTGAGGTTCTGAGGTGAAGGGGCAGAGAGACAAACAAAGCGCAAAAAAAAAAAAAAAAAAAAAAAAAAAAAGAAGCACTGCATGGGATCACCTGCATGCACCATCAATGACATCCACAACACAAAACTGGTGATAGTATGTTACTATGTGATGGTTTTGCTTTTTTGTGCTAGTCCCTCAGACACTTAAACATGTCCAGCTTATTTAAAAAAATAAAATAAAAAGTCTTCAGGTTGAGGGTTTAATCATTTACTTGTCATTGCTGCCATTTATCCTGTGTGTACTGGCCAGGAAGCAAAGAGAACGGGACTGGCAGTGGAGCCAGCTGCTCTAATGGTTGCTAATTAACACCTAAACTGAACTGCAGCTGAGGCTGATGGGAATGTGATTACTTTTACAGGTCTTTGTTCCTACAACAAAGCACCAGAGACATATTTGGACTGGCTGACTGTCTCAAAGCACATTTAAGTCCAGCTGAAGTAAATGAGGCTTCAGTGGATGCCCTCTTGGTAATAATTTGTCCGTTTATTTTTATCCTCAGACCTTTGAATGTTACTTCCTAATCCAAACCAAGTGCCAGCTACCACAAACTTGAGGCTTAGGCTAATGCAGGAAGCAGCTTATAATACAACACCAGTAACAGTAATGATGCTTTCACCTGGCTCCCACTCAAAACATGTCAGCCTCTCTAGAAGTGCTAAATCAGTCATTTTTAAGGAGTCTTTAAAGCCCTGCTTGATAAATACGCAATGTCTGAGTTTTTGGATGCGATTCTGGCTTTGATGTCCAATGTGTGGGTGTTGACTGATAGTAGGCACGCTCCAGCTTCAAAAATGTTTGCCATTCATTAAAGTAGACTCAATATTTGGGGTTCACGACTGCTGTCCAAACAGAAGGCACTTGAAGAGGTCACCCTGAACTTTGAGAAGGTGGGATAGGATTGTTTTTCCCTCCAGTTTGTTAGTTTTGGGGTTCATTTCAAGATGGCCAACAGTTCTGATTTCTAATGTATAATGGCAAAAAGTAACGCTGACAGATACTTCTAGAACTAATGTAAGAAGTTATTTTAGAAGGACTGTGTTCCAAGATATTAACCTAAAGCAACATGTACTCATCTGGATGCATGCTCAATCATCCAGGTTAGGAAATCCTTAAAAGTTGCTTCTGTTCATCTGGACGAAACGTTTCTCCCACTGAAAACGCTTCATCCTAGTACATGTGCATAATGACTGAATGGCGAACAATGGGCAGTTGAGTTTTTTGATCATTAATATGCAAATTTGTTATCAGCACTGATCAAAAACCATTGATCAATGGTCATGAGTACCATTCACAGAGAGTTGGGGAATGGCTGCAATCACAGCATTGTAACATGGCAGGAGGTACCGTTAAGCCCCCTCCTCGATTCATAGATGGTCGTAAATTGCCTCCTTGACTCCTGCCGGTGGAGGTTTCAGTCATTGTGCAAAGGTACTGTTTTATAAGGTGAAGTAAACCTGCAATCAGCTGACATTAAAGAAGTCACTTGGATGAGTGACAAAGCGTTTCTCCCACTGAAAACGCTCCGTCCAAATGAACAGAATCAACTTTTTGGGGCAACATGTAGTTCTGTGAGCTTTAGAGTGCTTACGGGGTTAGGCTAGCAGGTGCCCTGTTTATAGTCTTTATGCTTAGTTAAGAAACTCAAGTACATGCCACTGAAGGTAGTTTTCGGGAATTTTGTGTTTTAAATGTAAATGTAAAAAAAAAACAACCTGAGTCTTGACAGAGTATTTTTAGTGACAGTCAAAGATCCATTTGGGTAACTCAGACGGCTGAATCTAATATTAGTTTCAACTTTGGGACTTATATTTATGCAGTGCAAACAGTGGATTTTACAGCCATCTTCTAGTGTACTGGTGTAAAGGTTGCTTCATGGCCACAAGTTACAGTTAACACTAACTGAGAAGTTAGATGACTTGACTTCTGATGAGTTTTAACAGTGTCCTCTAAATGCTTTAGGTTCCATGTTATTCAATTTGTTTTTAAAGAAACATGCCCAACATTTCATGCTGCTGTCCAAAAAGACTGGCATGCACTTCAAAAATAAACAGATGGCACATGCATCACAGACAGAACTCACTCATTCATTCAAACCGTTTGGTTGAAGTAAAACAGCAAAGGAGGAACTGAAAGCACACGTCGGCCTTCTGATTGAAGCGTGCATACATGTGACATGTCAAGCTTGATGGGGACGGCCAATGTGACTGCTGTTCGCAAGCTTACCTCAGTCAAGATTACAAAGGGCTGTCTGCTTCGGAAAGCTTTCGGCAGAGTGAGTTATCAACCAAAGCAAAAATGCATGAGTGAGGAGAGGACACAGTATCGGGGGGAGGAGGATCCCAGACGTGGGAGCAGAATGGAAGACAAGGACGGAGGGAAAATGCAGGATGTGAGGGCCATATAAGAACTGTGTGCACGGGGAGAAGGAGGAAAAAAACCCAACAAAAAACCCACATCTGCTCCGGTATTACTATTTGAATATAAAATAAAGGGACAGGCAAAAGTAAATAAATGCACCTCCACAAAGGAAGCAAACACAGTTGTTGCATTGCATCTGAGAAGATTTTATTCTCTGTGCACGTGCTGAAATCTCTTCAGAATATTTAGAAAGAATTAAAATTTCTGTAAAAATAACAAAACAAAACAATAATAATAATAATAATCTCTGCCGTCACTCAGCTGCTTCATCATACCAGCAGTGTTTCACATACACAATTAAACTAGCCTTCAGCTGTACCATGCATTCAAAAACAAAGGATACACACAATATCATGTAAACAAAGAATAGAAGAATAAAACCGCACACTTTGGAACAAAGCAGTTCACCCAGGAGAAAATCTCAAATGATAAATACAAAGAAATACAAAGTGAAATTAAATCTTCTTTTTTAACAACTTTAAATTGGATAGTGAATGTTAATACCTCGGTTAAATGCTTTGTAGGCTGGCATGGTGCAGAAATGAATATTCTAAATCCACGTCTTCTCTTTAACTCCGAACACGATTTTATACATTTCCGGCAGCGAAGAGGATTTTAAACTGAAGCCAGTGTCCCTTCAGAGCAAATTCATATCAAAGGGTTCCCAAATAATCGCAGAATTGTGGGTTTTATTGAATTTGGCACACGCTCACAACATCAAAACACCACATGGGCTTAGAGCTGTGATTCACTGGCACGTATTCATGCAAACAGAGTGTTAGTGGGAGGCTACTGTAGGAGGCTAAACCTTTCTTATAAAAAAAAAATAACACAAAAAAAACCCCCAACAACATAAAAAACAAAATCCAGAATGAACATATGTTGACAGACTGTCAGCATCATTCTAACCCACATGTTTTTCCTGCTTAAAGACAGGCTGAGGTCGACATCAGTCACCTTTGAAAGGCTTTCCCTTTCCTTCCTTTAGCAGAACTCAGACTGCCAGCTTAAACACTGAGAATCTGGATCTGTTTGCTGGAACAAACAGAAACCTCCTGGTTTGTTTTAGCCAAAAATAAGATGCATTTCTGTCTTCCAAGAGGCTTTGTTTTTCTTGAGCATGTATCAGAGAGGAAACAGGGACAATGTTGTAGGTGCTAAAAATCACTGAAAACATGATTAGGCTGCAGCGTGACTTTTTGGTCTTTTTTGTTTAATCACAGAGATCCTCCAAAATGGACTTTCAATAGCTGATCAAGGGTCAGCTACTAAATCAGACCTAATTTGTTTTGCTTTTCCTTATTTTGAGCCATACTTTGTGTTATTATGCTGGGTGCTTATATTAAATAAGTTTCAAATAATGAGGTGAGACTTCAGACTGCTCTAAACTCAGTTTCAAACAGTTTGTTCTACTCTTTCCTCTGTTTGATGTCAAAGACAGAGGATCTCTCTAACATGGCTCTCTGGCTCTGACTGTGGACACAGAAGCTCCATCCAACTCAAACATTCTTTTTACAAGAGGCAGCCAATCAGAATATAGTTGGTTTTGATAAAGGGCTGCCTCAAAGGTAGGGAACTACACCACCTCGTTTCAGATGAGCACAAAGGTCCCTCACAGGATAAATAAAGATTACTAGCTTAGCTTTGCATGATTCACAGTTTAAAGAAAACAGAGACCAAGAATGGAACTGTGGAGCTGGGAATGAGCATAACAAGCCCACTTTAAATATTCAGTACATCTGCTATCCTTTAGTCACAGCAGGCTATCAGCTCTGCTTTTTGGTACCACTGCGATCCCTTGCCTCGTGTAGTCTTACATTAATGAGAACTCAAACGGTTAAATGCAGTGTAATGTGCAGGTTTTTACATGATGAGATAACAGAGCTCTGTTTTCAAAACTGCTTTCAACTCCACCCTGAATGTAAGAATGAGACAATCTGAAAGTCACTGCTAATAGGGAAGAAAAGGGATCCATTTGGAAAATTAGAACTCTCATCACAAACATAACAGACCAAAAGTCTTTGGATTAACTTTTGTCCTATTAATGAAATTTTAAAAAAATCTCCCAAGAATGAAAAAAGTGAATCAAAGAAGAGCAAAAACACTCAAAGGTAGAACATACATAGAAACTACAAGAGCGCCACCGTTGTGAAGTTCTCATGGCTGGCCTTACAGTGCTGCGTCCCCATTGGTCAGCTACTTTTAGACAACAGTCAGTGATGCACAGATTCAACAAGCGGTAATACCTTCTAATGTCAACAGCAGTCATAATAACATCTCAGTTAGGACAGACTGAGGGATAGCCCATTCTCTAATTAATGGAGTTTTACTTTCAGTCCACTGACATGTTCATCTAAGTGTAACTAGCCCACACGAGAGCTTTGTGTCAGAACTGGGGCTGAAAAAAAGACCAAAGAGGAAAAGTCTGAACCCAGAAACAAAGGTGAAGATTATCATAACCAAATGGAGCACTCTATGCAATTCTAATGTAAATTCTTTTTTAGAATTGTTGTGTTTTGCTTTCACTTTCTTTGCATTTGATTCTTGAGAGATTTTTTTCAGTAACTATGAAAAATCCCACTGTAACAAAGGCAAGATGTTGATGTGCTATGTACAGCACTATAACAGAGGGTCGGCCTGAGCGTGGGTCTGATTACTGAATGGTTCAGACAATCCATTCCTGAGTAGACCCATTTAAAAGCTTTATCCAGTCCATGTCTGGAACACACTGACATTGAGTAATATTTAAAGGGTCAGTTCATCTAAAAAAATCCACCAAGCTCTCTACTGGCATCAGAATAGCTAATGTGGAATTACAGTAACTCTAACCCTGATGTGTGATTTTAATATAATCTGGAGACCTGCAGTTTCCAGCCAGTTTTACCCTAAAATAGTCCTTAAAATGTCCTAAAACTCGGTGCTTCGCCAGTTTATGAAGCATTTTTGTTTACCTTATACATCATTTCCTATTTTCACTGTAATGAAATTAGCTGGCAATTACAGGAAATACATAATACCTGCTTTTTCTTTATAATTTAGCTGAACTAACCCTTTAGGGAGAAGCAAAAAGGAAACAGTAAGAAGAGAGAGGGGCTTCTGATAGAGGAGAAAGAAAGCAGGTCAGAAACAAACAGATCCATCACAGTGTTTGCAAACACGACTGTAAAGTGTTTCTTTTTCTCTGCAACTCGACTCACTCAAGGCAACACAAAAATAAAACGTATAGAGCACTTAGTTGGCAACACAAAAAAAGCACATGAAAAGCTGTCCATTGCTAATGTGGGATATACAGTGTAAATCGCGTTGAGCTGTGTGTGTGTGTGTGTGTGTGTGTGTGGGGGGGGGTGGGGGGGGGGGGGGGGGGGTGCAGGCCTTCCCACTTTGGTTTTGATCACTCCCTGTGCTGAGCCTTCACACCACATATTGGTAGGTCTCAGCCTTCCCGTGGTCGGGGGTGGAGAAAGGGCTAAACCACAATATGGAGAAAGGGTGTCCGAATACCGCCCTCATGTTCATCCACTTAGTTTTTTTAGCCCATCTTCTCTCTTCCTTTTTCAATTGCTCTATGCCCTGAAAACGAGAGACAACCAAACTTCAGTTGGTGTGCTTTTGCGGCCCAGCGATCACAGTAATCACAAACTCCAAATACCCATTTCTGTATTAGAAAGATAAAAATAAGATCATCGGGGGCTGCACGTCAGGCGCTGCTGAATTAGGACAGTGGAGAGCCGATGTTGTGCCCTTCCCTTGTGTGTTGCACAGCCCTGTGTATGCTAAAGCCCTCTCTTCATAATAAATAAGGTCTGGAGTTGCAGACAAAAAGAAGTTGAAAACAGGGAGAGTTTGGTTTGGTGAGCTATGCTTCCCATGCACACAGGCGCCGTGTGCTTGATTATTTCAGCTCCAAATTTGAGAAGACAGAGATTCCTTCTTTCGCTGATACACTGACAAACGGACCTTTATTATAAAATTGCATACAGGCCTGCCCTTCATGAACAGCACATTAGACTCACCACCAGGGGGCAGACTACTGGTAATGAGCAGGTGTAAAATCTGGACTCTGCTCAGCAGTTTAACTGGTAAACTTTGTGTTTTAGTCTCCTTTATTAAAGCTAGCCAATGCACACAAAGCTGCGTGCACTATTTGCCTGTGAAAAGTTGTGACTTTATTCAGTTTAACTAGCTCACCAAAGACAAAGTGAGTGAGAGAGAGAGAGCTTATATATAGTTGGGGTAGTAACACTGGGAGAAGGATGAGGATGGATGTATAGATAAATCAGGCTAATGAACCTTTTGTTACATGAGACATCTCCACAACAGAAAGAAGCACAGGAGTACAGAATTGCTTGATTTTGTATCACATTAATCCAAAAGTCTGGAAAGGACTGAGATGTTACTATTATTGCTGTTATGAGTTACACCTGCACTTTTCCTGCTGAGTCTAAATGTCTCGTGTGAGGAAAGGTCCTATTTACAGATTGATACTGCAACAGTCACAGCCACAGTTGCCTCATACTTTAAAAGACAGTATGAATTAAACATTGGCAGGTTGGAGTTGAGGCATTGTTATTGTCACTCTGCCATAAAAAAGATGGAAAAACAGCCAGTAGAAGGTGACTTCCTTTGGTTGCAAAAACAAATCAGGCTCTACAGAAGTCTATGATCCACCTCTGCAATTTCTGATATGATGGTAGGTGTAACTCAAATTATTTGCTTTTAAGGCACTTAAGGTTGAAGTTCTGCTGCAGAGTAAGAGACGTCAGCTGATGTTTTGAGATGTTAAAGATATTCATGTTAAAAGAAGTTGAGAGTTGCAGCAGCAGGGAGAAGTCCTGAAGCACAGAGGAGTTAAAAGGAGGTGGTTAACAGGATGGTAAACTGGGTCACTTACGGTCTCGTCGGTACAGATGGAGTGGACTTGGGTGCCGAACATCACAGAGGTGAAGATGAGGAAGAGGAGGCCCTCAAAGCACAGGAGTATGAGGAGGATGACTGTTGCTGGAGGAGAGAAGGTACTGCACTCTGGGGGAATGGGAGGGAGGTGGACACAGGGAAGTGAAAGGGCAAAGAAGAGATTCATAGAGGAACTGCTGCACTTCTATCAAAAAACTACTGCATCCAACTGCAGCTCTACAGTGACGATGCAAAGCTTTGAAGCCAGCGAGTATGAGCTTAGGTCAACTTCTTAAAGACTATTGTACGGGATCAGGAAGTTACGGCATCAGTAACTGGAAGGAAAATAAATGTCACAACAAAGAAGTAGAGACAAGATGTACTCATGTCAACAATATTTCATATTTTCATTTGTCCTAAGGAGTTGCAAGCATTGCCATATAATGACACTTATAGTGGCAGGACATAAATATCTGTCTGATGGCCCAAAATGATCCTTTCCTCTAGCCTGTGGTCTGATGTATGTCCAGATTGTTTAGGTTTCAGTTGCTTGGTTTTATCACCAATAGAAATGCCTGCATTCTCTTTAATATTATGGACCTAAATAGCAATTGCATTGACAAACTAAAAGCCCACCAAAAAAATCATTTGAAAGCTCAGCAACAAGACCTCTTTCCTCATGACGCGGTTATTCCATAAACCTTGTTTATAGATAAGAATCCTTGATTATGGATAAGAAGTTGTGGATTTTTTTTTTTTGCAGTGCCTGGGTCATAACTTTGGAAACTAAAAAAAGCCAACATTTTCAAAACTGGGCAATTCACATGGAAAAAAATGTAGCTGGACAAACACCACTATAGACCAGAGGGAGAATGTGCAACTTTGATTTTGTGTTGTATGTAGATGCAGTGGGCTAGGATAGGCTACAGACTCCCAGCACCGCTGAATAGAATAACCGATAGAAAGTGGATGAAGATCATATATGTATACCGATCAGGCACAACATTATGAGCATCTGCCTAATATTGTGTAGGTTCCCTCGACAGATGTGCTGTGGTATCTGTTCTGCAAGATGTGAGGTGGGGCCTCCATGAATCAGACTTGTTTCTCAAGCACATCCCACAGATGCTCGATTGGTTTGAGATCAGGGGAATTTGGCGTAGCTCATCTACTGACCACACGAGCCAGCCTGTGCCCCCCTTAATTGAATTGCAATGATTTTCGTGGCTGTAGAAGGCGTTTCTGTTTGTTTGTCCCCCATTTATGTAAACAGGATGGGATAAACACAAGAACAGATATATGGTCCTTTAAGAAATGGAAACTAATGTGAAGAATATTGTAAGATGGTTATGTATGTAAATACAAAATATAAAATCAAGCAAATTACTTTACTGTCATGTTTGAGGGAAGATGTCTATTTACATCTAGAGCTCTGTTCTTTATGTGTTTGCAGGCTAAAGAGAACTGTAAAAAAAGGAAAAAGCACTTACTCGTCCAATCATCTTCAAAGCAGTAGAGGAAATGGAAGACCACCATGACCAAAGCGTGGAGAGAAGTGAGTGCAATGTACATCTGGGTTAAAAAAGAAAAATGAGAAAGTGGATACAATGAGCAGGAACTGACAACACAGGCTAACCACAAACAGAGTGGCATTTACCAAGAAACGGCTCCATTTCTATAGCAACAACTGGTGACTTTATGATTGAAAATCATGTGACAGGTGTAACCTTCAGGGTGTTTTTTCGTCAATTTACAGACTAACAGTGGACTTACTGTGAAAAGCACAAAGTACTTTTGGTTGTTCTCTCCAACACAGTTGTTGACCCAGGGACAGTGGTGGTCCATCTTCCGTATGCAGCGTTTGCAAACACTGTAAGAGAAGAAATTCAACTGAAAACCAGGATCAAAACGTTTTGTCAATATACAAAGAAACTAAAAGACAACATGAAATATGGGATAAACTGAAAAAAATGAAGGTTTTTAATGCAAATACTAAAGTTTAAGGATTTACATTCTCTGCATTTGAGCAAACAGGAAGCTGGTGGTAAGGCTAGTGCTAAAGCTGGGTGTTCTGTGCAAACAGCGAGTGTTTGGAAATCATTACTGGATTTCCTGAGAAGATTTAATATGTTGCTTTACTGCTTTGTGACTACAATCATGCCTATGAACACAATTACAATATAAAGGCCCGATAAGCTATACTATTCTATGTGTGTTTGTTCATCACCTATCGCAACAAGAATTCACTGAATCCACTTCAGTAGTTGGTACTGACAGGAAACTGAGTAAGAGCAGTACTGAATTTGAAGTTGAGCTAAGGTTGTTCTCTCTTACTAGTATATTCCTTCTATATACACCCCCAAGGCTACATGCAGCTCACATGAGGTAAATGGGAAATTAGGATGCAAACCTAAATAAGTATATATCATGCAGTTTGATGCATTCTAGCAACCAAATGCTGTCGGGTAAGATTCCCATTTGAGAATGACTTAGGTTTTAGCAGTTTTGTGGGAAAACACAATATAAATTTATTGGTTTTATTTTGAAGGGAAATGCTGTTTTTATTTTAAATGCATGTACAACAATGAACCAAACCATTAACTTATGTGAAAGCAGTTGTTGAAACTAGGATAAAAGAGAGGTGAGGATCAGTGAGGGGCAGTGTGGCTTCATGAAGAAAAAGAGCACTACAGATGTGACGTTTGCTTTGAGAGTGCTGATGGAGAAGTATAGAAAGAGTCAGAAGGACCTCCACTGTGTCTTTGTGAAACTAGAGAAAGCAGAAGATAGGGTGCCAAGAGAGGAACTGTGGAACCGTATGAGGAAATCAGAAGATGGAGAGATGTGAGGGTGGCTCAAGACATGCCAAGCCTGATCAAGCCTGGACTAAAATGTTACCAACTAACAGGTGTTACAAGTGATTACTATCCAAATCTGACAGAGAAAAAAATGTGGGCGCTTTTAAGCAGATGTAAGACAAAGTGACTGAAATTGTTATTTTTGCAGTGTATTATATACCAGAAGATACTGTGAAAGTCAGGGCTAAAAATTAACCCTGTTAATGATGTAATCAGGGAGAGAACACTGAATCACAATTAGTTGCACACTGTTTGATTGAAAATGGTGACATAGGCTACCACAGAGCTGTCAAGTGACTCATACAGGGCAAAGTGATGAAGAGTGTGAAGAATGACCACACGTAGACACACTGTTTGGGTTTATTTCCTCTTTTATTGCTGACACGCACTACTGACAGTCTCTCTGTCTGTTTCCTCGGCTCGGCACCCACAGGTGCAGCTTTCAGCCGCATTCTGACCTCTCCACTCTCTGCCCCGGTTTCACTAAAATTCACACACCGAGAGAGAGAGAGAGATCGTTAACTAAAAACGTCACACACCTATGTCACAAACCACCACGGCATTGCCCCGTGATCTCACTGCACCACCCCTCCCCTGCAGCTGAGCCAGGGACCACACCTCCGCCACAAAGAGCATGGGAGCAGAAATTTAAGAGTTTTGGAGAAAGAAAGGTAAAGATATTTTAGAGGTCTGAGATGCAGATAGAAGAGAAATCCTGAACTACACTACACTAATGCATGATCTAAACACCAAATCGAAAAGCAAGGGCCTACATGCACATAAAATATAAAGCCTGGTAAAGGCCTTCATTTGAAAGTTGCAGTTTCTTTCAAGCCAACTGGAGAGCAACATTCTTGCTCATATGCAAACAGAGAAGATGTTGGTTCTCTTTGGATCTACTTTGATATGTGAACAAACTCAGTGAAGAGGTTTAACAAATGCAAATACAGAGCTTCTCTCAGTGATCATCACCTGTCCACTATCCTTCACATTTCCAAACACTGAACCTGACTTCAACAGACTTGTTCAAGCACAAAACAGCCTATATTTCTCTCATTGAACAAGAAGAATTGAAATTGCAGGGGAATTCAACTACAAACACAATAGCAAAAGTACTTTATACAAAGTCATATTTCATTCAATACGATTTTGTTTTAGGTATGTGATAAAGTGTTTTTTATTTTTTAAATAATTGTTTTAATTGTTTTTCTTTGTTTTCATGACTATTTACATTGTAGATTCTCACTGAAGGCATCAAAACTATAAATGAACACATATGGAAGTATGTAATAAACAAAAAGTGTGAAATAACTCAAAATATGTTTTATATTTTTCAAAATAGCTACCCTATGCTTTGATTACTGCTTTGCACACTCTTGCCATTCTCTTGATGAGTTTCATGAGGCAGTCACCTGAAATGGTTTTCCAACAGTCTTGAAGGAGTTCCCAGAGTTATTGAGCACTTGTCTTTTTTGCCTTCACTCTACAGTCCATCTCATCCCAAACCATCTTGATTGGGTTTAGGTCAGGTGACTGTGGAGGCCAGGCCATGTGTGTTTGGGGTCATTGTACTGTTGAAAAAGAAATGATGGTCCAACTAAACACAAACCAGAACGGAGTGGCATGTATCTGGGCTCTAATCTGAGGTGCTGTTAACTTGCGGTTTCTGAGGCTGGTGACTCGGATGAATTTATACTTAGCAGCAGAGCTCACTCTTCCTGGGGCGCTTGATGGTTTTTGGGTACACATTCAAAGATTTAGCAGTTTTCTGGACTGACTGACCTTCAGTTCTTAAAGTAATGTTAGATTCTTACTTCTCTTTACTTAGCCGATTGGTTCTTGCCATAATATGAATTCTAACAGCTGTCAAATGGGGCTGTCAGCTGTGTACAAACCTGACTTCTGCACAACAAAACTGATGGTCCCAACCCCATTAAGAAGGAAAGAAACGCCACAGATGACGCCTGCTAAGGCACACCTGTGACGTGAAAACCATTTCAGGTGACTACATCATGAAGCTCACTGAGAGAAGGCCAGGGGTTTGCAGCGCTCTCAACAAAGCTAAAGGTGGCTACTTTTGAGTAATCTAAAATATAAGACATTATTTTTATTTGCTACATAACTGCGATATCTTGCTTCTTAAAGTCGATATCTTCAGTTTGTATCTACAATGTAGAAAGTAGTAAAAATAAGGAAAAACCATTAAATGAGAAGGTGTGTGCAAACTTTTGACTGGTAGGGACACACACACACAAATGTTTATTTGGCTATCTTTGTGAGCGTATTCATTCACAATGTAACCTCTGCTCCCTAACTGTAACCTTCAGGTTAAGCCAAACCTTCGTCTGAACCTAAACCTAATTCTAAATTTAATCCAAAAACAAACTCTTAACCTTCAAACAGGCTGAAAATGTCATCATTCTGAAACTACAACAGAATCTCACAAAGGTAGCACCCTGTTTTTTATATGCTTTTATTGTAACTGTCTGTCACTTTATTTAGTCACTCATGTTGCTTTATGGATTGGTTCTAAAAAACAAACAAACCACAACATCTGCTTTTTAAAAGCAATCACACCCAAACACATTCAACAGTGTATTCTACAACTAGTTCTCTTTTCAAACTTGCCTGCATGTGGCCTGCAGGCCAAATGTAGGGTAAATGTAAATAGAGCCTGACCAATATATCACTACTTTTATTATAGGCAAATATTTTAGTGTCTGCATTTGTATGTGTTTATAGCAGCCAGTAAATGAGAAGTAAGCAATAGAAGGGAAAACACCCTTCATCTGTGTTAGAGGGCTGATGTTGCATACTTTGACCACCAGAGGGACTCTGATCCGAGGAGAGTGTGGCACAGTGTAAACAAGTAATCCCCAACTTGATGTGACAATAAAACCTATTTTTAGAATCCGCTGTCATATTATCTTAGTAAGGAATCATAAGTAGCTACACACAACAAATGTTCTGGAAATCTGTTTATACTTAATAGGTAAGAAAGAAAAAAATATCACCCGATATCAGATGTTTAAATGAACAAATAATGGTATTTGTCTCAAAAATCCTGTATCGGTTGGGCTCTATCTGTAAGCTGCAGCTAGAAATAAGTAACCTCGGTCACTCCCTCCGAGAATGGGAATTGCACCAGTTTCAGGATTTATGAAAGGTTACAATTGGGGACGTTACTGCACTAAAGCGATGCATAGGACTAAGTTTGTGAATGTCAAATGCGGCAGTGGGAATTTCGCATCCTTTTTGCCCTACCTGCAGTGGTGTGCTCGGTCAGGCTTGATGCTGCAGCACTTGGGACATTTGTAGACCACCTGTCCTGGTTTCAGTTGAAGGCTTTCTATGTATTCCTTGGTGGCGTTTCCTTTTGGCACGGCCCCCTAGCAGGAAACATGTACATAAAGTAGATGACCTCAGTTATATGTGCAGCTCATTAATCACCATAATGGTCATTTTATTAAATGTCTGCTACATTAATCAGAACTTCATAAAGCTAAAGAGCATTAAGTGTCAGCATGACATTGAGAATTAAAACAATTCGTATGCATGAATAATCCAATGCAACCTGACTTACAGGGTCAGTGCACATGGCCCTGAGGTGAGAGGCGAGGGCAAGGAAGGCCAGAGTGTTGAACAGAGTCCCGTTCACAATACTGTACATCAGGTTCTTGGAGGGCAACAGCATCACAAACAACACCACAAACTCAGCGTACAAGACCAGCAGCCAGGTGATGATGGCACACACAATGCCGCAGGCATCCCTGATGAACCACATGGCCGAGGCAGAGGAGGAAGTGATGACGTCTTTGGAGATGGGGATGCGCTGTTCCTCCTGTAGGCAGCTGGTTCCTCCCCCAGCCCCAGACTGTCCACGGTTATGCTCCACATCCCTACATCTGTGCACCGGGCTCTTCATCCTTCATCTAAGCTGGATTCCTGCTCCCACTGCCACCAATGGACCCACAGCGCCTTCAGGCCTCCGCCTTAGTCACCGCATGCTAAGAAGTGAGGATGGTTCAAAGATTAGGTACACGAGCTGAAGGTTTAAAAAAAACAAACAAACACAAAAAGAACAAAAACTCAAAAAATTTAGCCGCCAGCTGTCAGGTCAGTTTTATAGTGCAGGCAGTGACTGGTTCAGTCTTTCACAGTGACTGTTTTTGTTTTTTTTATCTTCTTCGTTTTTTTTATTTCGCTATTATATCGTTAGCTTCATAGCATAAGTGCCTAAGTCATTGACTTAGTCAAATGACTTAGGCACTTATGCTATGAAGCTAACGATATAAAACTAACACCACATCTTATTTAAAGTTAATTTGTAAGTTTTCCAAAATGCTACAATGATTAAATGATCTCAGATGTCTAGGCACTGTGGTGGTTCTACCCTTTTGTTTAGCTCTGAAATACTTTTTTCCCCCCACAATCCGTCATGACATGATCTAAACAATTTGTGGAATGAACAGAACCTCTAAACATCATCTTAAATACGTATTTTGTTAAATTAACTTGTATTTGGGAAAATTACAAGTTAACTTTTTCAAACTATGATTTCTTCACCATGACTTCTACTGCTGCAGGATGCATTACAAAACTGATATTGAGTATTTTCCTGGATATCAGTATCAAGTTTCAAATTCTAATATTGTGAGAACCCTAGTATCTATCTCCTCTTCTTTACTTTATGAAATTTGATGTATCAGCTTACATAAATGCCAATAGTGATAACTCAGCAAATAGCCAATGTCAGCTTGTTATTAACTTTTTTGAGCTCTAACAATTAGAAAATATTACACATATACTAAAAATTCTATTTCTCCAAAAATCAGATCACTACCGGAGCCTTGATATTTTCCTTTACATTTCTAACCATTAAAACCTAGTGTATGCGCAATTTGGTGTTATCAACTAATCACTGAACAATGAAATGTGAGCTTTGCACATGTGCAGTGTTACACCTGGAATGACACTGCAGATTTTTGACAAACCCTTGTGTTACAAGAAATGTCGGTTGAACCGAACTTTCTTGTTTGCTGTGACTGGGTATGTGGGCAAATAAATTGTCACAAAAACTATCAACGCAGTTCTTTTGAGCGTGTTTGCAACATTACTAGAGGAAAAGAGGCATAAGAGTTTTTAATCAAACATTCAGACGGCACTCAGGAATCCTCTACATGGTGGATCTTTTTCTACGGACACCACAGGATTCTTCAGCCGTCTCCTCAGAAGTGAAAGCTGGCCAGCTGCATGACCGAGCTTTGTCTCTGCACTCAGCTTTACACAACCTGGAGCTCCACCAAACACACGAAATGTCTGGTCAGTGAGAGGTCACTGAAAGGTAGTAAACTGTTATCGTGACCTAATGCAACACTTCTCTATTCAAGACCCAATCCTCGTGTAAGTTACAGCTGGATAACGGGATGATGTATATGACCTGAGTGAAAGACAGTAGTATAGCTGTCAAAGTACATATCGAGCAGTCGCCTTAAAAATGTGGCTCGATGGTTCCCTGATTATCCTGTTTTCATGGGCGAAGGAGTTACGATTTCGTTGCCATGTGTGTAGCAGCTTTACCTTCAGCCACGTAAGAGCAATAATACCGGGCTAATAATGTAACATTATTAAAATCTATTGAAGACTACTCTACTGCCTGTTCTAATTCAAATCAATAAGGTGGTGAAACATGGAAAGCGGGTTTAACAGCGAGCGACACATTACCGTCAGCCCACTGCTAGCTAATACTAGCTACGTAGCTACCATATCAGCGTAAGCGTCTAAGTTTTCTCATATTTATAAAACAATCCTTCCGTTTACCTGCAAACCAGGAGGAATCAAAGAGCGCGTCAATGCCTTCACCTCATTGTAATTATCATTATATTCCACTGAATCTCACCTGAACGATGCGCATCCGCCGGTGGCTTTCTCCCCTGCTGCTGTTTGGTTACCCACTCGACGCCGTGCTCCCGCCCCTTCATGATGACGTCGTGGCGTAGAAGGCAGCGAATGGAACCACGATTAAGTTTTACGCGTCAGAGGACGCGTCCAAGACGCACCTATTTCTGGTATCTGCCTCAGTACCAAGGCCGAGTATTTATTAAATCAGTTTTAGATAAGAAAAGCGGAGAGTGTAGCACAACAAGAAGGACGAAACACAGTCTACAGGAAACAGCACACAAAGGCTAATGACATTCTGTAGTGGCATTTAAATGCACGAAGGAATGTTAATTGAGGGACGTTGCAGGTTTATCTGATTCAGTTCCAACTATGTGCTGGATCCAGACAAAATGAAGGTTTAAGCATAGTCTTAAAAGTGGAGAGAGTGTCTCTCTCCTAAACCCAAACTTAGAGCTGTTTCAACAGAAGAGGAGCTTGATAACAGAGGAATCTGGCTGGCATTTTACTTTTAGAAACTTAAGGAATCACAAGGAAGCCTTTACTTTGAGAGTGAAATGCTCCAATAGGATAATTATACTATGAGGTCTGATCATTCATAACTTTGTAGTTCTTGGATTTTAAACTTAATTCTGAGTTTAACAGTGTGTCAATGAAGACAAGCTAATATGGGAGAACATATTGAATATCCAGTAGTGAATAGAGTCATTTGATTTATGGCAGTGCAAACACATAAAAACTGATGGTCTCAAGGCTGTAAAAATAAAGCCAGAAATCCTATCACTTACCTTTTTAAAAAAAACATTTAAGGTAATGGTAAGGTTATGACTAAGCAACACACTTCTGTTAAAGCTGGACTACATATGAACATGTGTTACAATCAAGTTATAAAACAGCAAGTTCACATAATGCTGATTAAGCTCATCAGAAGAAGACAAATCTCCTGGAATTTTGCAGTCCACCAAAGTTTTAAATCTGCTGTTGTGGCTGCTAGTAACACGTTTTACACCGGCCAGGAATAATGGGTTTGCCAAAGGTGACTGTGAGTCAGAGAAATCCTGCTTAAAGTTTTTCATGCTCCATTACAAATTACAGTTAATAAAAGAAAAGAAAAACTATTCCATGTAGGTAAGATATGAGAACACGTCTTTGTAATTGCTCTCACCACCTGTAGTTTGGTGGCTCTATGGGTGCAAGTTTCACTCAAGCACAATGTTTGGCAATAAGGTTGTTGAACATCCTGCATAACTTTTAAATACATTCTTATTCTAATTTTTTTATTAACTTTTCTATCTAATTGATTTTGATTCAAGATTCAAAGTGTGTATTGTCATATGTCATAAGAGAAAAAGGCATTTCTCTGTGCAATGAAATTCTTTCTTTGCTGTCCACCCACAGACGCCGATTAATATATACAATAGAAATAGAACATATAAATACAATAGTACAAATAAATAAATAAACAAAGACAGAAAAGGAGACAAAATATGGAGATGTGAAACAGAGATGTATGCAAAAGAGCTATAGCTTAATATGCTGGCTTAATATGCAGAATGACCTGATGTGCAAAAAAAATTATTATTATTACTGTTCAAAAACAGGTCAGCTGATCAAGAGTCTGTTTGCAGTGTGGAAGAAGGAGTTGTTGAGTCTGGATTTTCTGGATTTCACACTTCTGAACCTCCGTCCTGAGGGCAGAAGCGTGAACAGTCCGTGTTGGGGGTGTGTGGGGTATTTGAGGATGGAGGCAGCTCTCCTCTGGACTCTGCGATGGTAGATGCTCTGCAGAGAGGGCAGCAGAGTCTGGATGATCTTCTCTGCAGTTGTTATCACTCTCTGCAGGCGTTTGTGGTCCATGCCAGTAGTGCTGCTGTACCATGAAGTAATGCAGCTGCTCAGTGTGCAGCTGTAGAACCTTCCTCAGCCTCCTCAGGAAATACACCAGCTGTGTGGTGTTCAGTGTCCAGGTGAGGTCCTCAGAGATGTAGACGCCCAAGTACCTAAAGCTGCTCACCCTCTCCACTTCTAGGCCCCAGATAAACAGCGGCTGGTGAGGCGTCCTCTTCTTCCTCGTGTCCACTATCATCTCCTTTGTCTTGTCAGTGTTGAGGGTGAGGTTGTTGTCCTCACACCATGACACCAGACCTGCCAACTCCCTCCTGTAAGCCGCTTCGTCCCCTCCAGTGATGTGACCGATCACTGCAGTGTCGTCCACAACTTCAAAATGATGTTATCTTTGTTGGAGGTGACACAGTCGTGGGTGTACAAGGTGTAGAGGATGGGACTGAGGACGCAACCTTGTGGAACGCCAGTGTTTGTAATAATGCTGGCTGAAGTCCTGTTGCCGATCCTGACGGACTGGGGCCTGCCAGTCAAAAAGTCCTGTAGCCAGTCACATAGGGTTAGGTGCAGGCCGAGTGTTACCAGCTTGTGAGTGAGTTTGTGTGGGATGACAGTATTGAATGCGGAGCTGTAATCAACAAAAAGTACCCTGATGTATGAGTGATGTAAGACTTATTCGTCCTCTTCTGTGTTTGCTTGGGTTCAGACTGACAGTCAGAGTGCAATGAGTTCTTGATTCTGTCTGTTATCCGAGAGCTTTTCTGTTTTTATTGAGGTGAAGCAAATGTGCATGTGTTGCCTACTCATAAAGTAATAGTCCCTTTTACCGACTACGTCATCACTGTTTATAAACTGTAAAAGGGCCTATTAAAAATGTCATCCTGAGATTAGCTAGAAACTAGCAAACCTGCTTGAGTGAGAAGGGGAGGTAGGTTGGATGAGCATAAAGAACACCTGCATGTACAGGGTGGGCCATTTATATGGATACACCGCAATAAAATGGGAATGGTTGGTGATATTAAAGTCCTGTTTGTGGCGCATTAGTATATGTGAGGGGGCAAACTCCTCAAGATGGGTGGTGACCATGGTGGCCATTTAGAAGTCGGCCATCTTGAATACAACTTTTGTTTTTTTCAATAGGAAGAGGGCCATGTGACACATCAAACTTATTGGTAATGTCACAAGAAAAACAATGTGCCACAAACAGGACTTTAATTTCACCAACCATTCCCATGTTATTACGGTGTATCCATATAAATGGCCCACCCTGTATTATATTCACAGTGTTGGGAAGATTACTTTTAAAATGTATTCCACTACAGATTACAGAATACATGCCCCAAAATGTATTTTGTAATGTATTCCGTTACGTTACTCAATGAGAGTAACGTATTCTGAATACTTTGGATTACCTAATATATTATCATGCTGTTAGGCTACATTCTTTAGGGCTATGCCTGTAGCATTCTGCCTATTAGCTTAGCACAACAACAACAACAAAAAGGCGCTCTCTCACCCAGGAAACACACAGTCACCCTGTAACCATGGTAACCGTAATGCTGCCGCCTGGAACAACAGAACGTAGCTGTCAAACAAAACCCAAACAGTCCTGACCCGCGACAATATGAAACAGGAAAATACCGCCATGTAATCCATTTATTTCAACAAAGTAACTGTATTCTAAATACCACCTTTTTAAATGGTAACTGTAACTAAATACAGTTACTCATATTTTGTATTTTAAATATGTAACAGCGGTACATGTATTCCGTTACTCCCCAACACTGTATATTCATCACAAAGTATCTAGTGATTCTGTGAACTCATGGATGAATTATATTCATATTTTAGGAGTAAATGACACCCACTGGTGAAGACAATAGAGCTGTTCTGTTGTCTGGGAGGAAATATCCATCCACCTGGGGGGCGACCGTGGCTCAGGGGACTGGGAAGCTCATCTGTAACCGGAAGGTTGCTGGTTTGATCCCCCTGTTCTCTCTCTGCTGGCCGGCAAGACACTTTACCCTATCACCTACTGGTGTTGGCCAGAGGGGCCGATGGTGCGATATGGCAGCCTGGCTTCTGTCAGTCTGCCCCAGGGCAGCTGTGGCTACAACTGTAGTTTGCCTCCACCAGTGTGTGAATGTGAGAGTGAATGAAAAGTGGAATTGTAAAGCGCTTTGAGGGCCCCGAAAAGCGCTATATAAATGCAATCCATTATCATTACTATTATTACCTAAAAATCTGCACCTACGGGATACCCTGATGTTTAACAAAACAGCTTCATCAATATTTCATTTCATGGAAAAGTTCAGGACACCATTTTTTCATTTGAGTGGATGGAACTCACATCCATCCATTTTATTTTCCTTAAACAAGGAAAGAATTCTGTGATCATCCACTGTATCTTCTTTGCTCATTTTTTTTGTTACTCATCAACCTTTAGCTGCCCTTTGAAATTGTTTGTCAGCCAATCATCTAATTAAAGTCACTGTGGTATTGTAAAGAGGCAATACTACAAGAATCCGGTCTTTTTCTTTGATCTTTGTAACCTGAATTTGGTCTCAGCTTTATCTATTCTGAAATGTCAAGAGTGGGTTGATGGAAGTGATTAAAATGACTCTGTTGTCTTAATGGATTGCATTTATATAGCGTCTTCTGCTCATATTCTTCTGTTTACTGAAACTATCCAAACACACACTCAGGGTGAACATACTCAGAGCCAGTTCTGATTAGCTTTTTATTGACTCAAACTTTTTGAAACAGGTCTGTGATATCACACAAATAGACCTCACCGAGGTTGATATAAAAAATTTTTACAGGCTCCATTGAGTCAGGTGACAAAATAAGACATAACATATGTTTGCATTTATCTTAAACCATCAAAGATCTTTAGTTTTACTTGTTTATTGTTGTAATAGAAGCTTACATAGCTCTGAGCAGACATGCCATGGCTCTGTACTTGAACAGCTATGTGATGGCAATGATTTATACATCACTGCCATCACTTGAGGGCAGCACTGTACAGACAACGCTTGCTGTATGTGGCTCATTGGTCTTGTCTTTTGGCCAAATGCAGTATGGTTTGCAGCCAGTGTGTCTTAAGGCTTCTGTTGCTTTGAGTCTTTGCTGTTGCTGTGCTGTTATAGGGCTTGTTTCCACAATTTCATCAAATGGAGTGAAACATAAAAAACCAAGAACAAGGCAGCAGGACACAGGAAATCAGGCTACTTGATCAGAAGCAACACAGCAAATAAATTTGGAGTAAAAAACACTGTGGGTACTATATACTGCCAGGTAACTATAATATGGCATAAAGCATAAAGAGGCACTGAAAAAAGACAGGAGGGGGAGTGGCAGAGTGGCAGCGCTGAAGATGGCAAGATTTTTGTTGGGATTTGGACAGTATTAGCTTTGAGTACATGAGAGTGAAAGCTCAGGTTGATTGGTTTGGAGATGCAGAAAGGCAAGGTTGAGATGGGCAAACACTAGGAAAAGAGAAAGACCTCAGAGAAGAGTCATGGATTTAGTGAAGGATGACATGCAGAGGGTTGGTGTGACTGAAAAAAAAAGCTATGGATAGGGTGAGATGGAAGCAGACAGTCCGCTGTAGTGACCCTTAAAGGGAGCAGCTAAAAGAAAAAGAAGATTTTAGAAATAGTATATATGCAAAATAAGACATAGCCAAAAGAACACTAAGGAACACCAGAGTATAGATAGAAAGGGGCATAACATAGAGATAACTAAAGTAAATGAAAACTGTCTTCATCAATGTGCTTCAGTAAATATCAGTTCCACTGCACTAACCACACTCTCATCCAATGGTGTTGGTGGTGGAGGGTGGAGTGTTGGAGCGCCAACGCTTGCCCACCCCTCGATATAATTCTTTCTAAATAACATGAAGTGTAGCTTATGACTGACTCATTAACCAATTTGTCAATTAATTCATTTCTTTCTTTCTTGGACTGATGAATGACAGTTAGAATAGAATAGAATTCAACTTTATTGTCATTGCACATGCACAGGTACAGGGCAACGAAATGCAGTTTGCATCCATCCAGAAGTGCTTTAGTGATATAGGTATATTACAATATATATTAGCAATAGTATAGATATGTAAGTATATTACAGAAATGGGTCTATTATGGTATGTTGTAATGTACACGGTATGAAGTATGTTGTAAATATTCTATAACTATAAGTATGTACAGGCTGTAGTGAGTACAAGCTATGTACAGGATATGGACAGGATATAAATATAAAAAACTATACAGAATATGAAATAAATAACTTTACAGAATCTGAGATATACAGCTATACAGAAATGGGAACTATGCAAGTTGTAAACAGTTGTAGGATTAAAGATTATTGAATGTACAGAATGATTATTTACACAGAGCTATACAGTAGTGCAGTTAAGATAAGTGAGGGTGTAGATAGTTTCTACAGAGGCTATATAAAGTGCTTGTGGTTGTGAGTGGTGGTTCAGTCCATGTTATTATTGTGTGTTTGAGGGTACAGTTGTCCATTGTGGGTGTGTGTATGTTCAGTCCATGAGTTTAACGTGGGTCAGATGTCAGGAGGCAGAGTTCAGGAGTCTGACAGCTGTGGGGAAGAAGCTGTTCCGGTACCTGGTGGTCTTAGTCCGGAGGCTCCTGTGGCGCCTCCCAGAGGGCAGGAGGGTGAAGAGTCCATGTGATGGGTGACTGGGGTCTTTGATGATTTTCCCAGCCCTTTTCAGACACCGCTTCCTGTAGATGTCTTTTATGGCAGCACTGACACTGAAAACCATTATGAAAAATGGGCACAGTATAATACAAGTCACAATGAATAAGTCAACAACATATGAGAGGTAATTTCAAAGAGCCTTCAGCGTAAGCCGTGGCAGCCTGTAAGTGAACTAATTCATTTTCTAAAAATACATATATAAAACCAAAACCATATAAACTACATATAACATATATACTATATCCACTTGTCTAGGAGAAGATGAGGAACATACAAAAGCTACAGTCACTAATGAGCAAAATGATTTGTAATCAGTGTATTACACCTTCATTTGAACTGTCTAACGTTGTGTAAATACAGAGTTATATGCCTTTTTATTATGTGACAAGAAAAGCAGATTATTGTCAAGAATCAGAATATGATCAGACTGTTAACCTAAATAAACAGAAAAAGGTAGACATTCAAAATCCAGACAACAAACCAGTTTAAACCGGTTGTTGTTATGACTTCACTGCATGAAATCGTAATTTGCATCAGTGGGAACAAGAGCTGGCCATTTATTTTCACACCACACAACAAAGAACCGCAGTGCTGAGACCAGCCCTCATCCAGTCACCTCAAGTTGAACTGTGGAGCAACCAGGGCCCCGATCAATTCAATCTGAAGCAGATCAGGTTAACACTTATCAAAAAGTGGCGGACCGAGAGGCAGTGACACCAGCGACAAAACAAAAACACTTGAGAGTAAGAGTTGATTCAAGTTGATTACATTTTATTTTGTACATTAAAAACATTAACAAAAAAAAGTTGCCTCAAGGCATTTTATACTGTAGAGTAAAGACCCTACAATATAAGAAAGAAACCCCAACAATCATATGACCCCCTGTGAGCAAGCACTTTGGCAACGGTGGACAGGAAAAACTCCCTTTTAACAGGAAGAAACCTGTGACAGAACCAGGCTCAGGGAGGGGCGGCCATCTGCCACGACCGGTTGGGGAGGGTTGATCTTAAGATTCTTCATCATATGAAGAAAAGCAAAACAGCCTTAAGAAAAAGTTTTTGATCCTTTTCCCTAATGAAAGCCGACCTTTCGGAGGCTTTGGTGTGATTATTCCTTCACTGCTGTCTGTACTTTCTGTGCTAGAATCTAAATCACTGGATTCAGAAGATCCTACCAGCGGTATTTGGGTACCAGGCTTTTGTTTGACACCCAGCCTACAAGACATGTCATCTTCTTCTTGCCATGCCAACCTGCGAAATGCAGGCTGATTCTTTTTGCATGCAGCTGCTGGTCTCTGTCGGTTTCTTTGGATTTTAGCTGCATTCACACAGTTGTTAAAAGTGGAACACGGTCTAGATCTCCCACCGCTCTGTTCGCTGTTCCTTTTGATTTCACTGGACTTTACGAAAAAGTTTTTGATCCTTTTCCCTAATGAAAGCTGAGCTTTCGGAGGCTTTGGTGTGATTATTCCTTCTCTGCTGTCTGTATTTTCTGTGCTAGAATCTAAATCACTGGATTCAGAGTAAGATCCTACCAGCGGTATTTGGATAACAAGCTTTTGTTTGACACCCAGCCTACAAGACATGTCATCTTCTTCTTGCCATGCCCACCTGCGAAATGCAGGCTGATTCTTTTTGCGTGCAGCTGCTCTTCTCTGTCGGTTTCTTTGGATTTTAGCTGTATTCACACAGTTGTTAAAAGTGGAAGCCCGTCTAGATCTCCCACCGCTCTGTTCGCTGTTCCTTTTGATTTCACTGGTGGTAACAAAGCTGTCGATTTCATTTTCTAGACTGAGGAGTGGGCACACTTCCATGCTCGTGCAGGATGACTTCGTGTAGCAATCTACTGCAGGGTCCTCAGGAAGATGTTTCATTGTAATGAAACGATGTCCCAGACCCTCAACAGGTGTGATTCTTTTTACAGGATCCACACACAGCATCCATTTGAGCAGGCTTAAAAATGCCGCTGTGTCTTCCACTTCGGATTCTGTGTTTGGCTGTGGGTGGTGTTTGGCTAAATCATCTATGCATGCATATTTTTCTGTGATTGTATTACTTTGTTTGATCACAGTGCCTGTAGATGCTGAATACTGAGCTGGTGTCTTCAGTACCCATGTGCGTTCTATTATCCCTTTCCTCATCCAGAAATATTTCGTACTGTACTTCCCTTCCTGTAACATGCGTTTATTAGGCTGACCAAGCATGTGAACAAAAGTTTGCATCATTTGATATTCACACCTGCTGAAAAACAGGTGGTGGCCCAAGTATAGAAAAGCTGCGACACAACCGAGAGTCCACATGTCTGCCGCTTCAGTCACCGGTATGCCCAACATGACCTCAGGGGCCCTGTAACTAAGGGCCTGAATAATAGTGCCAGGTGGAATTTTTGCAGGACTTGTGGCAAAACCAAAATCAATAAGTTTAACTTTATATGGCTGTTGAGACTGATTTACAAGCATGATATTATCAGGTTTGATGTCTGCATGCATCATACCTCTGCTCTTCAGAGCGGTAAGAGCCACAAACATCTGCTTTAAAATGACCCGAATATCACAGAGAGCCAGTGGACCGCGAGACCTTTTAATCACGAAATCATGCAGACTAATGTCTAGCATTTCCATTGAAATGAAGGTGCGATGTTTGTACTCGAAAACTTCGTAGTACTTTACCAAATTGCACCGATCCCTATCCAGAACACTCAGTTCTTTTACAGCAGCGGCCTCTTTCCAAGCAAACTTGTTGTATTCCCTTTTAGCTGCCTTGACTGCTACCCTTTCAAAAGTGTCTAATTTTACACATTCCACCACTCTCCCAAAGCTTCCTTGTCCGAGGAGCTTATATACCATGTATTTACATGTTTTACTTTGAATGAGGGCGTTCGTTTGTAAACCCTCATCACTGTCATAAAACGACGAAGACGAATCCGAAACCATTTTTTCACAAATATGTCTAAAGTTTTACACCTGGGCAAAACAATGTGACCGCAATATGAAGCTGGCAGGTTCTGTCAGTAGGCGGGTGTAGCAGGCTATTTATACCTTTTGGATCAATGGCAGCGTTCGCTCACTGTGATGTCACCGAGTGACGCAACAGAGCGTAATGCTTTGATCCGGAGCAGCGGTTAAGAGCTTAAGAAGGTCTCTGGTTAGGAAGATAAACTGCTTGACTGGCAGTCCACATCTGTGTACGTTTGAAAATTTCCCTTTGTTGATATTTTTTAAATTCCTACTTTTAAATAATGTTAAACAATCCCGATACAACAGCGACGTGTCCTCAGCTGCTGTGATCTTTTTCAAGTTTTACATTTGCAGGACTTTGAAGTTATCTGTCACGGTTGCGCTGGCAGACCGTGGCGATGTGGGGAAAATAGGGCCCAAAACGCAGGACTGTGTGCGATGAATGCAGTTGCGTTTATTTACAGTGATGTAAATATTATGCAATAAATCTCCGTGCGCGCCCCTGACTCCCGTGCCGTGTCTTCTTCCGTACTCCTGCCGGGAAATAACAGAGGCAGCCGTTGGTACAATTAACTTCACTGTAGCAAGCTGGAGAACTGAAGGGCAGTCTCACGATCCGGGATCGAGGAGCTCTCAGGCTGTGTCCCAATCCAGCGACCGCATGCTTCGGAGTACGAGCACGGTACTTATAGTACGGTGAGTACTGCAAGTACGAGAAGTGCGGACGTGAGAGGCTCGTGAAATGGGCCTTTGTCGCGCTGTTCAGGTTGCCTAGCAACCATGATACTAACCGCGAGACACGTTACATACAGCTTTGTGTGACAGAAATGAAGGAGAAAAATGTTTTGTTGGTCATTCATTTTTGTCATGACATCACTTTGATTAGCTGAGTATCTGAGGCTGAGACCACGGGACTGTAAACATGATTGTTGGGCCTCATTTCTGTGCTGAACAGTCATTTAAGATTAGTTAGTAAATAACAATTAGCTAATGTTGTTCATGAGACTAAAATCATCTCTCTGTGGTAATGTAAATATAATATGGCCAATACCAAAGTTATTTACCATATTAATCGTTATTAGTTATTACAGCAGTGAACTTGAACTCTGAGCTTTAGTAAAGAGTTGCAAAAGTTGCAGCTATTTCCTGTCACCTTACATCTTCACTCAAAGTCGAGTATCTTTGACAGTGTATATACAGATGTATTATATATAAGAGACAAATATTGTTTGTTTAATACGTTGGCATTATTACATTTGGCTCAATGTTTACATACATGTGTAAAAAGGAAAACGTACGAGCTGTGAAAACTGTGTCTGATAGAATGAAGAGTAGAATGATATATGAAATATTCCTTTATTGGGTGAGAAAATCAGACCATGTCATAACTGCTGTAAGTCACACAGAATAGATATCAGAGCCTTAAACAGGCTGACTTCTGCTAAATGGGTCAAACTGGGCAGAAAGTCTACAAACACATAACATCCTAGAATATGATGTAACACTATAGATCAACTTAGCTCAGAATATATAAAGCATATAAACAGTTACAGCAATATGATGCAACAAACACAGCAGCTACTGATCCAAAATACTCAAAGCTTCATAGAACTGAAACCAACATTGGTTTCAGTTCTATGAAGCTTTGAGTATTTTGGATCAGCTAAAAATACATTTTTAGCTCCATTCTGCTGCTGATACAGACTTTAGGTTTCTGAACATTAAATTTGTTGCTGCCTTTCATAGTGTGTAGCTTGAAGGCCCTGAGTACTTTCTCCCACACTGAAAACACTGGGATGATAACATTATTTGAACATTACCTAATAAGACTGATTCAGCACAGACAGTTATGTTAAACTTTCCTAGCAGTCCTTCACAAACAGGGAACAGTCTGTCTATTCTCTCCATCTGTCAGCTGCTGTTGGCTCTTCCTCCTCCTCTTCCTCACACACCGCTGAGTTTGTCCTGGTGGATCATCAGGGGTGCAAAGCCTCACAGATGATGTGCAGCAGTGGGTCCCTCAGTCTGTCCTCACTCTGGACACTTGCAGTCGTCACACATGGAAATCAAATGTGTGATAAGCTGCAGGATTCAAACACAAGTGTAACTTATAAACACATGTTCATACTTTTATTCCACAATCAGAGAGAAAGAAACAGAGAGAGAGAGCAGGACAGACAGGTGACAGTCTCAGGTGTACACACTGCTACAAACAGGAGGATTTAGTGTTTGTGTTATTACGGGTGTAAACAAGAAGAGTTCCAGATGGTACAGTGGACACATGTGTGACCCCCTTGATTAAAGCATCTTTCTTTCAGCTTAACGAGTGAACCGTCAGCTCGTTCAAACACACGTTAAAGTCCGTTTGGCTCGACACCACCGAACAGAGGCAGCAATATAACATAGCTAACATTAACAGTGCAGTGAATCCTACTTGTGCCGTGATGTTCAGGACTGCAAACCGAGCAGCATCACTGACTTTCAGCCTGTTGTGTTTGTGGATATATGACTGACTTTAATTATCCACAAAATCATCACATTCTCTGTAAGATTAAGGTCGACTATCTAACGGCGTATAAAGTAAAGGGTTTAAAACAAAGTAAATGCTGAAAGTACAAACATCACTAATGTCACATAACTTTGCCGGCATGTGGCCAACAGCAATGTTTTAATTAGTGATGTGACGTTCTGTATCGAGGCTTCGAAGCTTGTGTCGAGTAATTGAGGGGGCGTTTCCGCGATGCGCGTATCGAGGCTTGCTTCATTTATGGGAGGAGCTGAAAATGGTGACGTCCGAAGCCTCGCTGCCCGGCTGTACCACGTGACTGGTTCATTAAGTGGTTCAAACTTTGCCGCGAGCTATGACAGCGATATAAAGCCCTCAGACTTCATTCAAAATGTGGGTGTTTGATGGAGAGCTGCAGTTAGTGAGTGTTTGGAGGTTTATGAGAGTGAGGAGAGAAAGTCAGGAGAGAATGGAGCCAGCTAAGAAGAGGAGGATGTCCTCCCCTGTGTGGGAACATTTTGATTTTATTCCTCCCAACAAGGTTTGTAAATTTCTACAGAAGATGTATTTTCATAATACTGATGGTGCAATACAATTTATGTTAAGCTGTCTTGACTTTTGTACAAGGTGAAGTGTTTGCTATTAGGGGTGCAACGATACACAAAATTCACGGTTCGGTTCGATACTTTGGTGTCACGGTTCGATATTTTTTCGATACAAAAAAAATGTTCATGCCTTTTTAATTTGTCATTTATTAAGATTATAAATATATATTTTAACTCAAAAGTACAGTTTTTAAATTTAACCCTAACCCTTGTGCGTGTTTTTTATTTTGACAGCGAATGCGCACCTGCGGACCACTTATGTGCAGCCCTGGTTATTTAGCTCGTCATATTGCAGCCACAGAAATTCTTTTGTCCATGAAACCATAAAGCTGCACTTTCTTTTTGCCTTATAGTCTGATTTGTCATAACTTTTCCGTTTTGTGGTAAGCTTTTCTTTGGCTGTCACTTCTTCACCCTGACCTGTCTTATTTGGCTCAGCAGAACTAAAATATATATCCGGCTGCTTTTACACAGGCACTCACATAAGCTCAGTGATTCTCTGCGCGATCAACCTCTCACACGTTTAAGCTTGCTGCGGGAGATTTCACTTGTCATGTTTGCGTAGTAAGCTAACGATTAATAAGACGATGTCAGAGGAATTGGTGCACAAATTATCATCACTCTCAGATCAGTGCTGTCGCTCTCTATACACAGTTCACACGATTGCAAAGTGAAAGCAAATTCAAACGCGATTTCAATATGTCACATATTGACAGTGGCTCACCGATGCCAATGACATAATTACCCAGCTACATTTCCGAAAGAATGCAAAAGCATTGACATATATTTTTCCTTCCTACAATAGCCCGACGGGCAGGGCAGAGATAGATTTTGGTAGCCCGACTGGAAAAATCGCTAGCACCGGGACGTCGGGCTAGCGATATTGCGAGCCCTGTATCTGATTGAGGAATCACTCATCTTTGGAAAAGAGAGTTTATTACAGAGAAATGTCTCTTTCCAAAATAAAAGCTATACTATCCGCTTCTTCTGGGCTATATTCTCAGCAGCATATTAAACATATAAGGAGAATCATGTGCTAACAGCTGTCTAAATGACTCGGCTAAAGTTAGTAGCATGCTTGCTTTTTTTTGTCTGCTTCCACTTGTCTTTGCACTAGGATGATGTCGGCGTAAATGTGCAGTCATATTCGTTGTGTTCCCACTAGTGCTTTCAGGTTAATCTCGTTGAAATGACCTTAACGCCACAACACGGCAAATCTCCGTTAACGAGCTACCGCCGATCGCCCCGTGCATGGGGCTAGACGGCCAACACGTTAACGAGCTAACTGCGCTAACACACTAGTTCCCACCCATGTAATTGAGCATTGCATGGCACATCCAACATACTGTTTTACTTTAGTCCATGACTCGCTTGCCTTCAGGGTCATATGTCACATGAAAACCAAAATAATTCCAAACGCCAGATCTGAATGAGGGTGGGGGAGGTCCATGTTGCAAGGAGAGCTTAACTTCTGTCTCGCTAGCTTGCCCTGCGCTCTTCCTTCTGACTATGCTGTCTGTGTTGAGCGCTCAGTGGATCTGCGCTGGACAGTGCAGCCTAGGCGGAGTAGTCGAACACAGATTCACTGAGCGCTCAACACAGACAGCATCGTCAGAAGGAAAGTTGATAAAATAAATTACAAATGTTGTATTGTTCGATACATATGCATACCGAACCGAAAGCACTGTATCGAACGGTTCAATATCGATACGAATATCGTTGCACCCCTAATATATATATATACACACACACATATATATATACATATATATATATATGTGTGTGTGTGTGTGTGTATTTATATAGCGCTTTACATATCCAGTCATCCACCCATTCACACACACATTTATACAAATATATGCGGTGGCCCCTAAAGACAAAACACGTACAAACTCCAAAACACATTTCTAGCATTAACTGAACTTCCAAAACAAACCCATAAACTGTGGGTGGGTTCCTCCGGGATTTTCACACAGCTGAATAAACGTTAAACAGAAAACTGATTAAACAAAAGTGTGAGACGGTGAGAATTTTCGCCAGTGTCCTGTTATATTTTAGATAGCAAGGAGCAGACGGCCGAGTTTATTAAACTCCACCTACACAGCGGTGACGCAAATCTGAAGGCTAGACCGTCCTTCTTCGCAGACACGCAGTCTCCGCCCCTCACGTGACGTGAATATTTGTATTGTTTAATTAAATTAGACTTTACGGTATTTAGATTATGAACGCACACACATTCATTTTAATACAAATGTTTTATTTTTTTTTCAATCGACCGCTCGGGGAGAAACTATAATTATCATTTTTACGCGGGAGGTCAAAGGTTACTAACAAAATGGCCGAACACGCTGGAGCGGGCGTCACAATACTATGAGCTGCCGAGCAGAGAAGGGGATATTTGGATGCTTTGATGCGCATTGAGTGGAGCATTTGTGGAGTAAACTTTCGCCTACTTTCACATCAGTCATCCGGTGGTGCCTGTGAGCACAGTGCTGACGTGTTACTGTAAAACTTTAAAACAAATGTTCACTTATTCATATGGATAGTGTCAGCCACAGAGAAAGAACCTAAGCCATATATAGACAGGCTCCTATACCATAGAGACATCAAATAACATCATCCGTCCTGTGTATGCGAGCCAATGTCGTATTTGCAAATGAAATGTTAGGTCGAGCTGGTGTTTGTGTGAAGGAAGAACAATGGCTGTTCCGAGGTTTCACAGAAAATAAGATGCTTTTGATGCACCAGCACTCCGGGGTCCAAGTCAAAAACATTCTGATTTATCGAGACTCACACAGACAAAAAGAGCTACAGGTAGGTGTTTTCTCTCTCAGCATTGGTCACTAATGATGTTTGGGAGCACAACTCTCCCTCATCAAAACGAGGAATCTAATAGTCAGCTTCCATTAAAAAAAAGAAGCTTTTTTGTCACAGTGTTCTGATGCCAGCCCCACGAGGGAATTTTCAAACAGCAGCCACAACAGCTTTGTGTTACATAAGTTAAACAGAGGAGCAGGATCTTAGAGAGTTTCTTTGTGAATTTGTTTCATTTTATAACATGGTAAAAGTCCGTAAATTCACAACTAATACAACTGTATTATATCACGCGGCAGCAAGGTGGAACAGTGGTTAGCACAGCTGCCGCACAGTAAGAAGGTCCTGAGTTCAATTCCACCATCAGGCCGGGGTCTTTCCTCCCACCCTCCAAAGACATGTAGTTTGTGGGGATAGGTTAATTGATTAATCCAAATTTCCCATAGGTGTGAATGTGAGCACGAATGGTTGTCTGTCTCTATATGTTAGCCCTGCGACAGATTGGTAACCGTTCCAGGGTGTACCCTGCCCCTCGCCCTATGACAGCTGGGATAGGCTCCAGCGCCCCCCGCAACCCTGAAAAGGATAAGTGGAAGCTAGCTCGATGGATGGACAACTGTATTATTTCTGCAGTGAGTTGGACTGACTGTAACTTTGTTTGAAAAAACAAAGGATGTACTTTGCAGCAGGAAATGAAAAAGCCTGGTGCCTAAAGTGAAATCCTTTAAATTCTACTGGATGGCTGTAAGCATCTTTTTGTTTTCCAGCACTGGCTGCTTCTCCTCTGCTTATTTCCTTCTGTCAAAATAGTTTCCTTCTGAGAATTACTGCTGACCCCGTTAAGAGCAGAGTACAGATTAATGGAGTTGTTCTTTCACTAATCAGTATTCTCTAGGAGGCACTACAGATTGTCTGTAGTGCAACTCAATGACCTCTCAAATGGGGTCTGCCCAGCAGCCATGCAAAGCAATCACAAAAAGATATTACTTCTGAATGTTTCAGTAGAGACTTTAATGTGTCACTAAGGCCTAATAGGTTTTTATAAGTTTTTCATTTTGTGGCACAAATGGCCTGTTAGTCACTAAACTATTGCACTTAAAAGTGTAACATATGCATTCAAATTACTAGGAAACAACTTGTTAAATGTAAGATTTGTGTAATTAAATTACAAAAGAAATCTGAAATTTCAGTTTAGAATTTGTTGGCAATCACAAAGGGGTTCCACCTGAATATAACCATCCCCAAAAAGTCTACATGTAGAACATGCGTTTTGGGTGTTTATTGGTGAATTTATAGTCCTTGATTATTGTTATTCATGGTTTTGGATTTTCATTGTTTTCTGCTTATCTTATATTCTTAGTTTCTAGAATTTAGGTTTCTGTTACTTTGCCTTCCCCGTGTTCTCGTCTCCGTGTTCCCTCTATCTCCCCTGCCAGTCGTGTCTTATGTCTCAGTGTCTTGTCTGTGTCTTTGTGATTTTTGCTGTGAGTTTTGCTTTCCCTTGTCTCATTATGTCTAATTAGTCCCAGCTGTGTTTCTCTCTTGTTTCCTATTCCCTTGTTACTCCTTTATATATTTAAGCTCTGTGTTTTTCCATTGCCCTTTGTCATGTTGTACCTCCTCATAAGTCTCCCTGTGGTCCTGATTTCAGTGTTAGTTCCATCTTTCTAGTTTCTCAGTGTTCTTTTCCTAGTTTTCAAGTTTAGTTTTATAGTTTTTTGTGCTTTTTGGACAAATATAATTGGAATATCATCTGCTGTACAATTCCTTACAAGGAGGTATTCCTACAGCCATTGAAAAAGAGAGTTTTCAATGGACTCTAATTAGCTCAGGCCACTTTTCGGTATATTGGTCTCTCACATAGTTATGGAGATATTTTGGCCTTTACATTTAAAATTTATAATTTGGCTTCTTTACAACATTGCTTCAGGTCATTGAGGTTTGCAGGCATTCATTTATCCATCCATCCATCCATCCATTCGCTTCTGCTTATCCTTTTCAGGGTCGCGGGGGGCGCTGGAGCCTATCCCAGCTGTCATAGGGCGAAAGGCGGGGTACACCCTGGACAGGTCGCTAGTCTGTCGCAGGGCTAACACATAGGGACAGACAACCATTCGCACTCACATTCACTCACACATTCACACCTAGTGGCAATTTGGATTTTCCAATTAACCTATCCCCACAAGCTGCATGTCTTTGGACGGTGGGAGGAAGCCGGAGTACCCGGAGAGAACCCACGCAAACACGGGGAGAACATGCAAACTCCACACAGAAAGACCCCGGCCTGATGGTGGAATTGAACAGCATAAATTAATTTCTTTATCAGTCATTCTGCTGTAGATTTGCTGCTGCGCTTTGTCATGACTTTATTTCAGCCAAGCTTTAGCTGTCAGATAAATGACCAAACATTTGACTCTACTTTGATACATAGAGTTCGTGGTCAATTCAATGACTGCAAGGCCCCGAGGTCCTTTGACTATAAAACGAGCCCAAATCAGCACCTCTCCACCACCATCCTTGGTAGGTCATATGAGATGATTGTACTGACATGTTCTCTTTGCTTTTCCACCAAACATCGTGTTGTGCATTAAAACCAAATATCTCCACTTTGCTCTCACCTATCATAAGGACATTCCTCTTCTTGGATGAGTCTTGTGGTTGTCTCAGATACAACAAGTCATACTTGTGAAGTCTTTTTCTAACTTAAATATTTAACATGCTAATTGAAACCTGTGGAGTCTGAGATGTAGTCCTTGTATTTTCTGTCCTTTCTCTGAGCATTAAACAGTCTGACCTAGGGGTGAATTTGCTGTGTCACTAACTCCTGGTAAGATTGTGGCATTGTGTTGATGCACCTGAATGCTTCAGAATAGCAAACTGCCAAAACATAAAATTGGATACATTTACTCATGATTAGTTTATCACTTGTATTTGAGTAGTAACACTTGGCTGCTACTTACCTTCTTAGTCCTGATGGAAACAGTAAGGACACACTTAGTTTTTCACAGGACTGCAGAGAGGCTGTTAAAACTTCAGAAAAGGACATAGAAATAACTGCAGTGAAGCTTGTTTACCAGCCATTAAAAATGCTGACATTATCACAATGTTTGATGTCAAACAGAGTGAAACATCGACAGCCTGTAGTGGAACATTCTGTGATATTGTTTAGATAAAAGAAAACATATGTGATAAAACTACTCAAATCCAAGATGTTCAAAGTACCCGATGTCCATTGATGATGTTTTCTTGGATCAACCACCAGTTCTTTGACATCCAATTTTGGCTGAAAAGTGAAAGGTAGCTATTACATAGACTTGAATTCAGCCTATTTTTAACCACTCACCAATTCACATTTACCCACTGAATGATTTTTCCTTTGATTAGATTTGTTAAAAGACTTCAAAATACTAATCTAAAAGTTTCCTGCCACTCTTCAGCCCAGTGTAGGTTATAAAAGGATATCTTTTTCATGACATCTTTTAAATGACCCAACAACAATTTAATAAAGAAATTGAAATAATTAAATAACTTATTATGCATTGGCAAAAATAACTAAAGCAATAATAATTGGAATAACTGACTTATTACATTTCAAAAGCCCTAACAACAGCAGAGCAGGAACCCAAAATTTAAAAAGGAGTAAAAAAGAGGGAGCCTCTCTACAAAACAACTGAAAACATAATCTAGCTGATATTAAAAATAATTAGACATCACCTGGTTAGAGCCTAAATGGGCTACAGACTGTGAGATCTTTGCAAATATAAAATATTATTGTAAGCCACGTTGTGCCGCTTTGGTACTCCATCCTGTCTGATGCAATTCCATTTCACAATCTGTGCTGATAGTAGACGCAGGTTACAGCAGCAGTTAAACTGCAAGATGGACTTCCTAAAGTTCTGACTCTGTTTGAATTATGCATTGAGAAGCTTTAACAGATGAGTCACCACCAACAAGTGGATTCCTTGTGATGACCTTTAAGTGCACTGGGTTAGCAGAACATCTCAGTGTGTGGTGTAATACTGTAAAGGGACAAATTTAAGTATGATTTACAATCTATTCCTAAAGCAAATCAAGTAGTTTTTTTTGTTTCTAATTCTAGAGTGAAAGTTAAAAACACCAGTAGAAATTAAACTAATCAGCGAGTTAACCCCAATTTGGTCAGCTGTTGTCGGGAACAATTAAAATCACCTCTAAATGTTATTAGAGGTCTCAAAAACTCACATGTCATTTATGATACACCTGATGTTACAGGGTTAAAAAAAAAAGCATACAAAACAAATCTCTTTTCATCACAGATTGGTTGTGGTGCAGATGGATGGTCTATGAAGGTCTATGACTGTCTAGATGGAGTGATCCACTCTCTATTAACTGGTAAAAGATGTTTAGCAAGCGAAAAGTCATTTCGTGTGCTGGACAGTCGATGCACTCTGATCCCAGGCAATCAAACACTGCCATTCTGCTAGATGCACCTTCTCAGATTTATCATATTTCTTTTTAAGTCAAGTACTGCAATACACTTTTCTCCTCACTTGAGCAGACTGTTCAGAGCGCCAATGCTGCTGTTTACAAGGTCAAACAGATGGTCTCATTACTGATGTCCCTTCACTGGCTCAACCAGCCATACATTTACTGTCCATCCACAGTATGCGCCTTGAAACACTTTAAAAAAATCAGCTAAACACACATCACTGATACCTGTTTAGGTTTTGGTGAAATGTATGGAGTAAATCTGCATTTATAGAGTATGTTGTTATTTAATTCTTGCACTAGTTTTAATGAGCAACTTCATTATTATGTTGTGTTGTCTCTGTAAACCATTCTTTATTCAAATCAAGTCACTAAAATGCATCAGAAAATATATTTTTGACTAAAGTTCTGATTTTGCTTTTAACAAAAGCATTGCAATAAGTGTTGCCAAATCGTGTGTTTCCTCCCTTGAGATGGTCTGCCAGGCCTTTACTGCATCTGACTTCAGATCCTGCATGAATATCTTTCAGTTTTATCTGAAGGCAGATAAAAATGATTAAAAGCATGCTCTTCTGGGGCTGACTTAGCCATTGAAGAATATCTCATTTCTAGCACAGGGATGAGTCCACTGTCAGAGGCATTAAAAAGATTATTTGTAACCTTCACTTTTTAAGTAATGGTTTAATTACCACCACCTTGAACATAACTTTGTAGAAGCCTTTTTATAGAGCAAAAAAATATTTTTCCAGGCTAAATGGTCATTTTCTAGATTAGTAAGATGCTTTTCCTCTCCGACTTATCCGGGTTATCTGCTTTACGACATGCATTTGTGAATTATACCAGAGAGTCACGCACTTCTGATTTTGAAGCCCTCTTTTTGTCACAATAACAAGATCGCAGACAGTGAGGACGTAACACTGTTAATGGAGTAATCAATGTCCATGTGAGTAGAGTTTAGGTAGCTGCTCTAGATAACAGTGGAGGAGACATCTGCTATAATGAAAATTATTTCTCACTGCTGTTTAATCTGTTGTGAATTAAATGTGATTAAGAAATAATCTGACAAAAGAGGGTTTTCAGGAAATACTGTTAAATGTTCAGTTTCTCTGCCATATGTTAGAACAAGATCCAGAGTGTGATTAATGTGGTGGGTGGGCTCTTTTACATTTGGAGAGAAGCAAATTGAGTCTGGTAACAGACTAAATGCAGTGTTAAGGCTGTCATTTTCAGCATTACCCACTCTAATTATTTTATCTGAAATGAGACCTAAATCACATAAAATGCCTGAAAATCAGATATAACACCAGACATAGACTTTATTGCTGGGAATTATAATACGTTACACTCAACCCATAAATTATAGCTTAATTCTAATGCTCAAGAGAGGGTGCTTTGTCTGTAAGCTTTTTTTTTCCTTTCGTGTAGAAACAACATGGATCCCAGGAAGATGAGGACTCATATTTTAATGCTTAGATTTCAAAGCTGTTTTGATACATTTTGATAGACAAGAAAGAACAAAGGAACTAATCAGATAAGGTATGACACAATTCAAAGCACACTTCAGTTATTAAAGTTTAAAATATTAACAGGCACTTATGACAGACAAGATACAAACAGTAAATTTTAGAGCAGGCCTTTTCATTAATTTCATTGTTTTGAAGTGGAAAGTGCTGACTTGGAACAATAATGGTAGCATGATGGAAATGTCTGAGCCAAGATCTGGATCAAACCTGTCTGAATATTTTCTCATTTATCAGATGCCTATAAGACTGTGATAACTGGACTCATGCAGCAGTATTCAACAGAGTATGTGCCATTGATGGCATCATTATAGACATTAGTGGTTGCCACATTAAGATTCAAAGCCCCCCCTCCATTCAAGGGGAGAGGACTCTTTCAGCAGAAAGTCCTCTCACTCAGTACTAGTACAAGGCTCATTTGATTACCAGGGGAAGTTTATCTGTATTCATACTGACTCTTCAGGGAAGGTCCATGATTATTGAAAGCTGAGGGCATTGCCATTCCTTGAAAACTGAAGAGAGTCCACAGGTCAGTACAAGGTCCTCTGAGAGATGACCCCTTCATTGTCATGTGTAGGTAAGATGAAAAACTGACAATTGACAGCCAGCAGCTGAATGCTAAAACCCACCTTGAAAAATGTCACTTAAGCAGGCATTGGGATGTCTGAAGGATTAGGTGGTTGGATAAGGAATGCGGACAATATTACTTTACTGGGTATATTATCTATTTTTAATATCAATACACAGTAAGGATTGTTTAGGATTCCTAACATTTCTATTTTAAATACCAATGACTGTTCAAAAGATGGGTTTCATTTCCTCTCACTGTGCAAAAGCGAAGCCAGAATTTCCTGCTTATGGGGGCTAAAACCTTGAATTTTCAATATTGGTAACATTCTATTATAATGGATTGACACCTGGTGGCACCTTTTAGGTCTTCCTTCTAAAAAAGCTACATTCAGGGCCCTTTTAGTTTTGCTAATAAACAAATGATTCAGAGACTGCTTGGGAGAAAGTGCTGTGGTTACATTAAACTAAAATCAAGCTCTTTGGCATTAACTTGACCCGCTGCTGAGCAGAACCCAAAGATCACCATCACCACAAAGCCACCTTCTTTCAGCCAAAACACCAAAAGCTGGTTTTGGTTTGATCCTCCAGCATGAAAATGACCCAAAACATACCATCAGGGTAACAAACAAATGGTTAAAGAAGAAGCATATTAGCATCATGGGGTGTCCAATCCAGTCTCCAATTCCCAGTCCTGTAGGAAATCTGTGGAGGGAGCTAAAGCTTTGAGTTGCCAAGTTGCAGCCAAGAAACCTAAATGATTTAAAGAGTTTCTGTAAAGAGAAGTGGGACAAAACTCCTCCAGAGATGTGTGCAAATGTGTTGAGCAGCTACAAGAAAGTCTTATTGCTGTGTTTGCCAATAAGGATTTCCACCAAGTACTAAGTCCTGTTTATATAAGTGAAGTGGTTATTTCACTCAGTGACGTGCAAATCGATTTATTTCCATTAAAATGAAACAACCTTGAAAAAAAGGCAATTTCTTTGTAAGTGAGCAAACTTACAAACAGATTTACAAAATTTACACATTTTTCTTCCACTGTATATCTAAGCGGTTCCTGCCATGATTCTGGGTCTTTGACCCAGTGTTTTGTGTTTGTGGACTTTTGAATCTTGGTTAATTAGTATTGTTGTGTTCTTAGAATGACTTATGTTTCCTAGTTTATTTTCTTGCACTTGTGAGTTTTCGGATTATTGTGATGATCTCTTCTGGTTCTGGTTTAGTTCCCTTTAGTGTTTCCTTTTCCCCGTGTTTGATCCTCAGTGTCTCTTGTATGTCAGTCTTGCTGTCATGTCCCATCTGTCATAGGGGGTGTCAAAAATCATGGGCTGCATCCTCCTTACGTCACAGCGACGCAACAAAGGCTGTCCAAATTCGTAGACTCCTCCGAATGCAGCCGACAAATGCCTCCTCCTTTACCCGAATTTGAAGGATGGGTCGGGTGTATCCTTTGTGGCCCACCATATCCCAGAATTCATAGTGCACCCCAGCCAGTTCCAGTTTCCAACAATGGCTGCCGCTATTAAGTTTTAATATTACTCTTATTATTCTTTCTGGGTCAGAAAATAAACTTTTAAGATATTTTCAGGTTAGAATGTAGCTGCGTAAACTTCAAATATCTGCTCGGTTTATTAAGACATCACATATTTGCAAAAGTGCTCTGAAGTTTTTGGAGACGTCTGTGACCCACCAGCTTGATGGTGGGTCACACCCACCTGGGAGCTGGGAGCTCGAGGGTCACTAGAGCCGGCGAGAACGTCAAACTCCCGGCGCATCATTTTCAGATCACCGCGGTCTTTCTCTACTCAGGTTAAACGTGATATAAAAGTCACTTAAATAACCTAAAAATGTTATTGTTTGGCTTTTTTCAGTGTTTTATTTGTTCGTGAGTAAATCAGTTTGGCTGAGATTAAAGTTATTAGATTAGATTAGATAAAATCAAACTTTATTAATCCCTCGGGTGGGTTCCTCCTTGGTTTTCACACAACTGAATAAATGTCACACAGACAAACTGATTAAACAGAATTGTGAGATCTTCGAGAATTTACACCAGTGTCCTGTTATATTTTAGATTGCAAGGACCAGACGGCCGGGTTTATTAAACTCCACCGAGACAGCGGAGATGCAAGTTTGAAGGCTAGACCGTCCAATTTCACAGCTGTTTACTACCTGACCTTCTGAGGACCCGGCCCATGTAGACCGCGAAGGATGGGTCCTCAGGAGGATGCAGCCTATGAATTTGGACACCCCTATAGTCTTCTTTTCTGTCCTGCCTTCAGTGTCCTCTTATTCTCCCAAGCCCGTCTTGTCTCTCCCCCTCGCTGTCTTGCTCCCTCTCCCTTAGTGTCTCTCGCTCTCCCTCTCTGTGTCTTAGTCATGCCTCCTGTGTCTGTTTCCCATGCTTGTTTATCCCCATCTTAGTGTCAAACTCATGTGTCTTTGTTTGAGTCTCGGCGTGTGTCCCACTTCCTGTTTTATTTTGACAGTCCCTGATCTCATGTGCATATATTTTCTCTGTTTTCCTCTGCGCTTTGTTTAAGTGTCTGTTTGCCTACCCTTGTGTTTCCATGTTCCTAGTGGTCCAGGTTTTGGTTTTCATGATTAGTTCCTTGGTTGTTTTGGTTTTCTTATCCGTTCTGTTTTGACAACGGCTCTCCTTTTGTTAAAATTTGTTCTTGCCTACTTTGTCTGCATTTGGGTCCTCATTATCGACTCCACATGATCTGCTGCCTGCAGATCCTGGCAGGTTCCCTCCAATAATCTCACTCATTTCACATTAGGAGTGAAATTTCGTTGTACTTCTTGTGATCAATTTTCACTTTCATAAAACTGTTTAATATTTTACCCACTTATGTAAACAATTTCAGGGTGAAATATTTCATGGAACTGTCAAAATAGTTTGACTGTCTGTTACGTCTCACCTTTGCTAACTTCAGTCACTTACCTAGACCGCTCTACTGTCATTGTACTTGTACTTAACTGACGAGTAAAATGGCCTCTTAAGGTACAGCTTACACGAGAAACTCTGCTCCAGTTTTGGTGAGTGACATTATAGTATTTTCTGTTACTTGGCACTAATCCCAGATAGCAAGTCTACATTGAAAAAATGTTGACTTTTCATCTGAATCATCATTGCGGTTGAGAATGAAATCTCCATGCTACGTAAATGCTGGACCAACTTAAAAATACTGATGAAATAACATTGTTATAATTTATTGATCATCTGTTTATAGTTCACTAGGTGAAAACGGTGAGTTTATTTATAGTTGACCAGTTCAGTTCAAGTCAAGGTAAATATCCTACGCAAGACATTTGTAGACAACATCATAAGTGGGATGACAATAACAGTACGGTGTACAGGGAGGCCATAACAGCCTGTAAGGTTAGACAGCATGCCATTACATTGGGAATAACCTTAGAACCCAAGGAGAAGGCAAAAAACTGTTTTAATACAAAGTAGTGGTGCAACGGATCACGGTTGATCCGTAATCCGAACCGATCTCACTCCATGGTTCGGTACGCACGTGATCCGAAGATTTGAAAAAGAAGAAAAAAGTATCTGTATGATGCACGTGGTCAGTCTGTCAAGCGATAGCTATGGTCAGCGCTAGCGGTCCAAGTGGAGGAGCAGAGGAGTTTGCAGTATTTAAGCAGCCCTTTGCTGCCCAATCCGACCGGGCTAAAGCTATTACAGAAGCTACTGGGGAGTTTAGCTACAGACAGGAGGCCGTATTCCGTTGTGCAAAACAAGGGGTTTAAACCAGTCAACGCGTTAGTTGACGCATTGACGCCGTGCAGCCCCATGCACGGGGCGATCCGCGGTAACTAGTTAACGGACATTTGCCGCGTTAATGCAAACGGGGCGATTGTGGCTCAAGAGTTGGGAGTTCGCCTTGTAATCGGAAGGTTGCCGGTTCGAGCCCCGGCTTGGACAGTCTCGGTCGTTGTGTCCTTGGGCAAGACACTTCACCCGTTGCCTACTGGTGGTGGTCAGAGGGCCCGGTGGCGCCAGTGTCCGGCAGCCTCGCCTCTGTCAGTGCGCCCCAGGGTGGCTGTGGCTACAATGTAGCTTGCCATCACCAGTGTGTGAATGTGTGTGTGAATGGGTGGATGACTGGATATGTAAAGCGCTTTGGGGTCCTTAGGGACTAGTAAAGCGCTATATAAATACAGGCCATTTATGGCATTAACGTCATTTTAACAAGAGTTACGCTGGCAGCACTAGTTTAAACTATGATGAACATGCTAGAGCCACGCTATGATATCCCGTCGCGCGTCCACTTCAGTGACAAGATCGTTCCAAGCATGTATGAGCAGGAGAAGTTCAAAGTTATGGCTGAACTGTCCCAGGCATCTTCTGTTGCCCTAACTACACATGGGTGGACCTCCAGGGCAACGGAAAGCTACGTGACCGTGACCGCTCATTATATCACAGCGGAGTGGTAGATAGAAAGCGCTGTACTGCCCTATATTGCATCTTAATTTGTTTTTATATAATTGCGTGGAATGAGTCTTGAGTTGAATGTTTTTTAATAGGCAAAAAATACTTAAATAAGTAAATGGCGAGTTAAATTTTTGTCTTCTTTTTTTTCTGCTGTTTCGAAAATTGATCCGATCCGAGACGAAAAAAACTTGATCCGATCCGAACCGTGAGACTTTTGATCCGTTGCTTCACTAATAGAAAGCATATATAACGATAAATGAGAGAAAATGTAACCTTAGAGTGTATTTTTGCTCCCTGCCTGTTGCCCAGTGAATTTATTGTGATCTCATGTATAGTCCAGGAACCAGATTAATGTTAACTGAAGGCGTAAAAGTAGTAAAAACTTGATGGAGTTGAGCCATATTTTCATCCCCAGTCAGCTCACACACACACACACACACACACACACACACACACACACACACACACACACACACACACACACACACCACAGGTCACAGGTATTTACTGTTCTTACTGTATTCTGTAACCATGGCAGATATATAAATGATTCTATGTTGTAGTTCTTATTTGTCAAACAGCATTCGGAAAGTCACTCGTCATGCTGTTGTTGATAGTGATGGGATTTCCGGCTCTTTTTAGAGATCCGGCTCTTTCGGTTCGGCTCACTAAAAAGAGCCGGCTCTTTCGGCTCCGAACCGGCTCTTCAGGTTGTTTTGTTGCTTTAATTAATTTATTAATAACAATAATATAAAATTATGCACAAAAGGAATTACTAACGTAAAAAAAAAAAAGTGGTTTTATTTGTATATGTTTATATATAAATATATGTGGTGGGCCCTAGAGACAAAACACGTACAAATTCCAAAACACATTTCTAGCATGAACTGAACTTCCAAAGCAGAGCTACTAGATCACTTAAATTACACAATTGAAAGCATGTGTGTATTGTTTGTGTATTTATACACAGGCACTCATATATATTCAAATCATTAAAAAAAAAAAAGTTCATTTACCTGTTACTACCACTGTTATCTTGTGGCTTGTGTAGCCACAAGATAACAAAAGCTCAACACTGCGCCCAGCATCCTGGAGCACTTCTGTTGTCTTTTGGACGTTTTGAGTTTTTATGTGCTTCTGAGTTTTTACGTGCTTCGGAGTTTGTACGTGTTTTTACGTGTTTTGGAGTTTTTACGTGTTTTGGAGTTTGTATGTGCTTTGTCTCTAGGGGCCACCGTAAATATACTTTTATTTATTCACTCCACATAAAATGTAATAAATAAATAAATCATATAATACAAAAATCAACTATTCACATTTCAACTTTTAACTATTTAAATTTTCAGCTTTTTCCTTTTACAAATTTAAAGTGAAAACAACACAAAACACTGCAATCCACAATACAATTAAATATAAATTATAATATGAAAACAAAAAGAACATGCATATTCTCTGTCATATGGGCCTGCGTGAATAAACTTTCTGAATCCTTTATCATCTGCAACTGAAAATAGTTGTGGATGATTACTATACCGTTCTAATGTGACGTTGTTGTCCCTGGCTCTCTTTCTCTCTCTCCCCTTCTGGCTCTGTTCGTGTGCTACTGAGTGTAACTACCGCCCCTCCCCCCTCTGCCCAGCGTAAAGCACAAGGCTTGCGTGCAGAGTGAAGCGGAAAAAAAGAAAAAAGTGCGAGAGAGGGTGAGAGAAAGAAAAAAACAAAACAAAAAAAAAACCACGTGACGGCTCGCGATAAGGAGTCGGCTCGCGTCGTTCACGTCAAAGAGTCGGCTCTAAGAGCCATTTCGTTCGCGAACGACCCATCACTAGTTGTTGACCTCTTTTCCAAGGCAACACTTCTCATAAAGGCAGCCTGGTTGTGTGCACCTTGATTTATTTCAGATTTCCATAACTATGGTAGCTTAGTAGTGGTGTCCACTGATACTAGACCACTGATGTCACTAACATCTGCAGAGGTCTGGCTAAACACAGACTTAAACCAGTTTGTTCCAGTTAGCAGGCAAGCTAAGCTAAGGCAAGCCAGTTTTATCTGTAGACAGTATTTAAAACATGGAAATAGCAACTGTAACGTCACCCACTGGTCAGTTTTAAAGCCCTGAGCTAAACATTAGCACCATCACCATTTTGGTGAGTTAAGGTGGAAAATCATGGAAAATCAAGGAATACAACACTCTCATTAGATAACAACTTCTAATGAATTGTCTCTTCAAATAAGAATTTTTGGTGTCATATATATGGTGTCATTGGGCATTTCATTTATGGAGAGGTTTGTTCGATTACTGAATTTTTTTTTTCTTCTTCTTTTGGCGATTGCCACAGCAGATCATCTGCCTCCAACTCATCCTACCCCTGGTATCCTCCTCTGTCACATCAATCCTCTGCATGTCCTCCTTCACTTCATCCATGAACCTCCTCTGAGGCCTTGCTTTTCATCCTGTCTGGCAGCTTTATATACAACCTTTGTCCAGTATATCAGCTATCCCTTCTCTGTGCATGTCCATATCATTTCAGCCCTGCCTTTCTCAATTTGTTTCCAGGCCTTTCAACCTGAGCTGTCCCTCTCATGTTATGACTAATTGACTCCTATTCTGGCGACTTTCAATTAAATTTATTTTAATGTTATATTTTAACCTCTGCCTCCTGTCTTTTTTTTTTTTCAAAAGCACTGAACTCAAATACATCACAATAGATCTCACTACCATCATGCAAACATTTCCTTTCACTATCCTTCATCGCAAATGATCCCTGACACTCATTTACACCAGTGTTGAGTTTAATGCATTCTAAGGTAATCTGTAATCACTGTAATCACATTACATTTTTCTGTTACGTGTTAATGTAACCTGTTAATGTAACCTGTTACTGTAACGTGTTACTGTACTAAATACAGCAATTGCATTACAGTTACAATTATCTTATTACATTAGTTACAAAAGTTCTTCAGTTATCATTGCAACAGGTGGATAGAAAGGCTGAAAAAAAACCGCACACTTTTTTCTTCCTTCACACTTGCTTCAATCAGCTGAGTTAAGTTTTAATGCAGGAAGATGAAAATGATGGAGCAGTCATAGCTTTATAGGAGTGAAGATGTTGACATTAGTTTTATTTTTATTGCTCAAAAGCATGATGGTGAACGGCAAACTGCAACCAGAACAGAAACTGTTTTGTTGCTAACACAACACCGGGTCTTTGGTAAGTGGACTGGTTCTTATATAGCACGTTTCTACGTGCTATACAGCGCTTTATACAACTAATTCATTCACCCAATCACACCAGCACTTCCTCTAAGCTCTTAGTACTCTAACTATCATTCATACACATTCACACTCCGACATATGCATCGGAGAGCAACATGGGGTTAGTATCTTGCCCATCTTGGATCTTTGGCATACAGACTGGAACAACCTAGGATCAAACCACCGACCTTCTGGTTAGTGAAATCCATGTCACAGCATTTTATGAGTGAAGTACACCATATAGCTTTGTTATTGAAATAAAATCAAAAGATTAAAACTGAGGCTATTTTTTTTTGTCCCACGTTGAGAACAAAATGAACTGCCACTCAATTTCAGAATAACCTGCCCATCTGTGGTCTCCCACATAGTCCACTCAGACATGCAGTGAGCTGAGATATACATGCTTTTTCTCTTTTTTTGCATTTAACATTGATATATCATACATACACTCAATTCTGTAGGTTATAATGAAAACTGTAGACTGTGCACATGCAGGAATTCAAGGTGAGGGAAACGATGGAGCACCCTAACCAGGCCTCACGAATGAAGATCCTGAGGGTGACTCACCAAAGCCCACACTATGTCACCTTCTGATCCTGTCTGCCTCAGAGCTCACACTTTATGAGTGTCACTTTTGTGGAGCAGGGAAATTATTTTACTGCTATTGTTAAATAATTGTCATTATTACCATTGCATTAATAATATAATCTGGAGTTTATATTGCATTCAGGGGTTGAACAGTGTGTGTCTTTCAGAAAGACTAAGTTGCAGTAGTGATGGGATTTCCGGCTCTTTTTAGAGAGCCGGCTCTTTCGGTTCGGCTCACTAAAAAGAGCCGGCTCTTTCGGCTCCGAACCGGCTCTTCAGGTTGTTTTGTTGCTTTAATTAATTTATTATTAACAATAATATAAAATTATGCACAAAAGGAATTACTAACGTATAAAAAAGTGGTTTTATTTGTATATGTTTATATATAAATATATGCGGTGGCCCCTAGAGACAAAACACGTACAAACTCCAAAACACATTTCTAGCATGAACTGAACTTCCAAAGCAGAGCTACTAGATCACTTAAATTACACAATTGAAAGCATGTGTGTATTGTTTGTGTATTTATACACAGGCACTCATATATATTCAAATAATTTTAAAAAAAGTTCATTTACCTGTTACTACCACACACCAAATCCGGTCGTTGGTACTTGCTGGCTTGTGTAGCCACGAGGTAACAAAAGCTCAACACTGCGCCCAGCATCCTGGAGCACTTCTGTTGTGTTTTGTACGTGTTTTGGTGTTTGTACGTGTTTTTACGTGTTTTAGAGTTTGTACGTGCTTCAGAGTTCGTACGTGATTTGAAGTTTGTATGTGCTTTGTCTGTAGGGGCCACTGTAAATATACTTTTATTTTTTCACTCCACATAAAATGTAATAAATAAATCATATAATACAAAAATCAACTATTCACATTTCAACTTTTAACTATTTAAATTTTCAGCTTTTTCCTTTTACAAATTTTAAGTGAAAACAACACAAAACACTGCAAACCACAACACAATTAAATATAAATTATAATATGAAAACAAAAAGAAGATGCATATTCTCTGTCATATGGGCCTGCATGAATAAACTTTCTGAATCCTTTATCATCCGCAACCGAAAATAGTTGTGGATGATTACTATACCTTTCTAATGTGACGTTGTTGTCCCTGGCTCTCTTTCTCTCTCTCTCTCTCTCCCTCTGGCTCTGTTCCTGCTACTAAGTGTAACTACCGCCCCTCCCCCCTCTGCCCAGCATAAAGCACAAGGCTCAGGTGCGAAGTGAAGCGGAAAAAAAGTGCGAGAGAGAGAGAGAGGGTGAGAGAAAGAAAAAAAAAAACCCCACGTGACGGCTCGCGATAAGGAGCCGGCTCACGTCGTTCACGTCAAAGAGCCGGCTCTAAGAGCCATTTCGTTCGCGAACGACCCATCACTAAGTTGCAGGCTGACAGGAAGTTGCAGGTTTGCAGAGTGTGCCTTTTGCAGAACTGAAACCGAAAGCAGAGTCTAAGTGCAGGTTAATTTGAGGAGCATTTGAGGACGAGACACAGACAGTAGGTGAAGAGGTGACACAAAGAGCATGTGAGGTCAACACATACACACACATTAGTTAAATTTATTTAGAGGAACCGTCCTTGTTGTCTCGGCAAGAAAGAGGAACAATTCATTTTAAGATAAGAACGGAAAGTACCAAGCCATGAAAATAGAAGATGATTTTCTGGGTGAAAAGTCATGATGATGTTGATCTGATCTATGTATAAAATGTACCGGTGACGCATGAAGGGGCGTCAGTAAACAAACCCTGATGCTATAAAATATCTGTTCATGCTTTGATTAAGTCGAGGACTACTGGCTGTCTGCGTACAGAGTGTCTTCCCACACGTGTGTTCATTAAAATCATTGTTTGACCAAAGACCCTCTGGACCAAGGCTGGTTTGTACTCTCCTTCCTCAATTTTGAACCTTAACATTTGGGGGCTTCGTCCGGTGGTTGAGGAGGGAGGATTGGAGGTGTAGACGGTGATGTATGGTCCGTTGTGGTCAGACAGGCAGGCGTGACCCGGCAACCAAACTGAGGGGACAGGCGCCTTTAAAAAGAGGTAGGCACAGGCCTGTTGATTTTATCCGAAGTGTGCTGAATTGGATGATAAAATTAAATGTCTATTCAGTAAAAGTTGCCGGTAAATGTCTGCTTTGATTTTGATGAGAATCTCATGACAGTACTGAGGATTTAAAAGCAGTTGGACTGCTGGTAATGGTTGAATGCGGTTGGACCGCTAAAAGGAAAAGCAGTTGGACTGCTGGTAATGATTGAATGCGGTTGGACCGCTAAAAGGAAAAGCAGTTGGACTGCTCAATGTTTTTAGTATCTTAGGGAATTTGGTTATTTTTTGGTTATAAGGTTGGACCTGCTTCAGTCTTACACTTTGTTGGGTGTTTTACTGTTGTTTCAAAGTATTATAAATTATTTTAGAACAGAACCGTGGGGGTTCTAGGAAGCGCAGAGCCCGGAGGTTACGCTCCCTCCTTGTCGTGGACGCGCGACATTGACCTGTCGGCGAACAGGGTTAGTTCAGTTTGGCTTAACTGTGGGGTACAGGGCATCCTGGAATTAAGCTAGGAGTTAGAGTCTCCTTACCGTTTGGAACGGTACCTGCGCTTTTTTGGTCAGAAGAAGTTGGACTTCGGGCGTGTAACTTTAACCTAAAACTTCAAAGTTTGGGTTGGTTGACGCTTTTAAATTGAGTTAGGGATTTTAGAAATGAGGCCAGAAACAGTTAAAGTCTTGATACTGGTTAATTGGTCGCAAAAAACTCAGGGAGTTTATCCGCTGGGCGGTTATTTTAAATTTGTCTAAAATTGTGTAGGCGCTAAAGCTGACAGATCTGACAGTGGTTGTAAATATAAGACGTCGTTGTAATATAGAATAAGAAAATTTGGTGTGAGAGATCTCTGTGTGTCGAGTCAGTAATGCACTGACTGCCTGCTGCCATTTTTAGATGGAGAGTGTGTGTGCATGCAAATGAGGCAGCTGATGCAGAGCGCATGAGAGGACTATGCTTTCGGTTTTGTGTGATTATTCAGCCCTATAACTATTGTTTGCAAATGTGGATAAATGTCTGCGATTAGAATGCTGGCTTAGTAAATAATAACATTGTAAATATATGAATGGTGACAGCGTTTCAAAATAGAATATAAGAATTGTCTGTGTTTAAAACCAACGTTTAGGTAAGAAGATTTAAGGTGGATTTGAAGGCATAAACAAAAAATAAAAGGGTTACAGTCTGCAAGTGTTGTTAATTCATGAGCTGACTGGATGCAGAGTAAGTGGAGTGGTCATCCTGAGAGGATTGAATGATGCTCTAACTCTGTGGTCAAGTCAGACATAGGTTTTAAGTAACCATGAGCCACTAATAAGCGTGACAGATTAATGAGTATGTGTAAATTGAACTTGTTAAATAGCCTTAATAGAAGTAACTCAATGAACACGCAATGAAGTGGACTTTTTAGGGGTAGTTTACCATTGATACCATAAAAAGCAACTTAATTAGTAGTTCAATAACAAATTTTAAAGATAACCTTTGTTATTTGATAAGAGAGAGAAAAATTCAGGTTACATATAGTAAATAAATAAGGGAATGTTAATCTCTGCGTCATTCCACACTGAAATTTCAATTGTAGGGGATCATTTGGAGGTGAATTGTGTAGGACACGGGGAGACAGAAGAATCTCCCCATGAGTTTTCGGTGTGCATAGAAATTGAGGAGGCTGAACTGGAAGCCTGCCTGGGTCGTTGTTTTTGTTTATTTGAGGGTCTGCTGGAAATTTGTGAGAACGACCACCTTGATATGTGGGAGCCTTCTCGGGCAGCGATTTTTTTGTTAAACATGTGGCAGGCTGTGCAAAATGGAGAAAGCTTTGACATGATGAATAAAGGTGTGAGAGGTATTTCTTTGGTGATGTAAAGTAGGAGGTTTTAAAGTTTGAAAGTGTTTTTAATTTGAGAGAGGCATGAGTGATGTTATAAGAGTTTGAGTTTCTTTTTCTTTCAGTTTAAAACACATAAGTACATACACTTGGTACACCTGTTTACTCTTTGACTTTATTAAAACAGACGGTGTATTTGAGTTTGAATTTCAGTAATTGTATGTTGATATGGTAATTTAGTTTTATGTTAGGTGAAGGAGATGTCCATCTCTGCGTCTTGCAGGATTGAAAGTGAAAGTTGAAGGTTGTGATGTGAATGCTGTGAGTACTCGATTTGAATGATTCTGTGTGAGGTGTACAAAATACTAAATAATAATAACACTATGAAAATTGATAGTAGAGTGAGTGCAAGGTGGTGTGTGAACAGAGGAAGTCTGAGAGAGAAGTGTGTGCGTAGGCAAAATGCAGAGTGTGTGCGTGAAATAAGGGAGTATTGTTTTTACGTCAAGGTTTAGTAGAACTAAAGTAGAACGTCACAAACAAACAAAAGAAGGTAAAATGAAGAGAGAAAATAACTGACAATTACATTAATGAATAGAAAACACACATACACAAAGTGCCATATGTGAAATTATTCTAGGAAGGAATCAGAAGTGAGATAGTTTAATATAAGATGCAATGAAGGAAGCAGCTTACACTCCTCTAATTTCCAGAGCCAGTGTGTTCCCTCCCCTGCCCACTTGGGCCCCGTATCAGGCGAGTATGGAAGGCTGGATAGCCCATGACGGGTAAGATCCCACCTCGAAACCCTGGGACAACCTAAGGCAGGCACAGTCACGATTACTCGGCTTCAGTAAGAAGACGGGACCTGACGGGTAAAGCCGCTGGGCTGAGGCAGAGGGGGTAAGTGGCAAGTGGAGCCCTACCTTCTGGCTGAGGACAAGGAATGCTGCTATTTAAGGTAGGAAATCAGAATTTGGGTTAGTAAATTTGGGGAGGAGAAAATTGACTGTTTAAAGGCAAAATTATGAAGGAGTCTGACACACTGCAAAAGCAAGATATGCAAATTGACATACACAAACAGAAAATGCATTAACCTTATAAAGACAAGACAAGCTCATGGAGTTTAATGCATAGACACTGATTAAACCTGGCTAAGAACACAAACATATGCAATGAAGAACAGCTTGCTATTTTGTATGAATGATACAATGGTGTGAATGTTTAATAAAATGCATTTGAGTTTGTAATTGAGGAATATAAGAAGCCATATGACGAAGGAACTTCCTGTGTGTGTGTGTGACTGAGGAAGTGACTTTCAGACGAGGAAGCATGGCAGACAAGAGGAGTATAGATTTGGGTAGGAAATAGTTTATAGTTTAGTGATTATACGTTGTCGCAAGGGGGTTTTATGCTGAATTTGAGTATGTTAAAGGGGGTGATTTTTGTTTGCAAATTGTGTGGTTTTAATGAGACTTTCGGTGTATTGAGGAGGTGAAATTATGTGATTGGTGTTTTTGTTTTAATAGAGGGAGTTTTAGGAAACATGGACATGTCTAAAATTGGGCCCATTATTTTGTAACAGTGCACTTAAAGAAAACCTGTCAGGTGATTTTGTTTTGTTTTTATGAGCTAACAATCAGCTCTATTTTTTCATTTCTGTTTTAAGCAGGCCTGCAACAGTGAATAACGGCGCTGAAAATTATCGGGAAGAGCAAATATAAGGTGGGCTTTCCAGATTATAATTGGCTGAGGAGAAAGCTACCTGGGGACTGATCAAGGTCGTAAGTCCCTGTAAAAAGGATTTTATGCGAGTCAATCCAGTCCAAAAGCATAAAGAAATATTTTCCTATGGAAAATAAAAAATGACTGAGCTTATTTTGCTGAGGGTGGAGTATCTGATCGTGCGGGAAGCTCCACTATCAGCAAATATATGGTGTGACTGCATGGGAGTGAATGTGTGAGTGAATGTGAGGGTGAATAAATGTGGACAAACAATTTGCCTTTACCAGAGAAAATTTCTGTTTTGTTTTGTTGACTGGGGTTAGATTATGGGATTATAGTATATTGTTGGGAGAATGCCAAATGCTAAAGGGGAAATATTTTTTGATGTAACTCAGTTATCATTAATTGAAGAAACACATGACTGATAACTGTTCTGTTTTAAGTTTATTTTTATGACATAGATTGGATCATGAGTGGGGAAAACTGAGCATTTTAAGTTTTGTATAGTATCTTGACACATGAAATGTATCAAGATAAAGGGGGGTTTAGGGTTTATTAATTTAATTGTTTAATAATTTAGGATCATTTTAGGACTTTTGGGGTTTTTGATCATTTGGATATGGTAAAACTGAAACTGTTATTTTTAAGTTAAGGTTAAAGGATTAAAAGTGAACTTGTCACGGTTTGCGAGGCAAGCCGTGTGGAGTTGTAGAAAAGGACCCAAAAGGCGGCAGCTCTGGTGCAGGTGAATATTTATTTACAACGGTGGGCACAAAACAGCACTGGTGGAAAAACAAGAAACCGGAAACCTAAACTGGGTAAGCTAATAACACAAACCAGAAACGAGGATGCAGGGAGGTCCGGGGAAATACACAAGGGACGCAGGGAGACCGAGGGGAAACAATATAGACGAACCAGCAACTACCATAACAGAAGACACAACTTAAATACACCCAGAGAACACAGGGAGATTACACACAGGTGGGGAACACAGGGGATACTGATAAACATAACGAGACAGGGCAGGAGTGAACACAACATTACGCATACTGACGAGAGACTGTCAAAGTAAAACAGGAAGTACACAGAGGTTCAGACAGGAGGAGAGAAAGCACGGGGAGAACACAGACATAACAGGCTGGGGGAAACATGGAATAAACACAAAGAGAGACGAGAGCTCATAAATAGACAGAGGGGCACAAGGGGGTAAGAGTCACAAAGGGAAAAAACACTTAGGGAACACCACAACAGGACACCTCAGAAAACCTGGCCTAAATAAGGAGCGAAAATACAAGGAACCAAGAATACTGGGCCAACATGGCCCAGGACCATGACAGAACTGAATCCTGTTTAGAAGATACAATGCCGGTTTTTCAAAGCTGTGAATAATTCTTAGAGGGAAAATTAGTGAGGGTTGAAGGGGTAGAACAGCTTTGAGTTCTTTTTGATTTCTAGAAGTAGTGGTTATAATGTAGGCTTACACATACAGATATTACATAGGAGGTATTTTTAGGATAAAGGGGGAGCTTCTACGTAGAAATGATTTTTATACATATTGCATTTTGTGCTTTTAAAGGAGTTGTGGCTCAAATTTGTCTCTGGAGGGTCACGAGCCTTTGGCTAGCGCTATGATTAGCCAATCTACTGTGAGGATAATATGAGTTCATGAAGGATTGCACACGCTTACAGACACAGAGTTAAGAAACACACATGACAGTATTGATTCCAGGCATAAGGCCTCAAATTCATTTAGCTTTTAACTGAACTTAAAGAAGGACCAAAGAGGAAGGAAAGCATATATTTTGGTTGAGTCTGATAAACTAGAATTAGGAGGTATTGTTACATTAAAGGAGCAAAATGAAATAAAAAGGCTATACCAAAATGGGTTATAACATAGGAAAGGTGAGGTTAAAATGAAGTTAACACATAGGAATTGTTTCAAGGCAGCATTTAGCTATGATGAAATGTATACAGGAGTAATTGCTTATATGCTTAAATTTAATTGATTAAAGTGGTTGTTTTCTTTTGGAGTAGAGGAACTTGCAGCAGCGACAATTTGTGCACAGGATGTAGATGATCAGATAAGGGAAAAATAGAGCGAGCAACCGGACGTGAAAGCAGGGCTTAAAGAGTTTAAAGGGATGAGTAACGTTGAAGAATATATATACATATAAGTCAATAAGTTAAGAAGATAATTAGGATCAGGCTTTTGATTAAAGAGTCCCAGATAGGATAGGTTAGGGAGGTGCAGGAAAAGGTGTTTTGTTTCCTTTGCAGAAGATCTCGGCGACCACAGGAGGGACGAGGGTCCTGGAGATCTCGAGGTCCGAGACCACCAGAGAGGGTCTGAGCGAGGACACAATGTATTGCGACCTCTGGTGTTCCAGAGGTCGAGAGAGGGAGTGTGGAGCAGGGAAATTATTTTACTGCTATTGTTAAATAATTGTCATTATTACCATTGCATTAATAATATAATCTGGAGTTTATATTGCATTCAGGGGTTGAACAGTGTGTGTCTTTCAGAAAGACTAAGTTGCAGGCTGACAGGAAGTTGCAGGTTTGCAGAGTGTGCCTTTTGCAGAACTGAAACCGAAAGCAGAGTCTAAGTGCAGGTTATTTTGAGGAGCATTTGAGGACGAGACACAGACAGTAGGTGAAGAGGTGACACAAAGAGCATGTGAGGTCAACACATACACACACATTAGTTAAATTTATTTAGAGGAACCGTCCTTGTTGTCTCGGCAAGAAAGAGGAACAATTCATTTTAAGATAAGAACGGAAAGTACCAAGCCATGAAAATAGAAGATGATTTTCTGGGTGAAAAGTCATGATGATGTTGATCTGATCTATGTATAAAATGTACCGGTGACGCATGAAGGGGCGTCAGTAAACAAACCCTGATGCTATAAAATATCTGTTCATGCTTTGATTAAGTCGAGGACTACTGGCTGTCTGCGTACAGAGTGTCTTCCCACACGTGTGTTCATTAAAATCATTGTTTGACCAAAGACCCTCTGGACCAAGGCTGGTTTGTACTCTCCTTCCTCAATTTTGAACCTTAACACTTTATATCTGGCATTATCTCTCTCTGTCTGGCTCCACTTTTTCCCCCGTTGCTCTATCTTTCAGCCTGTCTATAGAATCACCCAAATTCAATTCAATTTTATTTATATAGCGCCAAATCACAACAAAAGTCGCCTCAAGGCGCTTCATAGATACAGAGAAAAACCCAACAATCATATGACCCCCTATGAGCAGCACTTTGGTGACAGTGGGAAGGAAAAACTCCCTTTTAACAGGAAGAAACCTCCGGCAGAACCAGGCTCAGGGAGGGGCGAGGCCATCTGCTGCGACCGGTTGGGGTGAGAGAAGGAAGACAGGATAAAAGATGTGCTGTGGAAGAGAGACAGAGGTTAATAACAGATATGATTGAATGCAGAGAGGTCTATTAACACATAGTGAGTGAGAAAGGTGACTGGAAAGGAAAAACTCAATGCATCATGGAAATCCCCCGGCAGCCTATGTCTATCGCAGCATAACTAAGGGAGGATTCAGGGTCACCTGGTCCAGCCCTAACTATATGCTTTAGCAAAAAGGAAAGTTTTAAGCCTAATCTTGAAAGTAGAGATAGTGTCTGTCTCCCGAATCCAAACTGGAAGCTGGTTCCACAGAAGAGGGGCCTGAAAACTGAAGGCTCTCCCTCCCATTCTACTTTTAAATACTCTAGGAACAACAAGTAGGCCTGCAGAGCGAGAGCGAAGTGCTCTAATAGGGTGATATGGTACTACAAGGTCATTAAGATAAGATGGGGCCTGATTATTTAAGACCTTGTATGTGAGGAGCAGGATTTTGAATTCAATTCTGGACTTAACAGGAAGCCAATGAAGGGGACGGATTCTGGACTTGAGGTTTTGCTAGCACTGATGTACCGTAATGGTTTTCTCTAATTGTCAGAAGGTCAGCAATCTGTTATCAAAAAGACTCTGATAGGGGGCAAAGGCTTGGGTTTGATTACTTTTCAGAAGAAGAAATCCTTGCACTCCGTTCGATGACCCAATATGTCATGACTCATTGGCATTCATTATGGGAATTCTTAAAGCTTAAACGTTAGTCTTCCATCCAATATCAACTCTTTTGCTTTATTGCAGATGCAAAACATTTTAATTATAGAGCAAAAATCACAGTATTACATAGAAGAGAAGGCCATTTCTCTGCTTGATAGTAATAGTCTTTAATTATAGCAGGCAAAGGTGGAGTGGAAAATGTTTCTTCCACCTGCCAAATTTCTGATCTCTCTTGATTGCAGCAGTTATCTGACCTTTCACAGCAATCAGCCACCATATTACGAACTAACAGGTGAGGTGAACAGCATTCATGATCTCTTTGTAATGCACCATCCTGCAAAACCTAGCATTTATTGAGATATTAGTTGAAATGTACCACACACATAACCACCAGTGCAGACCAGCAAATTATCTGGACTGGGCCTTGGACACACATGTATTATGGACCGAAAGAAATACAATTTCGGTGCCCTGCAAAAGTCTTCTTAAAATAATGAACCACCAAAGGCAGGACCCTGGGAGTGAGAGCAGGGGCGGAAAGAAAAAAAGGTCATACCCAAGGAAGGAGAATTCACAAGAGAAAACAAAAAAAAAACACTGACTTCGGTTCTCACACAGACAGTCATTTCCTTGTCTTACACACTGATCTTATAAGGTTCTTAATTTGTAGGTGTCTGCACCCTGTATATACACTCAGTGGATGCTTTATCGAGTAGACTCGCTTTTGCCTTCTCAACTGCCTTAATTCTTTGCTGTACAGATTCATCAGGGTGCTGGAAATATTCCCCAGAGATTTTGGACCACATTGCATAAAGCATCATGCATCTATGCTGCACGTGCATGATGTGAATCCCCCACTGGTGCGCTATCCTGGAAGCAAGAAATGACTACACTATGGTCATAAAGGGATACTTATTGTCGGCAAGAAGTTACCCCTTAGAGGTTTATCAATGCTCAGTTGGCTCAAAGTGTGCCAAGAAAAAATCTCTCATAGCAGCACACCACCAGAAGCCTGAACCACTGATACACGGCAGGATAAATCCATGCGTTCATGCTGTTTATTCCCAATTCTGATCCTACCATCTGATCGTTACAGCAGAAATCAAGACTCATCCTAAAATGCAAATTTTGTCAAACCTTTATTGTCCAATTTTGAATTAAGAATGAATAAAGAGCAGTACTTGCTGTGGTCTTCTGCTGCTTTCCCCATCTACTTCAAGATTTAGCATGTTGTGCTTTAAAGATGCTCTTCTGCATACATTAGTTGTAATGAGTGATTATTTGAGTTATTGCTGCCTTATGTACATTGCATGTAGTTGAATGAGTGTACCTAACAAAGTGGGAAAGTGATTAACTGACCGAATTACAAGAAATTACAAAATAAACTGGAAAAATCTTGAAATAAACAAAATCTAGCAGTGTGATGATTTTGCATTTATCAGAACATAAACATTAGGTTAGAGTAGAATTACTTGAATTTTGATTCTGCTAACATTACTGCTACTACTGTTATTATAGTTTAGGTAGATTTATTACATTTGCCAGACTAATTTTGCTGCATAAAAAGTCGCCATCCTCACTAGATCCCTTTTAGTCATCTTAGTGACAACTGACGGTGGTGTGCTTGTTGTCTAGACATGCAAATGATTGCAGCTGCAATAATAGTTTAATTAAGAAAAAATGTAAAAGTGTTGCCATTCTTTAAAACTGTTACGTCTAGGAAAGGAATGAACAAAAACTGAAATTTCAGTGAAACACTGATGGAGAGCCATTTCTAATATATACTCTTCAACCTCAGATTGTTTGAATCCCACTTTTAGGCTACCAATAGAAAAATAAAGTATTTTTTTCCTGAGAGACAAAGAGAGAAGCGGAGGAGAGCGAGGGCAGTATACCAGCTGCCCTTATACTGCTCTCACAAATAGAGATGCTGACGCAAAAGAAAAACAAAATAACATGCAGCACACGCAGAACAGCCTTGGTGAGGAAGCCTTTCAAGGGTGCAATAACAGTGGCCACTATCTATTGCACAACGTCCTCTTGAACACGGGTTCATTTGGTGGCTTTTATAAAGATGCTCTACAAAGGCAATGACCAAAAAAAGATCATCTAAAAGGCTGGCCGTGGACTGAGAAACAAGTAAGGCTTTTATTTGATATTTCGCTTGATTGAAAGTTCTACATTTTACACTCTGACCAAGGACTCAGCAAGACTACTCAAGTTAAATCTTCATCTATGTCTTGTCTTCAGATGAAGAATAAAGAAGTGCATTACCTTAAGTGCATGCTCACTCAGCTGTAAGTAGCAGAAATAACTTTTTTCTGAGTTATTGGAACCTGCAAAATTCTTTGTTCAGGTTAATATATCTAAAGTGGCAGCAGACCTGAAAGAAGGAAACAAGCCTATCACAAATATATTTTGGTGAAAGACATTTTAGCCTAAAGTATAAGCAAAAACTCCAGCTAATATCTGGACAACTGTGAAATGAAAGCACAGCAGGCAGAGGTGGATAGGGCTGGCATTATGTGGAGATATAACTAAAGCTCTACCCATTACCATTGTTGCTCCCACTTTGTGCCCTTCTGGCTGATTCATAGGGCTTTGATCATCTTTCAATGGAAAGCCTCTTTTGACGGTCGAATTTTCCATCATCACAACACACTTGAGCAACTGTTCTAATAGGAATTGCGATCATTTTTAGAGGAAAAAGCAGAAAATTCAACAAACCCCTTTTATACTTCAGCTCACTTACGAAAACTTTACAAAATCTGCAAAAAAACCGAACATCGCTATCCTGTCTGTGGCGTCACTGGTCTTTGTGCCATGCAAACTATGCGCACGCCTTTTCCAGCTAATGACGCTAAATGATCCAATCAAACCAGCTGCAGTACCCTAAAGATGTCATTAAAGTCTTGCTGCTTTAGCTGTGGGGGTTTTGTGTGGCTTGATATGCAGAGTGGGAGGATAAATCATATAGTCAGGCCCTGTAAAGCTAGCTGTTTGATCTTTGGCACAGGAAAAAAGATCCTGTGCAGAAACTAGTGATGTAGTGCATTGGAATAAATCCACAAATGTGTGAGACAGAAGAATGCTTGTGCAGATAAGAGGTCTGGGACATTAGGAAGGGATGGAGACAAAAGATAATGAGTGGCTTTGTTTTGATTGAGAGTTTTATGTCATGCTTGTGCCTAAACAGCAGCTTAATGCATTATAAAGCACGAAAACACAGATACCAGTCTTGAAGCCCAGCCTGGTAGGATCATAGTAGACTTGAGTTGATTCAATTGACTAAAATATAAAGTGTGAAAGTTTATTGTGTTTCTTCGGCAAGAGTTGCTCCACACGGTATATAAAGCATCTTATTTTCCTTGACGTCAAATGTGAAAAGTGTCCATATGTCTGCTCTTCTCTTCGTCCCAGGCATTTTCATGAAACATGGAACATGGGAGCGAGCTGTACCGTTTCCTGGGGGCAGATCAAATGTGCATTTCTAACCTTAATGCAAAAAGAGATCACTTCTAAACTTGTCCCACTTTTCTACACAATCATCTTGTTTTTATCCGTTGACAAAAGTGACAATGCATTTCATCGTCGTTTTTGTCCTTGTGCATTAGTTTTGTTTTTGTCAGAAAAAAGAAGGTTATTGATGAAGTATCGGTCACTGAAATTAACCCTGCACTGTGCTGCTGGTGTACAAGACATATCCTGAAGGAAACCTGTCACAATGTGGTAACTGCTTTTTGTTTAAACAAATTAATAAGCAATATTTTACCCAATTTCTTTTCATATTTAACCAAACACAGTTTCTATATTCATAAAATCTAATGATTTATATTGTAGGTCATAAAAATATAAAATCCATTATCTCAATTGTTTTTAGAATACTTGTCTGTATTTTGGGGTTGGATGTCTTCCATCCATCCTCCTCCTCCTCATAATCAGGACAGGAGAATTGTCTGACCAATCAAGCACAAAAATAACATAGTTAGCAAACCATCTGATAGTGGTTGGTGCTGTGGGCGGGTGCTAAGTTCTGCTGGAAAAGTGAGCAGACGGAAACATGAAGTGGTCTAATTTGGTCTTGATTTTGGACTTAATAAAAGGATAGATACAGCACCCCAAATCATCACAGACTGTAGAAACTTCACAGTGGACGTAAAACACATTGGGTTGTGCGCCTCTCCTCTTTTCCTCAAAACTCCAGGTCTTTACTTTCCAGATGAAATGCAAAGTTTACTTTCATCTGAAAAGAGGACTTTAAATCTCTGAGATACAATTATTTAGTCCATTTAGGAAACTGACGACAAGTTTGGTTTAGGAGTTGTTTGCTATAAGAAATACCAAATTGTATTCCCAATTCCTGAAGATATCTGTGCATGGTGCCTCTAATGCATTCACACCAGCTCTTGAGTTAACTTTTGCTGCCAGTGGTCTCAGGATTGTGGTCACCCTCGCTCCTTGTCCATCTTTTCCTATCACACTTTTCCCTTCTAATTAACTTTCCATTAATGGACTTGGATACAGTACTCTGTGAAGAGCCAGCTTTTTCAGCAGTGACCTTCTGTGGCTTACACTCTTTGTGGCAGGTAAACTGTCAAAGTTACCAGTGACTGTGACTGCGATTGCTGAACTAGACTACACCATTAGATGGTACCTTTGTTGGTACGTTGGGTGGCACTACTGAAATTGTCTTCAACTGTGGTCAAACAAGAGATTATACAAACAAAATTGTACTTAGTTTACCCCAATGCATATCTCAAATAACACTAATGTTGCTGAATCAACCATGTATATTTTCCCTTGCCATTTTGAATATGTCTCAGTACACAAAATCATTAAAGAAAGTATTTTCTAGTTTTGCACAGAAGACACCTATAGCTCAAACTTTACACCCATTAAAAACAACAAGTCCTTTGAATTAATCCACCATGTATAGCAGTGACCTGACTTTGGGCAAGGGGCAGGGTAAACCCTGGACAGGTCACCAGTCTGTAGCAGGGCTTACACATGGAAACAGACAACCATTTACACTCACATTCACACCTATACGCAATTCAGAATTACCAATTAACCCCACTGAACAAGTAACTCTTGATTTTTCAGGTCAGAATACAGAGATAATATTTTTACATCAAGGCCATACTTCTGTACAAAGTAATTTGCCAATGTCAAGTGCCTTATACCAGAGGAATCATGAGCACCCTTTATTAATGCTTAACCCTCTCAAGGCAGGCGTTGCAGATTTGCAACAAGTAAAAGCTAACAACCTGATTACCCCACATACATATTTTATGAGGTTTTTTTTACTCAGAAGTACCACTGCAGGTATTCTTTTGTGCATTAGCAACAAAAACATAATTTGAGTCTGAGAGGGTTAACTCCAGGCATGGCATAAGTGACACAGGAAATCAGCAGGGAGATCTCTCCATAGTGTTAAATCAATTTCATGTTGCTATTTAATCAATAACTGCCCCCTGCACATTGCCCTCCAAGGCTTGTCTGACCTTAAGTTTAATGGCATCTGAATATTGACCATGTGCCAAAGATACACATAGTTGTGCATCTGTGTCTTCTGAGCACATTACATTGATTTAGATTTATTTCAGTGAGACTCACTTTAACCTTAACCATAACCGTTACTTGCAATAACATTAGGATAACCTTCAAACAGATCTTCACCTTTAAATTTAATAATTAACCTTTTGTCCCACATGACTCTCTAACTCTGTAACCATTGATTCCTGTAACACTAATTCATAGTTCCAATTGTTATTAAAAGTTAGTAATAACTGGACATCACACTCAGACACACATACAAATATAAAATACTATGATATCATTCCTTAAACTATTTAGAGCAGCAGCTAAAGTAACTTTAACTACTTTAAACAAATGCAAAATAAAACTGAGGTAACATCCTGTCTGAAGCATACAGGACACACTCTGACAAGTTGGCAGTTAAACATTGTTTTTTTTATTTTATTTCCGTTGTTGTTGTTTTTTAAAATTAATATCCACTTAAGAACGCTTAACAAATAATCCATCGATGACAATTTGGCAACATGGCAGTTGGCCACATCTGCTGGCAGTTGACATAACAAGCATGGAGCTATGCCAACAGCGCGTCTCCAAAAACATTTTAAACTTATTTTAGCCACCTAACATAAACTGTGAAATTCTAATAATAACAGGAGAAAAACGGAGTGCCTTTTTTAAATGGCGAGAACTAATCGGGAATGGGTGAGTCACCACTTTGGTCAAGGCTGAAACAGCTTGGACAAATATCTCTGTGCATCAGCCAGCTAAAGCTCAAACCAGTGACTCAGCCAATATGTGGAGCCCACAGTAATAATACTAAAGTGTTTTCTCATGAGAGTGAGAAAGCTCATACACTGATGAAGCGTAATACTAGGACTGTATATAACCGTGATTACTTTGATCAACCAGGAGACCGTGATTACCTGCCATGAATCATTTAAGTGACAAAAAGGTTTTGTTGCACTGTCATGTAAACAGAACACGGCTTTCACATCCTTACATCTGTAGAAATCTTAGCTTCAAAATATTCACCTAGCTTCCTTATTCACCTAAATTCAGCATCTCTCTTAGAAGGAAAACAAGAGAATATTTAAAAAATGCATCAAAGTTTAACACAAGATTCAATAATCGCTACAGATTCTTCTTTTCACTGCAATTATTGTGCCTGCATTTGAATAAAACGTGTAGCAAAGTACTGGACAGCGGTAAGATAACTTTGTTTTCCCTCTGTGGGATTTTGTACACAGCATGGATAGTATCATTGTAGCAAAATATGAAATAATCTTTCACCCAGTAGGACGATCATTTTCCTGGAGCCTTTGTTACTCACTGAGTCCAGTGAACAGATTTCGTTGACCAAATGGAATTTGCTTGTGTTCAGTGTGAGCTGGTTGGCTGTGGAGACTGTTCAGACTCACTTTTGTTGATGTTACAGACTCAACTCGCTTGTTACATTTCTTCTCGGTTAACATCACATGTGGCAAATCTGATGATCTGCAAGGGACAAGAGCTTCATCTTCTGCTGTGCCAAGATGTTAGAATTTTGTTGTATATCTGTCTTTAAATACAGTTGTGACTGGGGCATGCAGGCCTGTGATCAGGCACTGATTTAGGGAGCACTGGCAAAGCACACATTTTATGTATTGTGATCACGTTCACTGGAAGCCAAAATCATGACTGAGGCTGAATTTAATGAATTGTGCAGCCCTACTTAATAACATGTGGACTGTTATGAAACTTTACTCAAAGACTGCTACAGACAGCAGGATTGCCTCTAGTAGGTTTTGTGGGCTTTTAGCATGTCCATCAAATAAATTAAGTGTAAAAATGAAGCTTATGACACTGAATAAATATAAAGTAATGACAAAGTGCTAATTTGCAATTATTAGAATCCTTATGCACGAAACAAAGACTATGAGCATGACAATTATCAGTGTTGCCATTGTGTTTTTAGCTCTGATGCAGTCTCTAAGTAGACTTTTTAAGCAATGCAAGGGTTAGTTTTGAAGTTTGCTCAAGAGTGGAGCATAGAATGGGATTGATAGATGAATTGGTGTGTAGATGCTGTACTGGTCTGTTGTGGTGAACGGAGAGCTGTCTGTAAAAGCAAACCTCTCAATTTACCAAACCATCTATATTACGGGATTGTGACCGAAAGATTGAGGCATGCCTTGGTGTCCACACAGATGAGCTGGAGGAAGTGTTTAGGAAGAGGGTGGTCTGGGCTTCTCTCTTTACCCTGGTGCCACCACAAGCTAGAGCCAAACAAGTGGCAGAAAAATGCATGAATAGATGGAATTCACTAGTGGTGCAACGGATCAAAAATCTCACGGTTTTAAGTCACGGATCGGATCAATCAAAAGACAAAAATTGAACATTTACTTATTTACTTATTGAAGTATTTTTTGCCTGTTAAAAACATTCAACTCAAGACTCATTCCACGCAATTATTAAAAAAAAAGTTATGATACAATATAGGGCAGTGTAGGGCTTTGTATCTACCACTCAATTCAATTTTATTTATAAAGCGCCAAATCACAACAACAGTCGCCTCAAGGCGCTTTATATTGTAAGGTAGACCCTACAATAATACACACCGCTCATTATATCGCACTCCTCTGTGATATAATGAGCTGTCACAGTCACGTAGCTTTCCGTTGCCCTGGAGCTCCACCCATTTGTAGTAGTTAGGGCAACAGAAGATGCCTGGGACAGTTCAGCCATAACTTAAATCTTTTCCTGCTCATACATGCTTGGAACGATCTTGCCTCTAAAGTGGACGTGCGACGGGATATCATAGCGTGGCTCAAGCACGTTCATCATAGTTTAAACCCCTTGTTTTGCACAACGGAATACGGCCTCCCGTCTGCAGCTAAACTCCCCAGTAGCTTCTGTAATAGCTTTAGCCCGGTCGGATTGGGCAGCAAAGGGCTGCTTAAATACCGCAAACTCCTCTGCTCCTCCACTTGGGCCGCTAGCACTGGCCATAACTATCGCTTGACAGACTGACCACGCGCACCATACACATACTTTTTTTTCTTCTTTTTCGAATTTTTGTATCACGTGCGTACCGAACCGTGGAGTGGGATCGGTTCGGATTACCGATCAACCGTGATCCGTTGCACCACTAGAATTCACCCAAATGAATGTCAGCAAATGCTCATTAACATTTACTAAAATGCTCCAAGCCAACTCTTGACACCATTTCAAAGCTTAGTTGGCTGGATGTTGTAAAAAGTGTTAACCTAAAGCAGAAGTTTGCATACAGGTCAACAGCCAAGATGAAATAGTTTTGCATGGAAACATATGAGAACTTACATTTAGAATTTCAGTAGTATAATGGCTGAAGCAAGCAGTGAACGTTTGTTATTTTTTCATTTACTTGGGGAAGTTTTCCAAGTGACTTCTCGCTTCTGGCATCAACTGCTGGCAGGACTGACTCACCGAGAAACTGGGTTTCCCTGGAGCAGGATTTAACTGGGAAGTACACCTAAGGCAAGTTTGGGGAGGACAAACAGCTCCCGCTGAACATTCACTGCTCAGTATGAATACAGACCATGAAAGCATGACTTTACAATACTTTTCATAACACGTCCTACAGGGATACCTGCCTTGTGGCGTCCAAATGTTTGTAGTGACATTTGTTAGCTTGCACTTCCTAAAAAATTGGAAATGACTTGTAAGACAGGTCTGCTTTACCCAGCTGATCATGTGTTGCTGCAGCAGTAACAAATGACAGGTTCAGGCATTGAAGAATCGTGCAAAGCCACAGTGGATATTCCAGTGCCATGGACCCTTGGTTGGTCTCAGATAGATAGCTTTAGCTGATGTAGCTGATATTATAATAATAATTTGTGACTGACTATAAATCATATTAGCTTCATATTAGCTTTAAGACAGCACTGATTTGTGTTCATGGACATTTATTTTATTTTGTTTGCTACCAGACAGCCTGGGGGCAGTTGTAAAGTACTCATGAAAGTACATTCATCCTATCTTTATTGATACAAATTGTTTGTTTGTAGTGGGATTAACACTTGACCAGTTTGGCCCCGATTGCTCAGTAGGAAGCAGCTAGACCCAGAACAAGCTAGGTGTTAAAGTCAAAGTTCAAAATGATGTCACAATGAGAATTCTGACACCATTCCTCAGTAGCTCCGATGCGCTGCATTACAACTTGAATTCTTTCTATTATAGAAAATCTTTCATTTCAGAATAAAATACATAGCTTAAAATGAGATAAAAGTGACATTTTATTTATTATTACATTAGGACACATTGACCTGCAGCAAATGTTAGGCTTTTCCTCAAGACCATCCATCCATTCGCTTCCGCTTATTTATCCTTTTCAGGGTCGCGGGGGGCGCTGGAGCCTATCCCAGCTGTCATAGGGCGAGAGGTGGGGTACACCCTGGACAGGTCACCAGTCTGTCACAGGGCCAACACACAGGGACAGACAACCATTCACACCTAGTGGCAATTTGGATTAATCAATTAACCTATCCCCACAAGCTGCATGTCTTTGGACAGTGGGAGGAAGCCGGAGTACCCGGAGGGAACCCACACAAACACGGGGAGAACATGCAAACTCCACACAGAAAGACCCCGGCCTGATGTTGGAATTGAACTCCCAGGACCTTCTTGCTGTGCGGCAACAGTGCTAACCACCGTGCCACCGTGCTTCCTCGAGACCAATCAGTTGTTAATTTGAGAACGGGCTGTAATTTAAGAGTAGATATAATTTCTTTTCTTGGCTTGGCAGCATGCCTAGTTAGCATGTTGACATGTAGCTCAAACAGTCAGCTGATTATGATACTGCTGGAAGCAGCTGGCATGTATTTAGAAAAATATAGTCATCTTCAAATGTGTGCACTATCAAAAACACTTGCTTCACTGGTATACACAGCACAGTTTACCATGTCAGACATTGACATATAAGGCAGGCTTGTCCTTATATTATCAGAATATATACCATATAATTTGTTTTTCAAAGTTAAGCAAGTGTTTGTTACCTAAGCTTAATAAAATGATAACTGAAAGATAAAAATTAAAAGAAAGCGAATAGTGGCAAATGTGGCAATTTGGAAACATGACATGAGTTTGCCGTGGAAATGCCAATAGTCTCATTGAAAGGCTATTTAAAAACTATTATGCTTATATGGTAAAATAAACTAGAAAACATAAACAATCAAAGTTGCTTTAACTGGATTTAATGTGGCATCTTTTCGAGGACTGAAGCTGCTCTGAGAATGTCATAATAAAAAGGGATCAGAGGCTTTTGGATATAATTATTATAATAATCTTCAGACTGCAGCCTGACAGGAATTCTGAGTCACAGCCAAGATCACAGAGTGCTTTCTTTATATAAAAGGACAGTGTTCAATTACAAAGGTGGGACTAAATGCATTCGAATGGAATGGCAGAATACACAGACATCGGGCGAGCTTTAAATTAAAGGTCACACAACTCGTCACAGACAAAGCACAAGATAAATGTTGTACGCTATATGATTCACACAGAATTGAACAGTCAAACAATGCACGTAGAATCTCTAACAGAAGAAGAATTTTAATAACATGCTTGTTTTTTACAGGTGAAAGCATCACGTAAACAACTGCACCAGACTCAAAGACAAGAAGACCACCAAACACAGCACTGCAATCACACGTAAACCAGTTTGGAAATAACATCTGTGAGCTCTGAACAAACAGAATGAAAAAATCGATTGGCTGCCCCTCATGTGAACAGCAGAGAGGCTGATGTGGCCACAGCTGACTGAGGTGTACCGGAGCCAGCACTCCTCGATTTAAACCTGGACATATATGAGAAAGACACTTTGTTCCACGGGAGCTGCAGCGAGCTGCCTGTTTTCAGCGGCCCTGTGCGTGTTTTCTTAAACGTGACCTTCGCTCTTGCGATTACCCAGTGGAGGACAGCTGAAAACAACCCACGGCCTCCACCTGAGGTCAGACTCTTGCTGTAACACGTGGAGTAATTTTTGTTTCTTGGTCTTTTATATTTTTATTTTTTTGTTTCACTCAACAAAAATCAATTATGTTTTAAGGTAACAATAGATGAACTTTTGTAATTATTTTGAAACTCAGAACCACTTTGCTTCTATCGTTTCTCATCTAGCATTAATGTTTCTTTACTGCAAACAAGCTGCATACTACTATTTTACTTTCTCACTAAAACATGATATATTGTCTAAGCTTAGCTTAAAAGGAAAACCTCAAATCTGACCTAACATGGTTATATTTCTTTTGTGAAAACTACTGCAACTAGTTATTATTCCAATTTTTAAAATGTATTTTTAATCTTTATAGCACTTCTACAAACCCAGTTACAAAGTCTTTCACCTCTTGGATAAATAGGTTATAGGTCAAAGCTTGTGACAGTCCTGATCTAGTTAACCATAAACTAATGTTCATTCTTTGTAATAGCAACACAAAAGAAAGCCTGTTAAAAACAACATTAATATTATGTCATTATGTAGCATGTGACATTATTATTTTATTTTTTATATATGTAAACCTGCTGCCTGTATTTTTGTAGTTTAGCTCCATTGTTTTGTTTGGCAGCTGTCCATAAATTTAGTCAGTAAGTCTCTTACCATTAATTTGTGTTTTAAATTCAAATTTGTATCTATAAAAACAATTGTTACTTTTTGTTGACTTTTTTTAGGTTTTCAGCAAATATTTTTGTCGTGATTTCATGAAATTATTGATGACAAGAAAGTTGAAGGATATTGCAAAGTGTGTAAATCTAAATTTTGAGACCTTTATAGGACTCATTAAGTCACAGGTATCAGTTTAAACTTGATCTCTATGTTAAAAACAGGTCAGCAGGTAAAATGTTTTTGTAAATGTAAGAATGAAGGCAGTTTAAAATGTCATATTTAAACCAATTCGTGAAACAATATTATTAAACTTAATAAACTTTCAATGCAAAATAGCCCCAAAGTAAACATCTGCCTTTAATCAGCATTTAATCCTGGACGACCACTGTCTTGACCAACAATGAACAGCTCTATATTGAACCAATCGCACTGTCCTGAGGTGGTGGTTCCCAACCCCGTCTTCTTCACCATCGGAGCGGTGAGCTTTGCAGAGAACTTCCTTGTTGTGGTAGCTGTCATACGGAACAGAAACCTCCACTCGCCAATGTACTGCTTCATCTGCAGCCTGGCAGCCTTCCACGCCATCGCCAGCCTGACCAAAACCTTGGAAAACCTCATGATTGTGTTTGCTGATGTGGGACACTTGAATAAGAAAGGCTCTTCTGAGACCACGCTGGACGATGCAATCGACTCCCTGCTGTGCATGTCTTTCTTGGGGTCCTTTTTCAGTATCCTGGCCATTGCCGTGGACCGGTATGTATGGAGCTCTTGGATATGGAAACATAAATATTTTATCTTAAAATGGTTTATTTTATAGTGTGGAGAATGGTTTTCATGGCGAGATGAAAATATTCCACTCTAGGCTACTCATCCCCCAAAATCTCATTTTTTGTTGTTGTTATGCCTTAGAAAATCTCATTTTCTAAGGCATAACAATGCTTAGGGCTATTTGAAAACCCTTTTAAAGAAAGAACTGACTGTTACTTACAAGAACCCACAACCATGTTATATTTGCCACACAACGAATGATTTATTCTATTTGCTGCTAATCTAGATGTTCTAAATGGTTTCTCTATGGATCTGTGGCCCCGTAATGATTTATCCTCTGCTGATATTTATATAAGGAGAATTTAAAAAGCTTTCCACTGGGCTCTGACTCTTTGATGTACAGTTAAAGGCTTACTGCAGTGGCTTCCATCATGTCTACCCAAAAATCATGAATACTTTATTACTGCAATGATACTGTTTCTCCACGTTTTAGGCAGCTATCCAAATTTTAAAATCAGTCAAAGAAAAAGAGAATGCAACATATGCACATTTATTTATAGGTTTGTTTTTTTTAAAAGGGAACTCTGCTTACTTTCACTTATTTTTCAGTTATATCTACAGTTGAAATACTAAATGCTCATATGGAACACGGCCGTCTTCAGTAGTTTTCCAAGTAATCCTGTGAGCCAAAAGAAAAGCTCTCTAAAAGAGAGCTGATATCCTTCATAAATTCATCTCAGGATTTCACCTCTGCTTGTGAGAATAGAAGCGTCACTTGCCCGCCCCCATTAAAACATTTTATTTATAAGAGGCAGCCAGTCACAAAAAGCTTAACTAGCAGTGGAATTGGGAGAGTATAATGAGCAAAATAAAATAATTTTGTCCACTTCTGGGCTGAACAACAAGCTAATGATAATGTTCATGACCATGTCCCACATTTTTCGCACAATTGGTCACCCAATTAATGCTTATGCGGCTAATATGCATTCAACTCTTAACTCTGTTTTGGGTTTCACCATCTCCTGAGACAAAAACAAAAAAACATTTGACTCTTTACAAAACATGTCATCCAGTGTGGATTAAATACATTTAGGATTATTTTGTGGCACAAAGCTTCCTGCTAATGGTAATGCACAGCAGTATCATGTTAAGGCTCAGTTAATGTCTTAAATTTAGGCGACCGAGCTGAGTGAGGAAGCTGCAGTGAAGTTAAACGTAGTTACTCAATCCTTGACAGCCTGTGATAAGTTATGAGATAATGAAATGATTTGTTTCTCTTCCAGTTACATCACCATCTTCCATGCACTCCGATACCACAACATCATGACAATGCAGCGCACTGGGGCCATCTTGGGCATCATCTGGACTGTATGCGGGGGCTTGGGCGTGCTGATGATATTGTTCTTTGACTTCAAGCTCATCATGATCTGCTTCGTCATATTGTTTTTCATCTCCTTGGTGATTATCTGCTCCCTGTATGTCTTCATGTTCATGCTGGCGCGCATCCATGCCAGAAAGATTGCAGCGTTACCGGTTGGTGGCAGGAACAATCATCACCAGCAGCGGTGGGGGAGCAACATGAGAGGGGCCCAGACCGTCACCATCCTGTTTGGGACGCTGGTGGTTTGCTGGTCGCCATTTTTTTTCCACCTTGTCATCATCATGGTGTGCCCCATGAACCCCTACTGCGAGTGTTACCGATCGCTGTTCCAGCTGCATGTGGCGCTGCTGACGAGCCACGCCCTCTTCGATCCGGCCATATATGCCTTCCGCATCGCCGAGCTCAGGCACACCTTGAGGAAGATGCTGCTTTGTTCTGACTGGAAGCTCTGCTCGTAGAGACACCTGCTTGCTTATTTTATTTTAGTCTGTTTATCCAGTCAAATGTTAGCTTTTCATCAAAGTGTCCTTCGCTCAGTTGAATATTCAAATTTTAGCGTGAACTGTGAACTTGGTTGCCGCTAAGCAGCTGTTTCTCCAAAGGGAATTCTTTAGAGACATTCTAACATCCCGTGTATTTGAGTAGGCACTGTGGCACTGACTACTGTCCGTCAATCTCCTCTCTGTTTTGCTTGAATCCACTGTCTCCTCCTTTCTCCCAACACTTGGATGTTACCTACTTTCAGAAGTGTCAATGCATTCATGTTTGAAATGAACCTCCTGTGCTAACATCCCAACGCATCCATTTTAGAGAGCCTGTTACCAATGAACATGCATTTTTTTTCTCAAACCTGAGTGACACGATGTCCACATTTACAAATGTGAAAAATAAATTGACAACGCTCTCATTTCACTATCTGCTTTTATTCAGACACAATAAAAATAAGTCATCTTAAGCCAACAAAACATCACTTATTTGAACTGAAGCTCACGTTTACATTTCTTCATGCCATCACCGAACATGAAACATGATCCCACAGCTGTTTGCATTGTGTCACTGCACATATACACAGAACTAAGCATACAACGAGCAATCAAAACACAAGCTAAACCTTGATCCAGGAACATATAATGTTCAGTGTTCTTGCTGCTGCCTTTTGTGGGAACGAAAACAGAGCACTTCACAATAATCAGCAACAATGAATCATTCTGCAAAACTGCACAAATGCTGCACTGGAAGTGGATGTACACTTAGCAAAATATTTGTTTTCTTTACTAATTAAACTTACAATGGAGACAAAACAATGTACAGTTTTACATCAATATTCAAAGCACTTTTCATTGTGTTATACTTTTTTGATCTTACATTTTCAAAGTACTTGCAATAAACATTAAAGGAAATAACAGTAAGGCAATTACAAGACTGAACGAAGAAAAACATCCTCTTAGCGCTGTTGTTTTCTCTTAAAACAACTCTTATATTACTTTCCATCCACAAACCAAAATGCATCAGCCTGAAAACATGAACAATATAAACAACTTTCTGTTTTTGCAATAAATACTGATACGTAACAGCAAATAACTCGTTTCTTTTAGTATCTACCGCACAGCAACATTTTGTATGAAAGAGCAGTTTCAGCAGATGGCTGCATTTCCGGTAAAAATCTGTCAAGCTTCTCAGTTTGGAGGTAGACACCACCAACACACACTTACAGAAGGTATAGTGAAGCTATTTGTACATTCATTTTTACATTTCAAGCAGCTTTACATAGCTTTATACATGCCCAGTAGAGTGGCATTGAGAAGTGGTCACTGGGGGTCACAGTGACTCAACAGAGCAGTGACTTTACATTCAGATCATAGCAGAAATTGCTGTGCTACCGGGCGGATTTGAGACGTTTGCTTGTTAAGTGTAGCACTAATGCAGCACAGGGCGAACAGCAGCAGGCAGAAAACTGGCTGATGACAAGTGATGTCATTCAAAAGTTCAGCTTAGCAGGGCAGACAACTTCTCCAGTGTACAGATAACAAGCAAGGTGTTTGCAGTGAGGCCATTTACAAATAATGTGCAACTGGTGGGTTTGGTTGCATTGGGTGTAAACACATAATCCTCCAAAGGAACACTGAGTCCATTAGGTGTATGAGGAAAAAAAGAATCAGCTCAATATGCAATTCCTGTTTGTCGAAGAGTGCTCATATACCTCCTTTAGAACATGTGCATGCAATCTGAGCGGCATTAGTTCAAAATATGTTTTCCTCCTAAAATGACAAACTATTATAAAAAACCTGAAGATGTGCTAAAACCTATAAGAATCAGAATTGGTCAGATAGTCACCGCTCTGTAACCACCTGAATTTTGGAGGTAGATAACCTCTCAAATCTGTCAGTATTCTTGCATTAGAGCAGTGCACTGGCCTTTTTGGGGCTTTCATGGTGTGTTAGGCAACATTTTACCTCCATCACACTGCCATCATTGCACACTAGTATTATGAAATCACTTTTACAGCTGCAGGTGGTGCTTCTGTTTAGCCGTATGTGCCTTCTGCATCACTAGACCTTTGTTTTAAAAATGTCTTTATAAATCGACTATATTTATTTAGCTTTTATTTATTCTAAATATGAAAACAGTTGTTTTCTAATGGCACTGATTTACATTCATTCGCTGGCACTTTTTAAGTCAACCCAAATGTTAGACCTGTACTACCACTGATCAGGGTCTTTACTATGAAATGAGTTAGGCATACTCAAGATATCTTATTGTTATCTGGTTTCACAAAGCCTCCCGTCAGCAGTCATGTTAAGTGGCTATGCCAGTTGTCATCAGCTCAGTAAGTCAACCCAGAATCCCCCAATTCTAGATGTAAGAATTCCATATAAAAGGAGCGGTGACATGGATCATTCTAGTGCTGCCTGTTTGTCTTCTATTACAACCTGTTTTCTTAAGAATGAAGAAATTAAAAACACAATACAGGCTAAAAGGAACAAATGATTAATACATTAATAAAGTAAATTACTTGTATTCTTACTAGTAAATGATTTGTGAGCAAGTAAAGAACAAAGTCAACAATTGAAAGGATTTACTGCTTTAATCAGCTTCTTTTGAAGATTTTGCCACGACACAAAAGGCTATAGATAAATTAAATTGCTTTGCAGTCACCAGGAAAAAAAGTTAGAAAGTTTTCCTCTCAAACCACATCCCGCTTTGTAGTTAAGGGCCTATGCTATCTCTTGAATCTTAAAAGCAAATGCTTCCCTTTCTTCCTTCAGTTTTTCCAGCTTGGCGTCAGAAGCAGACTAAAGATTTCTCAAGACAAAATTTCTAATCGACAAAATGACGCTATTTGACATTAAAGCCGTTCCATATAATGGCAGCTGGCTCATTTGACCATTATCCTCTCCAGTAACAGCTTCATTCAGGCAGAAAAATCCAGGAGTAAAAGAAGAATTACAGACATGCTAGTAAGAAAACCAATAAACTGGATCTTCCATGCTAAAGTCAGTTGTTTCTGTGAAATCAATACATAGGGCTACTTTGATGGCTGCATGGTCCTACAGGATCTAATGAAAAAACATTTAGTTTTTGTTCATAAAGTCACAAAGTAAAAAAGAACTGTTAAGCTTTGAAAAATAGAAATTTTCTTTCTGTGGTAAAAAGTAATCTATGTGATCTATGACGTATTTGTTTGACCTTGTCATTACTTACCTACAGTGCAACGTATTCAATATGTTCACGTTAAGGCTTGTTTTCTTCTTGTTATTTTCAATGTAAATATATGGCTGCATCACCATTTTTCAAGCCTATAATCCTTAAAACCATGTGATGTTGATGGAAAAGCCCTTGATCACCTAAGCAGCCATCCAGGCTGTGCAGATCCATAAAAAGACCATAAGAGGGTCTGATTTTAACCATAAGAGATCTTACATTTATAAATTATGCTGAAACTGGTGGGAAATGAGAGGATTTGACTTTCTTGAAATATAAAATAAGCTGCCAGTTTTCCGCTTCATTTCATAACCTTTGACCAATTTTCTGGAAACCTCCACTTTCCTCTGTTTAATACACCTAAATTATTTCTTTTATGTTTTTACATATGCTGACAGCCTTGTGCATCTTCCTATTCTTTAATGTACTCTGGCATTACAATTCAATTTTATTTATAGAGCACCAATTCATAACAAAGGCCATCTCAAGGCACTCAATATTGTAAGCTAAAGATCCTACAATGTTTGAAAGACACGCCAACGATCACACGGCCCTCTATGAGCAAGCAATTAATGACAATGGAAGAAAAAACTCCCATTTGACAGGAAGAACCCTCCAGCAGAACCAGGCTCATCTACAATGATTGATTGGGGGTTAGGAGAATGAGAAGAGAACAGAGCGAGACAGGACAAAAGCAAAACTATAGCAGAGACAGCCAGAGTTTAATAATGGTTAATGATTAAATTCAGTAGTGGTGCACAAGAAGCGCTCTGTGCATCATAGGAACTTTGTAGTGTGGCTGCCTGTGAGGATCATTAATCTCCATTAAATACTCAACATTGATTTCTTGCAAGTGGTGAAACCATCCAGACTATCCAGGTGGCACCAAGGGGAACTGCCGTTTTTGCCATCTTAAAATTGTCTTTGTTTTTGTTCTAAGTTTGCCTTTGTTAACAGGACATGTACACACCAAAGAAAATAAGTGAAACTGTGGATTCCAGTACCTAATAGACAAACAGAGTATAGGCAACTGCAGCTACAAAGAGCATTTTACAGGGTTAGTTCAGCCAACATGAAATCCTTTATTACATGAATGATGTCTGAGAAATCACTTTCACTTTAGTAATGTTTTAATTGATGTCTGGTTTTAGATTTAACTGGACAACCATTGCTGGCCCTGATGGAACACCCAGTGAATGACAGAGTCTTCTATGCAGAGGACGTGCTACTCTTTTTCTCTGACCCTCCTGAAATTCAAAATAATTATTTAGCATCTCAAACAGATTTGGTAGAGGACTCTGTGAAAGATGTGGAAAAGATTTTTGATTATTATATTCAAAATCTGAATAAATATAAGTGTTGTTTCACTTGCGCTTGTTTTGTGTGTGACTCTGCATTCAATATTGGAAAATATTCAGTTCATAACTGACAGTGAACTAAAACATAATTCACTGCCCTGATATGCTCATGCTGTTCTAGGTAGACTGTTACATTTTCACAATTTAAAGCTTAAGGGTCTTTAAAAAAAACTAGATACTACTTACTAACCGAAGCACTACTCTCCATAACTGGGAAACAGACTTTGATGTGTAAAATTGCTGTTTTAATTTGTAGTCACAGCTTGAAAGAAAAGCGAGAAAAAAAAAAACTAAACAAAACTCACTAACATATGGATGTGGATAATTCTTACCACACCTTCCCCAACTTTTGCTGACTTCATTGCCTTTGTTAATTTATGCATGTGAGGTTAATGTTCAAGGAAGTACATCCAGCCGTCTAAATTAACAAAGGGTACATTCGGGTACATTTGGCAGCAGTTCTGTAATTTAAAGCCAGTATATGAGCACTCTTGCAGCACTGAAAGAAAAATATCCTGTCTATCCATTTGGCTACTGCATCAGACATATTCTGGGAACAGAGAATAAAAATCTTGCCAATTAAAAAAGAAAGGCCAAAGGAAAAAAGATAAAAGAAATGTCAGGGAGAATGAAAAGCAGGCCACTAACAGTTTTGTGTGACGCACGTTAATATGAATCATGGGCTTGGACTTTAGATGATCCTAACTAAGCCTTAAAATAATGCATCTAGTAAACTTTTTGTGTACATGGTGGACGCATTAGGAGATAACTCAATGTTCCAGTCTCCTTTCCAGCTTATACTTTTCAATAGTTGCTTGTGTGACGGTACACTGTACTGTCTGAAAAGTGCAGTGAACCAGTCCTTGGGTAGTAGTATTTCTATTCCAGCGTCATATTCGGTCAGTTCACTTTACCCATCCTTTCACTGGTCTTTTCTATTTCTCAGTACTTACCAGTCAAAGCACAGATGTTCGTGCAGACGTTTCTCAGACTGTAACAGCAGATGATCTCCTTAAACGTCTTCCTCATCTCCTGACTCCTGAAGGCATAGATCAGTGGGTCAATCACTGAGTTGCACATGATGAGGATGAGGTACATGTTGAAGTGGGACATGAAGCACACGCAGTAGAGATTCCGTGGGCAAGAGATCATCAGGATGAGGTGGAGAAAGAAAGGAGCCCAGCAGACGATAAAGATCCCCAGAAGGATGGTCAGTGTGATAGCCCCCTTCATGCTGGTGCGCTGATGGATGGAGTTGTAGCCGGGCAGGGCAGCAATGCGCTTCACGTGCGAGCGAGCGAGCATGAACATGTGACTATAGAGGGAGGCCATGATGAGCAGCATGGCAAAAAACATAGAGATCAGGCAGATGATCACAGGAGTGGAGTCTGAGTAGATAATGAAGACAATTCCGCAGCCAGTGCAGAAGGTCCAGATTCCCCCGATGATACAGCCAGCTCTCCTCACCGTCATGATGTTGTGGTACCTCAGTGCATAGAAGATGGTGACGTACCTGTGGATAATAACATAGTATCCACCTCAGTAACCTCTAATTTTATATCAACATTTATTGCTCACTGATGAATTACAAAATCGTTTCAAGTCAGAAAACTTGACATTTAAACATAACGGGGACTGTGTGTGTGCTGAATACAATAACTCACAGAGAGGGAACCAGACTACAGGTCACATGAAGTGAGACATTTATTCTTGAGACATTCAATATTCAATGAGGATAACGTTAGGCAACCTTGGGTTGTTGATCACGCATAACGTACATTTATACATAAAAGGTGCAATTTTGTTATTTGGTGGCTCTGTTGTAACCTCTGGTATGAATGTAATTTATATGTCTTTGAGACAATCTCGTAAATATTAAATGTCACTGAGAAACCAAATGAATATCATATTGTCAAGTTTCCTGATTCTTGCACACCATGTATTTATACCTGATTCATATACTGAATCAGAGTCAGCCTAATATGGACCCGAGTCCACCTCTTTCAAACAGCCTCTGGGGATGGTACAGTATCATCCAGTATGATGATCTATGCAATGTTTGCAGTTTTATACATGCTCCAGTACATGAAGGAATAGCAAGCATGGAAAAGGGAACAAAAGGAATGCCAATATGTTAGAAAGAGTAAGATTTAACTCAGTTAAATGTATATGGATCAAATATCAACATGTCTGACAAACATTTAAAAAAGAACAGTTTTTCCAGTTATTCTACATTCATTATTAAGCAGACAATTGATTAAATGGTAATCAATGGTAACAAAGACACACTTTTAAAATAGTGATCACATGCTAAATGTAGCTGTGAATGGTTGTGTGCAATCAGGACGAACTAATAAAGAACAGGCACTGAATAGTTTGAAGGCCTTATTGCAATTCTTCCAATTATTGTCATTTGTTAGGTTCTAGAACTAAGAAGTTATAAAATTACTGTTTAGAGCGGCATACTGGTGCTCCGTAAACCTGCGTGGGTTCTTTGGCTTCCACCCACAGTCCAAAGACTTGCATGGTAGGTTAACCCACTGAATTAGGAGATTTGAGGCAGACCTTTTTGAAATAGAATGGTCAAAATGAAAGCACAAGATCAAGAAAGTGTGCCATCGGTGCTTATGAAATATTCATCTCTTAATAATACAGCTTTGCTGTTAAATATTCAGGCTCCAAGTTGAGCTCAAGCTCAGATGAAATTAAAAGATCCATTTTTTTCAATGTGAAAAGCCCATAAAAAGACACGAATGGTGAAGATGAAAAAAACCTGCACATTTCAAGGGTTTAAAATCTACTTCACAAGCATACAAAAAAGGAAAAGAATGAGAAGGGAAATCAGAGAAAGATGGACATTTTCTGAGTTTTCTGTCTTGCCAGATAATTTATTGCAAAGTAAAAAGTAAAAAAAACTAAAATTTTCTGCCTGTCTTAACATTTGCACAGATGCATTAGAGTAAGCAGCGATCCCCATGATGAATGAACCAAATTTGTTGTGTGTATCAGAGAAAGAAGGTGGAAATTAAGAAATAAAATGTCAATTTAAAACAAAAAATTAAACTGCATCAAGGCTGGTTTACTCATCTGCTTAAAATTAAATCCATTCACACAGTGAGACAACAAAAACACTTTGATCTGTTCAGCACTGACAACTAAGATTTAGTGCAAGCAGTATTTTTCTCTCCTCTTTACCCCATATGTGTATTTGTACAGGTATATAATGACTTTAATATATTCCCTTTGGGTTTTTTTCTTTTCTTTTTTTTTTCTTTCTTTCTTTTTTGTTTGCTTTGTGATGTTTCATGCTTTTCTTGATAATGAATAAAAACTGTTTAAAGAGAGAGAGAAAAAAAGGAAATGTCAGAGGGAACACATGACAGGAATTAACTGAAGGAGTGCCAAATAAGCACTGCCTCAATTTTCCTTAAAATTAATCATAAAATTACAGGGTCCTTTTTTGTTGTTATAAATTGTAACACGTCAGTTATGTTCAAGAACATTATTAGGAAACTGGGGGCTGTGGTGTTGGGCTGATGGATGAGGATTCATTGTGACTAGAGCCTTCAATTAAAACTTCAGTTCCCTTAAAACATTTCAAAAGGAAACTATTAAGAAACAATAGCAAAAAGAAAAGAAAAAAAGATATATTTGTGCTTATACTCCCTTCCATCATTACCTGTCCACAGCAATGGCCAGCAGGCTACACATGGATGCAACGACAGAGATGCAGATCATGGAGTCCACCATGTTGTCCATCTGCCTGATAAAGTGATCCTCCACCACCAGCTGTCTGTTGTTGAGAAGATAAATGATGATGGTCTCCCAGGCGTTGGACACACTCACCAGCATGTCTGCTACTGCCAAACTGCAAAAAACCAAAATACTTTATACAACCTTTATTCTGCAAACAGATGTTCAAATAAATGTTTCTATGTGCACTTCCTTCTGTGTATTCAGGAGCTGACAGAATAGCTGCATTCGCTCTCCTGTTGCGTAAACACTTTCTTCTCACAGTCATACTGGGAAAACCAATTAATTGATTTAATGCCTGAGTACAGTCTTTCACGTTCTCCGGAGGTGCAGTTGAGGCAATGCTTTGACAGTCACATGCACTCACAGCCTTTGCACAAGCAACAAAGCCAGCAAAGATGGTGGAAAAATGGATCCTATCTCCCCAGTTAAAAGTGGTCACAAAAAAAAAACTGCACTGCAGGCAGACAGACAGACGCTTGATGCTGTTTCCAAACACTGTTTCTAAATAATACTAATATTTTAAGAGCTTCTTAAAAATAAACAACACGTCTATGCTATTTATGTATATTTACATGTAAAATTTGATGTTTTTCCACAGCAAAAATGGTTAAAACAGTGATCCTATAACTGCTGGTGGCTGATGGTCAGAGTATATATATATAGTGTGCATAGTGTGAACAGAGGCAGGGGCGGATCTAGGCAAATTTTCTTTGGGTGGCATGGAAATCAAATGGGGTGGCAAAATCAAAGCAATTTATTTTTTACACATATGCATGTGTTACATTCTGTAATATGTATTATATACAGTTAAAATACATCAAAAGCAGTAAGTATACAGATGTTTCATATAAACACGTACTCTATAATTTTCTTTTTCTTTAGCCCACATAATTAAACATTTCAGTTACATAAAACATGTGAATTTTGATTTTATGTACTAGCCTGTATGATGAATAACTTTGTAGCCCAATAAGCATAAAATCAATAAAGCTACACAACATGAGGTGATTCATTTACAAACACAAGTCAACACTACAATGAGCGGGTGGAGGGAGGTTTGGAGTCTTCTCCCACCCCCATTCTCTGCGGCCTGCTGGAGCGGGAGGGCTAGTAGGAGGAGTTGGCCGTCCGACTGCGGTCTGGGGTGTGGGGCCTCCCTGCTGCTGCGGAGTCGGGGTGGTCTGCCTCTCCCCACCGCAGGGAAAAGGGTAACACCACCTGGGTCTGGGTGCAATTCCCCCCTCCAGGGGCAAGGGTACCTAGACCCGGTTTGTAGAGTACGCTTGGGGAGTGTGATTGTGTGTACAGCGTCTCTTTATGTCTGTCTCCACGTTGGTTGAGTGTGGAGTGAGTGCATATGAGAGCATGAGGGTGGGAATGGATGTTTGTGTCTGTGTGTGCCTGTATGTCTGTGTCTATATGTCAGGTTGGGTATCAGACGCCACCTCTCTGGGGACACCTCAGGCCCTCCAAGGTTTGGAGGCCTATCTCCACCCACCACCACTTCCCCTGCCGGTGGCGGACTCCCTCAGGTGTTGGTGTGTTGGTGGTTCTTTGTGTCTGGGGGTGGGCGTCCGGGTACACACCGGCTCACTCCTTGGCGGCCGCTTGTCGGGGCCTGGGGCCTGGGGCTCGCTCGGGCCCCTTTGGAGGTGGGGTGCCCCCGGCCTCTCGGCCTAGGGCTCGGTCACTCAGGCGCAGCTGGGGGCCGGCGGAGCTCACGGGCGCGTCACTGCAACTCCCCCTGACTTCTGCTCCGCGGCTGCTGGGCGAGCCCTCATCTGGGACTCTCCTCAGCTCTTACTGGGACAGTGGCGCGGCTGCCCCTCTGTTGGTCTTCCATGGTCTCTTGTGTTCTGGGGGCCTCTGGATGTCTGGAGTTTTGATCTCCTCCATACCCGCTTCACACCCTGGAGGACGGGGCTGTGGCCCCCCCACACTCCCTAGCAGATCATTACATGGAGAAACCTTTGGAATGCAAGCATGCTGATCCACACAGGTATGCACACATGGGTATTCACAGACGCGGACTAAAGCTTTCTTGGCTGCTGCCTCAAAGCACACTGTGCGCTGTCTATCTTGCGTGCTGCACAATATCGTTTATTACTTAGTAAATACTGATATCTATGACTAGCTAGTTTATTGTGATGGTGCTTTGTTTTCTCTATTATTATGTTGCTCTTTGTTGTTTGCTGTCTCCTCTGTTTGTTTTTGTTTGTTTGTTTGTTTTTTTTCTCCATACAGGTGACCCAGGAGTTTGTTTTTTTTTTCTCTCTCTCTCTTCCCCCCCCTTCTCACCGTCTCTTCTCCCCTTTGGTTTTCTTTCTTTCTCTCCCCCTCTCTCTCTCATTCATTCCCCCTGTCCTATTTATTAAAAAAAAAAAAAAAAAAAAAAAAATGACAAAGGATGAACTGAAGCTCTGCCATCACGTAATGTCGCATACTGCTGTTTCTGATGTCATTTAGAAAAAAAAAAAAAAAAAAAAAAAAAAAAAACAAACAAACACAAGTCTAACTAAAGTTTCACAATCTTTTTTAATTAGAAATAATCAAATTGCTTAAATTTACACAAAATGCCACAAATGAACCCATTTTTTCACAAATTTTTCATGTTTTATTTGGTTAACGCTCTGGGGTCCAGGGTATAATTGGCCATTTCGGACTATTTTTTTATTTTATTTTTGTGATTCACCTTTAAATTTATTTATTTATTTTTGCCTTGCCTTGTTCTTTTCAGCACAATCTCATCTGTCTGAATTTACAGTTATTTTTTCCTTCACTGTACTAACACAATTGAACTGAAATCACACACAAACATATGAGCCAAGTAAGGAAAAGGTTCTTTCACTGTAAAAACCACAAACATGTTTACAGCTCTCTAGATACACCACTCAGAACCTGATTAGTCCCAATTTTAACTCTGAATTGTTTGCCCTGGACTAAATTTAGAGTCAGGAAAAGTCTAGTTTTAGTTGACACATTATTTCAGAGGTGTCGCAGAGCAAGGTTAACAATCTGGCTGTTGTTAGTTTTCTAGATTTTCCACAGCTTTCCACGTTTGGACTCCATGCCTTGACTTGACAAATGATTCGTATAATGAGTAAAAGCTTCTTGGCCAGAAGAGGTGATATTTAAAACATGTAGCTTAAGATGTATTTCTATGCTTTGGTGCCATTTTGGTGTTTTGGTGTTCAAATGAGAATTCATGAAACTACAATAATATGTTCTCCAGGACATCTAGTTGAACCTTGTTGGCAAAGCAATTTGTTCAAGTGCCAAAGAAAATGACAGCCAAGTCTCACAGAAATAATAATGAGCACAAGCTCTTAACACCACGTTGAGTGGAGGTGGCATGTAATATGTTAAGATTACAGCCCACAGGAAGCAACAGGCTCTCCTCTATTGTCTTGGTTACCAAGGCAGCATATTATATCACAATAAACATCGTGGACTGACTCACCAAATACTCACAACTTACCTATAGAGAGAAGGAAAACAACACATTAAGTAGGAATGTATTTCTTTTTCCCCCCATGAATCGAATGGATTTTCAAATAAAAGATAACAAGTGTTATCGTGCAGTAACTCGCTGTACCTCAGTGTTACGCCGTGGCAGTCATTCAGAACCACATGAACAGAAGCACTATACAGCTCGCCAGAAATTCAAAGACTTAGTTGAATGTCTGCTGTGTCTCTGCACAGCTGAAACACGTTTGCTTTTGTCTTAGTAAGAGGATTAAGTCTTTCAAATCAGAAGACAGACCCAAACAAAGTCACAAGAAATTGGTGCTGATGTGAAAACAGACATCCAAGTATTTTTCTGATTTATACAGTAGGGTCATTAAAAGTGTGACTTGATTTTGATGTGGCAGCTGCCCCAAATATGTCATGATTTTTGAGTCCACAGATCTCCATTGGTTGGAGACAAATTTAAAGAAAGAAGGTTAATCATAAGTTGTTTAAATCATCGTTACCTAATGATTAGTCTAAGGAGGCCACAAGATTATAAGATCAAAAAGCCTCTTTTGTAACTCCCTGCTACAAATGGTTTTATTTAACCATTTATAATCAGGATAAAAGATTTATGTCATTTTCAAGAGTTCACATGTTTCCTCTGGCAACACATGCTGCATGACATTTTTCTAAGTGGAAAGAATGATTAGATTTCACATTGGATTATATTGGAAATCTGCTTCTGCCAAGCTCAGGATGACCAATTATTTTCAACTGTTCTTCGGCTTTTATAAATAAACCAACTTTTCCACTTCAGGCAAAAGAAAAATATTTTTTGCACAACTGAGCTTTTTAATCAGTTACATAAAGGAGAAGGTTTGGAAATTGAAACTCATTATTTCTTTGAATTCTGGCAAAAAATCCTGTTGTGTAATCACATAGAAGCATACTCTAGACTGTCACCTTGAAGTCCCACTTCTACAAAACAAAAGTTCGCTCTACCTGAGCCTGTAAGCCATCTACTGTAAATTGCTTTTTATGGTTACTTGTATTATTTTCCTTTCTTACTTACTTGCTTGTTTGCTTGCTGGCATGCTTCCTTGTGTTCTCCTTGCTTTCAATTTAAAAGAGACCAGTAGGATAGCTCGCTTGGCATCTCCTGCCAGGCAGTTCCACAGCTGAGGGGCCTAGTAGGCAAAGGCCCGGTAACCTTTCATGACCTTTCCAGAACCTTTATTCATGAACGTTTAACAGAGCACTGCCAGAGGAACTCAGGAGCCAGACTATTCTCAATAAAAACTACTGTTAGCCAGTGAAGGGCAACAGGGAGGGATTGGTATGTTGTGGTTGCTTCTCTTTCTGTGGTTTTAAAGCTAGGCAACATCAGCTGTAGCCTCTGGAGCAGAGTAAAGTGCATTACAATATTCAATTCTATAGACGATAAAAGCATTGATGACCTTTTTAGAACAGAAAGGATTAATCTAATCCTGGATAGCTGTCTCGGTTGTACAAAGCAGGACTGAACCACTTTAATCATTTGTGTCACAAAAGATAAATCAGGATCTTTCTGAACATAATTGATAACGGTTCATGTCTATTAATTACATCAACATAGGCTACTCCGAAAGTTATCGGTTCAGTGTCTGGCAGATACCTAAAATCCATCCACACAGGGGGTTATTCACATTGCATTGAAGCTGACAGTTGTTTGCTAGGGAATATTCCAGGATCGTTGTTGTGATTTCATTATTAGTTATTATTAATAGTACTGTTATTATTTTTCCACAGTATGTCTTTAGACCCATCTTCCTCAACCCCAACTGGTGGCAACGGATGGCTGCCCCTGCATGGTTCTGTCAGAGATATAATGTATTCCTTCTCATCTGAGGCTTTCTGGGTGTTATTGTAGGGTCTTTACCTTAGAAGTTGAAGTAACTTGTTATGATTTTACACTACATAAATAAAACTGAACTGAATTGAATTGACTGAACTGCTGAATTGCTTTCCTAGGTCATCCTCAAACGTATTTGCTATCAGGTCATAGGTCAGTCAGGATGGTCTAATGGAACGTATCCTGCATTCTCACTGATAGTTGCTTCAATCACTTGCATCTAAGTTGAGAAATGTTTATCTCATTGTTTTGTTTGTTTGTTTGTCTTTGCTTTTTTGAAGTTGTTACATTTTATTGTCTTTCTGTGGTCTCTGGTCGCCGCATTCCTCCAAAATGCTTCCTGTGTGGATGCAGCGTTGTTATGGTCGTTTGAGAAGGGCTTGAAAATAACAATGTGAACTCAAATGATATGGGCCTTGAGGGGAGGCATGCATTGTTATCCAATTATAATGGTTACATTAGGGTGTATTCTAATCCTAAATGTATCCATTTACACTAATATGTTGACAAGAGTGAACAAGGTTTCACTTGGGACCTATATTGCATTTTGCCCCTGGGAAAGGCTGTATTACACCAAGACAGAGAGTAAGCACTGAAGGATAGAAGCATATTTTAATAAACTGCTGCTTAACAAAATCTTTTACACATGGTAAGCTCACTTTATTAAAACGGTTTTGGGTGGTCCTCGTACATTATTATGTTATTTTCCCCTTTATGTCTTAAACCACTGAGGAGTTTACCTGCAGACAAAGAAGTACATGGGGGAATGTAGGTTCTTGTTCTTCACTATGGCTGTGATGACTAAAATGTTCTCCAGCAGTGAGATGATACCCAGGATCAGAAAGACCTTAGGAGAGGAGATCAAAATACAGACCAGTGAAGAGACAGTCGGGGTAGTGGTAGCCAAGAAGAAATCACGAGATAAATAAATGAATCCAAAGTGCTACAGACCTCGATAGCGATGTGGACCTGCTCGCATGCTGCAGGTTTGGAGGTGCTAGCCTTCTCTGATAGTGGAGGGATCAGGGTGTAGTTTTGATGATAATAGGAGTAGCCCCAGGTAGAGTTACCCAGCAGCACCTCCTCTTGGTAGGAGGATTCATCAGACACATTCATCTCTGCTGTGGGTCGGGTCTGGATCATCGCAACTCTTACCTGGAGGCCATTTTTCAAGCAGGCTGAAAGAAGAAACAAGAAGAAGAACGTGAGACTGTGTCATGCTTTCACGTAAGCTTTGTAATATTGAGATCATGCTTAATATTATGCCAGCTTCAATTACACATGCTGCAAACAAACATGATTCACCCCAAGCACCTTGTTTATTTAACAACATACAAATAGTATTCGGTTCCTTGCAAATGTAACTCCTGTGTGTGGTCCTAGTTTGGCCTCCATTAACATCCTTTTCAAATGCTTGGTGCTGATCAGATAATAAAAAGTGGTTTTAGTACTGCCTGCTTCAGCAAAAAAATGGTGCTAGGAAAGTTCCATAAAACCTGGGGGTCAAAGTGGACTGTGATCTAAAGTTTGATAATCAAATTAAGGCCGTGGTAAAATCTAGCTTCTTTCACCTCAGGCAGCTGGCAAAAATAAAGCCAATTCTTTCACGGCAGCACTTTGAGACAGTGATCCACGCCTTTGTTAGCACTCGGCTGGATTACTGTAATGCACTTTATATAGGGGTCAGTGCATTATATATTAGTCATCTACAGAGGGTGCAAAATGCCGCAGCTCGTCTTTTAACTGGCACTCGAAAGTTTGAGCACATTTCCCCTGTTTTAGCTTCACTTCACTGGCTGCCCATTTCTTTTAGGATTCATTTTAAAATTCTTTTATTTACTTTTAAAGCTCTCCATGGCCTAGCTCCATCTTATCTCTCTGAGCTGCTACAGCCTTATACACCCACCCGCTCTCTCAGGTCAGCTGATCAGCTGCTCCTGAAGATACCCAGGACTGGGCGTAAACTTAGAGGAGATCGTGCTTTTGCTGTAGCAGCTCCCAAACGGTGGAACGAGCTTCCTTTAGAGATTAGACAGGCCACTTCTTTATCTGTTTTTAAGTCACTCTTGAAAACCCACCGCTTTACCCTGGCCTTTGACACCACGTGAGATGTTGGTTTTTTATTTTTATTTTAGTTGTTTTTAGGTGATTCGATGCTGTTTTATCTTGTTTTTGCTTTAACATAGGGCTGTTTTAATTTTATGTCTTATGTGTTTTATTTATTTAATTTGCTGTTTTTTGTTATTCTATTGTTTTAACTTATTTTCTGTACAGCACTTTGTTCCTGTGCTGGGTATTTTAAAGTGCTTTATAAATAAAATTGGATTGGATTGGATTGGAAACCAAGACAGCAACCACTCTGAGTAAGTGTTTACATTTTGTATTGCACTGCAAATAGAAGTACATTAAACACAAACTAAAACCAGATGACTGCTTTAGGCTTGATTTATCCTGCATGTCTTTTATCCTGTCTTCCTTCTCTCACCCCAACCGGTCGCAGCAGATGGCCCCGCCCCTCCCTGAGCCTGGTTCTGCCGGAGGTTTCTTCCTGTTAAAAGGGAGTTTTTCCTTCCCACTGTTGCCAAAGTGCTTGTTCATAGGGGGTCATATGATTGTTGGGTTTTTCTCTGTATCTATGAAGCGCCTTGAGGCGACTTTTGTTGTGATTTGGCGCTATATAAATAAAATTGAATTGAATTGAATTGAATTTAGTTTTGATTTGGAGAACAGGAAGCAGCCTCACATATATAAAAAAAAAAGAAAAAAAGAAACCCTCACTTAATTTGTGTAATCTGACATGTCGTAGCTTTACAGGTTATGTGGTGGACTGATTCTTGGCCGGGTCTTGTGTGTTAAACTGGTAAACTGACAAGATACAGCGAGTGCACAATAATCTGCTACTTTGCTAGCTACTGGTTTGCAGATTTTCCTGCCTTTGGGTAAAACTGGGCAAGCTAGTGGTTTCACTGTGTTCCTATCCTTTATGCTAAGGTAACCCATCCCTGCTAATAACGTCGTACTTTATTTAATTTACAAACATTTTCACAAGACAAATTGAACACATTTAACACAGAGACAAGCAATGTGTAAAATACTGCAATCCTTTTCAAGCCAGTTTACAATAATGCCACGCTGAAAGCAGCAGATACATGTGAGTGTAGGTGAACGTAGTCATTGGCTGCTCTGAATTAAGTTGGATGTGTTATATGATAAGCTGGCTGCTGACATTTTGAAGGAAAACCACTTAATTACAATGACGTAAAACAGCCACAATCACTAAAGGATGGCTTTGAAAATAGTTCCTGACTTTCATCAGTGAGCTAAAATTTATTTACAACAAATTTCATTGCCATTTGTTTTGAACGTTTCTCTTTCCTAATAAATTAAACTGGTGCAGTGACCTGACATCACACTCTCAAGTTAGAGGGCACATAAGAAAGCTTCACTGTTAAGAGTCACTAATATAACGAATCAGATGAAAAAAAACAAACTGTTAAATCCTTCATGCAGCTAAGTGATTCCTCTGTTTCTTAACACATGACCTCATAACTGGACCCTGCGGTTATGTCAAATGATGTGCTTTTGGTTACTTATAAATTTGCACACATTGTTAGTACGTCTAAATACCGAATAGGAACTGAGGAAAGCACCGATATCAAAATAAAACTGTTCAAGTGAAGTGAAGCGGTAAACTAAATTCAGCATTACGTCCACTCTGTCTCATTTCAGCAGAATGCCATTATCTAAATCCTATTCCAAAGTGGCGCAATGAGCTTAGCAGGTACAGCAATTAACCACTATTGCAGCGCTAAATGAAAAAGCTACACTGAGAATCATTAAGACATTTTAATTATATCCATGTACTTTATCTGCAGGGAAAAAATAATTAATTATGTCAGCACAATTCAGTTTTTCCAGCACCAATTAACACAACGGTTATCTTAAGCAATTCAAATATAAGACACAGCCATTTAAAATCAAAAGTATAATTTATGCTCACACATTACATTTACAACAACTAGAGCAACTTTAGATATATTGGCAGGTGAAGTCATTACCATCAATCATCTTGTTGTAATGCACTTCCTGGCTGGGTTCTCATGTGGATGTCACATTGACACACACTGACCACCTGTCTGTAAAATTGTTACAGATAGATGGATGGATGGATGGCATTACCTTGGCCTCCAGTAACGCTGTGAGGAACCTTGGAGTCATTTTTGACCAGGATATCTCCTTCAACGCACATATTAAACAAATATGTAAGACTGCTTTCTTCCATTTGCGCAACATCTCTAAAGTTAGAAATATCCTGTCTCAGAGTGACGCTGAAAAACTAGTTCATGCATTTATTACTTCCAGGCTGGACGACTGTAATTCATTATTATCAGGATGTCCAAAAAACTCACTGAAAAGCCTTCAGCTAATCCAAAATGCTGCAGCAAGAGTACTGACAGGGACTAGAAAGAGAGAGCATATTTCTCCTGTTTTGGCTTCCCTTCATTGGCTTCCTGTTAAATCCAGAATTGAATTCAAAATCCTGCTCCTCACATACAAGGTCTTAAATAATCAGGCCCCATCTTATCTTAATGACCTTGTAGTACCATATCACCCTATTAGAGCACTTCGCTCTCGCTCTGCAGGCTTACTTGTTGTTCCTAGAGTATTTAAAAGTAGAATGGGAGGCAGAGCCTTCAGTTTTCAGGCCCCTCTTCTGTGGAACCAGCTTCCAGTTTGGATTCAGGAGACAGACACTATCTCTACTTTCAAGATTAGGCTTAAAACTTTCCTTTTTGCTAAAGCATATAGTTAGGGCTGGACCAGGTGACCCTGAATCCTCCCTTAGTTATGCTGCAATAGACGTAGGCTGCCGGGGGATTCCCATGATGCATTGAGTTTTTCCTTTCCAGTCACCTTTCTCACTCACAATGTATTAACAGACCTCTCTGCATTGAATCATATCTGTTATTAACCTCTGTCTCTCTTCCACAGCACATCTTTTATCCTGTCTTCCTTCTCTCACCCCAACCGGTCGCAGCAGATGGCCGCCCCTCCCTGAGCCTGGTTCTGCTGGAGGTTTCTTCCTGTTAAAAGGGAGTTTTTCCTTTCCACTGTCGCCAAAGTGCTTGCTCATAGGGGGTCATATGATTGTTGGGTTTTTCTCTGTATCTACGAAGCGCCTTGAGGCGACTTTTGTTGTGATTTGGCGCTATATAAATAAAATTGAATTGAATTGAATAGAGCAACCTTCACCCAGCAGGCAGCAGACCTACCCAGCAGGAATATGGTGCAGTGCAGAAGTCCTGAGCCACCTCTCATTTCACATGCAAACGTATGTGGCGTTATATAAGGCAAAAACAGAGTTTGCACACTTTTGACAAGCATCAAAGTCAATATTTGGCATGACTTCCTCAATTCCCCAACATAGGGTGAACTCTTAGGCAAGCTTTCATGTTGTTTCTAGGATTTTTAGGATCCCCAACACCACCGGCTGAAACCCCAAACCATCACAGAGCCTCCACCATGTTTTAAAGATGTCTGTAGACACTCGCGCCTCTCTCTTGAAGTCCTCTCCTTCCTTACAGACAAAATTCCACTGAGACCCTTTCTGATGAGTCTTAGACAAACAGATCCTGTGTCAGATACAGTTTATCTACTGCAGATAGTCACTTTGTCCTTTTTCCTCCACGTTTACAGTTTTCTCTGTTTTTGTTAAGTACACACTGTTGTTTTCCGATTTTTGGGAATCATATTGTTGGTGCAAAACTACTCTGGACTTGACTGGACTAAAAATAAGTGAAAAAGAAGCCAATGCTCAAAGAAAGACCTTCATAAAACCTGGAGAACAGTTGCTCAAATCCGAGAATTATGAGAAAGTCTATTCAGGGACAGAGGACCACAGAAAGATCAAGCTGTTGACCCTGGCCTGCAGTCTAATTGGGCTGCCAAAAGATGTGCTGGAATAATACTGATCCATGGACCTCCAATCTCCCTGTCATATGGATATGCTGCCAACAAGTGCTGCCAGAAACCACAAAGGTCCTGTGACCTGTACCCTTGTGGCTCAAAGCTGTTTGGCAACATAAAATGGATCTAAACAATATGAGGCAGGTGGCTATGTATTTGAATATTTTCTATGATGTGTGTCTTCTCACACTGGTTTAAGGATTTGGCACATATAAATACTTTTAAATATCTCTCACAACATTTACCAGATATATGGAAACTGATGACTCTTTAACCAGCTTTGACTATTTCTGTTTCTAATGCTCAAAGAATGAAGATTAATTATTTCAGCTCGCAAAGGAGATGAAAGTGTTTTCTGAAAACTAGAAACTGATGCTTTGCAAAAAAATAAATAAAAAAATCATTAGCAAGCTCGTGAAAGATCCGTTGTCTATTTGCTGGCTCTTATGAAAAACTGAAATTTTATTTCAAATATTTTTCTGTTTGAGACAGAGCTAGACATGAACACAGAGCACAGCAGAGAATTCAATCACATTTGTGCTTGGATTACTAAACAGTCCTCAGGTACAGCCCCTGGGCACAGGGCCAGGCCTCAAAGGAGTCAGAGGGCTGCTTAAATACAGAGTATTTTTAAAAAGACACTTTTTTAGGTACACCTTGCTTGTACCGGTTTGGAAGCCTTTTGCATATCAGAACTGTGTTAATTATGCATAAATTGAACAAGGGTTATGCAGCTGCTGCACATCCTTGAAGCAAATCTCCCAATTCACAACATCCCAAAGGTGCTCTGTTGCATCTGGTGACTGTGGAGTTTGAGTAATGTGAACTCACTGTCATCTTCAAGAAAACAGTTTGAGGTGATTTAAGCTCTGTGACATGGTGCATCATCCTGCTGGAAACAGCCTTCAGAAGATGGGTACAACAGTCAGGTGGGCTGTGGCATTTAAACGATGCTTAGTGCGTACTGAGGGGCCCAAAGTATGCCAACAATCACCACCAGCAGCAGCCTGAACCACTGATATGAGACAGAATGGATCCATTCTTCAAGTTGTTTATGCCAGATTCTGACTCTAGCATCTAAATGTCACAGTAGAAATCGAGATTCATCAAACCAGGCAACATTTTTCCAATCTTCCGTTCCAATTTTGTTGGGCCCATATGAATTGTACCCTCAGTTTCCTGTTCTTAGCTAATAGGAGTGCTAACAGTCAGCTACTGGCACCAATATGCTTCCTGGTTTGGCATGTTGTCCGTTATGTGATGCTCTTCTTCATACCATGGTTGTAAGAAGTGCGTATTTGAGTTACTGTTTCTTTCCTGTCAGCTCAGTTTGTAAATTCCTTTTGAGAATTGCCATTCACTGTGAACCCTAGAGATGGATGTCCAGGAAAATCTCAGCAGGTACCTGCAACCATGGCACATTTAATTTCACAGTAAATCTTTATTCTGATGCTCATTTTGAACTTCAGCAGTTCATCTTGAAGATATATACAGTTGCTCCGATGTGGTTTTGGTTTTATGTTTGAATTAACAAACAGTTCAATACGTGTACCTAACAAATAGTTGGTGAATCTTTTAATGGCCACCTGAAAAATAAGGCAAAGACAGAAGTGTCAAAATCTGCAGTTCCTTGATTGGCCATTGGAGGCGGGCTCTAAATCCAAATGTCTAAAAAGGATCACAGTGTTCGAGGTTTGATTTAAAAACACATTCATTCAAGGCTTAAAATTAGGCATGCTGCTGCTTTGACTCATGTTGGGAAAACATGTGACCTGCTGGGCCTTACCTAGACTAACTCAAATCACTGAAATGAAGCGCTGCATCGTAATTGTGGTGCAGTGCTGATGACTTTTGTAGAATCTTAATGAATTATCTGATTAATGATATGGCTTGCTCTCAGTTATTTCATTAGTCTGCAACTAGCACTAGTTAGCAGTAATATATGAACTTTAACCAAACAGCTTAACAAGAAAGACACTGGAGACAAAGTCATGTACTCTGTACTTTCAGAATCCACATATAAACATGCTCCAGATAGCAGTCACGCCTGCTGCTGCAACCTGACAGGGGAAAACGAGGAGAATGGGCTGACCGAATAACGTCAGGACTTGCAGTTCAGTTTTTCAAGCAGTAATTCAAACGACAGCTATCTTAAGCTGATTATTGATGAGATGCAATCTCTGTGATGGAAAAATATAATTTATGTTGGAATTATTTAGAAAATGTCACAATGATCAATAAACTATCAGCCACAATTGGTTGACTGCAGAACACAAAGATAAAACTGACCTCAGTACCACAAAGCTTCTTTCAGGCATGACCCAAGTGAGTTTCATAAAATGTAAACATGTGTACAATATCCCACCTGTAACTTCTACAACTACAAAAACCTCAACGAAATACTTGAGAAAACTGCCTCAGCTCTCGATGACAGGTGTTTGAGATTCTGTTGATTATCTGCGTCACATCATTTCAGTAGTATTTTGTGTTGCAGCCGTGCTTGTTATGTTGAATTCAGATCTCAACATCGAAGCTCCCGGGAATCATTGCCATGTTCATAAAATCAAGACTTTGCCATGTGACATTTTCTATTTCATGGGGGAAAGAATTAAAAGAAGAAAATAAATGCGGCCATAAGTGAATATGTATGTGTCGGAAACAAGACTCATGGGCTATGGTTGTTAAAGTGTTATTAAGGAGCCCAGTGAAACATTTCAGATATCTTTAGTCTTTAGTACATCAACAGCAGTGGCCAGCATGAGTGAGACTTGATACTATGTTCTTTTGTTGTCAGCCCAGCTTCTGAAAAAGGAAGCTAATATGAAAATGTCAAAAACTCCATGTCCACTAGTACACACTTCTGGTGGTCTCCAAAAGTGAGCAGTCTCTACAGCCCCCCATGTTAAGGTCATAGCGTGACGTGGCCTACCTCATGCTTCGACTTCTTAGCAGCAGCCTAGAAACCTAAATGATTTGAGGAGAGGAAGAGAAGAGGAAGAGAAACATCTGACTAAAGTACTAAGTCGTGTTTTGCTGAGTACTGTGTTTTTTCCCAGATGTTTGGTTGATATTACGTCTCTCTATTAAAATGAGACTACCATGTTCAGTGCTTTGCTGATCTCATGTCGTGTCCCAGTCTTGGAAAGATCCACTGCTCCATCCAGAACCAAAAGGGCACATTTGATCAAATCTGGGGTCTTTTTCTGATAAACTTCTCTAACTTTTAATTTAAGGATGACTAACTGTGCTTATTCCACAGCACTCCGATGTGTGTCTGTGTTAATGAGAATGTGAAGCTCAGTGGTGTCGAAGCTAACTTCTGTGTGGTTTGTAAGGAAAGGGCTTGTTAGTATCAGTCGCCCCTCCTGGGTTGTTGTTTGTTGTTTGTTTGTTTTCTTTTTTCTTTACATATGTTCTAACATGAGAAGTTCTGTTTTGTATTCAATGTAACAAGTTTTTTGTTTCCCTTTTCTTTTCTTTTTTTCATAAACTGCATCCACAATCGCTCAATAAAAATATTTTGAGTAAAATGAGACTACCATGAACACTGAGACACTGTTGATTTCTTTCTAAGAGAATAAACTTACAAATTCAGCTGGGAATCAAATAAAAAAAATGTTTTATATAAAAAAATAAATAAATCCTTCACTGTATGAATGTTGCATGTTTATAGATGTTTATAGTTTTCTTTTACAAGAACTGGTATTTTTTATTTTTAAATCTGATTCACACAACAAATTTAACCTGCTGCCTGTTTTATAAAGTGTCATTTTGAATGAAATCAATAAGACTGGAACCTATCGCCCTGTACTCTTTTTATTGTTAGAGGCAAGTTTTAGATCATTGTACATACACTCTAAGAAATAAAATGTTGTATTTACTCCACCCAGTTATGTCAACCGGTTCCACACAACTGGGTTAGTGAAATATAAAATGTATGATATATTTAATTTGAACAAGAAATTTTAAGTACATCTGATAACATTTGGATAATTAAATGCAAATCAAAAGAATCATGTTGTATTAGCTGAATATCATAATGTTGATCTAACTAACCTTGTTGATTTAAATTGAGAAGACTAAATAAAACCTACTCAACCAAAACAAGCTCTACTTACTTTAAGAAATAACATGTTGTATTTACTCCACCCAGTTATGTCAACCGGTTCCACACAACTGGGTTAGTGAAATATAAAATGTATGATATATTTAATTTGAACAACAAATTTTAAGTAAATCTGATAAATCTACTCACCCAAAACACGCTCTACTGAAACTATAGGATTAAATCACTTTAACAGAATTGCAACTTATTCTATTTAAGTTTGTAAATTAAAAAAATTGAACACCAGTTTATTCAGTTAACCTAACTTTAATAACACTTTGTGTAAAACTTGTTGAAGCACACTTTGAGCAATTCAAATGCTTCTAGATCTTTTTTCTTAAACAATCTTTACATATATTCAAGTGCATTTTAAGTGCAGGAAGACAAGATAAAGAATGTCATGTTAAACTGAAATGATTAAAACTGGAAAGTGTTGTGATTCCAACATTTTTAACATTAACATGACTTAATGTAAACTTGATTGGGCTACAATGAAAAGCCCACAATACAGCCCTGCAAACAGCTGGTAGAAATTACTTTAGTGTCATTTTTGTCCATATTTACAAAAATAACCTTTGCTTCAAAACTTAAACTGAAGTCCAAAGTTAGGAGCAGTCTTTTTCAGTGTAGTTGGATGTTGGTAAAGGTTCAAGAACAAAGAACGCAGAAAAGTGAAAGGCCTTGCAGAAGTTCTTGTGGCAATTCAAACTGAACAGTTTATGAAGTGCAAGGAGAAGGGTTCGAGAACCTTAAAGTTCAGTGTCCTCTATAGTTCAGTGCAGGCTGTTTCACTCAAGCAGTTTGTTTTTCAGAACCTGCACCTTCATGGATAGGTTGTTCCCATCCAACTCCATCAGCACCTTCTGAAGAAATTCAAATGTGTATTTCAGGTGCTTTGGGTAGCTCAGATTTAGACTGTAGATTAATCCAAGCAGGAGGGCACAACCCTTTGCCACATCACTAAGAGCTTGCAGCACAGTGCATCCTTCTACGATGACACCAATGTCCTCAGGTGTATCTGCAGAGTTTGCTCCTTCATGTCTGAACAACATAGACTCCCAAAGTCAGCTTCTCTGTTTCTCTGCTTGCTCCAAGATCCACATAAATAAAAATAAAAGAAAAAGATAAGTTAATTGCGTACATATACATATGGACAAGTAAGTCCACCTTCCATTTCCAATCCCAAATTAAAAAAAGGAAAATAGCTGATCATTTTCCTTTTTTAACTTACCAAGAATTCCTTGAACAGGTCATCTGGCTTTTCATTTAAGTAGAGACAGACAGCTTTCAGAATGCATTCCCGTCGAACATCAATGCTGGGATTCTGGTGGAGATAAGAACTCAATATGAGGGAAGTTTCCTATTTTGGTTCCTTTCAACCTCTTTACAAAACAAAGTCAAAAATATTAACACATAATCCAGATAAGTGATTAAGCAATGTTTCATAACTCACATCAGTGACGTGCAGTGAGGTTCATGATTGGTAAGGCACTGACTCCTCTGAGTCAGATAAACAAATATATGAACTCAAAAATCGAAGCTTTTCAATTTTGACATTACGTGAAAGCTTTCATTTTTGCTTTAATAAATTCTAGATTGTTCAACAATATATTTAATAATTGTGCCCCTAAAAATATTCAAATTAAATAGAAGATTAGAACTGGGCAATATGGACTTAAAATCCTATCATGACATTTTGTGGTATTTTTTGCGATAACAATAAGTCTGTGAAGGTTCTCAGTCATCCAGGTCATCGTAGTCTAAGGCGCTTGGAAAGAAAAGTGAAGCTTCTTCAGTGAAGAAGCTTCTCGGATGAGAGATGAAACGTCTTCAAGCAACTTAAAGAAGTCCAGACGCTTTTCTTTCCAAGCTTCTTAACAATAAGAGTTACAATAAAAGATCATAATAGTATTTTTGCCTATAAATCTATCAATGCAGCCTCACAAATACAAATACTGCAAATTAAACTTAGCAAATGTGCTATTTAGACAAACCAGCAGTTATTTATCTTGTTGAATTGATAATAAGTTTGACATTAATGGAAGTAATAGTCTCAACTAAATTATCATATTTTTTTTAGAGGTTTGAAAGCAGTCTATCATTTTAATCACATAGGACGTGTTTTATCACAATATTGATAAGCGATGCAATAAGTGCCCAGCCCTACAGAAGATGCATTAAAATTTATTTAGGTTTGGTGTGTCTCATTTTTTGTGTGTAGTAAATAAATTGGTCAAATGACCTGGAAACAATTATAGAAAAATCATTCATTTTACATCAATTTATTAATTTATAAATAGGAGATGCATTAAAATAAAATTGGTGCGTCTCATTGCTTAGGACTGATTTGGTGTCAATTTGTCCTTTGTGAAATTTACTGATGCTCCCTAAGAGTGCTGCTTTATCCACTGTGTCAATGGCACTCTCAGTGTAATGTGATTACACTGTGAATCCATATACGTGTACCTCTTATACATGTTGCCTTTAGGGTTCAGCACTGCCCTCCATCAGCCTCACTCCATGCATTTTTGCAGCACATTTATGACCAATAACATTAAACATGTAACACAGATTCGTCAAATACATTAGGTAGTCTGCAAGTCATCATCTGTATTACATGTGTAATCAAACATGTACGTTGGCAATTTAGAGAAACAGCAGTGGGATTGCGCATGTGTGTGTCTGTGGTGAGACACAGCATCATCATTGCCTCCTCTCAGCGTTTTACCTTGTATTTGAACAGAAAATCCGTAATGACAGCAATTTTGACCATAAAAAGATTGAAATCACACAGAAAGCAAATTTAAAATCTAGTGTACAAATTGAATTTCTCTTTTGTTAGTATTTTACTTCTCATTAAGGTGCCTCACTTGACTGCATGTCACTGATTCACATGTATCTACAAAATATTCAAATTTACACATATTCAGTTGAAAAAAAATTCTGATTAATGACAGACACAGAAGTTGAAGAAGCATTCAAATAATTTCAGAGCTCAATCAAGGTCAACTAAAATACATACCCTATCCATGGCTGCCATGATTAAGTTGATATTGCGTTTAGCTGTTCCCCCCTTCTTTTTGAACACTCTAAGGTGGTCAGCGTAGTGGTCCAGCTTGGCCATGAAAGTCGACAACAAAGGGACCATGGTGATGCGGGCGAACTCCGCAACAACCTGAAACATATTAAAAATTACAACTAGAGAGTATTCTCTATTAATTTGATTAGAGGCCACATGCAAGAATGTTACAACTTTCAGTCAAACATTTTGTATCTTTTAAAATTAACAATTTACAGTACTTTGTTCTTCAAATACAAGTTCTTATGAAAATGACTTCCAATAACAAAGTTAGTAAGAATTACCTCAGTCTCTGAAAACAGGGCAGGCCATCTGTTTTTGACCTCTGCAATGAATGGCATGTCTTTGATGATTTCCTGTCTTCGGTAGCGATGATAGCCAATGGAAACTGATACAAGGAGTTAAATGGATTATATATAACAGTATTACACATTATTCTGCACTTCATTGACAACAGATGAACGCATGTCTTATACTTTACAAATCAAAATGTTAATCGCTTAAATCCCTGCGTTTGACACTAAACCAGAAATCAACATGGAGTCGAATTCTTTCAAACAATGTAGCAAGTTAATTGAGGCACATTTCTAAAATACACTATACATTCATTTCATTCTTCAAACTACAGGATCGCTGGCGCTCCCGGTGGTCATTACTGATGTCAGGGAGCAGGTGCGGTAGATGTTGGGAGTAATTTTAAAACTGTCGGTCTTAGTAGGCAAGTCTCACCTTAACAGGAATCGCAAAAGATTTTGGAAAATTACACCGAAGCAGGTTCAACAATATTTGTTAAATGTCTTCATACTTCTAACACGTGAGAGAGGTATACAAACTAGAGTGTTAAAAAATTTACCAGGCATCATTTGTTTAAAAAAAATGCAAAAGTATTCCCGAAAGTGTCAGATGTTTATCAGTTAGTATACATTAATCAAATTTGTCATCCTTAAATTGTTGTACTTACCAAATAATCCTCAGATGGCGATGGATTCTATCCAGGATACTAAGCATATGCAAGTCTCAGTTGAAAATGGCGGATGATCAAACTTCCACACTGCACATGTGCAAACTTAGAAGTATGGAGAGCCTATTAGGACAATCCTCTTTAAATTAAAGTGCTCTTCATTTTAAATGAACTTTTTACGTTGGATTTAATTTACTGCATTTTGTTGTATTGAAATCTTATGTTGTTAATTAAATTCAAAACAACATACTTGTGTTTAAAGTTAAAAATCAATTGGTGGCATTAGTTTTAACATAAAACATTTACATAATGCTACCAACATCAGTGTGTCATTTCTTAGAGTGTAATTTCCTTCAGGATTATTAAAGCATTCTCATTCTGATTTTAGTTTGGACTCGCTATAGGATGAGGCATCACCTCCATCATACAGAAATGCAGGTGCAGGTGTTATGACTACGTGCAAGGCCTCAGTACATCACTCCCCTGCAGTGATATTTTTAGATCACTTCATTTTCACATGGCTTCAGTGAGGTTGCTTTTTTAAATTCTCTTTCATAAAAGCAGAAAACAAAAACAAATAATTCTGTTTCCTGAATGTCTTCTCCTAGAAGTCGCATCACATTAGCAGAGGCACAGGAGAGGCCTCTCAGTATTTCATGAAAACCACAAACTTGAAAGTCTAAGAGCGAACAATTTGGGGTTTGCTGATGAGTCAGTGGCACAGGCGAGAGTGACTCATTAATAAGAGAAGAAAAAAAGAGAGAAAAACAAAAAGCCCAGAGGAGCTTTCATTTAACACCCACAAAAAAATTATCTTATGAAAATGTGTGCAGGTTGCTGGCACCTGTGCAGCCTGCATTAGAGTGTTTAGATATTATGTTTCCTGCTTATCTGAAGTGACTTGTGTTGCAGTCTGAGGATGCAATGTTTGAGGCAGACAGCAACGTGCAGATGTAAAGATGTAGAGCAGACCCGGCCCCACTTTACATTCACGGGAGCTGTGTGGAGAGGGTACACTCCATGAGGTTTCTGGGCATGCAGATATCTGATGACCTCTCCTGGACTGCAAATATTACAGCGGTGGTTAAAAAGGCCCAGCAGCGTCTCCACTTTCTGAGAGTGCTCAGGAGGAACAACCTGGAGGACAGGCTGCTGGTGACATTTTACAGAGCCACCATAGAGAGCATCCTAACGTACAGCATAACAACATGGTATGCAGGGTGCTCAGCTGCAGACAGGAAAGTACTGCAGAGGGTCATCAACACAGCCCAGAAGATCACTGGCTGCTCTCTGCCCAGCCTGGAGGTCACTGCAAACTCTCGGTACCTCAGCAGAGCTGGCAATATCATCAAGGACCACTCTCACCCCGGCAACCAACTGTTTGAACTATTACCGTCAGGCCGACGGTACAGGTCACATAAAACCAGGACAAACAGATTCAGGGATAGCTTCTTTCCCAGAGCTATCACCGTAGTAAATAAGCACAAAAACAATTGAACCTATTCCATACCGTCACTGTCATTATATTATGCTGCTATTCATACTGTCATCATATTAATGCTGCTATCCTGTATATGTTGTACATACTATTGTTTGAGTACTTACGATTGTTTTTTTTGTACTTTTTATATTTTACATTTATATTTATTATTGAAACTTGCACCAAGGGAGTGGCACTCCAATTTCGTTGTACTCTGTACAATGACAATAAAGGCTATTCTATTCTATTCTATTCTATTCTATTCTATTCTATGTAAGCCATTGTGCTGTGTAAACCACACTTTCAGGTATCATCAGTGCCCAATTCTGTACCTAAACACCCCGTGCTCTACTACAAGTCGATCCCTCACTGGCTCTCATTCATAATTTCTGGTGTTGACTCAAAATGTAGCTGTCATTTCTGTGAGCGTGTGTTCACACACTTACAATACCCACATTCGCCTTCAGCTCCTCCGATCGTGGGCTCTCTGTCTTTGTCTCTGCCTCTTTGTTCTCCTCATTCGGGCTCTGTATTTCTCTCCTGGCCCATTTTGGTCCCAAACCAACACTCTGTGGTAATAGTGCCAGGGGGAGGTCGGTTATTGATTGATTGACAAAGAGTCCTTGGTGCCTTGATTGTGGCATCAAGAGAGACATCATGAAACGCCTTCGCTGACAGCTAATGATTGTCTGACTTCACAGCCTCACCAAGAATGCACACTATCATCAGTGTTTTGAGTTTTCAGTAATCAACTGATTAGGCAAAAAATTGCTTAATCATCTTTTCCAATGTAAAAGGATCATATAATCATGGAAAAACATACAAATTTCCAAATATACCTGATAACCAGAGCAAAAATCCATAAATAACCGCAAATGAATGAATATTACAGCTAACAGATTTATTATTATTGTGAACTGAATGCCAAAAGCGAAATACAAGAACAGCTACTAAACCCCTGTTGTATAGTTTGGTAAGAAAATTATTTCAGTATTCATCTGGGAGATAACATCAAAATACAAAACAACCGTCTTCAAGTGGCAGCTTATGTACTTTCAGGTACCTAACGTTATCCTTTCAAAGAGCAAGACAACAACAATTATACGCACTGGCACAAATGTAATTAAATCTAATCGCATGCATGCGGTAATGACAGACGCACAAACACCTGTGACTCTCCACCGTTTGCAGAGGTTGCTGGCATTTCATCTTCTCCCAAGACACACGGAGAGGAAAGGCGTGAAAAATATGGTTGAAGCAAAATAAATAAATAAATGTTACCCTGACTTATATGAAGAAATGACCAGAAAGATTATAGCAGTTTGTGCAGCAAACAAAGTCATAAATATCGGTGAGATCGACGAGTGCCATATTCACCTTAGCAACCAAGAAGATGGGGACACCATTTTCATCATTTGGCATATTCGTCAAAATGCATGCATTGTGCATGTAACCTTTAAAGATCCACCCATGCTGACTTTTAGAATAGAAAAAATTTAAGTGTCTGAGCATTCAAGGCAGCTAGATTCTTGTGAGCTTACCGTCACATCCATTTTTCCATATTTCAGTCACATTGGACCAATCAGTGTCCTCAAAGGAACGAATCAACAAGGCCTGTTGGTTCATTCCTGTAGGTGTGATTTAGGTGACATAAGAAAGATGGTTGCACCTAAATCATTCACTTGGCTGTCAGTGTGTGTGTATTTATTGATATTTCCAGTTTTTCTAACAATTTTTTCAAAAGTCCTTTAAAATAAAAATAATTATTCGTTTCTTTTTATCGGCCAAGTATATTTGGCTGTGAATACCTTTAGTACACACATTTTAATAACAAAAGCACAAGGATTCAGCTTTCAGAGCTCCTCATCCTGTAACTGTTTTTCTGTTAGGCGCTCTGTGTGTTCGTCTCAGCATCTGCGACGTAGTTCTTGTTTTTCCCTTTTCCAATTTCCAACAATTTGCCAGTTTTTCCTTTTAGAGGGAGTGTTTTGAAAGCTTTTGATTGATGATATTGTGTCAGAATTTTTGAGGTTAGTCTTGTCCAAGGTAAATGGTCAATCAGGTTCGGCTAATTGGGAGTCTCACTCGATACACTTCTGCTTAATGGAGAATTGCTTTTCATTGTTTTACTTTTTTAAAATTCTGATTAATTGTGATAATAAGTAAACACCTAAACAAACTCCAGGCCAGCAAATTCATTTCGCACATCAGTATCTAAGCAGCAGTGTTCCTATTATATTTCAGTGCTTGGCCTTACATGAGACATCCCTGTTTGCTTGGTTTTTGTCCCCGCTGTCAATGCTCTAAAAATGTACTTTATGATCAAGAAAGCAAATGTTTAAAGTGGCTTATTAGCTTGATAGCTCTGACATGACACAGGACAAGCAAAAGCTCAGTGATTTGATCTTGGGAGGACACACAAATTCCTTTGAGGTTGTGTCAGGAAGGGCATCTGGCATAAAAATGTGCCTGTTCAAATATGTGGAGCTACCTGCTGTGGTGGCCTCGTGTGAATAAGGGAGCAGCCTGAAGAAAGATCATAAGTATGACTCATATGCCATGAAGCAGGAAACCACTGTCCATACCACACAAGCACAATTACAACATCACATAATGTTTTTTATAGATTTAGTTAATGAGCGTTTGGTGCACTTAAAGCTGTACAATGTGGATTTCATTTCATATGCATATATGCGCCGTGCGGGCTGAATTTTAACACACGCCTTGTTTTGTATTTGTCAGTGTTAAAGAAACAATCAGTAGAGGCGCATGTTTTTCCTCCACACTGTTTTATTGCTGCTTTTGCTCAATGCCTGTCTGGCCTTGCTCAAAAACACAATTATGAGCATGTGAGTAATACAAATGAAGCTTCATGTTTCCTTTAAGTAAAAATATCAAGAATATGTGCTTTTATTTTCTGTACCTTAATCATTATAAGGTACAGAGTCTTTTCCCTTATGGTATATGCAACATGTATATGAACGTGTCAAATTTCAGGCTGTCTGATTGCTATGTTGACTGAAAGGACCGTCAGGCAGAACACGGGGCTCAGACAGCTCACGGTGAAACAGAGCCCGAGATGCCGCCGGCGGTGGAGCTCCTCTCGCTCTGATCCCCGACTAACCGAGCAAAACACTGACAATCTCAATCTGCATCTGATCTCATGATGTGACCGTGTCCAATCGCAGTGGGGTGGATGATAGCAAATTCACTATGGTCAGGAGCCTCTTCAAAGGTTTCCATGGCTACATTATCACAAACATACTGTTAGTTTCTTTTTCTTTTTTCCCTCTCAGACAAATCCCCCAAAAATAACAGCACCATCACCATTCAAGTCATACCCTAACCCTGCCTGCCTTGTAACTGCTTCAAATCTTTTGCTAATTAACTACTTGTGAGCAGCAAAAGAAACACTTAAAAGATTATTTAAATTATGTGTCAAGATAGCTGACTAGAATACCTGTTATACCACATATCAATACTGTTATGACTTTGCATTGTGTCCTTGATACTACACAGTAGACTTTAGCAAAGACTCAACGTACATGAAACCTTTTTATCATGACTGATAGGATCACGCTCAGTCTTTTTGACAGGGGTGCGGCACGGTGAAATACAGAGACAGGCTGCTGAGGAAATTGCTGGGTTACCTCTTCCTCCTGCCTCCTTTTCTGGGCTCATTTCTGCCTTATTTTACATTTTCTTTTCCCAGTGCTTAAAAACCTGTCAGCATCGTGTAAACACTACTAATGGCCACGGCTGAAAAAGACAGTCACAGCATTAAATGAAAGGCATAAAATAATTATTTAATTCCATAAAGTACAGATGTTTCTGATCTTTAGAGAAATGTTTTTGAAAAATCCTTCAAGCACATGAAACTCTGGAAAATAAAAATTTCTATTTACCTTTACATATTTACAGCCAACAAGATGTCTATAAATTCTGTTCATTTGTATAATACAGTCCTCAGTTCTACTGAAAGAGGAACTTATCAGTAACATAATAGCTATATTTGTTGCTATATATTTAAATGAATATAGCAACACAAGAAATCTGGCAGTGACTACAAAAATAATTTCTACCGGTGACTGAAGCTGCACAGTAACTATATAGAGATATAGACTTTTATACCATTGGACTATATTTGCTTACAGCTGGGAAATGTTTTACAGACTATTTGGTTATGGCTAATAATTCCTAACAAACTAACGTACTTTATCACATTAATGCATGAATCCCCTCTATTGGCAGACAGCAGACCTGAGACTTCTAACGAAACCTTGACGTGAACGGCCCATCACAATCTTTGATGGATAAGTAATTTAAATAAATTAAATTCTGTAAATCATCAAACTGAATCCCTCAGCCCTGCCTGAAAGGGCTATCTGTGTCTTCGTACAAGTAATAACCACGCGGCTATTTGCCAGCGTGTTCTGTCAAAGCCAGCGGAGGCTTTTGAGTCCCTAGTTACATGAGCTTCAACGCAGTTACTCGTCATAGATTCACAGATGCCAAAGAAACCCATGTAGAAGAGATGAACGGGGCATAATGCAAACCAAATAATAGTTGTGCACGGACGCGTGTTTTTGTTCCCCCAGCAGGAGATGTATTTATCAGAATCTGCAGCTGGGTCAGTCAATGAAAAGGCAGCTCGTCGTCTCACACAGAGAGACGCTGCTTTACCCCTGTGGTGACTAAGCTCAGTGAGAAAATCATATTTCTTCCAGACAGTTATTACAGTGACAATTAGACCAAAGAAATCAGGACATCTCTTTCAAAATGAAGGTGGAAATCTGTCATGTTTTCTTAATTTTAATGAATCAGCTTTTACTGAGTGTTGCTTTTTTCTGCTCTAATTAAGTGACACACAAGGCTGACATAACACATACATAAACTGCCAGCAGCTGGGCAGCAGCATGCTGAAATGAAACTTCCTTACAGCTTTTCCTGGCAGCGAGTTATGTGACACTGTGATCAATGCATGGATGCAGGAACTTAAGCGTTGCAGCAACTGAACATCTGGCAGTGTGCCATTGGACTAAGCAGCATCTGGCTTTGTGTTTCCATAGGAAGTAGTTCCAGCAGCATAAAGAGAGACCTTATCTGACTCAGGCTCTAACACTGGTGTAAAATCAATGCTGCACATTTCATTTCCTGCACAAATCATAACAAAAGCAAAAGAAATCGATGCATATTACCACCCAGCTTCAGTTCCCACAGACAAAGTTAATGCAGGATAAAATTCCTGCCAGCTTCTTTCATGACTGAGTGCAGGTGTCGCTGCACAGCTTTGAGGCAGAAGCTTATGTGACAACTTTGCTGTACAGTGTGTTTACTGAGCTGCAGAGTTTAAAATCAGCAAAGTGTGTACTAGGGGGCTGCAGACTTGCTGATGACGTACAAGTTTAGAATATAATGCAGTGCGATTTATGGATTTGGATGAAGCTGCTGGTCAAGTCTGACAATAAAGAAATAAACAAATAAATCTTGTCCAAATATGACGTTTATCATGCTGCTGCAACATCTACACTGATTTTCAGTAGATTCACTTCACTTTGTAACACAGATTTCACACAAACATCATACAGATATCTGAGAGGATAACAATAATAATAATAATAAATTAGTGACAGTGATAAAATCATAGGTTCTGGTCATCCCGTAATATCATCTAATTATGTATCTGCGTTGGCTTTGATAAAAGAGATAATTAAAACACAGGATGCCTTTTGAGCTGTGCTGGAAATACATAAAAAGTGGGGAAGACAGAGATTCAAAAATGACTCACCTCTAGCGGTATCTGTGATTCAAATCTTTTCCACCTCAGATGGACTGGATGGTGCCTCTGTGGAGCATCAGATCGGTGGGTTTACGCAACGTGAGAGTGGAGATGCTGAGCTGTGAGAGAGAGGGAGCGGGCGAGAGAGAAAGAGAGAAGGAGAAGAAGAGAGAGACAGGGGAAGGAAGAGAGAGCGAGGGAGAGAGAGGAGGGATAAGGAACTCCCTCTTTAGCTCTGACAGTGTTGACACGACACGCAGCCACTTTCAGCGATTTCCAGCCTGCTCTCGCTCACAGCGGGCTGGTGGCAGCAGCAGCCAGCAGCACTGAGCTTCCCACATGCTGATGAAGATCGTGTATGTGAGAAGCTCCATCTTTCAGTGCTTACTGTAGATGTGACTTGATGTAGGTCAGCAGTGCTGTGATAATGAAATGAAGTTGATATTTCAATGCAACTTCTGAATGATTTTTAGTGCTGTTGTTGGGTTAAACTTCAAGTCAATGCAAGTGCATACTGTATCCTTCTGGGAGGGGGTTTAGAGTCCAAATCAGTGCACATACACCTCCTCTCTCCTGTAGGAACAGACCTGCACTGCAGCTATGTTACTGAAGCAAAAGAAGCAAACAAAATACTAAATGCATGTTTCTGTGGGCTTTTAGTTTGATCTGCGATTTGTCTAACTTGAGGTTCAATCTTTTAATCTACTGCATATATTGTACAAGTTGTTTTATACTTTAGGATTTTCCATTTTCTGTTATTTTATTGCTTTTCCACTTTAGATTGCAAAAATAGCTGAGAGAAGTGTTGCTACCCATGGAAATGCTTCAAGACATGAAGGCAGCGATAATTACATGGGTTTATATAGAGACGTGATTTGATTGGTACCTCCTACAGAAGCCGTTCTTGTTTGAAAACAAAGAAACTGATCTTCTTTTGAAACAGTACCTACAGATGGAAGCAAGCAGACCATATTTATTCATATGGGACTTTTCAAAAACAAGATCAACAAACTTTTTCAAAAGCCAGTACACAATGTACAAAACTAAAAACCAATACAGAATGTACACATTAAGAAAAGTAACAAAAGAAATAACATGGAGGAATTTTTTTTAAAAAAAATTTTTTTGCAGTAAAAATATGCATTAAAGGACCTGAGATGGTCAGTCCAGTGGGGTACCTTTAGGACCACTGAGCTCGCCTGCAGCCCTAACCACAACGCTGATATGATTAAGTGGTTAAGGATTTGGATGTCTGTGGAATGTATTCAAGCTTCTCATGTGATGCCATGCACACATTGCTTGAAACTGCGGTCATGCTGTTTTAGGCACAGTGACTGGGGGTTGTCATCCATCCTGACACAAAATACAGATAAGCATCCAAAGTTTAGTAGACTTTCAGATCTTGTTCTTGTTTTTAATTTGAAGGGTTGTTGATAAAAAAATGAAAGAGATCATGTGGCAAGGATTCAGGGTTCATAGTTCTGAGTATCAGGCCTTGACAGGCTTGGAACTGCATTTCATCCGGTGGCGTTGTAGATCCTGTTAAAAATCGATGGAATTATGAACACAGAAAAGTACCATCAGACTTTGATCCACCCTGTACATCTGCAAATCTTCTGATCCAATGTCAATAATTAATGGCAGTGTTTTCTCCTCTATTGATACAGTGGGGCAAAAAAGTATTTAGTCAGCCACCGATTGTGCAAGTTCCCCACTTAAAATGATGACAGAGGTCAGTAATTTGCACCAGAGGTACACTTCAACTGTGAGAGACAGAATGTGAAAAAAAAATCCATGAATCCACATGGTAGGATTTGTAAAGAATTTATTCGTAAATTAGGGTGGAAAATAAGTATTTGGTCACCTCAAACATGGAAAATCTCTGGCTCTCACAGACCTGTAACATCTTCTGTAAGAAGCTTTTCTGTCCCCCACTCGTTACCTGTATGAATGGCACCTGTTTGAACTCATCATCTGTATAAAAGACACCTGTCCACAGCCTCAAACAGTCAGACTCCAAACTCCGCCATGGCCAAGACCAAAGAGCTTTCGAAGGACACCAGGAAAAGTATTGTAGACCTGCACCAGACTGGGAAGAGTGAATCTACAATAGGCAAGCAGCTTGGTGTGAAAAAATCAACTGTGGGAGCAATCATCAGAAAATGGAAGACATACAAGACCACTGATAATCTCCCTCGATCTGGGGCTCCACGCAAGATCTCATCCCGTGGGGTCAAAATGATCATGAGAACGGTGAGCAAAGATCCCAGAACCACACGGGGGGACCTGGTGAATGACCTGCAGAGAGCTGGGACCAAAGTAACAAAGGTCACCATCAGTAACACACTACAACGGCAGGGAATCAAATCCCGCAGTGCCAGACGTGTTCCGCTGCTGAAGCCAGTGCATGTCCAGGCCCGTCTGAAGTTTGCCAGAGAGCACATGGATGATACAGCAGAGGATTGGGAGAATGTCATGTGGTCAGATGAAACCAAAGTAGAACTTTTTGGTATAAACTCAACTCGTCGTGTTTGGAGGAAGAAGAATACTGAGTTGCATCCCAAGAACACCATACCTACTGTGAAGCATGGGGGTGGAAACATCATGCTATGGGGCTGTTTTTCTGCCAAGGGGACAGGACGACTGATCCGTGTTAAGGACAGAATGAATGGGGCCATGTATCGTGAGATTTTGAGCCAAAACCACCTTCCATCAGTGAGAACTTTGAAGATGAAACGAGGCTGGGTCTTCCAACATGACAATGATCCAAAACACACCGCCCGGGCAACAAAGGAGTGGCTCCGTAAGAAGCATTTGAAAGTCCTGGAGTGGCCTAGCCAGTCTCCAGACCTCAACCCCATAGAAAATCTGTGGCGGGAGTTGAAAGTCCGTGTTGCTCGGCGACAGCCCCAAAACATCACTGCTCTTGAGAAGATCTGCATGGAGGAATGGGCCAAAATACCAGCTACTGTGTGTGCAAACCTGGTAAAGACCGATAGTAAACATTTGACCTCTGTTATTGCCAACAAAGGTTATGTTACAAAGTATTGAGTTGTATTTTTGTTATTGACCAAATACTTATTTTCCACCCTGATTTACGAATAAATTCTTTACAAATCCTACCATGTGGATTCATGGATTTTTTTTTCACATTCTGTCTCTCACAGTTGAAGTGTACCTCTGGTGCAAATTACTGACCTCTGTCATCATTTTAGGTGGGGGAACTTGCACAATCGGTGGCTGACTAAATACTTTTTTGCCCCACTGTATGCTGTTAGTGATTACAATGAAATGGTTAGAGCTTAACTGATATTGAAGTTCAATCAAGAAATTAAATGTTGTGCTTTAAGTCATGACGATCAATATTTAGAACACAGCTTTTAATACAGTGAGGAATCCCTCCAACAGAAAAAGGCTTTACTCTTCAACCACTGGTCATTTCTAATCCAGAATAAATATGAAAACAAACTATGAGTTTATACTATGACTAAATCTGTACTGGTACACTTTATCGTCCTTAACCATCCTTCACACACACACACACACACACACACACACACACACACACACACACACACACACTCATTCACCCAATCACAAACACATTCATACAGCCTTTTTATCCATGCCTAAAGCGGCTTTTTGCTTGCAATCATAAGGAAATGTTGCCGATGTGCTGGTTTTCAGTCAGGCTTGATAACATAGTTTAAGTGTACAGGATTCTCTACAGTCGTGTTCTGAATGTGCAAAAGGTTTCAGAGACAGGCAGAAGTCTTGTTTAGTTTGTAGTCAATTATTTTGTTTTTTGGCCATTATTTGTACAGTGTTCTCAAATAAATATTAAAAATTACTGTAGAGAAAAATCAATATCATTATCAACAAACACATTCTTTATGTAAGTTCAAGGTGTATATAAATTAAAATAAGTGAAAGAACAGGTGAAACATGCACATTTAAAGAAGTTATTTCCCCCAAAAAAGACAGAATAGATTGATATTAGACAGAACTGTCAACTCATTTCCTTTCAAACCTGGTCTCAGGCAAATGCAAAACAGAACAGTAAATCAAGCCAATACGTGCAGCAGGGATTACAGCAGGGAATAGCAAGAGTAGCTACTCAAGAGCAATACAGATTACCTGAGAGCAAGGCTGCATTAAAGTGCAGCACTTATTAATTAGTTATTTTATTTTTGTGTTTGAAAACAAGTTCACCATGAACTGATGTAGATCAGATACAAAAAGCGACAAAAATATCACAGAATACAGGATAATTGAAACGTCAATGAAGCGGCTTTCTACTGGGAAAATACACCAAAATGCAAAACCTCATCCCGTGGTTTAGTTTTTTGTACACGGTAATCAGGAAGAGGAAACAGACTGTCCTTGGCAATACCAATGTGGAGAAATGACAGTGCAATAAATAAAATCTCTGTTCTTTTTTGTCCCTTTGATGGTGGTGTACTGCATAAAAAATAAACAGCAGCCCATTGAGTCATTCGACATCCCAATTAAAGTATATGGTTTTGTAGAACAGACATCACCTTTGTCGGCTTGCATTGGTGACTAAATCTAAAATTCTGCCAATTTAAATAATGATTGATTGTATTTGTTTTTTGGGTTATTTTTTCCCTCCTTGCACATGTCCCAGCATGCATGCAGGTAAATATGAGTACAAAGAAGCAAGCATATCGATTCGAGGTCTATTCCAGGAAGGTCACATTTTTTTCTGTATATGATTATTTAACTTTGTTCACTTGTATTTACATTTCTATTTATTTTATTTTGCTTTTTTGCATGTTGTTTTTATCCGATTGTTCCTTATCAGATCCACTCCTGCATGTGATGGGGACATTAGCATTTCCTTATGAATGACCTGCATGACACTGCTCAAATATTACAGAGCTAAAAATATGCTTTATCATGTGGCTGAATGCAGTTTCTTCGAACGCTGTATTCTGTAAATCAAGAAATATATTACAGACGTTTACAAAGCAGTGCAAACAGCCTCAGGTCTTCTGCCAGAGTATGGGGCTTTTTTTCCCCCTTCAACAAAAAGTCCCTTGAAGATGTATAACTGTGACCAAAAATACCAAGAAAAAGTCTCACTGAAGGATTATATGATGCAGAGACACATTTAGTGTTGTAAAAGCATGTGCTACATGATTTCTTTGACTGACTGAGCTTTTTCTTTGAAAACTATTTTAGTAAGTGCAGCAGATTGGCTGCTCTCACTGATTAGAAATTGTGCTTTCTGGTAATTAATGTTATTGAACTCCAGTCAAATTTTGCTTAACTTAAGATAAGAGATAAGATAAGATAGAACTTTATTAATCCCTCGGGTGGGTTCCTCTGGGAAATTCGACTTCCAAAAAAAGCACAGCAACGACCAAAGTTACAGTTACAGAACTGTTATATATATATATATACACACACACACACACACACACACACATATATAAATACAGAGACAAATATAAATAAAATATACAAAGGGGATAAATAGAATAAATAGGAATAAAAAATAAAAATACAAGTGAATTGCACATTTCAAGTATTGAGTCTATTGCACTGTTGACTATTTACAAAAAGTATTGCACAAGGTATTGTACAGTGAAGTGAAGAGGCACTACAGCTTAGTTGTTCCCCCCTCCTTTGTCCTCCTGTTTCCCCTCCCTCTCCCCTCCAGAGAGGAGTTAAACAGTCTGATGGCGTGTGGGACAAAGGAGTTTTTAAGTCTGTTAGTTCTTGTCTTGGGGAGAAGCAACCTGTCACTGAACAGACTCTTCTGGTTGTTTATGGCCGTGTGCAGAGGATGCCCAGCATTGTCCATAATGTCCATCAGTTTCTTTAATGTCCTTTTCTCTGCCACTGTCACCAGAGTGTCCAGCTTCATGCCGACCACAGAGCTAGCCCTCCTGATCAGTTTCTCCAGCCTGGATGAGTCCTTCTTTGCTGTGCTGCTCCCCCAGCACACCACAGCATAGAAAAGTACTCCAGCAACCACCGACTGGTAAAACATCCTCAGGAGCTTCCTGCAGATGTTAAAAGACCTCAGCCTCCTGAGGAAGTACAGTCGGCTTTGGGCTTTTTTATACAGGTGCTCTGTGTTGCATGACCAGTCCAGTTTATTGTCCATCCACAGCCCGAGGTACTTGTACTTGTTGACCACCTCCACCTCCTCCCCCTCTATCTGAACTGGCAGTGGACCTTCTCTGGACCTCCCGAAGTCCACAACCAGTTCCTTAGTCTTTGAGGTGTTGAGTTGCAGGTGGTTTGTGTGACTCCATGCGACAAAGTTCCTCACCAGACTTCTGTACTCCTCTTCCTGATCATCCCAGATACACCCCATGATGGCCGTGTCATCTGCAAACTTCTGAATATGGCATAATTCAGAGTTGTAGCAGAAGTCAGAGGTGTACAGGGTGAAGAGAAGAGGGGACAGCACAGTTCCCTGTGGTGCTCCTGTGCTGCTGACCACTGTGTCAGACGTGATGTCCTTCAGCCTGACGTACTGTGGTCTGTCGGTGAGGTAGTCGGAGATCCAAGCCACCAGGCAGGGGTCCACCTCCATCCTGTTCAGTTTTTCTTGAAGCATACAGGGCCGGATGGTATTAAAGGCACTGGAAAAGTCAAGAAACAGGATCCTGACCATGCCTTTTCCCCCATCCAGGTGTGAGTGGGCTCTGTGTAGGAGGTACAGGATGGCATCCTCCACTCCGACACCCACCTTGTATGCAAACTGTAGTGGGTCCTGGGCATGTTGTACCTGTGGTCGGAGGAGGTTGAGGAAGAGCCGCTCTAGAGTCTTCATAAGATGTGACGTCAGTGCCACCGGTCGGAAGTCATTCAGCTCATTGGGCCGGTTCTTTTTGGGGACCGGGACGATGCAGGATGTCTTCCATAGGGCGGGCACTCTCCCCAGTCGCAGACTGAGGTTGAAGACTCGTTGTAGCGGCTCCCCAAGTTCAGCAGCACACGCCTTAAGCATCCTAGGACACACCTTGTCTGGGCCTGCTGCCTTTCTGGGGCGAAGCTTCCTCAGTTGCCTCCTGACCTGATCCACTGTGACACTGGGAGATGTTTGGGAGGAGGGGAGGGGGGGAGATGTCTTGCTGCTGAGAGAGGGATTGGAGGAGGGGGGTGTCATGGTGTCAGGAAGGGGGGGAAGCGAGGGAGGCAGGAGAGTGGGGAGAGGACTCTGTAGTGAAGGTGAGGGTGAGGGTGGGGGGGTTGTGGGCTTGTTCGAACACCACAAGTTACAACTCCAATGCACCTATAACAATAATGGATGACTGATCCGTCTTCTTCCCCCAATGTGTTGGCACTGAATCCTCTCCACTTCAACCAAATTCTGTTCAATTTGGATTAGCGGCTAATAGAAAACACCCTGACTGCAGTAATTATGGCATTTTCTATAAGATATTCTATAATTGATACATGTATATTTGTGCATACATGTATCACTCTGCTAAATCCATTAAATTGAAGATGTATTCGAGGGGGTTTCTAAGGTGGCTTCATTAACCATGTTTTAGCATTTCCATACTAATTTGGTTAAGGAGATATGCATGCAAAGCCTACCAATGAGCTGTTTACTTTTTAAACTATTAAGCTCCAAAGGAGCACTATAGGGCAATTTAATTATCTAACAGTGCAGAAGAGAGATGTAAATTTTTTCACTCTGTCTTTTCAAGTGGTGAGTCATCAAACTTTTTCTTCTCTTTGGATTTTGTTTCACAGCAACAAAGCAAATGTCAGCGCTTCTACCTTTTTCAGCATGAAAAACATCAAAACTGTGTTAATACTTGAAACGTGCTCGTGGACGGTCTTTAACACTGGCATGTCAGAAGCATCCTTTATGTAAACAACTTCCTCATCATCCACAATTAACCAGAGCTCCTTAAACATGACGGCTTTCATCGAACCATTCAGCATGTTGGGTTTAATCCATGAATACTTAGATACAAAAGCCTTTACCTTATGAAATACTGTGGATTCTACACTATTTAAATAAAAGAAGGTCACAAGCAAGCCAGAGAACCCCAGAGATTTACTCACTATCTCACCGAGCCTTTCCTGTGTGATCCTTCTAATCTACTTGCACTTCAACGTTTGAAATGGTAAAATTATTATTTTAAGTTTGATTTTTTCTGACTTTATTGCTTCTTACAAAGTGGACTCCATACTACTTGAAGGATACAGGAAACGCTGACTGGTCAAACTGTTCAACTCCACCACCCGGGGTTGTTCTGAGTGGAGTTTGCATGTTCTCCCCACGTGCACGGGTTCTCTTCAGGTACTGCAGCTCCCCAATCTGAAGACATGCAGTTAGTGGGGTTAGGTTAATTGGTAACTAAATTGCCCATAGGAGTGAATGCGAGTGAAAATGATTGTGTCTCTTTGTGTTAGTCCTGTAACCTTGGCGACCTGTCCAGGGCAAGCCCTATGATAGCTGGGATAGACTCCAGCCATCCTGCGACCCCGATAAGCACGAGTGGAAGAGAATAGATGTATGGATTTCTTATTGCTTTGTCTGAAATGCTAATGTAACACATAGGGGGGCTAAAGCAGTCACACCAGAATGTCCTGCTAAACAGAAAGATTCTTTAAAATACAAGGGGGAGCAAGCGAGTCAGATACCCAGGGCACAGAGATGAAGCAGGTCTGATCATAAACAGTTTATTACTAGGCCAGGGAGCACAAATAAAAACACCCTTAAAATGTACGTAATAAAATCTACTAAAACTAAATAAAATAAAAATTCTAAAACCCGTAAAACTACCATTTTCTACATTCACAAAAAAACCCTGCTATAATTATGCCACATGTTCATTATGGGTCCATCAGCAGGCCAGGAATTCCTTCCTTAGAGCAGAGTCCAGGCCAGCCTCGTCTTCGGCAGACAAGGAAGAGGCTCCCATCTTCTTGTCCTTCCACTGGCACATCACATCCCTGCCCAGCTTGCGTTCTGCACCCGAACCCATCATTCGACCACCGCCACAGCTCCCCTTGTGTCGGTGTCCTGTAAAATAACAAATAGGGGCCAGAACAATGGTCCCAGAAGCGGCCCTGGCTCATGGCCATGGCGACCCTCTCCCAACCCAGCTGCACCCAGTAAACAACAGTAGAGAGGTAAACCTCTACCTTGCTGCCAAGCACACGCGTTGTCTCCTACTGTTGCCGTTCCATGAGGTCAGGACTGGGTCGCCGTGTCACACTGGCCATTTAGCATTCACCGTCCAGTCACCTTACACAGCTGATAGGCCACCTCTGGACACACCCATGCCTCAGCAGGTGGTCCCTATCAGCTAATTTGTCCCATGTGTAGCCAGTCCACAGTGGATTAAAAACTATGTCACATAAAACACTAAAAACCATGCAATAGAAACAGAATAAAACCATGCAAATAAAACGACACTCATAAATAAACACTAAAAATCAGAATAAAAACAATATACAAGATAAATACAAATTTCCACTGTGTGACACTAAGACAGTTTGAAATCTTGATCGTGTTTTGGATTTGGGTCCAGGTTTTGAAAATCACATCACTGCAGGAACTTAAAAACGTATTGAAAATTGAAACATCCCTATATTAAACCGGAGCTGAGGAACTAGTTAATCCTTTCATCTTAATGAAATCTTTATCAACTTAGACTACAGCAACGTCCTATTAGCTGTACTGTCAAAATATGGTGCTGGAGTCAGAGTTTGTCTATGTCCAAGAAATCTAACATTTCACACCACTACTCAGGTTACTTCATAGGCCCATTTTTAGTATGCTATAAATCACTTAATGGTTTGGGCCCCGAGTACATCTCCCTCTCATTGGTTTATTGATTTTGTGACGTGCATTGATTTTATGTTTGCCCATGTTTTTATCTTCATATTCGTTTCTTTTTTTAATTTAGCAACACTGAGTTTATGTTGAGCAGTGTTGAGTGACACTGAACGTTAAAATAAGAAATGTTCCATTTACTTTACTTCCCTTTTTCTGGGCTGTGTTCCACTTTAGTTCACTTTATTCTGGTGGTAAAAGCGTCTATGGAGAAAACAAAGACAAATGCCTGGAATCACTCCTCTGCCACATTCTCACTGTGCTTTAGCTGATTTACTGGGCTTTGTAGCGCCGCTGCCTTTCTTCAGCTCCAGTACTCAGATGAAAGCATTGCATTTGTTGAAACAATGGCTGTTTGGAGCATGCTGAGCACAGAATTAACAGCAGATTAGGAGTTATCTTTTCAAGACTAATTTGACATGTCCCTTCTTTTCCACATTTTTCTTCAGAACCTCTCTGAGGAGCAAAAGTTGTATGTAAGTTGACGGAGGATTTTTCTATGTTTAAACGATATGTTTAGCAAATCGATTTTACTTACATTTCCTTTTTTGTACCAATGATCTGAAGAGACTGACATTACTGTTATGTGTACAAGGTAAGCTGAGTTTGGAAACATGACAACAACCCATAAATTAACAGCCTGCAACCTGATCCCAGGTGCCAGTAGGAGAAATATTTGGAAACTTTGCACAGAAAACATATAAGTCAAAGAATTCAGGGGAAACAGAGAAGTACAAAGAATATTGATGTATAGGCTTAGGCTTGAAGAAGAATAAATTAAAGTAATGAATAATTAATTTTCTTCACAATGCTTGTTTCCTGAAAGCTTCCTCTGTAAAGGCATCAATTAGGAGTTAAAGGTTCATTTGTCAGACTACAGTGGAAAGTGATAAAAAGAAAGCTGCTTTCATTAACTCCACAGCTCATCACATTCTCCACTCCCAGCTCGCCGCTCCTGTGGCCATGAACATTTTAAAAGTGAGCACCACGACTGGTTGGAGTGAAGGAAGGAAGACAGGATAAAAGACATGTAATGATTCAATGCAGAGAGGTTTATGAACACATAGAAATACTCAGTGCATCATGGGAATCCCCCGGCATCCCACACCTATTGCAGTGTAACTAAGGGAGGATTCAGGGTCCCCTAATCCAGCCCTAACTATATGCTTTAGCAAAAAGGAAGGTTTGAAGCCTAATCTTAAAAGTAGAGATACAGGGAGTGCAGAATTATTAGGCAAATGAGTATTTTGTCCACATCATCCTCTTCATGCATGTTGTCTTACTCCAAGCTGTATAGGCTCGAAAGCCTACTACCAATTAAGCATATTAGGTGATGTGCATCTCTGTAATGAGAAGGGGTGTGGTCTAATGACATCAACACCCTATATCAGGTGTGCATAATTATTAGGCAACGTCCTTTCCTTTGGCAAAATGGGTCAAAAGAAGGACTTGACAGGCTCAGAAAAGTCAAAAATAGTGAGATATCTTGCAGAGGGATGCAGCAGTCTCAAAATTGCAAAGCTTCTGAAGCGTGATCATCGAACAATCAAGCGTTTCATTCAAAACAGTCAACAGGGTCGCAAGAAGCGTGTGGAAAAACCAAGGCGCAAAATAACTGCCCATGAACTGAGAAAAGTCAAGCGTGCAGCTGCCAAGATGCCACTTGCCACCAGTTTGGCCATATTTCAGAGCTGCAACATCACTGGAGTGCCCAAAAGCACAAGGTGTGCAATACTCAGAGACATGGCCAAGGTAAGAAAGGCTGAAAGACGACCACCACTGAACAAGACACACAAGCTGAAACGTCAAGACTGGGCCAAGAAATATCTCAAGACTGGTTTTTCTAAGGTTTTATGGACTGATGAAATGAGAGCGAGTGAGAGATGGATGGGCCCGTGGCTGGATTGGTAAAGGGCAGAGAGCTCCAGTCCGACTCAGACGCCAGCAAGGTGGAGGTGGAGTACTGGTTTGGGCTGGTATCATCAAAGATGAGCTTGTGGGGCCTTTTCGGGTTGAGGATGGAGTCAAGCTCAACTCCCAGTCCTACTGCCAGTTTCTGGAAGACACCTTCTTCAAGCAGTGGTACAGGAAGAAGTCTGCATCCTTTAAGAAAAACACAATTTTCATGCAGGACAATGCTCCATCACACGCGTCCAAGTACTCCACAGCGTGGCTGGCAAGAAAGGGTATAAAAGAAGAAAAACTAATGACATGGCCTCCTTGTTCACCTGATCTGAACCCCATTGAGAACCTGTGGTCCATCATCAAATGTGAGATTTACAAGGAGGGAAAACAGTACACCTCTCTGAACAGTGTCTGGGAGGCTGTGGTTGCTGCTGCACGCAATGTTGATGGTGAACAGATCAAAACACTGACAGAATCCATGGATGGCAGGCTTTTGAGTGTCCTTGCAAAGAAAGGTGGCTATATTGGTCGCTGATTTGTTTTTGTTTTGTTTTTGAATGTCAGAAATGTATATTTGTGAATGTGGAGATGTTATATTGGTTTCACTGGTAAAAATAAATAATTGAAATGGGTATATATTTGTTTTTTGTTAAGTTGCCTAATAATTATGCACAGTAATAGTCACCTGCACACACAGATATCCCCCTAAAATAGCTAAAACTAAAAACAAACTAAAAACTACTTCCAAGATAGAGCTGGGTGTCATCTGCATAGCAGTGAAAATGTATGCTATGTCTTCTAATGATGCTGCCTAAGGGAAGCATGTATAATGTAAACAGAATTGGTCCTAGCACTGAACCCTGTGGAACTCCATAATTAACCTTAGTGTGTGAAGAGGACTCTCCACCCATATGGAAAAGATGTATATAAATCTTATAAAGTTTGTATCTGTCTTGTGTGAAACTTGTGTGAAAAGCATACAAGAGTGAAAACAGATATAAGATCCCTAGAAAAATTATATAAATGAAACTTGTATGTTTTGGATACTTACTAAAACAATATATGAAAGTGGCCACTTTCATGAGTAAATCATATAAGCCTTATATGAGTCACTATATGAAGTAGGCCACATCTGATGCAAGTCTTTTATAAGTTTTTTCTATTTCTTTTCCATATGGGCATTTACATGAACAAACTGGCGTCTATTAGATAGATATGATACAAACCACTGCAGTGCAGTACCTGTAATACCTACAGCATGTTCTAATCGCTCTAATAGGATATTATGGTCAACAGTATCGAATGCTGCACTAAGGTCTAGCAGGACAAGCACAGAGATGAGTCCACTGTCAGAGGCCATAAGAAGATCATTTGTAACCTTCACTAAAGCTGTTTCTGTGCTGTGATGAGCTCTGAAACCTGACTGAAACTCTTCAAATAAACCATTCCTCTGCAGATGATCTGTTAGCTGTTTGACAGCTACTCTTTCAAGGATTTTGGAAATGAAAGGAAGGTTGGAGATTGGCCTATAATTAGCTAAGACTGCTGGGTCTAGAGATGTTTTTTGAGTAAAGGTTTAACTACAGCCAGCTTGAAGGCCTGTGGTACATAGCCGATTATTAGAGATAGGTTGATCATATTTAAGATCGAAGAATTAATTAATGGCAGGACTTCTTTGAGCAGATTTGTAGGAATGGGGTCTAAAAGACACGTTGATGGTTTGGAGGAAGTAATTATTGAAGTTAACTAAGATCAATTGGCGGAAAAGACTCTAAATTAATATCAATGGTACTAAAGGTAGCTGTAGATAATATTACATCTGTGAGATGATTATGAGTGAATTTCTTTCAAATTGCTAAAGGCATTGAAGATGACAACAGTGGGTGAATTATATTCTTAAGGTTATTTACAGCACTTCCAGGAAGACATCTACTGTGATAAAGTCTACTCCCCAAAGCTGTGTAATCCATTATTGTAAATGTAAATGTTATCAGGAAATGATCAGACAGGAGAGGGTTTTCAGGAAACACTGTTAAATGTTCAGTTTCTATGTCATATGTTAAAACAAGATCTAGAGTGTGATTAAAGTGGTGGGTGGGTTCTTTTACATTTTGAATGAAGCCAATTGAGTCTAATAACAGATTAAATGCAGTGCTGAGGCTGTCATTTTAACATCCATTTACGTGGATGTTAAAATCACCCACAATAATTATTTTATCTGAGCTGAGAACTAAATCAGATAAAAAGTCTGAGAAATCAGACAGAAACTCTGTGTAAGGCCCAGGTGGACGATAGATGATAACAAGTAAGACTGGTTTCTGAGTTTCACAGCTGGGTTGGACAAGGCTAAGCATCAGGCTTTCAGATGAATTAAAAGTCTGTCTTTGTCTTTCATTAATTAATAGGCTGGTGTGAAAAATTGCTGCCACACTGCCCCCTCGGCCTGTGCTTCGAGATTTCTGGTAGTTAGAATGACTCGGGGGTGTTGATTCATTTAAACTAACATAATCATCCTGCTGCAACCAGGTTTCTGTAAGGCAGAGTAAATCAATTTGTTGATCAATTATTAAGTCATGTACTAACAGAGACTTGGAGGAGAGAGACCTAATATTTAATAATCCACATTTCACTGTTTTACTCTTTGGTTCAGTGCGGATCCTGTATTGTTCTTTCTTTGTGATTTTTTATGTTTGAGTCACTTTTTGCTGGTTTTTAGTTTGTTCTTTGTCTGTTTGGGAGCTGACACAGTCTCTATGGAGATGGGGTTTTGGGGGTTTTGGAGGAGAGGAGCTGCAGAGAGGCACCACTCAGACAGCCAGCAATTTAAGGAGAGCATGCAACTAAACATGTTACTCCTGGTCTGATTGGGGAGGGGACCAGAGAAAACTACAAAGTCCCCCATTGTTTTGCCAAAGTTACACACCGATTCAATATTGATTTTAATGACCTCTGACCTCTAACCAGCTGTCATTACATGAATCATAATTTTACTGAATTTAAGTTTACCCTTAGCCAGCAGTTTTAAATTTCCCTCAATGTCGCCTGCTCTGGCCCCTAGAAGACGATTGACTATGGTTGCTGGTGTCTCTACCCATGTCTCAGATCAGAATTGAAAAGTACATGTCATATCAAGTACAAATGGATTGTTCAGTTATGATTGTACATAAAATCATGTGTTTTTAATGAAAGAGTTGTGCTATACATCTATTAATACAGCAATAATGTATGTCCATCTGCAATATTTATCTTTAAAAACATTTAAAATAAAAAAAACTCTGCTGCTACTGTAGGACCATTTCATCACGTCATATACACTTTTTTTCAATTTAAATATAATAAATGTAAGAAAATTTTGTGGCTCCAACACTGTGGTTGAATGACACAAATTAAAGTATGATACGATTTTGTTTCACAGTCTCAGCTCTATAACACTTCCTGTTTCATCATTTAAATCTGGTAACCAACACACAACAACAGAAAAGATTTGGCCCTGTTTCAATATCCTTGATGAAAGAAGGCAAATTAAAGTGCTCTTTGATATTTGGGCACTTTTTCTAAATGGAAAAAAAAAACAGTTTCAGACCTGGTACAGCAGGTACAAGTCAGCATCGGCGTAACTTTGTGCTGAACACTGGTGGGGTCAAGTTCTCTGTCTAAATAAATAAATTGGGTAAATTCCCAGATGATTAAACATGCAACTATTTTGCTGGTAAGACCTGAAATGAGTAAAAAAAAAAATCAACGGCCTATTTATGCAAGATCATTCATAATTTTATGGGGGGTTATATTGGTTGGGTCTGATTATTGGGGGGGGGGGGGTCATAACCCCCCTAACCCCTGGAAACTACGCCCCTGCAACTCAGTGACTGATTTGTCAAGTTTTTCTTTTTCTGGTAGCATGAGACAGTCCGCTAAATCCAGGTTGTACAGGTTGTACTCCAGGATGGCGTATTCATATGTACTGCTGCAAGAAGGTTTTTTGTGTGTTGCACCACAATTACAAGAATGTGGTAGAGGTACCAAGAGCAGTGCTGTTGCACGAGGGGAGCAGGACAGGGATGTAGAAGGGCATCAATTCAGCCACAAGATCAGTATCTTTTGTGTGAGTAGAAAAGGATCATACACTGCAAGAGTCCCTCCAGCAGGCAACTTGTGCGCATATTTCTGACCAAACTGTCAGAAACAGACTCCGTGAGGGTTGCATAAGTTCGCAACACCCCTCAGTGGGACCTGAGGTCACACTGTGCAAATCGATGGGCATTCTCCAGAAAACATGAGAACTAACAGCTCCACCACTGGTGCCCCATTCTTGTCACAGATGAAAGCAAGTTTGGACAAATTTTTGGAATCAGGGGAAGTCTGACAGCAAGGCACTTCACCTCTTTTGAACCTTTGCAGGGATTTATCTTGAAATGGCATCTGCTGAATTAGATATATTTTTAAAAAATTAAGTAAAAAAATTGGGGAAGTGAGACTTGCAAGCTGCTGTCCAATATGTACACTGGTAATACGCCTTATTTTTGTGTAGCCCTTGATGATGGGCTATTTTTTGGGTAACTTTTTAGGATTTTCATTCTCACTGAAACAGCTATGACAGTAATGATTTTTGAACATCCTCAACATGTTTATGGTACAAACTCTTGGCACTAAAAAGTCATAAAATCAATATTATTTGCAGGCAGCTAAAAAAGTAACTGCATCACTTCTTTAGCTTCAGCTCAGTCTCTTCTTAAAATCATGAGTTTGAAGAGTATGTTTAATAGCTTATTAATGAGCTTTTATTCACCTACACGTCTGTTAAATATATACAGTCTGATTGCTCATAAAGATTTAGTGGAGTAAAGCCAGTGTGGTATACTGGTACAGAGCTTGAGTTTGTAGTACTGCTCACTGCTCTGACTCTGATTGGTCCTTTTTTCCTCCTTCAGAATTAGATATTATTGTTATAACTACAACAATTTTACAATCCTTCAGCTTCCACGGTGCTTATCTCAACATAAACATTTATACTGGTTGCTCTTGTAAGGTCCATTTGTTCTTCTTCACCTTGTTCAAACTATAAATGGCTAATTTTCCTCCTCAAAAATGATTATTATAATTATTGCATAAATGATTCCCTTGTTACTTCCTATAGGATCTCCATCCAAGCGTCATCAGTGGCCTCTCAAAGAAGAGATTTGACAGTTAGCTATTATGGACATTGCCCTTCCTACACTACTTGTCTCAGTATTAAATTGATATACAAAATCTGATTGGTTGCAGAAGAAATATGTGTGGTTAAGTTTGAATGTGAGGAGCTCAAAATTACTTCTGCTGCGGTTTTCAATAATTAGTTGTAAGGACAGAAACATGGCACTGAGCAAAACAAGCCTCTGTAAAAAAAACAAACCCAAAAAAACAATAATGTTTGTGTGAAAAGCCTTGTTTAGTCCTCCTGAAATAATTGAAGCCAGACATAATGAGTATCACAGCTAATGTGTACTGCAGGTGTTATTCTTTCAGTGTCAGCCCGACTACGCTAAAGGTTAAGCTGTTACAATTTAGGAAGGGGGCTCATGCTGATGTTTCGGTGATTTATTCCAACAATAACAGGCAGTTTAATTTTGTAGTGTTTCTCTGCTAATGTGAAAACAGTCTAACTTCATCTGCGATCTCAGTAAGCACATTCTTAATCAATGTATGGCTTCCATCCCTAGTTTCCCCGTATTCAACTTAATATTGAATTCAATAAATTATGGCCCACATTGCAGGATGAGAGAGCAAGGTGCAGGGGATTTTGTAAAAGATGCCTTTCTGGTGATTGACAGGTATGCATTATATAAATGTGCAGTGTCCCTCGGTTTCTCAGTCTTATTTACCTCTTGCTCATGACATGTAGTTTCAAAACACCCAGATGGTGATGGCAAACGTCCCCAGCTAAAGCCTTTAAAACTAACTAATGGGTGATGTCACAGGAGCCACATCAGAAACTATCTTGGAATTCCTCCTCTTTTCCTCCTGCCTGACAGCTTCTTCTTCAGCCACCTTTGTCCAAACCATCTCAGCCATGTCTCTTTAACTTTGTCTCCAAACTGCTGAAGGTGACACCTTTGTCATTCACTGTGTTTTCTGGAGACACATCTTTGACCAAACAGAATGCGATCGTGTTTGGTCAGATAGATGGATAAACAGACTTTACAGGCTCGCTTTTCTGGATGTCCGAGTTAATGTTGGAGGATTCACACATCACAGTTTTTCTTATACCTCGTGCTTTATTGATACTGAAGTTTGCTCTTGATTAGCATCACTTGCACTAAATCTGAAGCAAACAACAGATGATCTGCACCTTCTGTGTCAAAATTTTGAATTTAGTTGTGATCTGTCTTTTAATGTAGTATTTCTCATCCAGACTAATCCCGGAAACGTCAAGCTGTGATTCAGCTGTGATTGGCACTTGCGCGCCCATGGCTGATTTAGTGAACACTTGATTTGTTTTTGCTTTGCGTTTTAAGTGATGGAGCATTCATTTGAAATATCATTCAATTATGCTCATTTAATTGGAGGACACAAGAATCGTGATCAAGATTACAATTTGATTAATTGTGCATTTCTGTGCCATTTCTTTCAATTTCTTTGTTGTTCTTGGAAAAATGCCAAGAATAACAAAGTTAAACAAGCATAAAATTATATGCTTGTTTAACTTTGTTTTAACTTGTTTAATTATATATTATATTTTCAACAATAAGTCGATTCCCAAAGAGCAATTACCTGAAAACTTGGCATATTTTGGCATCGTGTGATGTGTCTTCAAAAATATTTTAGGAAACTGGACATGTGGTGGACAAAAGATGTCATATGTTTAAGTAGAACTGGAATAAAGATCAGTAGCAACCAGGTGTTATGCAAAAATTTCTGAATTATTGGTTAAATCATTGTCAGCATGCACAGAGGAGGACAGGAGAGAAGTACAACAGTGAGCCATCTGTAAAACATGGTGGAGGCTTTGTCATGGTTTGGCACTGAATTTCACTCAGCGGTGTTGGGGATGTTGTTAAAATGAATGGAATTATAAACATATGAAAGTACTGTCAGATTTTCATCCACCATTCAATACCATTTGGAAAGCATTTGATTGGTAAACGGCTTCATTTTTCACCGTGACAATGATCTCAAACACATGTGAAAGCAGTGAAAGCATACCTACTGTCAGTCAATGATTGGCCTCCTAAGAGCCTGGACCTCAACTTTAGTGATACAATGGGATCATTTGATATTGAATTAAACAATATCAACATTTAAAGAAGAGCTTTGGATCTCCTTTAAGAATTAAATTCAAAATCTTGCTCCTAACATACAAGGTCTTGAATAATCAGGGCCCGTCTTATCTTAATGACCTTGTAGTACCATATCACCCCATTAGAGCACTTCGCTCTCACACTGCAGGCTTACTTGTTTTTCCTAGAGTATTTAAAAGTAGAATGGGAGGCAGAGCCTTCAGTTTTCAGGCTCCTCTTCTAAAGAAACAGCTTCCAGTTTGGATTCAGGAGACAGACACTATCTCTACTTTTACAATTAGGCTTCAAACTTTCCGTTTTGCTGGGTTGGGCTGGATCAGGTGACCCTGAATCCTCCCTTAGATACACCGCAATAGGTGTGAGCTGCTGGGGGATTCCCATGATGCATTGAGTATTTCTTCTTCAGTCACCTTTCTCACTCACTATGTGTCAATAGACTCTGCACTGAATCATATCTGTTATTAATCTCTGGCTCTCTTCCACAGCATGTCTTTTATCCTTTCTTCCTTCTCTCTCCCCAACCGGTCGCAGCAGACGGCCGCCCCTCCCTGAGCCTGGTTCTGCAGGAGGTTTCTTCCTGTTAAAAGGGAGTTTTTCCTTCCCACTGTCACCAAAGTGCTTGCTCATAGGGGATCATATGATTGTTGGGTTTTTCACTGTATGTATTATAGTAGGGTGTACCTTACAATATAAAGTGCCTTGAGGTGACTGTTGTTGTGATTTAGCACTGTATAAATAAAATTGAATTGAATGGCATAGCAGGCTGGAGAACTTCTCCTGAAGAGTATGTGAAGAAATGACAAGAGTGGTGCCTAAGAGAGTTCTCTTTGTGTCTCTCTCTGTGTTGGAGAATAAATGTGGTCATAGCAAATATTGCTTTGAAGCTTATATAAATTCCTTTCTCTTTAAAATCCTTTCCCAATTTCCTAGCAAACTATAAACAGATAAAGGGTGATTGAAGACTTGTGCACATACTGTATATAGAGAGAAATGCAAACGAAAGATAAATCAGAAAATGGGGCATGTAATGGGGGCAGCATGGGGTGTCAGTATGCCCCATCAAGACATTTTTCTAACCAAAGATGTTGGTGGTTCACTGAGAGTATTTTGGCTAAACGTGAATGACTTCATCATGGGTTACTGACTTTCAAGATTGTTAGAACTGTGCAAACTCTGTCTTTTTTTTCATAATAAAACTTAATTTATTTTTACTAATTATGACTGAAGTCTTGGTCATTTACCCACAGTTTTTAAAAAAAATCACTCACTAAAAGAAGAGATTAAATCAAATAACAAAGTATATATTGATTAATAATACATTCATTAATATCTGTCATTAAGGTCCATCAGATTTGTAAAGTGCTCCTGCACATTTCTATTCCTTCTTCTGGTTAACTCCCAGCCCACTCCTCTACCCTCCTGTTGTGCAGTCTAATCACCTGATGTACAAAAGCCTTTCTGTGGAGAAGCCCTGAGACAGCAGTGAATGTACTGAATGTACTCCTCCTCTGTGTGTATGAAGGCAGAGTGCAGAGGATGGGTGGTATTGTCCATAATTGACCTAAATCTGGACAGTGTTGTCTGCACTGCCTCCACAGGGTCCAGCCTGTCTTTTGGGTTTTTTATTCAGCTGGTGTATGTTCCTCTTGTTAATACTGCTCCCCCAGCAGACAGCAAAATAGAGAAGCATGGTAGAAACCATCAACTGATAAAGCATTTCGTTAGCTTCATAGCATAATTGCCTAAGTCATTTGACTAAGTCAATGACTTAGGCACTTATGCTATGAAGCTAACGATTTGTAGCAGCTTTACTCAAAGTAAAGCCTGGGCTGTTTCCTTCCTGTAGACAAGGTTAGTCTTAAGAGTTCAGTCCTGTTTATTGTCAAACAGGAGTCCTAGCTACTTATAGGACGTGACTGTTTTAAAAGCCAGCAGCTACACGCTAGTGATGTGCGGATCGATCCTGAAATATCGATTCCTCCGATACCAACCATTTATGTTCTAGAATCGATTCTCACATTAAAATATCGATATTTTAGTAATTTAGAGTAAATTTGTAGTTTATCATTAACAGGAACACAGTGGAAAGAAACTATATCATTCGGATTGTCTACATTCAAAGGAACTACTTTCTCTTCCGCCTTTCATAGTCATGTGCGAAATACGGCTGCATAAATGTCTCGCAGCCGCTGGCGCGCGCACTCACAACAATGGCTGAGCTTAGTTGGAGTCATGTGCAGACTTATTTTACCTCCACAAACAGTTGAGACGTGGTTTGCGATACATGTGGCAAAAAAGTGCTCCAAGAGTGAGGTGTTTGTGGCCATACTAGGGAGACATTCAAAAGGGCTGTTGGAGGGGGCCTTTGCCCACACCACTTCCAGCCCGAGATTCCCTCAGAGCAATGGTGAGGCTGAAAGAGCAGTGAGAACAGTAAAGAGCTTTCCACAGAAAGAAGGAGACCCATATCTCCCTCTCATGGCATATCGCACCACACCACTTGCCAATGGACATAGCCCTGCAGAGCTTCTGATGGGGAGGAAACTTTGTACCACAGTTCCCATACTTCCATCCTGCCTCAACCCAGGCTGGACAAACATCACTAAACTGAGAGAGAGAGAGAAGGGAAGGCGAGAGAAAAACAGTGGAAATGGTTTAACAACAGACACAGAGCACAAGACCTCACTGGACTACACCCAGGAGATCAAGTTTGGATCACAGACATGAAAACAAATGGGACTATATCAGGCAGAGCAGATACACCACGGTCTTACCTTGTTGAGACCCCGAGGGGGCTTCTACGTCGAAACAGGAGCCATCTCATCAAACTTAAGACTGAACCAACTGAACAACAAATCCCTGTCCTGCCAGAGAACAGCAGCCGCCCTGTTTCAAACCAGGTTCAGCAGTCTCTTACACCACCAAGTAACCAGACTACTGAAAGAAATAGTAAATGGACTGATTCTTATATAGCACTTTTCTACTCTCCTGGAGTACTCAAAGCGCTCTATACAACATGCCTCATTCACCCATTCACACAAGCACTTCTAAACACAAGTGCAACTAATAAACATTCACACACATTCACACTCTGATGAACGCATCGGAGGGCAATTTGGGGTTAATATCTTGCCCAAGGATATTTGGCATGCAGCCAGGAATCAAACCACCAACCTTCCAATCAGTAGCTACCGTACCGTTTGCTGTCACATTTTATTTGTAGTGTGAACAAGCAGACAAAAACATCGGATTTGATCAAAAAATCGGAATTGAGCATTAAGACCTGCAGTGTGAACGTAGCCAAAGAGAGCCAGGGACAACAACGTCACATTAGAAAGGTATAGTAATCATCCACAACTATTTTCAGTTGCGGATGATAAAGGATTCAGAAACTTTATTCATGCAGGCCTATATAACAAAGAATGTGCATCTTCTTTTTGTTTTCATATTTTAATTTATATTTAATTGTGTTGTGGTTTGCAGTGTTTTGTGTTGTTTCACTTTAAATTTGTTTAAAAGGAAAAGCTAAAAATTTAAATAGTTAAAAGTTTAAAATGTAACTAGTTGGTTTTTGTATTATATGATTTATTTATTACATTTTATGTGGAGTGAATAAATAATAGTATATTTACAGTGGCCCCTAGAGACAAAGCACGTACAAACCCCAAAACATGTAAAAACTCCAAAGCACGTACAAAACACAACAGAAGTGCTCCAGGATGCTAGGGGCAGTGATGAGCTTTTGTTACCTAGTGGCTACACAAGCCAGGAAGTACCAACGACCGGATTTGGTGTGTGGTAGTAACAGGTAAATGAACTTTTTTTAAAAATTATCATTATTATTATTTGAATATATATGAGTGCTTATGTATAAATACACAAACAATACACATATGCTTTCAGTTGTATAATTTAAGCGATCCAGGTAGCTGTTTTGGAAGTTCAGTTGACGCTAGAAATGTGTTTTGGAGTTTGTATGTGCTTTGTTTCTAGGGGCCACCGTATATATTCAGTGTTGGGAAGGTTACTTTTAAAATGTATTCCACTACAGATTACAGATTACATGCCCCAAAATGTATTTTGTAACGTATTCCATTACGTTACTCAATGAGAGTAATGTATTCTGAATACTTTGGATTACTTAATATATTATCATGCTTTTTACAACTACATGAATGTACTATTGCTGTGTGATTTATTACTATTACGGAAGGTCCGCGGCTCCGAACCGTAGTAAAGGGACCTCTGGCTAATACTCAGTTCGAGTTGGGCTCATAGCCGAAAACTAGCTTTACTTTGTTGTCTGGGTCAACTTTTCTAGCCAGAGACAGAGAGAGGCGTTGAAAGACTGCTCCAACGGAACTTATTGTTTCGGAGGAAAACACGAACACAGCGTACAGTCGAGCCTTAATAGCTTACTTACAACTGGGCTCGTCAGGCACTCTTCTTGGCTGCAGTGTTTATTATTATATTTACATGCTTCCAGCTCCCGTTTCTGCTCGATGACAGCTTGTACTTTTCCACTCTCCTTCTTCTTCCTCCTCGCTCACAGACACATAACGTGTCGCAGTCCATTCTCCTTGCAGCACGGACTACACTGCCCACGAGGCTACATTCTTTAGGGCTATGCCTGTAGCATTCTGCCTATTAGCTTAGCACAACAACAACAACAACAAAAAGGCCTCTCTCACCCAGGAAACACACAGTCGCAGAGAGAGCGTCACCCTGTAACCACGGCAACCGTAACGCTGCTGCCCCGCCTGGAACAACGGCACATAACTGTCAAACAAAACCCAAACAGTCCTGACCCGCAACAATATGAAGCAGGAAAATACCACCGTGTAATCCATTTATTTCAACAAAGTAACTGTATTCTAAATACCACCGTTTTAAACGGTAACTGTAACGGAATACAGTTACTCATATTTTGTATTTTAAATACGTAACGGCGGTACATGTATTCCGTTACTCCCCAACACTGTATATATTTATATATAAACATGTATAAATAAGCACAGCAGGAAGGTCACAGGTCCGAGGAGGAAAATTATCACACAGGAGAGGGAATTACTCACAAGTCACAAAACACTTAAGCACAGATTCACGGGAGCTGAGAGGATCACTAACGTGTCTCGCACCAACAGTGGACAGGCAATGACAGCTCATTGCGAACAGGTGTGTGGGGCCAATGGCGGGAGCCCGCAGTGAGCTCCGCCCAGGCAGAGAGGAGAGAGAGGGAGAGAAAGAATACAAAACACATGTAGCCTTGCGGGGCCGGCAACTCTGGGTGTCAGTTGTCTGCCTCATAACCCTTAATTCCACTGAAAATCACTTGTAGTGTGTTTTTATGCGTTTGCTTTTTGTTTTTTATCTGAGCCAACCATTACACTATAGTGCCCATACACTGTGGCCCTTTCCCCATTTGTACCTAATGGAAAAGGGGCTTTATATACTGCATATCTACAAGGATTGTTTAATATTTCCACTGATTCCATGAACATATTTCTACATGCTTTGATACATAACTAGTAATAAGCTTCCAAGATCAGCCTTTTGCACGTGCCATACACCTTTTCATCTCTAAGGATTTCCCTAATTTCTTCAGTTACCAGGAAATATTTACAGTTCATTTAGCTTCATTCGTGTAGCTTTAAAAGGCATTCCATTTACATAACACCACGCTTACATAACACTGCGTTATCTCGAGTTAAATGTGACTGCAGACAGGAGCTTGGTGTCAGCTTGTCATACAGCTGCTGGTGGTGGTTTGGTGGGCCAGTCCCTGAGTGCAGTAATCTTTCTGTGCATGCATGACTTAGTTCAAGCTCTTCTATTAAAGTACAGTGGCACTAAAGTCTTCAGTAGTGATGTGCGATACCACTGATTTTCTTTCCGATCCGATACCAAGTAATATTCAGGGTGGTATCGGCGATACTGATCCGATACCAATACTTTGTACAAAAACTTATTTTATTTATTGTATCTCAAATTATAGCATCATAATGATTCCAGGACAACAGATTATTTGTTCTTATCACTTAATAATGCAGGGTTCATCATATAGAAATAAAAAAAATGAAGTTGTGCTATTTGAACAGCTTGCCTGCCTGCAGCACTAAAGGACTCCGTGAGAGACGTCTGTCTCGCCCTAGCAGCACCTGTCCCTCTCCTCCTCTTCAGTTCACCTCAACATACGCTCGTCATATTCTGTGATATGATTTACTCTGAGGTGTTTGACAAGGTTAGTGATGTTGCCACAACCATACATGCCAACCCTCCCGATTTTTCCGAGAGAATACCGAATTTCAGTGCCCTCCCGAAAATCTCCCGGAGCCACCATTCTCCCGAATTTCGCCCGATTTTCTAAGACAACAAAATTGAAAAATCATATTGCAGAATTCATAGCGTGGCCCAGCCAATTCCAGTTTCCAACAATGGCAGCAGCAACTTAGTTTTAATATTGCTCTTATTTCTCTTTTTGGGTCGCAAAAAAACTTTTAACATATTTTCAGGTGAGAATGTAGCTGTGTAAACTTCAAATATCTGAGCCGACCGACACATCGTCTTCAAACCCCCCCGGTCTTTCGCTACTCGGGTTAAACATGATATATAAGTCACTTTGATAACTTAAAAATGTTATTGTTTGGCTTTTTCAGTGTTTCATTTGTTCGTGAGTAAATCGGTTTGGCTGAGATTAAAGTTATTAGATTTGATTAAATTAAATTTGACTTTATTAATCCTTCGGAAGGGTTCCTCCGGGGTTTTCACACAGCTGAATAAACGTCAAACAGAAAATGGTTAAACAGAAGTGTGAGACGGTCGAGAGTTTACGTCAGTGCCCGGTTATATTTTAGAGAGCAAGGAGCAGACAGCAGTTTCACTCCACCGAGGGAGCTCGTGACGTACTACCCGGCTTTCTTTAGACCGCGAAGGCCGGGTCCTCAGGTGGAAGCAGCCTCTGAATTTGGACACCCCTGCTGTTTCCGGGCCGGCCAATAATAACGGTGACATTTAACGTATTTTATCCGATAAATAAACCCTGTAAAATGTATTTCCCCCCCCCCCCCAAACGCCCTTTTGAATGTCTCCCTAGTATGGCCACAACACCTCACTCTAGGAGCACTTTTTTGCCACATGTATTGCAAACCACGTCTCAGCTGTGTGTGGAGGTAAAATACGTCCGCACATGACTTCAATTACGCTCAGCCATTGTTGTGAGTGCGCACGCCAAGGGGCTGCGAGACATTTATACAGCCGTATTTCGCACATGACTATGAAAGGCGGAAGAGGAAGTAGTTCCTTTGAATGTAGACAATCCGAATGTTATAGTTTCTTTCCACTGTGTTCCTGTTAATGATAAACTACAAATTTACTCTAAATTACTAAAATATCGATATTTTAATGTGAGAATCGATTCTAGAACATAAATGATTGGTATCGGAGGAATCGATATTTCAGGATTGATCCGCACATCACTAGTCTTCAGGTCTTTGATACATGCTGGTTGTTTTCTGTAAAGCGTACAGATACAGTGAGGTTCATAATTTTTTTTCATCATCTTTGATGGATTTTCTTTCCCTGTTCCTTAAGGACGTGTCTTTTAGGCTGTCTAGCCCGGATAAATTCGAAAACTGCGTTTTGTGTTTGGTTCTTTGCTAAGTTGTCTGTTATATGTTATCAAAACACTTGTTCATTTTTTTTTTAGTTTAGCTTGAATTATTCATAAGTCAGTAAAAAAAAGAAGCTCAAAAACAATATTTTTGAAAAACCTTCAGAAAACCTGGAGAACCACTTTAAAAATTACAAAAAGTCTGGAAGTCTGACTAATTTGAAGCAAAATATAAATAAACAAGAGTCGGGGCAAGACTTTTGGTATGTGTGTCACACAGTGGAAATTTGTATTTATCTTGTATATTGTTTTTATTCTGATTTTTAGTGTTTATTTATGAGTGTTTTATTTGCATGGTTTTATTCTGTTTCTATTGCATGGTTTTTAGTGTTTTATGTGACATGGTTTTTATCCACTGTGGACTGGCTGCACATGGGACAAATTAGCTGATAGGGACCACCTGCTGAGGCATGGGTGTGTCCAGAGGTGGCCTATCAGCTGTGTAAAGACCTTTTAAATACAGGCTAGCTGAGCACTGAAGGAGAGAGGCTGGAAGGTTAATGCGAGATGGCCAGTGTGATGCGGCGACCAAGTCCTGACCTCATGGAACGGCAACAGTAAGAGACAACGCGTGTGATTGGCAGCAGGGCAGAGGTTTACCTCTGCCTGCATTTGTGAGTAGGGTCTCTACTGTTGTTTACTGGGTGCAGCTGGATTGGGAGAGGGTCACCATGGCCATGAGCCAGGGCCGCTTCTGGGACCATTGTTCTGGCCCCTATTTGTTATGTTGCAGGACACCGACGCAAGGGGAGCTGTGGCGGTGGTCGCATCATGGATTCGGGTGCAGAACGCAAGCCGGGCTGGGAAGTGATGGGCCAGCGGAAGGACAAGAAGATGGGTGGCTCTTTCTTGTCTGCTGAAGACGGGGCTGGCGTGGACTCTGCTCTAAAGGAGGAATTCCTGGCCTGCTGATGGACCCATAATGAACATGTGGCCTAATTATAGCAAGGGGGGGGGGGGGGGGGTTTAGTGAATGTAGAAAATGGTAGTTTTACGGGTTTTAGAATTGTTTTTAGTAGAGAGCAAACATTTTATTACGTACATTTTAAGGGTGTTTTATTTGTGCTCCCTGGCCTAGTAATAAACTGTTTCTGATCAGACCTGCTTCCCCTCTGTGCCCGTGGTATCTGACTCGCTTGCTCCCCCTTGTATTTTAAAGAATCTTTCTTTTTAGCGTGACATGTGTTTCTTACGTGCTAAGTAAATGGACTGATTCTTATATAGCACTTCTCTCCCAGAGTACTCAAAATGCTTATACATGTCATTTTCACTCTTTTGCATCTATGATTTTAAGTGTTTGCTACCTAAAATTGACACACATTCATATGCCCATGGATGCATCGGATTCGCAGACTAGAGGGAGCCAGGGATTGAACCACCAACCTTTCAAACAATAGATGACATGCTCTACCTCTGGAGCTACAGTCACGCCATAAGCTGTTCTTGCATTTTAGTGTCATTTCTGCTAAACTATTCTCTTCTTTCATTATTTGATACTGTCCTGTATTGTATCCTGCTCCTTCATAAGTTGTAATCATGTGTTGTCTTTTAGATTAACACATTTATTTAACCAGGCCCGTGTGCTCACATGCTTGATTATTTTTTTTTTTTTCTTTTCTGCCTGACCCGTTTGGTTCTTTTGCCATCAGAATTATTGTCTAAAGGCGAGGAAAGATGCCCAACGGATTTACTTTACCAAATTGACCATCCCAGCCTTGCCATAATGGTCTATTTGATTCATCTTTTTTTATTTTTTTATTTAATTTTTACTTGCTAGATACGGGACAGACTTGAATGAGGAAAAGAAAAGGGAGAAAGGAAGAGGGGGGGAAAAACAGTGGAGAAGAGGGACGGGGATAAAGAGCAAAAAAAAAACCAAAAACCAACTAAATAAGTACATGCTTGATTTCTGCAGTAGGATGAGTTGCAGCTTTTTGTTCTCTCTTTAAAACTTATAATAAGAAGTTTTGGAATAGCAAATTTTGCTGGTTCACATTTTCACAGTTCTTTATGGCATGACTAAATCTTGTATTTATGTGTGGCTAGCAAGGAGCCTAATGCCATAAAACAACAAAATGAAAATGTCAACGTTATTTGGATGCAAACACATTCCCTCTCAAGTAATCTAGTGTTGCAAAATGATTAAATACTAAAAATATTTGTAGAACTGCTACTTTGGCACCATACCTCATAACATTTTATCATTTGTAAATTGTTTTTATCATTTGGTTGTGGTTGTGGAGTTGATGGTTAACACCAAGGAGTAATCAGCAATGGTGTGGAAAGAACAAAGTAAATGATGACATAAAAGACATAGTTTGTTTAATGTTTTGTGGTCATAAGGGATTAACTGGAAAACTTGACACTGGAAATACTATAGTGAACTTTATTTTTCCTCTGTATATCTTGGGTAGTTAACTGACAGCGGTACTGTCAGTCAGCTGTCAGTTGCAAGTGTATCAAGTATATCAGGGTTAGTGTGCCTTCTAATTGGTAATTAGCAGGTCGTTGCTGGCAGAAATATATGCCTAAAGAGCCCAAATCTAAATCAAAATATTCCTGAAGGTGTTTCAGAGGGCTGACTAACAAAACAAAAACATCTCCATTTAGTATTGATTGCTGCAGCATGGCCAGGAATAGCAGAGGGAACATATTAACATTTACACACTGTTCTATTGCCAAAAGCATTATTCATTACTCTCTATGACAGCATTCTAGCTGGTATTGTTTACACCTCATGAGTGTGACTGTCTGTCAGTGCATCATCATGGCTAAATGTTGTTCTGTTGTTCTGACAGTTATATAAAGTGAACAACAGCAAACTGGACAAATGAGTGTGGTTCCTGGAATGGCTCAGCCAATGAACATGCAGTCTTTGGTAATGTCTTTGATATGCTGTGATGGTAGTGACTCTCAAAGGAGAGCCAATGAGAATCAAAAGGAATCAAATCAAATCGATACGTGATATGGATAATGGAATCGGGCTCACTAAATTCTTATCAATTCCTTTATTTCCTTATTCATAATTTGGCCTTATTTTGTAGCAACATGAAGTGGATACCTTGCTGTCCGACAATCCACCATGAACTCACATGGAAAGCAATCGTCTGCTAACCTGACAACAGTGTGACTGAATTTTAGAAATAAAAAGGGTCATTCGCAGGGCTGACTGTGTCCAGTAGTCAGACATGTATAGTAGTCAGCTATATAGTCTTGGTGCACTTCTTTTAGCCCTGCAGTGTCCAGCAGAGGCGGTGTAGCTTTGAAAATAGCGTTTCCCTCCTGCTTCCTCTATCACTCGTATTTTTGCAGACCTGACAAACACCTGCTTGAACCTTAGCTACACTTTCTCAGTATCGCATCCTACGACTTTCACAGCTATCATTTGTGCACACTAGCAGAACAACCGAAAAAACAAAAAATGCAATTATGCAATCCTCCCAAAAAAATCCAATGTCTTTTGATTAAAACCAAAATTATTAAAAATACTGTGCTGCAAAAGCATACAAAACAAATACATAGATCCAAACAATTCTACTATGTGACATCAACGTAATGACAGACCAATGACAGACAGCATCCAAAAGGTTTGGCATGGCAACTGGAAACCAAACCATTTGCTCATAATGATACCAGCAAGACACTATGAATGGTAATGATACCAGATAGAGGTCTAAAGAGAGGACACAAAGGGCTAATGGAACAGCCGGGCATTCTGAGTACCCAGTGTCATAGTTTCCCCTCTCAGGTTAAATACAGGTGCTCTTCAGCACGGTCCCTCTCTTGAGAACTCTGCGTTCACTAGAAGGTAATTGATCTGGCCCAATAAGTGGTGCTTGAAATCAGGCTTCTGCAGATGATGAATGAACACAGATGTTCTAGATGCTCTATAAAAACATACTTCACAGGAAGCAGGTCTCTTATATCTCAGGCTGGTGAAATGAGCCTTATGGAAGCTGAGGGCAAAATCCGTGATAGTAAATCTTGAAGCTAGAAAGACCTGCCTGTAGTCTTGGTATGTATCCTGGAGCTGTTCTGAATGTTCCTAGACTTAGTTAGTATTTCAGTTGTTACATGACTCACCAGCTCACTTTACCGATCAATCAACATGACTCTTGCTTCACTTACTGCCTCTAGGACAAAAAGTTAGTGTCTGGACCTTGACAAATTCGTGAGAAGTTTCTTTATACTTATTAACATTCACCGGGTTACGAGGCCAACTACGTTGTTTATGGCTGTAGTTTAGCAACATGCTGAACAAGTATATGTGTCACACACATCTTTAGGTAACCTGAATTCCTTCTGCTCTTCAGTCTCACCAGTATTGACTTTAAAGGCTCTCTGACACTTCAGATGCTTTGTAGGTATAATCTACTTTGTCATTATCAGAAAAATCAGGAGAAGTGGAGGACTGAGCATAGTTCTCAGAATGCTATACCCAGAGGACTGCAGCATTGATTAGGAAAAGAAAAGCTCATTTATTTTCAGTGCTTGAATTAAAAGAATACATGTTCCTGGTATATTTCTATGAACTCTTGTAGAACACGTGTCATGGTCCTGAGTCCGTGACTCAGTGATTTTGTGTTTGGTGTATTTATTGTTGTTATTATTATTATTTTCATTATTATGTGTGGGCTGTTTTGGGATGGTTTGTGTTTTGGGATTTTGGATGCTGGGTTTCTGGGTTTGTGCCCCCTCTGTTGGTCCCTGGTGTTAGTGTTCCCCTGTCTCATCAGGTTAATCAGGTCCAGCTGTGTCTCCAACCTGTGTGTGATTTTCCCAGTGTCTCTCTGTGTATCTGCCCACTCCGATTCGTGGTGATTCCAGGTTTGCTCTTTAGTTTTTCCCAGTTTAGGATTTCTTCAGTAACTGCTCATGCTTCATTGCCCGTTTTTGTCACTCTGCCACTCTGTAAATAAACTCTCACTCGTATCATCTGTCGCTTGCCTGCATTTTGGGTCCTTTCCTCCAACACCACACGGCTCGCCGCAGCAGCCGTATGTGAATGAGACAAGCATATTGTTGCTCAAACATTCTCTTCAGCCTGTAAAAGTAGGCCAAGCTGTAAAGTCTTTGTTTAATATTGTCTGCAACCTCCAAGTCTCCTCAGCTGCCATGTGGGAGCAGACTGACTAGTAAAACAATAAATATAACCTCAGGACTTTTAGCTCGGATCAGTCACTCAGAACCCTGCTGGAGATACAAAGTCACCCATACAGTTCATGCCGTGTGATGATGTTAGATGTGATTAGAATGAAGTAAAACTCATTAAACGTTACATAATTTCATAAATCAGTTAACTGTACTTTTGATAATCTGGCTGTGTTACTACTGTTGTTTTATCAGCTTGAAACTCTCCAGCCATTCTGACATCAGCGAGGGATTTTCACCCTAGAGAACTGATGCTTTTTTTTGGACCACGGAAGAGTTTCTAAATTATCTGCTTGTCAGGCACCAACACCCATATGGCAGGCAGAAATGAATGTTTTAGTTTGGCTTTCTACTCTTTACATAAGAGTTGGTTGTAAGTATGACTTACAATAACACAAAACATTACCCCATGTGTTGTTTGTTGTATCTTGGATTTTGCTCCAAAAACATGTAGAGGAGCCAAGCATTCATCTGGGTTATGTTGTTTATTGTTATTGTTTAATGAGTTCATCTAATTTAAAAAGTAGTTCTGCCAATTAATTTTTCAAACGCCCAAATTGTGTAACAGGTCCAGGAGGCCTGTCCGCAGCAGTGCTTTAAGACAGAGTTGAGCGAGTGGATGCTCCATCAAGTTCGTGTGATTAATGCTCCCTTGTTTGAGTTTGCCTCAGGTTAAGTTTACACATTTTAAGACCAAGGAAAGCAGGGAGATGTCCTCAACTTCAAAGCATCAGCTGCACTCCTTGCCAATTTCCTTCGGGGTCAACCTTCAGGATCAATAAAGTTTTATTGAATTGAATTGAAGTTTGCAAATGAAAAACATCATGTGATACGTACTTGAGATGGTCACAAGCTAAAAGTAGGTACAACACATGAACTGAATCAGTGAGGACATCAGCAGATGATGATGGTCTTTAATCTGGATATCTGGATTTTATGAGCTTAAGAGAATTTATATCAATCACTTTGTTTCAACGTGAAACCTACCCAGACAGCAATCACCCAAATTCATCATTGGGTTTGTTGTCTGCAAGTAAAGCAAAGACGACGGACAAAGAAGCAGCACTGTAGAAATTTGATGGTTACCTATCATATCCAAGAGGATTGCCAAGGGAACAGTACTTTTATATTTCAAGAAAGAATCCCTCTCACTGTGTTGAAGTAATTGGTAATAAATCCTTTCACTTTCACTCTGTTCAGACTGGATCTCACTGGATATATGAAACAGTGTCCATGTCTTTCCAGTTAAAAATTCAACATAATATGAAAGGCTTCAAGCTGCAGTCTCAAGTTTGGGTGAAAGTGAGATCAGCGAGGCCAGACTAAGAGAAATGGAAAACTAATTAGGTGTGACGACACACCACAGCACTCTTTGCACTCATTAAAGCAATGTTTTCCTCTACAGGCCTGGCTGCTTGGTCACTTTAATGGTGTGAACAGATAAATCAGAGATATTCTGTCACTGAAGATCCCAGCCCAGCTTGATCCTAATTAATATTAGTTCGGATTTACGAGGGACTTTTTGTTGTTTGTTATGTTTTTGAAATAGTCCAACAGTTGAGTAAAAAAGAAAACAATCTCCCACCGTGCAGCTATGTTGAAGGGAGGAACCGTCCACACTGACCAAACAACTTTTGGACCAGACAGTAAACTTGCTTTTTTGCAATTCACAAGAATCAGGTTTTTTTTTTGTTCATGTGCACAAATGACTGTGTTTATTTCATGTTAGTGAGCACAAATGTGTAAGTAATACATTACGATGGGAAATATGTTTTGTGTCATCATTGCCAAACAGGTTTTTTTTTAAAGATATGACAATCATTACATTTTAACCTAAACCACAGAAGATGTTAATGGCTAAATGTTACAAGGTGACGCCTTCCAGAGCTTTCTTCTATTAAAAGGGAGTTTTTTCTTCCTGTTGTTGCCAAAGTGCTTCCTCGTAGGGGGTCATCTGATTGTTGGGGTGTTCTCTGTATTATTGTAGGGTCTTTACATTACTATATAAAGCAATGGGATGCAAATGCTGTTGTCATTTGGCGCTATATAAATGCAATTGAATTGAATGTGTATAACTGAAACTCTAGCATCTTCAGCATTAAGGGCAAGAGAACTTACTCATCCACCAACCCTCAAACCTTAAATCTGGACTTCTTCTTGCCTTTTAATCAATACACACAAGAGTGGACTGATGGAAAATCATGTCCACGGACACAATATATTGCAATTTATGTGTCATATTGCAATTTGCTAACCCCTTTCCAATGTGAACATCAGTTAAAGGTCTGAATATATATTTACAAGAAGTAGGAAGTTAAAATAGATACTTGCTCAATTCAAAGTGTTTAGCTTTAGTTTACTCTGGCATGCCCATCTATTCCAGAATGTACTACAGAAAGCAGGTTTAGCAAGCGTATCCTGAGCTCTAACTTGACAAACCTTGAGAAAAGAAACTTCAGGTTTTAGATTCCAGCACGGCTGGCCTGATTTAGTTCAATCAACTCTGAGATAGGTGTGTGGGTGATGGCTATAAAAAGCTGTCATCAATAGAGCTCCTATGGCAACAGGCAAGGTAAAAAGTCCTCCTGTTTCAATCCACTGGAGGTAGAAGTTATCATATGAGCACATTTTCAGTAGAAGAGGAGGAAAGGTAACAAGACCTCAGTAATCTCTATAAAAGGACTTCTGCAGATTTTGTAGGCCAAGGACAACATTTTTGGTCATGGACGCTTTACGGATTCTGTTTCTAGTCTGTGTACACAGCAAAATCTCCAGTGTTAAATTAACACTAGAGAGTGTCTATATGGGTCCACACCTCTGAGTGTTAAATACAACACTGTTGAGTGTTAAATTAACACTTTTGACAGTGTTATATGTTTAAAAGTAACCTAGTCAGTTTTGAAGATTAACAATGGCTAACACTGAGCAGTGCTGATTTTCTAACACTGGAATATTTCTAACATTTTGAGTTGATTTTTGCAACCATTTTTAATCTCAAGGCAGTTACACTGGTTGACTAGTGGTAGGCAACCTGTCTCCAAACAATCATGGTGTGACTAGGACTGACTTCAATCACGCTCAGACAAGCCATTGAAAGTTTGCAACTGAATGCCATCAAATGTATAAATGCAGACAGATTGTCAACAGGTTGAAATCGAGCAGTGTCAGCACCACTGAACGCAACTGGTCTGTGACGCATCTCTTTACAGTAGGTGATTTGACTGCTTACTAACTAATTATGTTCTGGTTATATTCTAATATGAAACCAAGGTTGCTGAATGTTTATGTCACTTTGCAGTCAATCACTGCAGCAAATACATCAGTTATGTGTGGAAAGATTTCCCAAACTTACTACAGTTAATGGCTGTATTATGGCTCTAGAGGTTTACACCTCTAACTACTTAGCAAAGCATACCCAGTTTGATCCCAGGAGTAGCCACAAATCTCTTGGGGGTAAATCAGGAAGGGTATTTGGTGTGAAAATCTACCAAACTCAAAATATACAGAGCGATGGTGACACCTTGTGGAAAAGGGAGCAGCTTACTGTAGCTTTTAATTGTTGTATTATCCCAAACAGATTGAATGTAATTGTCAACATGACCCCACAAAACCACAGACTGATAACAGATTGAGTCCAGTATTGCCAATTTACTGGTTCCTATATGCGCTAAAGTTGCTTTGAAGATAGCAACTAATTGCAAGTAGTTGCAGACCTAGTCCCCATCTTTGAAGCAACCATTTTAGTCCTTTGCACATAGCCACAATACTTTTGGTGATGATGCCGTCTCCAGCCACTGCTCTGTGTGATTGTGGCAAAATAGATGCATCTTGTTAACCAAGCTATTAGCTAGCTAGCTTTAGCATTAGCTAGCTTTCACGATTTTTTGAAATATTTTTACAGCAAAGAGCTTTTCAGTGGATTTGAATTGTTCCAGAGAAGAAGTGCAGCTAAGGTAATAATAGATGAAGAGCCTGTCACTCTCCTATGGTCAACCACAGCACACCTTGGACCTTTCTTTTGATCCTTTTGTGATTGACAGGTGCAAGAACAAACTCTCAGCAGTGTGAGGTGGCTGCTGTGGAAAGAAAAGGTCTGCAATTATCAAAATAAGCGCTTGATGTAAAGAAAAGATTGCAGGTGCTGGTATTTTAAAATCCACTGATGCATCTTAGAAGCAGCTAGGTGCCAATTTAACACATATGGCAGGAAGCTCAAAATTACCGTGCAGGCTACTGTGATTGAAGAGTTGGCATAAGTCACTCAAGGCAAAGGCAGACAACAAGAACGACAGCAAAGGCAAAGTAAATGATAACATCTTGAAATTACAACATAAAAGAGGAGTGAGCTCATTTTGTAACTTGCAGCAGAAGCAGATAAATGCTTGTTTGTTCACTAAATAACTAACATCTGTTGTGAGACTTAATAGATTTACTGAGCCATCTTAGTTCAGTTTAGCATACTGAAATGTCTTATCTGTCTTGAGGTAACGTTAAAAACAAACCAAAAAGTGAAGCATCCCCATGATGCCCATTTAATTTTCAAGCATGATCACCCTGACATCACGCGGGTTTGACCCTGCGGGCGCTTTCTTTAAGCTGGAACATTCGAGCTAGAGCCGTTTTCATAGACCCACAGCATGCAGGGTACTCAGGGGAACTCCTGCTAGTGAGATTCTGGCCAGCTCAGGCCAGCTCACCACTCATCTATTATGTCACACGGCCCTGGAAACACTGAAAAATGAAATGGCAACAGACTGCAACGACTGACATACCATAAAAGTCCTCTACTTATGTGAAAAAATAAGTGCAGATCACAGACGTGACATCTGTGATCTGGTCCATTCAATACTGGCTTTTGTCCTTGCGTGTGTGTTCAGAATCTTTTAACAACATTATGTTCTGTAAATGATAATTGAGTTCTTAAAATGTTGAACTATTTGCCCACGCAGTCTTTCACAGAGTGGTGAGCTACTCCTCGTCTTTACTCTTGAATGACTCAGCCTCTTTGGTCTTTTTTTTACAGCACGAGCACTTTGACCGCAGACCTGCCCATACGGTAAAAAAATACATTTTTCCTAGCCAAAATATATTTCAAATATATGGTAAATATATTTTGTATTTGTGATGCTCCAAAAAAATATATTTTTGAAATTGAAAATATATTTCTTTCAAACCAAAATACATTTCAAAACATATTTTAGGGTGAAGAAAATACATTTCCAACCTTACAGTAGAATGTATATCAAAGTATCCTTTATTTAAAATATATTTAGTGCAATAATGATGATAATGATAACAATACTAAAAGTAACATGTTTTATGCACATCTGCAAAAAACAGTTGGATTCAAACAAAACAGAGTCAAAGGTCTATCACGAATTAGGTTGTTTATTCATTTGCTTACAGTATTTCACATTACACAATATCTCACTATAATGTAGCGTTCATTGACTTTGAAATTATCTGTCAGTGATACAGTAAACAAGATACAACAACTGCTATGTACACTTTAGTTTTTGACAATATATACAATTTAGTACTTAAAGGAACACACTCCACTGTTTTGGAAATAGGCTCATTCTCCATCTCCCTCAGAGTTAAAAATGCAGCGTCTTCTTTCTAGATCCGTACGTTAATAGGGCTCTGGAGCGTGATCTTACGGGATGGGGCGTAGCCAGGATTTTTGGTCAAGGCGCCATATTAGCAGGCCAAACAAATGCTTGCTGTGTGGTCAGTTGTAATGTTAGATTGCACTACCGACAAAGGAATAAGCTTGAAAACAGGCTCTCTTTTCATTGTTTCCTCACCTGGAAACATCATGAGGGAGCTTATGTGTTGGATGTTACCAAAAGAAGGCGTCTAGCCTGGATAGCAGCTGCGAGACGAGCTGATATTCAGTTCTCTACCAGCCACAGATATCTGTTGGTGTGCTCCAGTATTTTCATTCAGGTAAGTTCTAAATAAGTTCATATTATTATTTATAGCCTGTTAATTTTATTTTCAATAGCACAAACTTAGAACAAACATGCAGAACTACCTTCTATTTATAGAGTTGCTAATTATTTGGCATTATTGCAACAAACCAGCCTATGAAATGAATGAAACAAATCCTGACTGGGTTCCAACACTACACATGGGGCACTACGAAATCCCTGCTTCAAACTACATGCTACATACCACCATGCCAATCAGATTACTTCTTCCATGTGAGGGTAAAAAGGTGACCTTCCTGGATAAGATGGCAAAGGTTTGCTGCGTTTTGGTGAACATGTGCCCCAGTGTGGTAGTAAAACCAGGGAAAAATGCTCTTGTTAAATACTTTTAAGTCTTGTGCTGTTTATGTAGTGATAAGTTTTCAAAAGAGACAGTAAATTACAGAATGCTAGTAGTGGGTGATATTATACAAATGCTGTCATGATTTTATGTGAACATTTTGTCATTTGTAAACTATACATAACATTTTTTCTACATTGTAACTGATGTGATGTTCGACAAAGTGCTTTTAATTAAAAATAGGCAAACATTTCTTTGTTTCTTTATTCAACTTTTGAACAGTGGTATTTAGTAAGTACATATTCAGTAAATGCAAAGTATTTACATGGCCCCCTAAATTAAAACATTATGGGTTATTCAGAACAGAACTATGCTTGGAAAAATATTGTCCCATCAGTTGATCCAACTCCTCCACAGTAGCAGGTGGAACTTTTCTTTTTTGAGGATGGCTTCTTTTACCTGTCACAACGAATGGTCTGTTTATGTTTTGATCAAGAACCTTTTTTTTGGGCAGCTGAAGAGGAGAAGTCTATCTTATGGCCAACCTCTGGCTGTATCTTGGTCATATTACCCAGCAAAACCCAGTATGCAGGTTCATCTGTAACAGTCCTTGTGCCACAGATCCTCACTGTTGCTTCTACATTAAACAGAAGAGCAGTGACATGGCTGCAAGTCTCCACGACTCTAGCCATACAGCTGCAGTGGGCGGCTTCAACCTTCCCTGTGATGCTCACAATGACCTGTGGCTGCAATGCTGCAATTCAGTCTTTAAGAGTGCAGGACCTAAAACACACACAGACAAAGTTCATTTAAAGACAAGAACTTTAATAAGCCAAGTCCGACACAAATGTGTTTTATTTACTTTCAAATCCATTTATCATAAATGTAACAAATAAAGTGTTTTTATGTATCCATCTATAGAACGCTGCATGTTATATTCTAAATCTGCATGTTTCTTTTTAGAAACCTATCAGCAAAAAATGAACCTAAAGTATGTAATGCAAGGATGTAATCACTTTCAAGAGGGAGAAAACATAAAGTTCGACTTTAAGTGACAACTATGGACACCTAATATGACAAGCAGATTCTGCAGGTCATTAATCAATGTATAAAACTAAAACAGAATGTATTTTTAGTGACACAGGACACAAACAAGGAAGCATTTATTTATAATAAATATGAATTAATTAGGGCAATTTCTTTAACCATAAAAAATAACTAAATCCTTCAGGACAATGTCACATCAATGCACTGAACTCACTATGTTATCCCTCTAACAGAGCCTCTACATGTTCTCACTGTAATTTCCCCCTCACGAATGAATTTTTGCTAGCACTAATTTGAATGCTGGGGGGAATCAAACGCATTTTACTCGCAGTACTCAAGCTGACTTACCTTTGCTTGAATGACGGCGTACTCACAACGTGGAGGCTTAAAAATAGCCAAATCTTGTACCCAGTCCTTGGTGAATTGGATGTGCGCCTCCAGAGATTTATAATTGCGAAATTGGTGCGCCGTGTATGCTCTGACTCCACAGACAAGGTATGAGAGTAGATTATGCTAAGTCAATAGCGGTTTGGTCTTCAGGGTTTCTACTCCACGGCTATATTTCATACGGGTCCACATTTCAACAATCAAGTACCGTCTCTTTGCATCTGGACAGAATCTGTCTCTATACCGTCATTTTCTTTTGAGCTACGTTTCAGAATGGTTCGTAGCAATCTTGTTTTGATTCGTGACCTGCCAAGATGGTGCTGCGCTCCCACAATGCATTGCGACATTACGTCAACTCCAAAGCCCTTTGCGTGCAGGAGTGTATGCGCATGCGCATTGCCACGGTGGTTTAAAAAATAAAGATATAATGAAAAGTAATTAATAAAAATTAAATATTTAAACATTCCCACAAATGTGCAATGAACGTGCAAAAACTCTCTTTAGTAGTTGTTACTGTTTCTTTCTTTCTTTCTTTCTTCTTTTTTTTTTTTTTTTTTTGAAAAATAACGACGTCTCTGAGGCGCGTTTAGTGGTCATGCATGTTTGACAAGCTCGTTATGATACCAAAACAGTAGGCCTATCACAATAATCGATATATCGACTTAACACACAATACATGTACATGACCTCAATAATTGTTGATGATGTAATTTATCCGCCATTATATTTACAAAAATAAAATATAATGATAACAAAACAATAACATTAAATAACATTGTTTTCTATTTGTTAGAAAATTTACTATTTATTCAAGTTTTTAAGGTATCTAATATTTTGATTCCTAATTTCAATGATCTAAATACTTTAAGAATTAGATGTTGGTTTGTCAATTGAAAGTGTGTAGATCTTGCATTATTATGGTGTTATATTATGATTATACATTCAAAGACATAAAATGGTCTTAAAATGACAATGACATAACTTGTCGCAATTGTTTATGGGGCAATATACCGACCAACAAAAAGTCGCTATCGTAACAGGCCTTCAAAACAGACGGTTTTATGATTGATAAATTCAAAAAATAAATACATTTAATTTCTCTGAGATTCTCTAATATTCAGTTACAGTTCACAACACAGTTACCCGTACATGCAGTATTATACTGTAAATATAAATCTCTGCATTTAGCATCCCACTAGAAGCGTCGCAGTTACTGCCTCTTTTTTTTTTTTTTTTTTTTTACAAATACCTGTACTATCACTAACACATTTACTGTTTTACTTTTAGCCTGTGGATACAAATGCAGATTTCCTTAATGTAAGTTGTGCATTTTAATTACATCATGTTATTTTTATTATTATTTATTTATTTATTTTATTTTACATTCAAATATTTCAAGCTTCTTGGTTAAAGAAGCTTGATTGCTAGTAGGTAAAGAATAGTTCACCTATAATTCATATTCCCAATTAATTTCTCACCTCTGATTGAATGCCTTTGTTTGTTTTCCTTTTGACTATAACAAAACATTTTTGCTGGATATATATGGTGAATTTATATGCATAGATACAGTCGTAGTGCTTGACACATGCAAACAGCAGTAGATGTACTAAAAAGGAAATAATTACAATCATGATGTTGATTGCTGATGTCAGTATATATATTTTAGAGGAATGTTTTGTTTTTCACCCAAAATGAACTATATTGCTTCAGAAGAGATTTATTACCCTACCGGACTCTTATATATTGTTCTGTTTTTTGTTTGTTTTTGTTATTTTCAGGTTCAATGGTGCGTGTTCTTCTAATGGCCGCCTTCCCACTGGAGGTTTTGATCCACAGCAATTTAAAAGGTAATCAGCTTTGAAAGTCAGTTCAAATGGTTAGCTAATAGTACTTTAAAAAGCCTACAACTCTGTCACCAGTTTCTTTACCAAAAATTACCCATAAAAGTATCGCTCAATAGCATATATTGTAGTTCAAATGTTTAGTTGTACAAATATCAAATTTTTGGAAATCTAAAACTAGTCAAACACTCAAATGTTCATGCTTTTTATAGGAGGACAGAGCAAAACGGACATCGGCGCAGAGTGAAGAACTGCCCTTGATAAGGACACTATGACAGCCATATATAGTAAGTGAAGACTTTCTGTGTATCTAAAATTGCATACAGCACAAGTAACTTACTTTGCAACCATTAAAATAGGTTGTAAAGTAAGTTACCAATACAAATAGGTGATGATGCATTGTAGTGGTTGGTCTCAGACAAAGAAGGTCAACAGATTTATGAATGCTGGAAGGTAAGGAGAGACGACCAAAAGGGGTGTTAGCATTACTGTAATGTGAACTGGATAGACTTCCCATCTAGGAAAAAAAAGAGGTAAAATTATGCGTAAAATATATCTGTATTAATATCTGTATCTATATAAACAGAAATATCTGTTTGCTAAATGAAGCCAGCTAACATAAATCACATTTTTATTTTAACTCTGATAAAAGTAATAGAACTGTGACTTTTGTTTGTTACAGTGGCGGTAAGGAAGGGGTTTCCCAGCGTGTCCAGAAGGGCTTTGAGGATTGCCGTGAAAGCTGGGGGAACTGAGACTGCTGGAAAAGGAAAAGAAATTACATTTTAAGTATGCTGACTTATGTTCATACAATCACACACACATATACACATACACACACATATGTGTGTGTGTGTGTGTATATATATATATATATATATATATATATATATATATATATATATATATATATATATACACACACACACACATATATGTATATGTGTGTGTGTTTCTTTTAGAATGTTTGAGTATGTAATGAGAATAAACTTATAAAATGAATATTCCTTGCTTGATTGATATGCTATATGTATGTTTTAAACATCAAATAAAGATTTCTTTCAGATGTTACATGTGAATGTGTTTTCTTAGAAATATATGAAGGGTTAAATTTATATTTTTTTGAATGATTTTAAATAAATTTAAATTGTATTTTGAAATATATTTTATTAATATATTTCAAAATATACAAAAAATGGCCAAAAAATATATGTGCTAAAAAACATTTCAAAATACATAAACATATTTCAAAATGTATTTTAAAATACATTTTGAAATACATTTCAAAATATACAAAAAATGGCCAAAAAATATATGTGCTAAAATACATTTTAAATATATAAATATATTTTAAAATGTATTTTAGCACATATATTTTTTGGCCATTTTTTGTATATTTTGAAATATATTTCAAAATGTATTTTAAAATATATTTTTTTACCGTATGGGTGTCAAGTTTAACACTGATGGTTGACCTACAGCAAAGAACCCTTCCAGCCTTAAGTGGGAGACAAATAGCACCTATGGTGAACACAGTGGGTCATGTTCCTAAAGACCAGCAGTTGGTGATGACTGATGAAGAGTTAAAGTAAAAGTGCATGTGAGGCTAATTTACTAGGAGAAAAATATCAGACTAAAAGTTACGGGTGGTACGGCTGTGCAGTGATGAGCACTGTCATCCCACAGGAAGAACATTTCTGAAGGTTCCTCCTGTTAGCCGGGGCTTTTCCCTGTGGAGTTAGCCTGTTCTCCCCGTGGCTGTGTGGTTTTCGTTCAGGTACCCTGGCTTCCTCCCACAGTCCAAAGACTGTTAGCTTAATTGGTGATTCTAACTGTGAATGTGAGGGAGATACAGTTGTGGGAAAAAGGAGTTTTCACAGGACTCTGTTGTCCTATGAAAAACATAAATCCAATAATTCAGTAGCTTGTAGAACCCCCTTTTTGCAGCAATAACTTGAAGTAGTTGCTTTTGGTATGACTTCATGAGTCTGTCACATCAATGTGGAGGAATTTTAGCTCACCCTTCTGTATAATATTGCTTTAGTTCATTGAGTTTTATTTGTCCACAGCTCTCTTAACATCCCACCAGAGCATTTCAACTGTTTTGAGGTTTGGATTTTGACTGAGTGATTGCAACACTTTGATTCTATTCTATTCTTTTTTTAGCCATTTTGCTGTAGATGTGCAGTGTGATACTGTATGACCATTTTTGGCCAAGCTTTACCCATCAGATAGATGACTCTAGAATACTTTGGTATACAGAGGAGTTCATTGTGCCCAGATCCTATGGCTGCAAAGCAAGTTCAAATCATTAGGTGTTTGTGCTGATAGGCTGTTTTCACTTAATGTGCTATGCATTACGGTCAGACGTTTCCACTCTAGACTCATCTGTGCAAAGGACATTGTTTTTGAATGCTTGTAAGAGTCCTTCTCCTGGCAACCCTTCCAAACCAGCCATACTTGTTCTCTCTATTTCTAATTACACTGTCATGAACTTAAACATTTCACATGCTAAGTGAGGCCTGTAGAGATGCACCTCTTTGGTTTTTTGCAGTATCTTTAAGCCTTGCACAGTATGACATTGGGGGTCAAAACTCATATTCATTGATTATCAGCACCTGGCTGCTACTCGCCCTCTTAATTCTTATAAAAGTAGTGAGGGTGGACAAACATAGATTCTCACATGACTGTGACGTGCTTAAAGTGCATAGAATAAAGTGCAGCATGAGTATATGGTTAAAAATGTGACTTCCAGTCTGAAGCGTTTTGACTGCCCTACAATTTACAAAAATAAAGTTCACACTGTTCAACTAAGAAACTAAGAAGAAAGTTTGCAATTGAGAACATAAATTTATTTGTACTGAGGTTTTAAATCAAATGAAAAGCACAATTTGTTGTTATGTTATTTCCAATCTACAGAAGTCCCATTTCCAAGTAAGTAAATGTGACTAGTCTGTTTTAAAGTATAAAAATTATTACTCAAACAGAAAATTAGACTGCTTTTCATACATTAAAATGAGCAGCACTACGTCCGTGTTACATCACGTAACACAGCTTTGAATGCATGAGTTATATTAAAAACTGCATTAATGGATCCATCAGCAATCAGAAAAATCTGAAAATTAGTATGAGTCAGCTACTTAAAGTGTTTTTCATTTCCACAGGAGCAGCTTGTGTTTCAGTGCACCGCAGAAAACCTTGCAGCTGCAGTGGTGACTTCTTAGGTTTATCAGCCTGCAGACGGAGATAACGCTAGCACAACAAAACAGAAAGCTTAACATTTTATGCCATAAACACACTTGAATTATAAACGGTCATATCTCCAAACAATCTCCCTCGACTGCTCAAGAGAGCACAGTTTCTGAGCAGGTGTGAAGATGCCTCAAAGACTCAATTTTAATCTATTGTGCATCACTGTCTGGGTACTGCAGACTGAAGAACCTTGGCAACAAAAAACACATCCACACACACAAAAAGCAGATTCCCACAGTGTGAATTGCTCTGAGATTGCTCGGGTTCACTTTTTAGATTTTATATCGCTCTATACTTTCCTTCAGCCATCATCCGTGCCACTGGTGGCTCAGCAAATACTCCCTTGATACACAGGCTTCCATTTAACCAGTGCTTGTTAGAAACAGTTGCTGCAAATTTGTTAGAAGAAAAAAAAAGTAGAAAAGGATCAAAAGAGCAAAGTAGAACAGAATAAATGTGATGACATAAAGCATTTTCTCCCTTTCTTTTAAATCCAAGAAACCTGACCAAGACAGCCCAAACATGGCTCTACCTTTATTTTCCAGATGTGCAGTAACTCCCTCTTGCTCGGTGCATGCGCTTGATCTCCTGCTATCCTGATTTCAGCTACATTCAACCAGATTTTAAAGTTACAGTGTGTAAAATTTCACCAGTATATAAATATAACTAAATAAGCATGTTTATGCAAGTTTTCATGTGTTAGAGCCCTGGCATTAGTTCAGGAGATGAGATTGAGGTGAGGAGGACGAGGATGACATTTTATCCAGATGCTGGTTGCATCATCTTCTTTACATTTTTTTGTTCTTTTTTCTTCTTTTGCTTGGTGGTATAATTACACACTAATCAGTGTATATTCATGAGCACAATAGTCTTTTTTTCTAATAAGTATACTGAAAAAGCAACTCACTGTGCATTTATGGTTCCACTAACTGCTACATGTGACTGTTCTTGGTACAAAACAAGGTCTGACATTTGTCTTTCGGTGCTTTTTTGCCTGCAGGTCTAAATGAACCTTCAAGCTTGACATTAAAACTTCGCAAAGCAATACTTTAATATGAACTTTCGATTGAATGATTGTGTGAAACATGACAAGACTTGAACATAGTGACAAATGGATATAAAGTTACTGCTGTATTTTTGCAGAATCCTTCCAGTGTATTGGTTTGAAGCCAGTTTATTCTGGTTTATTCTTATCTTGGTCATCACTGTGTGTAAATGACCTTTAAATTTGGTAAATATTTTTTACGATTGTTTGAAAGGCACTTCGGTTTTATTTTGAAATCCATGCTTTTATTTTGAAACAGGAAACTGGCACAAAACCGTTAAAGGGCTGTTAGTAACGTTTCTTTTAGGATATGATAAATAGTGTGCCTTAAAGTGAAAAATATGTACGTTTACTTTGCCAATTAGTACCTGGCTGACAGTGGCACAAGGTTTGTTAATGTTTTCTTTAACGGAATAAGTTACATGCAATCAAAATGTCGTTTAATAGAGTTTATGTTGTTAACCTTGACCTTGACCTTTATGTGTAGTTGTAAGTTAGTGAGGTGATATAATGAATTGAGTGATGTAAATTTGATGTATATGCTATATGTGAGCAGGAGAAATTTGTTTCCTTTGATGTTATGGTATTAATATTGCTGGTTTTGTTTTGCTCCTAGCTCTTACGGTGTCTTCACTGAATGTTTCAATAAAAACATTTCCAATAAAACCTCTGTGAAGCATCAGTATAAGAGACCATCATTCAGCCAGGGATGCTACAGTAAGAGCTTCAGCCTCACGAGTTTCACCTGACTGCCAAAGTCTATGATGAAAGAAGAGGGATTCATTGTGATGGTCTAAATGTGACACTCGCTCAAAATGGAAGCATCTCAGATATTAACTGCAGAAGCAGAAGGCTCAGATCAAATAAAAGACATCTGTCAAGCAAGCAAGGATGAGGAACTTCGCAGATCTGATCGCCCAAGAAATCCCACGGAGAAGATGCTTACATTTCAGAGAGAGGAGGCATACAAAAGGGAGAAGCGGCTCATGCACCTTTATGATCAATGGAAGATCCAGGCACGTAAGGCAAGAAATCAGCTAAAGCTAGACATTCCAGAAAGTGAAATCGCAGCTCTCATTGATATCTTAGAGAAATGCATGAATGATATTACGGACATTTATGTACAAATCAGAGATCACCTCACACCATCCAGTGAAACGAGACGTCGTGTTGATGCATGTGAGGCCGTAACAAAGGACATTATTAAAATTGCATATGAAAGAATATCAGGCATAGACGAAGACTATGATAGTGAAGCAGTCAAAGAACGCCTTCGTGAGCTCCTTAACAGAGACTATGCTCATTCCATATATGGATCCACAGTTTCACCTCCAAGTCAACACACTATAGACTCCATTGTCGCAGTAAAAAGAGCAGATGCTGCAGCAGAATTAGCAGCAAAGGAAGCAGAATATGAGTTGTTATTGGCGGAAGGAAAACAAAAGGAAAGGATCCAGCTCTTAGTAGAGCAACAGAAAAGGGATCTTGAAGCTCAAAAACATGAACTAGAAAGACTAAGGGCTGAAAAGGATATAAGAGCAGCACGAGCAAGATTGTCAATTTACAACCAAGATGTAATGCAGGAGGGCAGCTTGTGCTCTGCTAACAGCAAACTAAGGAACCAGGAACATATGCACCCACATCAAGCTGTGTCTCTGGCTCCAGTTCAGCATCTCATAAGATTTCCAGCTTCACCTCCACAGACAGATGTGTCCCACTTAGCTCAAGCAGTACAAGACAGCATAGCCATGAACAGACTTCCAATGCCAGAGCCACCTGTATTCACCGGCGACCCAATCCAGTTCATTGAATGGAAATCTTCATTCATATCCCTCATAGATAAAAGGAACATATGTTCAGCTGACAAACTGCATTACTTGAGAAGATATGTGGGAGGTCCTGCACGAAAGACACTTGATGGTATCTTTTACAGGGAGGATGATGAAGCGTATAAGGATGCATGGGATCGCCTTAATAGCAGGTACGGTCAACCATTCGTCTTGCAGAGAGCTTTCAGAGAAAAACTAGCTAGCTGGCCAAAGATCCACTCAAAGGATGCAGAACAACTCAGAGCATTCGCCGACTTCCTACATGCATGTCAGCAAGCCATGCCTCATATTAAAGGGCTGGACATTCTGAATGACTGTGAAGAGAATCAAAAGCTGGTCCAAAAGTTACCTGATTGGGCAGCTTCAAGGTGGAACCGCAAGGTGACCCAGTTTATGAAGGACAGACAGGAATTTCCAGCCTTTCAGGACTTTGTCAACTTCATGTCATTAGAAGCAGAGATTGCCTGTAACCCAGTAACTTCCCTCCATGCATTACGTTTATCAGACTTACCTGCAGAGAAACATCATCTGAAAGAAAGGAAAAATAAATCTACTGTTCTCCATACACAGACACTTACAGAGAATGAGAAGAATGTACCATCCAAGACAAGCTTAAAGCCCCCTTGTACATTCTGTCATGATAACAAACACCGCCTACATAGTTGTCCAGAGTTTAAAGGAACGCCTCTGGAAGAGAAAAGAAAGTATGTAAGGGAAAACAAACTCTGCTATGGTTGTCTGAAACCAGGCCATAATGTTAAAGACTGCCGCCACAGACACTTATGTGATATCTGTAAGGGACGACACCCAACTTGCCTTCATGACGACAGATATTCCAACATGAATGCTGTGTTAGCCTCTAATCAGAATACAGACGAAGCAGTTACGACATTGTCTCTCAATACAGAGACTGAGCACACATCTACAACTACATCCATGATTTTGCCAGTCTGGGTTTCCTCTTCCAACAACCCAGGAATAGAAAGGCTTGTCTATGCTCTGCTTGACACCCAGAGTGACACTGTGTTTATTGATGAAGATGTTAGTCGTAGCTTGACAACCAAGACCTATCCTGTAAGGCTAAAGCTAACCACCATGATCGGAAAGGACACAGTAACACACAGTGAAAGAGTCTCAGGTCTCAGAGTGCGTGGCTATACCTCCACAAATCACATTGATCTCCCTCCTGCCTATACCAAAGACTGCATACCAGTGAATCGAAGGCACATTCCTACCAGTGAAACGGCGAGGCATTGGAATCATCTCAAAGCAATAGCAGATGATATTCCACCACATTTAGACTGTGAAGTTGGTCTTCTAATAGGTTATAACTGCTCACAGGCACTAGCACCAAGACAGGTCATCCTAGGAAGAGATAATGAACCTTATGCAGTCCGCACAGACCTAGGATGGAGCATCATAGGCTGCTCACCACCTCACCTTGAATCTCCTCCTGTCGCCAACATATGCCATAGAGTAACTGTCAAAGAGCTTCCTCCAGTGACGCCATCCGATGCCATTAAAGTACTTGAGTCTGACTTTAAGGACATCAGCAAGGACAGCAGAACAGTGTCTCAAGATGACATCCTCTTCCTCAATATGCTAAAGGAAAGCATTTACATGAACGCCCATGGTCACTATGAGATGCCTCTCCCTTTTAAAGAGAGACCCTACCTTCCCAACAACAAGCAGTTGGCTATCATCCGGCTCAACCATCTCAAACGAAAGCTGCTGAACAACAAGAACTACAAGACTCACTACGTAATGTTTTTGAATGAGGTAATTAAAAACAATGATGCTGAAGAAGTTCTCTGTGAAGAGAAGGAAGGTGAAACATGGTATATTCCACACCACGGAGTTTATCATTCCAAAAAACCAGAGAAGCTCAGAGTGGTTTTTGATTGCTCGGCTAAGTACAAGGGAACTTGCCTAAATGATCATCTCCTGTCGGGCCCAGATTTGACAAATACTCTAACTGGTGTTCTTATCAGATTTCGACAGAACCATGTTGCTCTGATGTGCGACATCGAAAGGATGTTTCATCAGTTTCATGTGCGCGAAGCGGATAGAGACTACCTACGTTTCCTGTGGTGGAAGGATGGGAACTTCAGTGTGGAGCCACAGGAATTCCGTATGAAAGTTCACCTTTTCGGTGCTGCATCTTCACCGGGATGTGCCAACTATGGGTTGAAACATCTCGCTAAGGAGAACGAGAGCCTGTTTCCTCTGGGCTCCCAATTCATTATGAGGGACTTCTATGTGGATGATGGTGTCACAAGCATAGCAGATGTAAATGAGGCTATTCAGCTTGCAAAAGAAGCCCAAAGGCTCTGTGCTATGGGTGGTCTGCGACTACACAAATTTGTGTGTAACAATGCGAAGGTGCTTGAGAGTATAGCACCATCTGAGCGTGCCACTGAAGTAAAGGCTCTTGATCTTGCCTTTAGTGATTCATCGCTGGAAAGAGCCTTAGGAATCCACTGGCACATTGAGTCAGACAGTTTCAGGTTTCATGCCCGTTTGAAGGACCAACCAGAAACCAGGCGTGGTATACTATCCACTGTTGCCTCTCTTTATGACCCACTTGGGCTTATTGCTCCTTTCCTGCTAACTGGGAAAAGGGTTCTTCAAGAAATGTGTAGGCATGGTACAGGTTGGGATGACCCACTCATCAGTAAACTGCAACCAGTCTGGAGATCCTGGAAGAGTGATCTGGCAAATTTGGATAAAATCACCATACCCCGATGCTATGTACCAGCTGACTTTGGAAAGGTCACAAAGAGAGAGCTACATCACTTCTCTGATGCAAGCACGTATGGTTATGGCCAGTGCTCATATTTGAGACATGTGAATGGAAATGGAACTGTTCATTGTGCTCTGATTATGGCAAAGTCCAGAGTTGCTCCAATCAAAGCTGTGACCATCCCCAGGTTAGAACTGACTGCTGCTGTTGTATCAGTTGCAGCAAGCAATACTCTAAAGGAAGAACTGGGAATTTCAGGGATTGATGAATACTTCTGGACAGACTCCAAGGTTGTACTGGGGTACATTAACAACGAGTCACGTCGCTTCCACACATTTGTATCAAATAGGATTCAGAAAATACATCTCAGTACAACTCCTCAGCAGTGGCGATATGTTTCTACTGACAAGAATCCTGCAGACCTTGCTTCGAGAGGTTCTAGTGCAAGCAAGCTTCTGACATCGAACTGGTTTACTGGACCCAAGTTCTTATGGGAGAAAGAGGTATCACCAGAAGTAGAGGTAATCCCAGAAATCCCAGTTGGGGACCCTGAAGTTAAAAGGGTTCAAGCACTAAATTTGGAGTCTGCAGAACAAGTGACTCTTCCAGACCGCTTGTCAAAGTTTTCTTCATGGTGTAAGGTCAAACAAGCTGTTGCGCGACTTCTTCGCCGAACCAAGAGTGACAAGTCAACAAGTCACAGCACAGTTCAGGAGCGAGAGGATGCACAGCGCATCATTATAAGAGATTTACAGAAACAAGTGTATCGAGATGAGATCCAGCTACTTAGTAATGGCTTACAACTTTCACGGCAGAGTAAACTGTTTCGATTGGATGCCTTTCTTGACAAAGATGGAATCCTCAAGGTGGGAGGAAGACTGAAAAATGCATCTCTCCCTGCCTCTCAGAAACATCCAATGATCATTCCAAAGGACCACCACATAACGAGGATGATAATAGCTCATCATCATGAACAGGTTAAACACCAAGGAAGGGGTATAACCCTCAACGAGATCAGATCAAATGGATACTGGATCCCAGGAATGAACAGAGCTGTTGCATCTTATGTGCATCAGTGTGTCAAATGCAGGAAACTCAGGGGATCAGTGGAAGAGCAACGAATGGCAGACTGGCCATCTGAGCGGGTGGATCCATCTCCACCTTTCACTTATTGCGGAATGGACTGTTTTGGGCCATTTTTTACAAAGCAAGGGCGTAAGGTGAATAAGCGTTATGGTCTGCTTTTCACATGCCTTTGTTGTAGAGCAATTCACATTGAAATGGTGAATGATATGTCAGCAGATGCTTTCATTAATGGCCTCCGATGTTTTGTCTCCATAAGAGGAGCAGTACGACAAATAAGATGTGACCAAGGAAGCAATTTTGTTGGAGCTAAGAATGAAATGTATAATGCGCTGAAACAGATGGATGTCAATCATCTGACTGCATTCTTGGCTGAGAGGCAGTGCGACTTCATTATGAATGCTCCCCATTCAAGCCATGTTGGAGGTGTCTGGGAGAGACAGATCAGAACAGTAAGAAATGTACTTCGGTCCACTCTTTCACTCTCACCTGGAAGATTAGATGATGCCTGTTTGAGGACATTGTTTTACGAAGCAATGTCTATTGTGAACAGCCGTCCACTCACTGTGGATAACCTGAATGATCCAAATGGTCCAGAACCGCTGACTCCTAATCACCTACTCACTGTGAAACCGACTGGAGCCTTACCGCCTCCTGGGACGTTCATCAGAGAAGACATGTATGCTCGTAAAAGATGGCGCCATATCCAGTATCTAGCAGAGCAATTCTGGAACCGCTGGAGAAGAGAGTATCTCTCTAATATTGCCACTACACAGCAAATTCAAAAGTGTTAAATGTTTTGGTGTTAATAGTCTTCTTGCAAAAGTAGAGTTAATTTTACTCTAAGCAGAGTCACATTCTTTTAATGTAACTCTGAGGTGTAAAATGATAGTAGTTAAAATCGAGTGTTAAAAATGAGTGTTTCTCTGTCAAATCTGGAGGTGTTACAATGGAAACATTAACTCTTGACCTCTTAACTCCGAACTCCTACAGGGGCTATGACACCAACAGAGTAAATTCACAGACTCCGCCCCCAGCACGGCTCCAATCGAAGCTGAAGTGAAGCCGTTTCAGAACATTTTGCTCTACATATTTGAGTTGTTTGCCATGCTTGGTAAGTCACTTTTTCAAAGATTGTTTCAATTGTTATTATGAGCTTTTACTTCTGTGGCTCTTTGGAGTTGAGACAAAGCTGTGTGGAAGGCATTAGCCATGTTGCTCGGTGATAGCATAATATTCTGTTTTAGCTAGCTGAAAGGTATCGTTTGCGGGCAAATACCACAGCCTTGAAAAAAAGCTTGCATGTGAATTTTCAGTCAAACTTTTGGTCAAATACACCTAAAACAATGTCTAGAATGTGAAATGTTGGTATAATGGTGCTACTTGAAGCCTGAAAACGATCGCCCATAAAAATAAAAACACGAGCAAACAGCAGTAGCAGACGTCCTGACTGGATTCTACGTTAGCATAGATCCCTCCAGAGTTTTGTGCACACGGTTTAGGTAAAAATGAAAAAGGTTGAGGTTTTACATTTAGTTCAGTATTACCTGTTGCCTGTGTCCTTGTCTTTTGGGAAAATACTTTACACAAGTAATGGCTCAAAGAGGATTCTTTTTTTTTTTTTTTTTTTTTTTTTTTTACTGTGCTGCAATTGTTTACTGGATTATTTGTGCCATTAATTAGTGTCAACTAATTTTTATTCGATCTCCGCACAGGATATGCTTGTGAAGATGGAATATGGGGGAGAGCAGAAGTGCGTTGAAGTTCCACAAAGGGATGAATGAAGGACATGCATATTGTATTGAAGAAATAAGTGATGAGATGCTGTTATTTGCATTTACCATGTCAGACCTTTTGATAAACAAAATTCTAATGAAAGTGAGAACATGTATACTGTTACGTCTTTCAGAAAATGTTTTGAAATTGTGGTGCACAGTTCAGAATAAATGTTTTTCAAAAACCATTGCATCTTTTTAGTAAATGTTTATTTCCAAAAGAAATTTCTAGAAGTTCAGAACAGTAAAATTCCCGCTTTTTAGAATGAATTAGAAGATAACTCTTACGTAGTTAAACTAAAATACTCTTTGAGAGTTAATATATAAACTCTTAACACCAAGTGTTAAATTATCAACTCCAGACAGATTTGGTGTTTAACACTAAATCAGAGTTAACGTACCAACTCTCCAAAAAGAGTTAAATTAACACTCTCTGGTGTGGACCCATATAGACACTTTAATAGTGTTGAAATCAAATCCGACAGTGTTAATTTGGACATGATGGATTTGCTGTGTAGACAACGTTGGCATATTTCTAGAAGGAATCTGAAAGTTGGTGACATAGTCATCGAAAGGATGGATGATCTGCCACGGAACGAGTGGAGATTAGCCAGAGTTGAAGAAACAGTCGCTGATAAAGATGGGCTTGTGAGGAAAGTTAAGATTCGTCTTGGAGACCAGAAAATGAAAAGGGAGGGTCAATGTTCTGGCAAGCCATCTATAGTTGAACGGCCCATTCAGAAACTGATCTTGCTTTAAGAGGCTGTCTAAGACAATGACTATATCCTTTATTGTATGAAGACTTGTGGACATTACCTGCAGGCTCATGCATGGATAATTCTTTGTTTTCGTTATGTAAAAGGCCTTGTGGTTCAGGTCATTTGTTTTTAAAAATCATTTGTGTTATGGTTCTCCCTTTTGTTAAAACACTCATGATTTGGTGGGAGTGTAAATGACCTTTAAATTTGGTAAATATTTTTTACGATTGTTTGAAAGGCACTTCGGTTTTATTTTGAAATCCATGCTTTTATTTTGAAACAGGAAACTGGCACAAAACCGTTAAAGGGCTGTTAGTAACGTTTCTTTTAGGATATGATAAATAGTGTGCCTTAAAGTGAAAAATATGTACGTTTACTTTGCCAATTAGTACCTGGCTGACAGTGGCACAAGGTTTGTTAATGTTTTCTTTAACGGAATAAGTTACATGCAATCAAAATGTCGTTTAATAGAGTTTATGTTGTTAACCTTGACCTTGACCTTTATGTGTAGTTGTAAGTTAGTGAGGTGATATAATGAATTGAGTGATGTAAATTTGATGTATATGCTATATGTGAGCAGGAGAAATTTGTTTCCTTTGATGTTATGGTATTAATATTGCTGGTTTTGTTTTGCTCCTAGCTCTTACGGTGTCTTCACTGAATGTTTCAATAAAAACATTTCCAATAAAACCTCTGTGAAGCATCAGTATAAGAGACCATCATTCAGCCAGGGATGCTACACTGTGTGTGTTTCCAACCACAGCCAGCCAAAAAGCTCCCATAATCCTCCCTCTTTAACACCAGAATACATCACCAAAGCAGACCAACACAGTTAGCCGTGGCCAAAAACACCACTTTGAAACAAATTCTGATGCTTGCTTTATATCTGTAAATGTGCTGCAGTAGGTACCAGTATGCTAATAAATATGATTATGAGTTTACATCTTGGTATACTGAAATGTTTCTACTATGAGACATTACAGGCATTTTCTGAACAGTGCACTGTAGTTACCTGACCTCTGTAGCTCTACGGGAGAGATAAATCCCATTCCTCTAATGTATTTCCTGCTTCAGTGACAGTGGACACTATCTTCCAGGTATTCATTGGGTTGATGTGAGAGCACTGAGGGTCACATCAATTTCAGACTATTCAGTGAGCCGGGGTTTACAGCAGATGAGGAGCATTGTCTGTTTTGTTGAGGAATGAAAAATGTTTTCTCCAGCAGAACAAATCTTTGTGTACCAAGGTCTTATCAGACTTTTCAAATGTACACTTCAGTACAACGACTAAAGCAAAAATGAATGTGTGTTACATGTACATTTTCTTTGGAAATACATTTCTCTTCACTGGGGTTACTTTTTCAAAACTGTTGAGTTTTCTTTGCTGGCATCCAGAAAACAATCATATTTCAAAGAGTGATAAATATCTGTATTTAGAGTAAGGCTCGAGTTTGTCAGGCAGGACACTTCAGTTCATGTCACGTTCTGAAATTTGAGTTTTACACATTGGTTTGCTCTATTTTTAGTAACTGATCAGTTTCTTTGGGTCTCACTTTTACCAAGAATACTTTTTAGGTTTACGAAAAAGATGATAGTTTAAGATATACAGTACATTGAATGGGTTCTCCATTCATCTTCCACTTATTCAATTCAGGGTCTTGGTGGCCAAGTGGAGGCGTCACGTAGCGCTCATTCACCCACTCACCGAACATCCTTGTGTTGGCAAACATGTCGCTGTGGGTCTGAACACTGAAGGCTGAAGGTTCCAGTAGAGACCATGTTGCGTGGGGGAGTTGCTTGGTTTTTTTTAGGGCTTTGGAGGGATTTGTATGGTTAAATGGTTTTAATGCAAATATAGGCTTTATGGATGCGTATGGTGATAATTTTAATTATAAATGGTTGCATAAATGGTTAGACAGCTTAATTACCTCTTTGGAAAGTTTGGAAACACCCCTGATGGGTGCAAAGTGTGGCTTATCAGCTGCAGAGTATACAGAGCTGCCAATTACCCAAATACTGCTGTTTGTTTTTGCTGCTGGTATAAGTCACTGGAGCTGCCATGTTAAGCTTCGCAAATTAATTTGATGAATAAATTAAGAAAACTAAACTTGTATTAAATCCCGTCTCTGCCTGCAGTAAGTGTCCCCTGGCAGTGGTCATTTGTCACATCCATGAAGAATCTGCTGACAATAAATTTGGTATATTTAATGAAACCGTACAAAATTTGGTTCTCATATTATGACTTCCTAGTTATAGGTTCTCCAAGTAGACATTTTTTACATTTTTTCCAGCATTTTTGAGCTGTCATAACTTTTAAGTTTAGGAACAAACTACGGGAAAATTTTCAGAACAAAAGATTTAAAAATTATTTTGTTCAGCACAGCTTTAGGATTATGATAGAACATATCATAGCTCACGCTGGGTTAAAAGCTGAGGAGAAAAGGTTTGTTTTTAAGCAAGTTTTAGAAACAGTGAGGGATGGAGCCTGCCTGACCTCCAGAGACAGCTCACTCCACATTTTAGGAGCCAAAATCGCATATAAATGAAACAAGAACATAATGCTTTCCAAAAAAAAAAAAAGCCCCAAGTGGCAGCAAATACAGAGAGGACCAAGACTGGAACCCTGAGGTGCCCCACAGGGAGGGCAGAGCTAAAATTATCCATTATGACGCAGAAACTCCTTTCAGGGAGTAGCACCTAAACTACTGCAGAGCTGAGCCAGTGATGCTCACCCACTGCTCCAGTGTGGAGATGAGAATGTTATGGTCCACTGTATCAAAAGTAGCTTTTGGGGTTAGGGTTCCCAGGATCCATTGCTAAAAATATGTAATTAAAAACCCTTAAAAGAGTAGAGTGCTGGGGCGTCTTTTAAAACCAGACTGGAACGCTTCCAAAATTTTGTATTCATCCGGGAAGGCCTCAGCTGGATGTAAACTATTTTTTCCAAAATTCTGGACAAAAAAGGCAACCTGGAGACTAATGTTAGACAAAGTAGAACGGTCAAGGCCAGGTTTCTTCAAAAAGGGTTGTACCACAGCATGTTTAAAATTGCTTGGCACCGCTGGAGGTCAAATTATCATTAATAACATTAAGGATAGAGGGACCAACAGTAGTAAAAACCTCCTTCAGAAGGTGAACAACATCACATGGGAAGCCAAATTGTTTTACACTGGTAAACAGTTTCTTAAGAGAGGAAAGGGAAATAGGCTCCAAGTGATCAAAGACAGCAGGACAGGGGACCAAAATGGACAGATCACGCAGGAAAGAGAAATACAAGCCCTAGTCTTAACAACCTTGACCAAGAAGAAATTAAGAAACTTATCAGAGTTCTCTAGAAGCTTCCAGAGGGACAGGTTCATTAAGAGCAGTGTTAATTTTATTATAAAGGACACTGGGCTGGTGAGAGTTAGCAGCAGTGATGTGAGAAAAATATTTTGCTCCAGCAGTTTTCACAGCTCTTTGATAACAACAACACCAGCTCTCTTAGTATCTCAAAAGACACTTGCAGTTTGTCCTTCTTCCACTTTCACTCGTTTCTGCTGCACTCCCGTCTAATGGCACGAGTATGGTCACTTAACCTGACCCTTAACCAAGGGTCTGATCTGGGCTTTGATCGCCTGGTTTTAATCGGGGCCACAGAATTCAGAAAAGTCAATTGTCTATGGTGTGAAGATACGAGATGTGCAGCACCTGAAACTACGGATACTGGATGCCTGTGCTGGCATTTCTCCTGCGCTGTTGCTATCAGTGTGTGAAGAGTGGGAGAAGAGGGTTGCATTGACAATCCAACACAATGGGCAGCACATTGAACACATTTTATAAGTGGTCAGAAACTTGTAAATAACTCATGAAAGAATAAAGTTACGTTGAAACCAAGCACACCATTGTTTTTCTTGTGACATTACCAATAAGTTTGATGTGTCACATGACCCTCTTCCTATTGAGAAAAAAAAAGATGTATCCAAGATGGCCGACTTCAAACAGGACTTTAATATCACCAACCATTCCCATGTTATTACGGTGTATCCATATAAATGGCCCACCCTGTACTTTGGTGGCCAGTCCTCCACGACCCAAGGACCTTGGGGTGTTAAAGTATGAGCCACAGTGGGGTAATCTGGTCTTTAAGTGGTTAAGTGATGAGGTATGAGCCCTGCTTCCGGGTCCAAACTACTCCGCATTTATGAAGGCTATTGTGTTTTTAACATGCTTTAATGCTTTGTAACTTGTTCTATTTAATCTGAATAAGGCCCTAAACAGGCAGCGATCTGTCACGGCCTGGGGGATCAGCGAGACGCTGATCGGCCTTTTCTTCCTTTTCTCTCTCTCTCTCCTCCTCTCTGTCGCTGGGGCGGAACTCATTGCGGGTTCACACCCTCGGCCCACGGAAAGGAACACACCTGATGCCCATCAAGGTGAACGGCATTTAAGCCAGGAGGTGGTCTTCGCTGGATCGTTGTCCACCACGCGTCAGTGCAAGTCAAGCTACAGCTCAAGATAAGTCAAGTGTCTTTGTGAATATCGTACTCATTCCTGTTTCCTCTTCTACAGACCCCCTGGATTACCTTTCCCATGTGAATCTGTGTGTCAAGTGTGATGAAAGGAACTGCCGTCGTGAATGTGGGTGAGTGATCCCCCCTTTGGATTTCTCCCGGAGCCCCTTCCCTCACATTGTTGTATATAGCACTGCCCTGCACTTCCTGTATATACACCTGGTGAACTCTGTAAATAAACCCTTGTGTTCAGCTGATTCAGGAGTCCTGCGTTTGAGTCCCCTGCATTGAACCTTAACACGATCACTGTCGGCCTCTCTCAGTTTTTAAAACCTTACAATGTAACTACACCCCAGCCCATAAAGTAGTATCTTAATGACTAACCTTGTATTGTAGATGCATTATCTCAGTTGTTCTAAGTAAGAACGTTTAGATTAGAGGTTTCCATGGACAAAAACAACTTGATAACAAACGATGGTTACATCATGAGCAAGGGCGTACATAGGAGGACTTGACGAACCAAGTGCTACATTATTTCAGTCTCCGTTCAGAAGAACTTTGCCAGCACAGGGATCATATCTTACAATATAAAATGCCTCGAGGCAATCTGTTGTTGTGATTTGGTGCTACATAAATAAAATTGAATTAAATCGAATTGAACATGAAAAATTCCTTTCCAGGCAGCTGGCACACTCACAGATTTAGACCTTTGTTAGCATGGGTGTTAATGGTTCTGTGTGTATGTGAATGCCTGGACTGTAGCAAGGATTTTGCCAGCTATTTTTCGAGGCACTGAACCACAGCCAGCAGGCGATGTCATACCGGTTGAAATTTGTGTTGTCTGGCCCTTTCCATTATTTTCTGTTCTCCCTTTGCAGAGATCAAGGACAAACTTGGGTTTTGACAGAATTCACCCAAACCTGAGATTTTTACATGTGTAGTGTGGTGGTTGGTTTGCCGGAAGCACAGAGAGTGGGCTGAACTGAAATGTTTAAACTTTAGTGAAGGTTTTGATTCTGTATGTTCCTCACATCACCCTATTATATTTAACAGTGCTTCAAAAGACACGGCTAGAAGTTGACATTGCAGTTATACAGTTGAAAGACGCAACAAACAACAGGTGGTGGATCAGGTCGTAGTCAATATAGAAATTAAACATCAATGACAGCTGGATGATAAGAGGTTTAGAGGTATATTTTAAAATGCTGGACGCTTTTTACACCGTACTGTTTGCATGATGAAAGTAGAGGGCACCCTAACATTTTATATTGGACAATTAATTAGTCCTCTCATTTTCAAGCTTCAAAGGGCATGGTTGATTCAAGGCATCAAGAGGCCATGGAGCACGCTTGTCCAGACAGTCTGAATCCATAAATACAGATCCCTTTCCTGCTTTGACCTGCCGCTTTACAGATGAAGAGAAGAAAAGTTGGGAAAGTAAAAGTTTCTCAAAAGGACACGACAGAAGTCACAGAAGACGTGCCTCATCTAAGAGTGTCGCCTAACAAGTTCCAGTGGAACAGATGCACATAACATGGTGCCCTGTGCCAAAAGATTCCAAATTAGATGACACATTAATTAAACCTAACTGCTTCCCTTGCCATCAGCTTTTCACCAGAGAACTGTGAAATGTTTCAGGACCATTAGCAACGCAACAAAGCCAGCACAGACATGCCAGCAAGTGTGAAGACCAGCCCTGAAAATTATACTAAGTCATAAGTAAATGGCATCTACATGGCCTCAACTTGCTCATATTGCAGTGCTTATATAATCAAAGACAGCAAGTGAAATGAAGCCAGTGAAAGCAGCCTCCTCCCAGCCCAGTTCCTTAATCTTAATTATGCAAATTCTCATGACCATTGATCAACAACCACTGACTAAAGCCCACTGATCAAAGCCCACTGATCAATGGCCAAGAGTACCATTCACAGAGAGTTGGGGAATGGCTGTAATCACAGCATTGTAAGCATTGTCACATGTATGAGAACACAGAAGAGTTTGCATCCATTATCTCCATTTAACCAGGACACGCTGGAGCTGTCTGAGGAGAGATCATCTAAAGCAGGAAACCTGGACGGAGGCATAGTGAGAAACTTGAAACCAGTAGATGTAAAACTAACATTAACATTATTTTTCCTATTAGTTATCAGCAGTAAACACCGTGTTGTCAGAACGTATCCTCAGACTGGGAGGCTTCATTGCTCCGGGAAAGTCTTATTTCATTATTACTGTTTTGAATATATTAGCTTCTTGGTGACTGAGTGCATCAGAAAGCTTGGCATTATGCAAAGTACTGGTAACAGGTGAGATATCATGCGCTGCTGACACATTTGCATGCATTTTATTGCACCTGGGTCACTCACCTGTGTACTCCTATTCAAATTATGCTCTTTGCACTGCAAACCAAACCGATGCTTTCTGACTGTTGCACGGGCCGTTTTTTACTGATATTTAACTATTTGTAAACACATTATATATATATATATATAAACTACTGTTTAATGTGCAAATACTGTGTAATTGTCCAAACTCTAAGTATAGAATATACATTAAAGATCTAACAACTGTGACATTAGCCGTTGCATTTGTGGACTTTATCTTTCTGGCTGTCACCATCTTCTTTTTCTGGAGTGAGAAGTGACCATATTTAGACCAGAGAATGCTAAGCAACAAGCAACAACACTAGACCGTAAGGGTACAATGCAAAGACACAGATACCTGCTAATTCATGCTAAGCAGAAGACAAATAAACAAGAAATCCACTCACCAAAACTGAAGCACAAACTTCATGAACAGACTGTCTTTTACAGCAAGCCACATTATCATAATTATTTCATTCTGTCTCTCAGCGCTCTCTTTTTCTCTCTCCTATGTTTCCCTTCACCCCTAACTGGTCACAGCAGATGGCTCTACCTCCCTGAGCCTGGTTCTGCTGGAGGTTTCTTCCTGTTAGAAGGGAGTTTTTCCTTCCCTGCATTGCCAGGGGCTGCTCAGAGGGGATCGTCTGATTGCTGGGGTTTTTCTAACATTAAAGGGTCTTTACCTTACAATATAAGGTGTCTTGGGGTGACTATTGTTGTGTATTGGTGTATAAAAATGAAATTGAATTGAACTGAATTGAGTATGTGCTTTTTAAAAATTTTAAAAATTATCATTTTATCATAGGAGTCCATGGGCACTGGCACCAGCCTCAAGAAGCCTTTGGAGGAATTGCACTTTTTGGGGCCCTTTTGCTTTGGCTTCATTTATTTCACTGCTTTGCCCCCAGCTAAGTTGCCCAGCTAGGCTGCCCACTGTCATATTCATAAAACTAATTTAAGAGAAGTCTTGTTGTGTAATAAGATTGATTATTACGCTGGATGCATTCGGAGATGGCAAAAATGTAATCTACAATATGCAACATCCAGACAACATGTGGAATTTAAACCATGATAAATCAGCATTAAGAGATCCAAGAAAGCACTCCCCCACAACGCTGCACCCTGCTCTTGCATCCTGCAATGTTACCACAATGTTACCATGAATTCATGCTGTTGTTGCCAGATTCTGGGTGCAGCATCTGCAGAAATGGCGAGGCATCAGAACAGTCTTTATGCTGTCTAGCTTTGACAATGCTGTGCTGATGACTACCTTAGAGTTCTTAGCTGGCTGCTGTAGTAGACCATTCATGAAAAGAAAGGCTCAATGCATTACATTGAACACTGGGGAAAAGAATATAATAGCAAGAGTTTTGTATTGCTTATGAGTGACATTGACCATATACCAATAGGTATTGTGGAATTGCACTGTAAATATATAAGACTAAAACTGTGGATCAGTGAGGATTTGAAGTGTTTTAGTGTGCTTTTATCAACCAATTAGAAGTGTTGGAAACTGCCAAATGTCACTGTGTGTTTGATTTAAATTGCAGACCTAAAGCTTTAGAGCTTTAGGCTAAAAAATCATCTCAGTTTTTAGAGCTATGTGAATGAGAACTGACTTCTGCTGTTTCTGCTATTTCACAAACATGTATCAATATTTCCAGTGACTGACATAAAAGGATTTATTACAGCATATTTAAAATAATATATTTACATAAGAGAACATGGAGTTCAGGAACCATGGTATCCCAGCAGTCGTGGTATGTATGACTGATTCCTCTGCTCTGTGAGCTGTTCGTCACATATCAAACACCACAGATGAAATTCTTCTGTGGAACACTGGATTAATGTGATTTGTCCTCAAACTGGATTAGCTCAGTTCCAGGTGTGCTTATGCCTCAATCACAGATTCCTCCTGCAGATTTGCAGGGAGACCCTTCTTCATCCCTTTATCAGTGGGTATCTGCATTCTGCTGAGTATAAGGAGACTGAATCCTAATAAGCAGATATAGTCAGCTAATTATTGACCACAAGTAAATACGGGAAATAACAAAACGGGAAATAACTAAAGGCAAGCCAAGTGACCCAAAGCATAATTACATTTATTAGAAACAACAAAATATACAAAACATAACAAAAAATGTCTAATTAACATGTACTCTCTGTATACTGCTACTTTTGGCTGTGCATTACAAACACACTGGCTCCTTTCATGTGAGCCGCCCGCCCTCTGTTGGTGACAGTCGTGTATTACAGAACGCCGATGCGCTAAAGGTCACGTTTCTTTATGTTAATATGTAATAAAACATTTTTACGCCAAGAAAGGCTTGTCTGCGTTTAGGCGGGGTCTTTGTATTTTGTTTTTTGTTTTTGTTTTTCATAAGTTAAAAATCTACCGAGATTAGTCATATTAATGTTTGTCGTTTATATGTTTATATAGCACATTTAATTACAACAGCAACGTTGACAAAATAACTAGTAAAATAACTTATAATATTAATGTGTTTCATATATGGCAATAAGGCTAATAACTGCAGACTACATGAAGTCTTTGTTTGTTCTGGGTTAAACCTATAATTTAATTAAACAAGCAGACGTAAACAAGAACTTTTTGTTTGACATTAATGGATAAACAAAGCCCAATGTGTCCGTGTTTGAAGGCCACACTCTGTTTACAGTGAGGAAAAAACAAACCACTGGCCAACTTCATGATCAAGAAAAAAAAATCCACCGCTATCAACGCTGGGAAATGTATTTTTAGCATATCTTTGGACCGTCGCAGTCGGGAGAACTTCATTTCCCATCGGTCTTTGCGCACTTAGGGTTACACGCTGCTCTCCACCACGCAATCAGAGCGGCTGAAACGATAAATGTGGTTCTTGAGCGACACATAGCTCGCATGGCCCTCCGGTTTGAGGAGTGCAACACCTAAATTCTAGTAAGTGCAGTCAGCTTTCTGTCCACTCCTTTAGTATTGTTTATTCACGTACTGGTTAGTTATTGCTTGCGTGAGTTAGCAGAGCAACTAGCTAACAGGCTAACGTTAACCGTCAGAAGCCGAAGTTGGCAGCTGTTCAGAGTTTGGCTTTAGCACACGGCTGTCGGTCAGTGTCTAAGCTAGACTAGCTGTCTGCTTTAATGAGTGAAGCCTCTTTGCTTCGCCACCCGCTAAAGACCCACGTAGTTATATGGGAACTAAAAGCTGCGCCCTGTTTGTCCTCAGGACACAACTGTCCAATGTCAGCCACCCTAAAATAGACCCCTGTGAAAATCTTCCATTACTGTGACTCAACATTTCCGGGTGCAGCTTGTAAAATAAGTCACGAGGAATGTCCGCCGTCGTACGGTCTACTTGGGTGCTTTTATTTTGAGGACCGTTGTTGTGACTTCCCGTCTAATTGCAGTACTTTCACATAGCTTGGGTTTGGCTAACTGTAGGTAGGTCAGCTAAAATGTGCTGTCATACAGCAGTCACTTAGCTCAGTTTCTGCAGCTCCACATAAGAAACATAAATTAATATCTTTAGGAAGAACTCCCTGCATGCAGCGCTCACTCACCAGTTTCACTTTAGGTGCTGAGTTTATGGTTCTGCTGTCATTAAGCAGGGTTTGTTCGGGACCTTTAATCTGTGGCATCCTTGGGGAAGATAACATTACAGCTAGTGCATGAAGGGACATAGATCAGGGCTGTTTAGTACACAGCATAGATAACCCAGAGTGCCCAGCACGTTTCAGTGCATTTCAGACTGAAAATGGAGCTGAAATTAGTCACTTTACAAGTAAATACTTTGATAATTTATCAGTCTTTCGCTGAAGGAATATTTTTAGGCATGTGTTTAGAAAGAAGGGTGTTGGGTTTTTGTTTCTCTTCTTGTTGTTGAATCTTTAGGTTTTGAGTCCTTGATGGACCCAAATAAGCAGTTTAAATTGGCAACTGTGGATGAGCATTTCATAGATTAAATGATTATTAGGTTAATTAGATTACAATTTAAAGTGCCTTTCTCTGTCTGATCCTGCAGTCTGTGGTTAAACATCACAGCTGAAAGGAGGAGGGCGAAGAGAGGAGGAGGATGATCATGCAGCGCATCCTTACTCATGGGACACTCCGACGGGTGGCGGCGGTGCGCCCACTGCTGCTGGGCATCGCCGTCCCCGAGACCCCAGTAGCATTTTGTTGGCGCGCCCTCCGTCAGTCGCCACCTGTTGGCCAGCGTTGGCTCTCCACTTCGGCCGTCAGCACAGCAGCACACCAACCAAAGCACCAGCCGGCACAGGGGGAGCCGCAGTCTGACACCACGACGCCTCAGACACAGGACAACCCGGGAGAGAAAGCAGCACCTGATCCTGCAGAGGTGGACCCTCTTCAGGACAAGTCCATCGGCCTGTTCCAGAGGTTCAAAAGGACCTTTAAACAGTATGGGAAGGTGATGATCCCTGTGCATCTGGTGACTTCCTCTGTTTGGTTTGGAACCTTCTATTACGCTGCTATGAAGTGAGTGGTGCTCTGCTTAAAATACTTTATTTTGATGTTTATGAAGGACTAAATGTTAAATCTAATTCTGATGTGCCATATCATCAAGAGATTATTATGCTTTTGTTGTTGACTCAGCTACTGTTGCAGTGGGAGGTGCTTTGAGTTTTAAATAATGAGGTCAGTGCATTGTGAGAAATCCTGTGAGCTCAAAGCTCAGGCCTCAGACTGCACCTGTCACAGGCTGGGCAGTAACAAAGTGCCTAGAGATAAAGTTCCACACTGGTACAATGTTGAGTTTTCTGTTATGTGGAGCCACTGTTTTAATGATCGAATGTTTCATAGGTCAGCGTTAAGTTTTGTAACAAACAAAAAACATTGATATGAAAATATGGGCTTTTTTTGCTTCCTCAGGGGTGTGAATGTAGTGCCATTCCTGGAGATGATTGGTCTACCAGAGTCACTAGTTGGCCTTTTAAGAGACTCATCGAGTGGGTATGCGCTGACTGCATATGCCATGTACAAGGTAAATTAATTCCAGACTACGTTTAAATTGACTCCCTGCGGCATACCTGCTTCTTACTTTCAAAGCACTTTATAACCTTGCTCCCCCTTATTTATCTGATCTTCTCCATACGTACTAACCCTGTCGTACACTCCGCTCTTCTTCAGCTTCCCTTCTGTTTGTGCCACCTGCTCACCCGACTCAGAGCCTTTAGTTGTTCTGCCCCAAGACTTTGGAATGCACTTCCACCAGATCTCTGAACTACAAACTCTCGCTCCACTTTTAAATCGCATGTTATGATCGCATTTAACTCATGTAGCGCTCCACTTGTGTTCATTACTTATTTACAGGGTCAGACTACTTTCTTTATGTGAGCTAGTTATCATGGCGCTAATTCGCCCAGTAATGGTACTGGGAACAAAGGTTTTAAACAAGCGTGTCATTATCCCACTCCCACACCAGTCACAACCACTGAACCTGGATCCTTTGTTTGGAGCTGTTCTGTCTCGTTGTACATATGAAAAGCACATACGGTGTATTTAAACTCACTGATGGGTTTTTTTTCTCTCCTACAGATCGCAACCCCTGCTAGATACACGGTGACTCTGGGCGGCACGTCACTGTCCATTCAGTATCTCCGCAAGCACGGCTACTTATCCACACCGCCACCAGTTAAAGAGTACTTCCAGGACAAAATGGAGGAGACGAAGGAGAAACTGACAGAAAAGATGGAGGAGACAAAGGAGAGATTTTCAGAGAAAATTGAGGAGACAAAAGAACGCTTCAATGAGAAAATGGAAGAGACGAAAGACAAGTTCTCTGAGAAACTACAGGAGACCAAAGACAGAGTCTCTGAGGGAAAAGCCTTCTTTCGAAAGAAAAACGATTAGAGAATCATGTCTACAGGTGGTGTCTCTGAAAATATGGTCATGTTGTGATCTCAACATGATGTACTGAGTAATGTGGGAATCAAATGGCAGATGGTACCTCTGAGACTGGAAGGAGGAGAGAGATGCTGCACTATCCCTGTCCTGAAACCCTCCTCACACCTCTCAGTCATGTTTTCTGTTTAAGTGTCCAGTCGAGTCCCTTTCTGTCTGAACTCTGCCTCCCTGCACTAGACAGCAGCTTAGTGGACTGCTGGCAATGCTACCTTCTGACACTGTCATCTCAGACTGGATTTGCACACAATCAAGTAATCTGTACTCACTCTGTTGGCTGTTTAAAGAGGAGCACTGTTCTTGTTTCTCTTGTCACACCCATCAATACAGAAAGGGGTGGGGGGAGGTCTGGGCTTCAGAGATATGAACAATGTGTCCGTGTAATAACAGCACCTGGAGAGAGCAGTGCTAATCATTGTAGCTGTTAGGGAATAAAACTTGAAGCTCATCTGTGTGTACTAGTCCATTAAAGCCTTTCTCAAGGCTCAGAGTGTCACCTGCTGTCTTTTCTAATGAGAGATAAATAAAAGTTTTCTAATGTATTTTCATTTGATAGCCAAAGCTAATGTGTGACAGCGTTTCAGTGTTCGTGTCACTGTTAGGGCAGTAGTGAGTAAATGTGCAGTGCATAAAGCATGTATGAGCTGCACACACAGTGTCACACATGAACAGCAAGAGGGTCTTCATGACTTTTGCACAACGACACATTGGTTTTGTCAGGAATTCACACAGATGTCCACTGTAAACAACAACAGAATAAAAGTCAAGTGCTAACCAAATGATGTTTGAAACTTGAAGTTTGTGTTTTATGTAATGTGACAGTGTGTTCTCTGTGCTTCAGCTTTCCCTCACAGTCTAAACAGGTTAATTAGTGTTAATTAGTCTTTGTATATAACCCGAGCGTGGATGTGGACATAAATAGTTGCTTCTGCAGTGATTTCCAGTTCTGGCATGTTCCATTAATGGATTAGAGGTAAGATGATGGGATGTCTCTGTACCTAAACTGACTCCATGTCTTACTCGCACTCAGGTTTCCCGGCTATTATCCTTCTGAGCAAATGTTAATCAGTGTTAGATTTTTTTTTTTCTCTTTTGCTGCATTTTGATAATCGTGTGAGGTGTCATCTGCCTTTTCAGGTTTTACAGAGATTGCAGAAGAGATTAAACATAAAATGTCCCGTGATAGGTAGAAGTGCTTGTGTGAATGAGGCATGTTGTATAGCCAGGACCCTGCAGAAGAGAATGAGTGGATGTAACAGATAATGTAAGCAGGAATAAATAAGTGCTAACAGACAAACATGCAACCACACCAAAAACAGAACCTCCCTCGCACTTCCAATAACGGATGATTTTTTTTGGCACTTTAAGCGTTTTTACATTTCCTTCTTGTTTTTGATTAAACATTAGTGCTAACAAACTTTAATCAAAAATAGGAAGGAAATATAAAAATGCTTAATGTACCAAAAAATCATCCATTATTGCAGCTGCCAGGGATCTCTGTAGCTCAAAAGTTTTGAATGAATTCTGATAAAACTTTGTAGTGTTACAGAGGGGGGACTGTGTTAACAATCCGTTAAACCGTGCCATACATCCAGGCTCTTCAAGGTCAGCAACTTGTTGGTCAAAAGCTTGCAAAAAACAAACCTCAAACTATGATTCTTCAAGTGTTGTTTGTATTGTCAGCAAATAGGAAGTACCATACAGAGATTTAAAATATCACGACACAATGGTCCTCAGCCAGAAAGAGCGGAGAAGTTTAAGGATCTCTGGCTCTTGTTCAAGAGTGAGGAGAGAAGGGAGCAGGAGATCGACAGACAGATTGGTGCTGCAGCTGCAGTGATGTGGATGCTGTCACGGTCCGTCATGGTGATGTCACATTTGAACTCTGACCTCTCCTTCAAGGTCAACAGATTGAGCTCAAGGTCAAGGTGATAATAATGTTTAATAGAGCAATTTAAAATAATTTTTCTTACAGCTGTTTTTGTATTGACAGCAAACATGCATATACAGCAGCGTGGTGGTGCAGTGGTTAGCACTGTTGCCTCACAGCGAGAGGTCATGGGCTCAAAATGCTCTGTGTGGAGTTAGTATGTTCTCCCTGTGTCTGTGGGTTCTCTCTGTCCAGAGACGTCCAGTTAGTGCGGTTAACTGATGATTCTAAATTGGCCCTGTGACAGCGTATTGACCTGTCCAGGGTCTACTGTACATCCAGCACCCCTGTCAACCTGAACTGGATAAGGGGGCTTATAGGGAATTATATACGTGGATTCTAAATATCAAATGATAGTTTTTGTCCAAATATCATGTCACATTTGACCTCTGACCTTATTTCACATCTGCCTTTCTTTCAAGTTGACCGCAAAATATGTTTTATTTTTTAAAGAAAGTGTGTCAGGAGAAAAAGCATGAGCTTCTTAGATAGTTATAAAAAATACCGTATGATAAAATCTGCAATAAGCAAAAAACAAAAAGTAAGGAAATGAGTGTTTGATCGATTATTGTAACAATAAATGTCATACCACTGGGCTGGAAAGCCTATTTATTTGTTTATTAAACTGTGACATTTGTAAGAAAAACGCAGTTTTGTGTTGAGCTGCAAACTTGCCAAACAGTTTTTTCTGTGGATTTTGACTGTTATGTAAAAAGGTCAAATGATTCATATCCAGTTATTTGAAAATCATACATATTTGTGTGATCAGAGTAGACCTCTCCCATGCTACTCTTATCTGATTTTTACTGAAGTGCAAACTTCTTAAAGTAAATTTAAAAAAAACACACAAAATGTATATATTAAAAATATAATACTGTTCCATTAAAAATAACTACTGCTCAGAGAGTGAGCTGACTTGGTGGAGGATGTGTTCTCAGAGCGATTCTTCTCTCGTTTAGACAGTCAGTGTGACAGACCACCCAACTTGGTGTTTCCATCACTTCTACAGATTTTAGGATCATTTAACTCAGTCTGCTGGTTTTAAACATTAAACTGAAATGTAGAGAAGTAAAAGGAAACAGGTCCTGCCTATACTGAAAATACAGGCTCTAAAGTACATCCTGAATTCAGCAGAAGTTAAAACCATAGAAGGGGCGTGCACTTGCTAAGATTTCAGTAGATGCTCCCCAGAGATAAAATCCCCAGGCAGGACAACAGGTGGGAAAACGTCCGGTCTGCTCAGTCGGTTACTGTCCACATTCACACCTCACACAGAGAAATCAGTGAGGTCTGAGTATTCTCTCTGCTGTCAGCATCCAGAAATGGTGGGCAGATGCAAATGTCATGCACCAGCCGGCCTCCTTCATTATGAATCAGATCTGCATGGAAATGGAAACGTGTTGCGTGCGTGAGCTGCAGTGACCTCTGCTGTCCAGACTAATGAACAGCTGCTTATGCAGTCCACGGCCCCTCGTATAAACACCTGTTTGTTCTCCCACAGGGACTAAGAAGCGGGGGGGCAGAACGAGTCCTCCAATCATTTTAGTGCAAAGACAATCTGTGTTCCTCAGGTGTGAGCCAGTGGCCAAACATGACCCGAGTGTCAAGATGCCTCTGGGAAGCATGAGGTGAAGCACAGGTCAGGAGAGAAAAAGCTGTCCAAGCTGTCAAAAAGTCAATGATTTTTCACCACTTTCCATCTTTTCTCAGCAAAGGTCAGCGAATGTTTTAATGTTATTGACAGAATGTGGGTGCAGTACAAAGTTGCAGTTCGGGTCACATTTGTTGGAACTCTTTGGACTTGAAGCTGTGCTTGTAGTCAGATATAAGCTAAATTATTCTTGCAGGTACGCACTCATTTTCTTTTGTCCACTTTTCTGTCAGCAAGACCATAGAGAACACAAACAGCTCAATCCCATGAAAGTCGGTGAAATGGAGCAAGGGTAATACTTTGTGTCTCTGAGTGATCGTCTTTAACTCTGTGAAGTGTAACCAACCACAGCTGATTAACCTGTAACAAGGCTTAATGCTGCTGTAAGGCAAAATGGATTTCTGCGTGTTATTGTTAGGGAGACTCCGTCCTCAGAGCAAAGACTGTGATCTTAGATACAAGCAGAGGTGATAAAATGTGTAAATGGATATGCTGCTATCGTAAGATCCAGATTTTTAGCTTTGCATTCCATTGAGATTAAAATAACGAGAGATGAAATTGAAAGTTCCTTTATGTGAATTTAAACTTCTTATAAACTCAAAAGCATTCAGCCTCTTTGTGACTGATGCAGAGTGGGAAAGCCCACAGTTGGTATCAAGCACAGGCCAACTGGAGTTTGGCCAATTTGCTCTTTAAAACTTTTTATTGTTTCAGGCTGTTTCATTTCTATTGCTTCCTGTATGAGCTTTTGTTTTGGGTCATGTATGGTGTAATTTTCAGGTGCAATGTTTTTTGCATCTTGGGTTTTCCTCCTTTTTTTCTATTCACTTTAAGGAATCGAGAAAATAGTTCTCTTGATCAGTGTGTTTGCTTTTGAAGTTGTTCTTGTTCTCGATTACTGCATACGATCCGAATGTTTGTGTTCACTCATCTGTCAGTTGTATTTGTATTTTCTTTATTTCTGTTTATAACATCCATCCATCCATTCGCTTCCGCTTGTCCTTTTTCAGGGTCGCGGGGGGCGCTGGAGCCTATCCCAGCTGTCATAGGGCGAGAGGCGGGGTACACCCTGGACAGGTCGCCAGTCTGTCGCAGGGCTAACACACAGGGACAGACAACCATTCGCACTCACATTCATTCGCACATTCACACCTAGTGACAATTTGGATTATCCAATTAACCTATCCCCACAAGCTGCATGTCTTTGGACGGTGGGAGGAAGCCGGAGTACCCGGAGAGAACCCACGCAAGCACGGGGAGAACATGCAAACTCCACACAGAAAGACCCCGGCCTGATGTTGGAATTGAACTCAGGACCTTCTTGCTGTGCGGCAACAGTGCTAACCACCGTGCCACCGTGCTGCCCTGTTTATAACATTTGTTGTGCAATTTCTGCTCCCACCTATACTTATATACTTAAATACTTATAAAATAGTTTGTCACTAGAATTTTACCTCATGCATTCCACCCTGTGCTCATTGACTGTGTGAATGACCTTTCAAGAGTCAGCACTATAATATATATATGAAATATCCTGTCTCAGAGTGATGCAGAAAACTAGTTCATGCATTTATTACTTCCAGGCTGGACTACTGTAATTAATTATTATCAGGATGTCCTAAAAACTCCCTGAAAAACCTTCAGTTATTTCAAAATGCTGCAGCAAGAGTCCTGACAGGGACTAGAAAGAGAGAGCATATTTCTCCTATATTGGCTTCCCTTCATTGGCTTCTTGTTAAATCCAGAATTGAATTCAAAATCTTGCTCCTCACATACAAGGTCTTAAATAATCAGGCCCCATCTTACCTTAATGACCTTGTAGTACCGTATCACCCTATTAGAGCACTTCGCTCTCGCACTGCAGGCTTACTTGAGTATTGAGTCTCGGTCGTTGTGTCCTTGGGCAAGACACTTCACCCGTTGCCTACTGGTGGTGGTTAGAGGGCCCGGTGGCGCCTCGCCTCTGTCAGTGCGCCCCAGGGTGGCTGTGGCTACATTGTAGCTTGCCATCACCAGTGTGTGAATGTGTGTGTGAATGGGTGGATGACAGGTTGTGTAAAGCGCTTTGGGGTCCTTAGGGACTAGAAAAGCGCTATACAAATACAGGCCATTTACCATTTACCATTTAGTAGAATGGGTGGGAGAGCCTTCAGTTTTCAGGCCCCTCTTCTGTGGAACCAGCTTCCAGTTTGGATTCGGGAGACAGACACTATCTCTACTTTCAAGATTAGGCTTAAAACTTTCCTTTTTGCTAAAGCATATAGTTAGGGCTGGATCAGGTGACCCTGTATCCTCCCTTAGTTATGCTGCAATAGGTGTGAGCTGCTGGGGGATTCCCATGATGCACTGAGTATTTCTTCTTCAGTCACCTTTCTCACTCAACATCTGTTAATAGAGCTCTCTGCTGAATCACACTTGTTATTAACCTCTGTCTCTCTTCTACAGCATGTCTTTTGTCCCGTCTTCCTTCTCTCACCCCAACCGGTCGCAGCAGATGGCCCCGCCCCTCCCTGAGCCTGGTTCTGCTGGAGGTTTCTTCCTGTTAAAAGGGAGTTTTTCCTTCCCACTGTCACCAAAGTGTTTGCTCATAGGGGCTGATGTGATTGTTAGGTTTTCTCTGTGTGTATTATTGTAGGGTCCTTACAATATAATAATAATAATAATAATAATGGATTGGATTTATATAGCGCTTTTCAAGGCACCCAAAGCGCTTTACAATGCCACTATTCATTCACTCTCACATTCACACACTGGTGGAGGCAGCTACGGTTGTAGCCACAGCTGCCCTGGGGCAGACTGACAGAAGCGAGGCTGCCATATCGCGCCATCGGCCCCTCTGGCCAACACCAGTAGGCGGTAGGGTAAAGTGTCTTGCCCAAGGACACAACAACCAGGACAGAGAGCCCGGGGATCGAACCAGTGACCTTCCAGTTACAGATGCGATTCCCAACCCCCTGAGCCACGCTCACCCCAAATATATAAAGCGCTTTGAGGCGACTGTTGTTGTGATTTGGTGCTGTATAAATAAAATTGCATTGAATTGAACTGAATGTGTATGTATATGTTTCTCTAAGTATGATAACAAAATATGGCATCTCAGAAATAATTCTAATAGCTGAACTATATTATAATATTGCAGGAATTTTACCTCAGAGTGTCAAGCGCCTGAAGCCAACTATTGTTGTGAATTTGTGCAATATAAACACAGCTGAAATGAACTGTCACATCATAAGTTGTTACACCCATTAAAGTTCTGTCACCCCAAAATCAAGTTGTATGTTTCCTTTGGTCTGTGGTGCTTTTTATCTATCCAGATTGCTTTGGTGTGATTTGCCCACTTTGGAGATACTGATTGTAGATACGTTTGCCTTCGATAATGTAAATAATGCATATTTCATCAAATATATTGTACTGAGATGAGACAATGCAACAATGTGTTTTACCCACTAACTGTAACATTAATGATGTCTTTCTCTGCTTAGCTGTAATTTTAGCTAGCTGTGTACTCATTTGACAACCAAACCACAGATCTTGATATCCCAAAGAGAGGTATCTAAATGCAGAATCCACCATAGTTGATGCTTCAGTGATGCAAATTGCCAGACGAGTGGACTTGAGGTTTCTGTGGGCCTTTGTGGGCTTTGCTGTCTCAGCAATCCAGCCCGAGTTAACTGTCTCCAAAAGGTTCTGGGTATTTAAATGGGCCACAGACTGCTGTAGTTGTAGCTGAAAGCATTAGTATTCATCAAAGCAGTTTCCAGACAGGAGGTAACATTTAGGCACGTCTTCCTGATAAGGAAAGGAGGAGAAGAGGAAAACTTAGAAAGCAGTTTCCTTCTCCTCTATTTCCTGTCTGAGACTGAAAGCCTGGGAGAGGTTCATAGTCTGAGAATGCATCATGGCTCATCTTTGAAACAAGCAGCAGCTGATGTATGCATGATTTCCTCTGTGACTGCCCTGCATCAGTCTGCCAGCTCTCAAGATGCCTGTTTGTGTCTGTGTGTCATCTGAAGAGAGTGAGTCAGGAGGAAATGTGAACAGCACTGGGATGGGTTGTGCTCCTAGCAGCAGGAGGTTCATGGAGAGGACGGGAGGCGGGGGTCCTGGGCCCACCCTCTCTCTGCACTTGTAAGTGAGGCTAAATGCTTTGAACATTAGCTTTGTTTCACTCTTGCGAATGTTATGACAAGTTGCCAGATGGGCTCCGTCTATAAATAAAACGCTCTCGCTGCTGAAATATAACAGAAACTTATGTTTTATGCATCTCATTACTTTACAGGGCTGAGTGAGTCATTTGCTCCTGGCTCAGGAAGATCTCTGCCAACGATTCTCTAACAAGAAAACAGACGGAAGAAGAGAGAGGATTATGATGTGACCTGAATGTGACCTGCGCTGCATTGGGTAGGGTTAGAATCAGCAGGTTTGAATGACTGGGGTTCAAACTTACCTGAAGATCAGCAGAGGGGCTCTTTCTCCATCCCACCAAAGAAAGAAACAGTTTGTAGAGACATCTCAACATCTCCACTGGACTTTACATTGATCCTCTGAGAGAAAAGGGCTCTGTGTTATGCACCTGACTTTATTCACTCGATTCAAACTTTGTGCTATGATTGAATATCTGTAAAAGTTCTCAGCTGCACTAAGAAGTACTAAGTACTAAGAAGCAAATTCAAACAAATCCATCCTGGCAAGCTATACTGACGAGGTGCTGCTCATCAGCATCTTAGTACGTCTGGGGATTACAAGTCTCATCCTGTGCGGCTTGCTCCATTGCTCACAACTGAAAGAAAATTTGGCCATTTGGTTCACACGTGACCTGTGGAATCATCGAAGTTTTACAATCCTGTACCCTGGAGAACCTTCTATGGGGTATTGCTGGAGGGCGAGGTACACAGCACAAAGGACATCTGGTTCTTTGCGCTGTGTCTATATTTGTCGCATAAAGCTGAGCGCTTTTTCAGTGGGTGTTGGACTCCACAGACATCAGCCAGAGTCAAGAAGGTGTTACATTTGAAAATCCTGTCACAGCTGTTTGTGGCTCATTTACCTGTATCAGAACACGACCTTTATTGTGCTCACTCTTAGTCTGAGCCCATGAAAGGGTTCCTCCCTTTGGGTTTGGTGAGAGTCGCTTTCCCAAGCTAAGGACTTTAAGTGTTGTGGAATCTTGTTCACCTGAAATGGTAAAGTGGAGCATGAGATACAGATGCAGTTACTGCTGGTGATGCAGCACCAGAGTATTGTAATAGACCTTTGTTGTGAACTGCTAGTCAGTCTAGCTCAGGGGTGGGCAACTCCAGGCCTCAAGTGCCGTTGTCCAGCAGGTTATAGATGTGTCCTTGATGCAACACAGCTGATTCACATGGCTAAATTACCTCCTCAACATGTCTTGAAGTTCACCAGAGGCCTGGTAATGAACAGGTGCATAAACCCAGGGGACCTGAGACCTGGAGTTGCCTACCCCTGACCTAGCTTGAAGTAGAATATTGGTATATCTGTAGGAGCTGGCTGAGGATGATTGGGCATCCAATCAGAATGGCTCCTCTTCCTTACTTTGGAAAATTACCAAGCATATCTGACTGGAAGAGCACCTTAAGGTAGATCCAGAACCTACTGGATGGATTACCTAGCAAGAAAAAAACCTGTGGGACTCCCAAGAAATATGGCTACAGAGAGGAATATCTGGAACACCGAGCAAAGGTAAACTGAGACCTGTCAGAACTCTTCTAGGTAATGACTCCTATATACCCAATTAGACATGCTGTGCTGGGATAGACATCAGCAGAGGTTGAGGCGCCTTCATGTGTACAGTTTATCTCTCAACAGCAATTTCATTTTAGTCCAATCACTGTTACTATTGTGGTAAACCACAGTTAGATATATACTTCATTTATTAGGCTAGCTCAATACTGAAAATGGGTGCATTTGATTCGTTCATCCATATTTACTAAGCATATGCTGCCTAAAGTGAAGCAGGCCAAGCCAAGTTTCAAAATTCAGATAGAACTGAGGTGATTGTACTCAGCCCTAAAAATATTAGAAACAGTGTCTAACCAGAAACTGGATGGTATTGCCTTGGTTACCAATAACACTTTGAGAAACCTTGGAGTGTTGTTTTGTTTTTATTTTGTTGAAACCAGGATATGTCCTTCAACGCACATATTAAACTAGTATGTTTGTTTTTGTCCCATCTCCCTCCTCCCACCCCCAACTAGATGCAGCAGATGGCCTCCCCTCCCTGAGCTTGGTTCTGCTAGAGGTTTCTTCCTGTTAAAAGGGAGTTTTCCTTCCCACTATGGCCAAGTGCTCGCTGACAGGAGGCAGTCTGATTGTTGGGGTTTATTTCTAATATAAAGTGCCTTGCGATAACGGTTTTTATGGTTTGGTGCGATTTGAGATTTTATCATTTGAACTGAATTGAAGGGAAGGAAGGCATAAGACAGAAATCTTAAACCTGCATGTAGCTATCTTTCCCATCTCCAACGGCTGCATGGAGAATCCTTTTAAAAAAAGAAAACAATGAAATAAAAACACTAAAACCAGATGATTTTTTTTTTTTTTGCTTTCACCACCAAGGTTTACCTATGATTGATTTTTAGCTCGACTTTAGTCAAACTTAAACTGAATATAGTTATATTTTTTAAAAAAGAGTAAAAGATGTATCAGACCATGCCGGTGTTTACTTGTCTATACATTTGGAGACTGAAATAAAGCAGACTAGCTGGAAGCTGAATACGAGCTTGTTAAATGATACCAAGTGTATACAATTCGTAAGAAATGAGTATAAAAACTACTGATAATCAAGAGGTGTCCCCAAGTGTTACATGGGATGCATCCAAAGCGGTAATGAGAGGAAAATTGATCATGTGGTCCTCGTTGTGACACAGTGGCTAGGACAGAATTCATTTGCCATTTGTCACTTGCATATATTGTTATTTTGTGTTCTGTTATCCTATGGTCTATCCATAATGCTTTAATGTAAACACAGCACATGTAACCTTGGCTCTACATACTATCCCGGGTCTGTTTGTGGTAGCATTGGTTATATTCATTTCATCTGTGCAAATGTACTTAAAGCTAAATGTCACTTCATCATTAATTGATTTGGATCTTTCATTTGTTTATGTAGTTTGGTTATACTTACCATTGTCTGTTCCTTTGAGCAGGTCCTATTTGTAAAACAGGTATGTGGGAAGGACCGCCCCAGTACTTCCTGATTTTATAGGATATGATGTCACTGATCATGTCAATTGGGTGTAACCAAATGAAGAGATGTTTCTTTTGTGTATAATTGTTTATTTCATTTAAAATAACCCCATGAGTCAGATTAGGTAAAGAGATTGACTTTTCAAACTGTTTAGCTGGGTGAATGAGTTTGTTAGGTGGAAAGATGATTTTATTCTTGTTTCTTTATCTAGACTGTGTTATTTAGTCTACCCTGTTTTCCCAATGGTAGAGGTTAATGAGATCCAGGTGTGAGTGGAATTCTATATAAAGCAGGTGAGATTTTGACTCACGGGTTCTTATGTTTTGTGAAACAACTGTTGAAAGGCGACGCCAGAAAATAAAGAACACTTAAAAGAAACTTGAACAGTCTGCAGATGCTGTCTTCCTATCGCCTTCCATGCTGCTTATGTTATTGTACAAAAGGGTTAGGTTTGTGTATGGGATTTCCTATGCCCCCTGAATGCACCATCGGGGTGCATGTCCGCAACTTTAGTTCAGAGACAAACGGCAGCCAAACAACGGACAGTGTGTGCGTTCATAAGACCGTAAGTCAATGTTTTACTTCACTCAGTTATGTTGGTGTTCAGCCATGAGTGTATTTGATGACTTACCAGCAGTTTCTGCTTCTGTTTAAGTGACGTTATGTACAAGTGGCAGTTTGCTAGCATAACAGATTTGTTTGCTAATTAGCTTCTAGCAGAGAGATTCGTTGTTATAGTGTTGTTGATTCTGTGCTCTGTGTAACAGATGATAAACCGATGTAAAGTTGCCTTCAGTGCATAGTTTTATGCGGTGTGTTGATGCATAATGTCTGACTTTAAGTTTATGTAACCAGGCCACATCCTGGGCCATCTGACCTCAGGAATTCGCATGATAAGGTGGGGCCAGGTTTCACAATGAACACACCCGAAACTCTGGCTGATTTGGACCCACGCACAGTTTCACACCTTGGCTCAGGCGACTAGAGGATCATCAGGGGGTCCTTTTGTCCCTCTGTGGGGGGTTACTCCCACTAGGTTTATATCTGGGACTCTCCACCATTGGACCTTAGAACTGAAGAAGCTTCTCGGATGAGAGGTGAAACGTCTTCAAGCAACTTAAAGAAGTCCAGACGCTTTTCTTTGCAAGCTCCTTTGACTAACCAGGCTGAAGTATAATGTCAGCTTATTTAGTTATATACTGTACTTGAGTACACCTCAGTTGTATCTTTATGTTTATTATGTAATCTGATTCCTAATTGATTTGTATTATTATGCTTTGTCTGCAGAAACCACACACACACACACACACACACACACCCACACACACTCTCTCGCCCAGCTGCGGGCACATTCTCAATTGGAAATACAAAGAATGACAACTTTATTCCTGGACTCTGCCTGTTTGTTCCTCTCACATCTGAACATTTGCAAGTGTTCTGACCCGACACTCTGAAGTGATTGCTGCCAGCTCAGATTTCTTTAATCCTTCGGAAAAATTGGTCCTTCGAGCCGGAGGTGAGCAACTGCTTCAGCCTTATATGTTCAGAATGGAAGACCGATACCCATACAGAGAGTCTGACCGTCCGCACAGACATAGCAAGCTGCCATCATACCTCCAGAACTATGAAGTGGATGACCTCGCTAAGAACCGACTCTCACATGATGATCAGGGCAAGCATTCTACTCATCCTGAAATTCTCCAATATATTCATCATATGAAAGAGGAACACAATCAACTCCGACTAGATGTGCAACGCCTGACAGAATTGATCTCTAGCTCACCTGTACTAGCTCCACAGCATGCCACATCACGGTCTGGACTTTGTGAGGATGGGACGTCAACCACACCTGCCCACACTAGTAAGCTGGTGCCAATCAAAGGTCAGAAGAGCCCACATCAGCCTGAAAGTGCTCCACAGGTGCCATTTGGGGATGAGTCTCAACATCCAAAGGACAGCCAGCATGGCCTGATTGAGGAGCTCACTCACAGTCTAAATGACGCAGATCTTGACAGGGAGCGCAGCGCACAGTCACCATCACCTTCAGTCGACTCATGCCCTGAATCTCAAGATTTTCTTTCACCAATGACACCAGGTGAGATGCTCCCTCCACTTCCAGCGTCAGCAGCAAGGGGACGGTCACCATATCATGCAGAACAAAGAAGGGTTGATGAGGTGTATGCTCGTCGCCACAGGAACTGCAGTCAGCCTGCCACTCCTCCTAGATTGCCAAAGCTAGGGGCCTGCTATGAAGATGATCCATACTACAGACAAGATGACAGGTATCCTACCCCTGGTCACCCAAGCTGCCCTGACAGTCACTCAGACACTTCACACCTCCTCTATTCACCCTGCTCACTCCCCCCCACCCCCAACTGCAGCATCCAATACACACTCAACACAAGGCTCCAGCCTGTCTCTCTCAACCACCCCGGTTAGGAGGGAACTGAGGAGGATTAATGGCAAGAAGGCAGCGGGTCCAGATGGCATCAGCTCGAGGGTCGTCAGGTCCTGCGCGGACCAACTGTGTGGGGTGATGGAGCACCTCTTCAACCTGAGCCTGAGGTTGGGAAGAGTCCCACAGCTCTGGAAAACCTCCTGTGTTGTACCAGTGCCAAAGACTTCACGCCCCAAGGACCTCAACAGCTACAGGCCGGTGGCTCTGACATCCCACCTGATGAAGACCCTGGAGCGGTTGGTCCTGGCTCAGCTTCGGCGCCTAATAAGCTCATCACTGGACCCACTTCAGTTTGCCTACCAGCCTGGCATTGGAGCGGATGATGCCGTCATTCACCTCCTACATCGTTCCCTCGCTCACCTGGAGACCGCTGGAAGCACTGTGAGAATCATGTTCTTTGATTTCTCCAGTGCCTTCAACACTATTCTTCCCTCGGTTCTAAAGGACAAGCTGGTGAACTCTGGAGTGGACCATCACCTCACTACCTGGATCCTGGACTACCTCACCGACCGACCACAGTATGTGAGGACTCAGGGCTGTGTGTCGGACAGGGTCGTCTGCAGTACGGGGGCCCCACAGGGAACGGTTCTGGCTCCGTTCCTCTTCACCATCTACACTGCAGACTTCTCCCACAATTCCACCCAGTGCTTCCTGCAGAAGTTCTCTGATGACTCTGCAATAGTTGGCCTCATCACTGATGGGGACGACAAGGAGTACAGAGGTCTGACCCAAGACTTTGTGGACTGGTGCCAGCTGAACTACCTCCAGATCAACGCCAGTAAAACCAAGGAACTGGTGGTAGACTTCCGCAGGCACAAGCATTCTCCACTGCAACCACTGAACATCCAAGGTATGGACATTAAGGCTGTGGACAGCTACAGGTACCTTGGTGTTCATCTGAACAATAGACTGGACTGGACTCATAACTCAGACGCCCTCTACAGGAAAGGGCAGAGCAGGCTGTACCTGCTGCGGAGACTCAGGTCGTTTGGAGTGGAGGGCCCACTCCTGAAGACCTTCTATGACTCTGTTGTGGCTTCTGCTATCTTTTATGGCGTGGTCTGCTGGGGCGGCAGCATCTCTACTGGGGACAGGAAGAGACTGAACAGGGTGATCCGAAGGGCCAGCTCTGTTCTAGGATGCCCTCTGGACCCAGTGGAGGTGGTGAGTGACAGGAGAACGGCGGCTAAGCTGTCATCCCTGATGGACAACATCTCCCACCCCATGCAGCAGACTGTGACAGCACTGAGCAGCTCCTTCAGTGGGAGACTGCGGCACCCACGGTGTGGGACGGAGAGATTTCGCAGGTCTTTCCTCCCCACTGCTGTCAGACTCCATAATAAAGACTTTAACTGATCAAGCACACACATCCATACATATGCAATAATACTAAGTGCAATAATCCTTTCTGTCATCGTTGTATTTTTACTCAGTTGTATATAGTATTTGTATTTGTATTCTATTTTTATCTTATTGTATATTTATTTTATTTTATTCTACTGTATATAGTATTTTATTTTATTGTATTCTGTACAGTTGTGTACTGTATTTATTCTTATTGTATTCTAATTTTTGCCTCATAACTTTTGCACTGTCCACTCCTGCTGTGACAAAACAAATTTCCCACGTGTGGGACTAATAAAGGTTATCTTATCTTATCTTATGGATATGGGTATCAGGATTCGAGTTATCCGTACAGGCACTGTGGTAACTATCCAGATGACCGCCGACAGTGTCCACCCGATCGCCTGCAACCAGGTGGGTGCCCTCAGACACCACTCTCTCTCAGCAGAGCCCAACAGATAGAGACTTATCGTGGACCTCAACCAACGATCCCCGACCTTGTGCACGAGGACCCACGTGAGTTTGCAAGATTAAAGTTAGCTCTAGATAACATACTTCCACTTGATGCTCCTGAACACTTCAAGTTCCAGATCTTGACAGATCACCTTAAGTGTGAAGATGCACTACTTGTAGCTGACTCATACAGTAACAGTCCATTCCCATTTGCTGACACCATGAGAGCACTTACAGAAATGTATGGGCAACCTCAACATCTGGCCTTAAAAAGGATTACCAAACTGATGGATGGACCCAACATTAGGAGTGGTGACATCAGAGCCTTCAAGTCTTTCGCACTACAAGTCCGTGCGCTAGTGGGTATGTTACACCAGTTGGGAGAACAAGGTCGGACAGAGTTGAGGTGTGGCTCACACGTATCTCGCCTCTTAGCTAAGCTACCTTATGACCTAAGAGCAAATTTCCAGAGATTTGTCAATCCCATCAACACTCCTATACCAACACTGCTTGATCTGGCTGAATGGCTTGAGTATGAGGTGCGTGTCCAGGTAATTGGAGACCAATATTGTGGCCACTCTGACAGGGAGAGGCAAGTTTCACGAAAGGAGAGACGTCCTGAGCATAAGTTTCAGAAGGCTGCCACCATTCTCCATGGTAGTGAGCCCAGGAGAAAGATGGAAGGTGACATGTCAGCGACACAAGAAAGGCCCAAGAAGTACTGCCCATTCTGTAATACAGTGCAGCATTACCTGAATCAGTGCAGTAACTTCAAACTCTTGTCGAAGGAGCAGAAGACAGAGTGGATCAAGGTGAATAAGAGGTGCTGGCGATGCGCCCGTGATCATCAAGCAGCTATGTGTAACCTCAAAGCCAAGTGTAAACCATGTGGGCGCCGACATCTTGAAGTTCTTCATGATGTCAATACCAGCCCAGATGCTACAGCCTCTGGTTCAACCAGTGCACCAGAGGAAAGCACATGCTTAGTAAGTTCCACCTCTGAGACACTGTACGTAGACCGGCAAACCAATAGCAGTCAGGTGCTACTCAAGCTAAGTCGTGTCATCATTAGGAGCAGTACCAAGATGGTTGAAACCTATGCTATACTGGATGATGGATCAGAGCGTACCATACTTCTGCATGAAGCGGCTGATTGCTTGGGGCTGCACGGGGAAGCTGAGGACCTGGCACTCCGCACTGTCCGTCAAGATAGCTGTACCATCCATGGTGCTGCTGTGTCATTCTCCCTTTCTCCTGCCTCACAGCCTAACAAGTCCTTCCAGATCCACCAAGCCTTCACAGCAAAAGAACTTGGCCTAGCACGCCATAGTTACCCTATAAGAGCATTACAGGAGCGGTACCGTCACCTTAAGCACCTGCCACTGCCAGACATAAAGGAAGTACAGCCCCTTCTGCTTATTGGGTCAGATAATCCACATCTTCTCACTCTTGTGGAGCCAGTACGTCTAGGCCCTCCAGGTGGACCTGCAGCTGTGCACACCCGACTTGGATGGACTTTACAGGGTCCATCGAGATTCCTACGTCAGCGGCTAACCCCACAGCAGTGTCTCTTCACCTCTGGGGCCTCACCAGAAGCTGAGCTCTTCAGCCATGTTGAGAGACTCTGGAAGATGGATACCTTGCCATACCGGAGTGAGCGGCTCATTACCAGGTCCCGACAAGACGCTGAGGCCATTCAGAGACTTGAGGAAAGGACAATTCGAGTAACAATTGATGGAGTAAATCGCTACGCCACCCCACTACTGTGGAAGAAGAATCTTCCCCCTCTTCGTGCTACACCAGAGGCAGTTTTGGCCCAGCTTCGTGGTACAGAGAAACGACTTGCCAGAGAACCACAGAAGGCAGCTGCCTACTCTCGGGAAATCCAAAATCTGCTGCAGGCTGGCTTCGTCACAGCTGTTGCACTGGAAGAGGCCGCAGTGAGTAACTGTTCATGGTTTATCCCCCATCACATGGTGCACCACAACGGGAAGGACAGGATAGTGTTCAACTGTTCCTTCACCTACAAGGGTCAGAGCCTGAACGACTGCCTTCTTCCAGGGCCTACACTGGGAGCTAGCCTGTTGGGAGTCCTTCTCAGGTTCAGGGAACACCCAGTTGCCTTCAGCAGTGACATAAAGGGGATGTTCCATCAGGTCCGTCTGCTAGATGAGGACAAACCCTTTCTCTGTTTCCTGTGGCGAGACATGAAGGTAGACGAAAAACCCACCATCTACCAATGGCAGGTGCTTCCCTTTGGGACTACATGCAGTCCGTGCTGCGCTACCTTTGCACTTCAAGATCATGTCCAGAAACACACTGAGCCAGGAGAGGATGCTCGTCTGTCCATAGAACGTAATTTCTATGTTGACAACTGTTTGCAGAGCCTCCCATCAGAAGGCCAAGCCAAGAAGTTGGTGGATCGCCTGCAGTCTCTCCTCTTGGAGGGTGGATTTGAACTACGACAATGGGCTAGCAATGTCCACACGGTCATCAGCCACCTACCAGTTGAGTCCCAGTCAGAGGGTAGCGTTCTCTGGCTCTCCCAGGAGTCAGCCAATCCTCAAGAGCGCACTCTAGGACTCGTATGGCACTGTAAGACTGATGCACTCCGGTACAAGCATCAGCAGAGCGTCAGTTCAGAGCCAACAATGCGCAACATTTATCGGCTGCTCGCCCAGCAGTATGATCCTCTCGGGTTTCTTATTCCATATACGACCAGGGCAAAGGTCATCGTGCAACACCTCTGGGACAAGAAAAGAGGATGGGATAATCCTCACTTACCTGAGAATCTGCTCCACGCCTGGCGTTTGTGGGAAAGTGAACTCGGCCAGCTCTCACAGATAACGCTGCCAAGATGCTACACTGACTCACGCTCGGATTGTAGTCACAGCCATCGAAGCCTTCATGTGTTCTGTGATGCCTCTGAGCTTGCCTATGGGTCTGTGGCATATCTACGCACCGACCAAGGAGAAGGAAAGGTCCAGGTGGCTTTCTTGGCTGCGAGGTCGAGAGTTGCACCCAAGAAGCAACTCTCAATTCCAAGGCTAGAGTTGTGTGGAGCCCTTACAGGAGCACAGCTGGCTTCTGTTCTGAAGAAAGAACTGACCCTTGACATCCAAGATGTGGTGTTCTGGACAGACTCGACTACAGTACTTAACTGGCTCCATTCAGATTCATGCAGATATAAAGTCTTTGTGGGAACCAGAGTTGCAGAGGTACAAGAACTCTCTGCTGCAGCATCTTGGCGGTACGTGGACTCAGGAACCAATCCAGCAGACGATATCACGAGAGGGAAAACTGTGGCTCAGCTTGCTGGTGAGAATCGCTGGAGCCGGGGGCCACCATTTCTTCAGCTGCCACCCAGCCTTTGGCCACAAGCACCGGTGGGAGAAGCTAAGGAGGAAGTGGAGGAACTGAAGAAGCCAGTGTTCTGTGGTCTGCTTACTGGATCCGCTAGTCCAGCGATACCTGACATCAAACAGTTCAGCACATATGAGGAACTCCTGAAAGCCACTGCTCGATTGATGCACGGGGCGGCTAATGACACCAGTCACCCTGATGCTGATGACTTTAAAAGGGCAGAGCTGGCCCTGCTTAGACATTCTCAGATGGAGAGCTTCCCGAGAGAATTCACATTACTTAAATCAGAGAAGCTGATTCCATCCAGTAGCAGGCTAATTACCCTCGCTCCTGAGTATGACAAGGCTTCTGACTTGATTAGAGTTGGAGGTCGACTCCGCAGATGCGAAGGCCTGAGTCCTGAGGTACTACACCCTGTACTTCTAGAGCCTGCTCACCCAGTTACGAAGCTTCTAATCCAGCGATGTGACAATAAGCTCAACCACCCGGGAGCTGAACGTGTTTTCGCTGAGTTGCGCCGGAAATACTGGATCTTAAGGGGGAGAGAAGCAGTCAGAAGACATCAGCATTACTGTCCCGAATGCAAGAAGTGGAGAGGTCAACCAGAGGTCCCGAAAATGGCAGATTTGCCGCCCTCAAGTTTGAGGCTCTTCCGACCTGCTTTCTAGTCGACTGGAATGGACTGCTTCGGCCCTATGCTCATTAAAGTGGGTCGGCGCACAGAAAAGAGGTGGGGCATCCTTTTCAAGTGTCTTACTACTCGAGCAGTTCACCTGGATCTGCTGGTAAACATGGATGTTGACTCCTTCTTGATGTCACTCAGATGGTTCATAGCCCGTAGAGGGAAGCCGTTTGAACTCCTTTCAGACCAGGGTACCAACTTTCGAGGTGCAAGTAAGGAACTACAAGAAGCATTCACTGCCCTAACGCCAGATCTTAGACAGCAACTGGCAGCAGAACAGATCCGATTCTGTTTCAATCCCCCTAGTGCTCCACACTTTGGAGGGTCTTGGGAGAGAGAGGTGCGATCCGTGAAAACCGCTCTGCGCACCACGTTGGGAGCGCAGATAGTGTCAGAGGAAGTGCTGAAGACTGTCCTGCTTGAGGTGGAGAGTATACTCAACTCCAGGCCTTTGGGTTATGTTTCTTCAGACATCGCAGACCCAGATCCCATCACGCCCTACTCTTTGTTGATGGGGCGGCCAGATTGCTCTCTACCCCAAGTGTTCTATCCAGAATCCGAGCTGCTCAGTCGTAAGAGGTGGAGACACACTCAAGTCCTGGCTGACCAATTCTGGAAGCACTTCATACTGCATTTTATGCCCACCTTGCAACCACAGCAGAAATGGCACAAGGACACAGACAACATTGCAGTTGGATCTGTGGTTCTCATTGTTGATCAGCAGACCCCACGAGCGCTCTGGCAAGTAGGAACCGTGAAAACTATCTTACCGGGGTCCGATGATCGTGTCAGAGCTGCAGTCGTTCAAGTAAAGGACCGAACTTACACTCGCCCGGTGGCACGGCTCATCAGGTTGCCTGTTCTACCCCAGGATTCTGCTTAGGTGCAGAGGACATTCCATCAAGGTCAAATTTGTACACCAAATTTGGGGGCGGCTGTACAAAAGGGTTAGGTTTGTGTATGGGATTTCCTATGCCCCCTGAATGCACCATCGGGGTGCATGTCCGCAACTTTAGTTCAGAGACAAACGGCAGCCAAACAACGGACAGTGTGTGCGTTCATAAGACCGTAAGTCAATGTTTTACTTCACTCAGTTATGTTGGTGTTCAGCCATGAGTGTATTTGATGACTTACCAGCAGTTTCTGCTTCTGTTTAAGTGACGTTATGTACAAGTGGCAGTTTGCTAGCATAACAGATTTGTTTGCTAATTAGCTTCTAGCAGAGAGATTCGTTGTTATCGTGTTGTTGATTCTGTGCTCTGTGTAACAGATGATAAACCGATGTAAAGTTGCCTTCAGTGCATAGTTTTATGCGGGGTGTTGATGCATAATGTCTGACTTTAAGTTTATGTAACCAGGCTGAAGTATAATGTCAGCTTATTTAGTTATATACTGTACTTGAGTACACCTCAGTTGTATCTTTGTTTATTATGTAATCTGATTCCTAATTGATTTGTATTATTATGCTTTGTCTGCAGAAACCCCACACACACACACACACACACACACACTCACTCTCTCTCTCTCTCTCTCTCTCTCTCTCTCTCTCTCTCTCTCTCTCTCTCGCCCAGCTGCGGGCACATTCTCAATTGGAAATACAAAGAATGACAACTTTATTCCTGGACTCTGCCTGTTTGTTCCTCTCACATCTGAACATTTGCAAGTGTTCTGACCCGACACTCTGAAGTGATTGCTGCCAGCTCAGATTTCTTTAATCCTTCGGAACAGTTATGCTACTTCACACTCGTACAAAAAGAAAGAGAAACAAATGCAAATTAATGAGTTACTACTTACATTAAAGAATTTAGAGACTAAACACGCCACTGTTAAAGACTCTCAAACATTGGAAGAGATAAATTTAACAAAACGGAAATTAAATGATATATTCGATAGACAAGAAGAACTAAAAGCTAGATTTGTTAAGCAAAAGTATTATGATTACGGCCCAGGGCAAAGAAACTATTGGCCTGGGGAATTAAAAAAACAGCAAGAAGAAAGAGAATTTACAGTATAAAAGATGAAGAGACTCAAAAAATGTGTTACACTGCTAAAGAAATACAAAACTCATTTGAAAACTATTATAAAAAATTAATTATATTCAGAGACACAAGGGGCTGACCCTCTAAACATTCAGAAATTTTTGCATTCTCTGGATTTACCTAATATTGGACGGGAACAAAACAAAAGACTAATGCAACAAATTACTAAACAAGAACTGGATAAAGCCATTGCAAAAACAAAAACAAGATGCTGGGTATGGACGGATTTACATCAGAATATTATAAAACCTTTAGAGAGTTATTATCACCGCTATTATTAAAATGTTTTAACTGTGTTGGAGGGAGGGGAGTCACCAACATGATAGATTATTCACCTCAATAACAGCAGAAAGGCTTAAAAATACAATACCAGAAATTATTGATGAAGATCAGACAGGATTTCTCAAAAACAGACAGATACAAGACAGTATAAGACGTGCCTTACATTTAATGGATTATATGAATAAATCCCAAAGGGCATCAATTGCATTAAGCCTTGATGCAGAAAAGGCGTTTGACTCCGTCCGGTGGGATTACTTATTTTTGGTTATGGAGCGGTTTGGTTTCGGAGACCCTTTTATTCAACTGATTAAAAATTTATATTATTTACCTTCAGCAAGAATAAAAATAAATGGGAGCTTAACTGGAGTAGTGGACTTGCAGAGAGGATGTCAGCAGGGATGTCCGCTTAGCCCAGCCTTGTTTGCTTTATTTATTGAACCGCTGGCGCAAGCTATTAGGGAGGATGAACAAATGAAAGGGATATGGATACGGAATATAAAACGGGTTTATATGCAGATGATATTTTGCTGACCCTCACAGACCCAGAAAGAAGCTTACCTAAGTTATGGTCAAAGATGGAAATGTTTGGAGAACTTTCCGGATATAAAATAAACATTCAAAAAACACAGGTGATCACATACAATTATGTACCCACAACAAAGATCAAAAGTATCTCTAAATTCAATTGGAATAATAAAATGATTAAATATTTAGGTATTAAGATTCCCAAAACACTGACAGAAATCTATGAAATAAACTACTCACCAATTACAAGGGAATTGAAAGAAAACATTCAAAGGTGGAGCCTACTGCCGCTTGATCTGTATAATAGGATCGACCTGACCAAAATGAATATACTTCCGCTTCTGCTTTTCCTTTTTCAATCTATACCGGTACACGTACCAGCCAAACAATTTGCGTTATGGAACAGAATGATTTCGGGATTTGTATGGAAGGGCTGTAAACCCAGAGTTAGATATATAACATTGCAACTACCTAAGGAATGGGGTTGACTTTCCCTCCCAAACTTAGAAAGCTATTTTAAAGCAGCACAATTAAGATACTTAATTTATTGGTGTGATCCGTCGTACGAAGCAAAATGGAAATATTTAGATGTGACACAATTAAAATTACCACTACAGACAATACTAGGAGATTAAAAAAATTAGATTTGGAACAGAAAAATAATTTAAACGAATGGACTAAAACTCCTTTAAAGATATGGTTTGATGAATGCGAAAGTCTTAAATCAGGAGCTGGAATCAAACAACTCAGATGGGTCACACATGATAAGGAATTTATCCCTACACAAACACATAGACGTTATACAACTTGGTTAACAAGGGGGATCGGACCATTTTGCTCATTGTTAGGAAAAGAAGGATTACAAAGTTTTGAAAAATTAAGAGACACCTATGGTTTGGAAAACCAAGATTTTTTCAGATATCTCCGAGTCAGGTCCTTTTTCAATAGTAATATAAAAACTACAGAAGAACATAGTGAAGGCCTAGTCCCCGTTATAAAAGAAGCTTATAAAGGTCAGATTAAAAATAAATTGATTGCTAAACTTTATCGGAACCTACAATCACTTAAGGATCAATCAACCAATTATATTAAAATTAATTGGGAGACGGAGGCTAAAATCAACACATCAGAGGACAGTTGGTTAAATATATGTAGAACACAGATGGAAACTACTAGCTCGGGTTATTGGAGGGAATTCACGTGGAAAAATTTTATTAGGTTTTTTATAACACCCAAAATAAAATACAAACAAAAAGGTCAACTGACAGATGGATACTGCTGGAGAAACTGTGGGGGAAACATGGCAGATCATTTTCATATATTTTGGAAATGCCCAATAATCCAACCATACTGGAGTGAAGTGGTCGAATCAATTTACTTGGTGACTGGTCTCAAATTAAATTTGGATTTCTGTACTGCGTATTTGGGCAATATCCCATCAGCAGCCTCCTTAAGGGACAAATATTTGATAAACATCCTGTTGGGATGGAGGAAATATATAGAATGGAAAAACTTACATTTTTTTTTAACCTCAAAATGAACCAATTTCATAAAAAGTGGATGAAGTGGGAGAGATTTGTTGAAGGTGGTAATGTGGGATGATGGGTGGTGGGTTATATAACCAGAGCTTAACTAAGTATTTTCACGCAACTACTGGAAGAAGGAAGGCCTGCTAAGGACGTGGTCACTGTTTTTTAGAAGGCAGCTCATAAAAGAGACTGGAAATACCCTTCCTTGGGATGATATGGACTGTAAAGTGCTGCGTGGACAGTAGCAAAAACCTGACGACATGGGACCTGTAAAGAGGTGGAGGGGAGCTCCCCCAGACCGGGCAGATCTGAGGGTTTCACTGTGCCATTATGTTATTGTCAGTGTGTATATTATGTTTGTTTGTTTGTTTGTTCGTTTGTTTTTGTTTTTGCTGTTTTTGTTTGTTTCATGTGGATGACTGTCATAATTACAAAACTTTCAATAAAAAAAAATATACATTTAAAAAGCTGCTATTTTTTAAAAGACATTAATTTATACGTTTTATTTATCATCAAAAAGACAGTTTTAGCAGTTGCATCCCGTACAAGTAGTATATATACTACATAGTATACATTATACTTTTTTGGATAACGTCTTATTTTACTTCAACTTTTTAAATGCAACAAATGTGATATCAACGTGATGAAAATGCAAAGAATACCAAACCCTTATAGCCCACAGCAGAGCAGTCGAATGTGGTAAAAGATTTTAATATACACTTACAAGTGTTAATTCAATTTTATTTATATAGCAACAAATCACAACAATAGTCATCTTAAGGCGCTTTATATTGTAAGGTAGACCCTACAATAGTACATACAGTGAAAAACCCAACAATCATATGACCCCCTATGAACAAGCACTTTGGTGACAGTGGGAAGGAAAAACTTCCTTTTAACGGGAAGAAACCTCCAGGAGAACCAGGCTCAGGGAGGGGCGGGGCCATCTGCTGCGACCGGTTTGGGTGAGAGAAGGAAGACAGGATAAAAGACACGCTGTGGAAGAGAGACAGAGATTAATAACAAGTATGATTCAGTGCAGAGAGGTCTGTTAACACCCATATTTGCCACAAGTGCAGGAGGAAGCTCAGGTTTATTCCTCTGTACTGGTCCCATCATGGACAGCTTTCTTCTCTGCAGTTGCAGGCCAAGGGCATATGAAGTAAACAAGTTGTTACAGGTGATTGTTTCCTTTTGGAAACCTTCTGTAATATTAGGGACAACTTGCATGCCCTGACTGCGGGCCAGATAGTTTAGCATCGTACACTATGTTCCATGTACAGCTGTACCTGGCATCACATACTGCCCATGTTTTTATCTCATAGTTCCCCAGTTTACTTGGGATGTTCTGTTGGAATGGACAGAGTCCTCTGATGGGACTTGGTGCTCATACAGTCACATCAGTACCTGGATCTTACATCACAGCAGGAGAAACACCCACGTGTTCCATACACCTCATGGGAGCACGTTTGTGTCACGAACGATGATCTTCTATTGTGTCTTTATCATGAAATGATATCACTTTTGAGATTCTATGATTAATCTTGTGTTAGGCACGGTAGCATGAAAACTTCCCTACCAGACTCAGGATGTCATAAACTGGCTGTAGCGACTTTACTGGATAGATGCACGGCCGTAAGAATCATACCCACCTATGCCTACAGCTGCATTCAATCCATTATTCTTCATCTGTTGTTGTCCCTCCTTGTTTGTCATTGAGTTGGCTGTAGAGCAGGTCATCTGCTAATTGGATGGTTGTTGGTTCAATCTCTGTGTGCTCTAGTCTGGAGTTCTTACCAAGGTGTCCTTGGGCAAGTTACTGAACCCCAACTTGGTCTCTGATGCATCCATTGGCATGTGAAAGTTAAAAAGCAGAATACATGGCGTATAATGCTTTCAGTACTCGAGTAGAAAAGCAATCGAAGGAGTATGGGACCTGGCATATGTGCTTGGACCGTGGTAGATTGTCTTTCTCTGTGACGCATGAGAGTCATGCATCGTCTGTCACTGGCAAGAATAGAAGACCAGCTCAATGTTTCCTCACATTACTGCAAATATTTCTGTCTCAGCTGACTCCTCTTTCTTGCTTGATTCTTTGTCTTCATCATAATTGAAATGGATGATGTGTAGTCCTCTGACACATCTTCTATTTCAGTTTCACATTCTGAAAATTCGATAAACTTCAAGAAGCCCAGTCACTTTCTTTCCAAGCTCCTTAGACTACCATGTCCTGGATGCCTGAGAACCTACTTGAACATAGTTCAGATTCTTCCTCATCTTCATCGGTTTCCTTCACTTCACTTCCTTCAATATGTGCATTGTTCTACTGGTCATTCCTATCCACAACATGGTAAAAAAATATACTTTTTCATACTTTCTGTGTATATATTATTGTAGGGTCTACCTTACAATATAAAGCACCTTGAGGCGACTGTTGTGATTTGGCGCTGTATAAATAAAATTGAATTGAACTGAATGTAGAGCACCCGCCTCCTCATTGTGTTGCCTGTTGTTATGACCATTGCTTGACCCCACACATCAGTGACCCAAGATCAAAGATGTTTGAAAGCAGTATGTTGTGACAATGTGACCCTTTACAACACTTTGTACTTTGGGGTCGTTTTTGACCCCTTAGGACAACAGGTATTAGCAAATCCAATAAAAACCAAAACCATAAATAAATCAAATTACTTAAAACTTATACCAATCATGCATAGCATAGTACTGAATAACTCCTGTTATTTTCAGACCATTTGATGAATAAAAAACACATTTTTGATGGCGAAAGATTTCTTTTCGGGTCAAAAATGACCCGAGGACAACACAAGGGTTAAGCCTAAGACTGGTTGGAAAGTCTTGGGGCTTCATACGGATTTTTCCAGACAAAAACTGCCTAAAGATGTCAGTTTTCATGGTAAAGGTTCCTGTACTGACAATCAATCATGTGGTTTGCCTTAGAGATACACAGATACACAGCTGAGGTCCTGAGCATGAGTAGTGTTGAACTTCAGGTTGTTTTGATGAGCAGTGAAAGGATCTGAAGTCTCCGTGAATAGTAGTGGCCCAAACCAGTGATGCTGACAAAAGGTGTATATGTGTGGTTTAAAACTTAATTGAGAGCTTGACAAAATCTTGAAACGACTTCTTTCTCAAGACTCACTGGTGCCTGTAGCCTACATGCTTTACAGACTCCAGATAAACTCAAATATAAAACACGGTCCTGCAATATGCGATGTGAACCGCATGTGTCTTAATTGTATCATAGCAACCAATTAACCTACTCAGTGTTTTGCATGTACGTGCGGCGGGCTTCCACCTGCATTGCCAAGCAACACAGAAAAGCAGGTTAATAAGGCCGTGAAGCTGCTGACCCGCCTTAAATCCTGCTCGCATGTTATTTGGCCGCTTCAGCGAGGACAGATAAAGAGCCGAGTGGCAGGGCTGCCCACACCGACTTCACAGTAATCACATTACAAAACCTCATTATCTATAGAAGACTACAGGAACAAACAGGCAGAACAACAGAGTAATCACTTTTAAAGTTTTATTCATTACGCTGCAGTTTGACTACAGCATAAGTACAAGCATAAAATCTTTGACTACAACAGCACTTAGAGCAACATTTTTTGATTTTTTTTTCTTTTCTGTAAAAGTATTGCAATAACAGACCTTAGGCCTAAAACCTATTACATCACAATTGCTTAAATAAAAAGAGGCAAAAATACACAACAATTTTACCTCTGTGTTTGTGTGTATGTGTGTGTATTTTATATTATATATATATATTTATATAGATATATATATAAAATCACACACACATTGTATGGTTACTGAATACAGCCATATATATCTAGATTTGAGCACAGAGGGGGGAGAAGAAGAATCATTTTTGTAACGAAAGCTAAACGATGTTACAAAACCCATGATGGAAGCAGTCCTATGTTAGCTGTCAAGACTGAGAGAATACCAAACTGTTGACACGATATCGTTGTCATTAAAATCAGGAACAGTAAAAAGAGCTACTTGTGGTCTTGTCAGCAGTCGAGTACACATTTCTGAGAGAGAGAGAGAGAGAGAGCACTGCGAAGAGAGAAATCAAATAAAAGATCAGTCTGAGCCCGTTAATTCTTCAAGCTAGTGCAGGAAACGAAAAAGAGAAAGAAAAACTTTTAAATTGAAATTAAAGGAAGAGGAGAGCCGAGCGGCACGCCAGCCAAAGTTACAATAGAGACCATTTCCAAATATAAACTACACAACTGCCACTTATTTGGTGCTTCAAAGAGAACATGGCGCGTTGCTATGTACATCGTCTATAGATAAGAATGAACATGCTCTGCGGTTATTGTACAGTGGAGTTATTTTCAGTACATACTGTAAATAAATGACTGCAGATTAAACATGACTTTTGTTTTAATATACTGTGCCACATATAACATTATAATGTAGAAAATAATCGTGAAAAATAACAGAGGAAACAAACAAAAACAAAAAAAGTGAGTTTTCCCCTCGCTCGTGCCATGCTGGTGCAACTTTCCAAACTAAATGGATTTTTTTTCCTTCTTCCCCTCCATTGATGGTTTTCCTCTTTGACAACCATGCAATTAAAAACTAGAGCTGAAATGCCTAAACATCCAGCCGGACCAATAAGCAGAGCCCAGTGTGCTCAGCGAGTTTTTACACTTTGGCAGAATTACAAAAACTAAAAATCAGACGTACAGAGGAGCACATTCTCCAAGATCACGGAGAAGTGCTGACAGCTCTCGTGTGTGTGTGTGTGTGTGTGTGTGTGTGAGATATAGGTTTTCTTAAAAGATCTGTATAATAGAGCTATACATTTGTTAGTTGGTCAAAAGAAAAATCATCAGCCAGTGCCTAAATGATGGCTGGCACTGTGACAGAAGAATCCGACAAACACGTGAATATCGTCTCTCAACAAGGGTCCTTAATCCCGAGGTTCTCTCGTCCTCATAACAGACTATTCATAGCAAAATATTATTATTAAGTAGTAATTTGTATTTGTGTTGCAACCATTTTCTAAGCGTACTTTGCAAACCACGTTTTCTTATTTTTAAAAAGAAAGAAAAAAAAAGACAAAGCACATTTTTAACTGTAGGCATTTACAAATTTGATGCTGCCTTCTTAAAATTCTTATATCGTCTATACATTATATTACATTATTCACAACATCTTTTTGTGGTTTCTACCCATTGGGTAGGATATGTGCATAATATATTCAAGTTATATACAGCACCTTACAAACAAACATAAAGAAAGACAGACTACTGAAAAAAGCACCGTTGGAAGTGAGGCACAACGAAGGTGGGAGCTTTTTGAGTGCAAGTGGGTTTCCTATGTCTGCTCCACACGGGTCACATTACTGCTTGGAATGGCTTCAGTGGCTTCTCTAGGAGCGACCGGTCCTGTCTGGCACAATGGCCGGTGAGCAACTGCCGCACTCAAAAATAAAAATAAAAATAAAAAAAGTTCAAGGTGGAGCAGCAAGTTTGGAAACAGGCACACTGTTGCTCATTGGGAGGGAGGGTGGGTGCGTGAGAACGCCCCAGAATCCTAAATGTCGGAGCAGACTCATCCGTCCAAGACTTTAGAGAGAGGAAAAAAAAATAAAAAAAGACAGAAAGGATCGCTTTTTGGCCGTCCTCGCACTCTGCTTCTCTATTCTGCCAGACAGGCGGCGATGAAGCCACCCTCGCGGATTCCCAGCAGCAGTCTGACTGAGGTGTGGTCTGCTCAAACATGAACGTTAGGCACCTTATTTACTCACATAATAGTAACATGCAAACCTCCTTGTAGAAAACATAAAATTCATCTTTGTATCCTCCATTTACAAGCTATGACTGCGCAGAAAGAACAAGCAGAGAACAAAAAAGAAGAAGGAAAAAATACATAAAAAAAAAAAAAAAAAAAAAAAACAGGGGAAGAAGATGTGGGGCTGGAGTAGGTCAAAGGCCAAAAGTGTTGGGACAATCTTTGCTAGGTAAACACACCTCTGCTCGTCTGAAGTCAAAGTGTTGGAACACAAGGCTTGATGTCTCAATACTTGTGGGTTTGACTGCAAAGGGCCAGATTTCTCTCCTTCTGGTTGATGTGAGGGGGGGTGATACAAAGACTTTGGGCGGGTTGGGGTGAGCATGAGAAGCAGCAGTAGCAACAACAGTAGCAGCAGCAACAGCAATAGCAGCGATGTGATCTCACTCACACACACACACACAACAAAACCTTAGAATCAGCTGATAACCACTGAGACATTCAAACACACCGATGCCGACGGGGCTTCCGTTCAGACTGACGGAAACTTTCTTATAAGTGACTCATGAGTGTGGAAGGAGGGGGACAAACATACATGAAGAACCACTTCCTGCTTCCACCTCAGCTGTTTGGCATGATGCCATCGAACACTGCTGCACTCGTCCAATAATCACCCGTGTTCATCTGGCAGCAGCAGGTGTTCTACACCGACACATTTCATTTCATACTACAGAGGTTTGTGTATTCGTCATACGAGACCTCATCAAGTTTTTCTTTGTTGTGCGCTGACAAGTAGTGATAAAAGATGTTCAGCCTGGTGTTACTTTATATTTTTTCTTGTCAACAAATCCCATGAAAAGATTCATAAGTACTGGATGTTCCCAGTGCACCCTGGGATTCAGTGTAAAATGTTACAAACCCAACACAGCCTAATGGAAATAATTTAAATAAGCAGTTTAAACAAGATTATATCAAATGATCAGACTACATTTTACACGTGTCGCTTAAATTTGAACCTAGCAGCTCATCCCATAGGTATGAGAAGCACGGTCTTGCTGAAATAAGCAGAGGCTTCACTGAAAGATCATCAGGGTGGGACCACATGTTGCTCCATCACCCAGCATTACTGAGGGTTTCATCTGGCACGAGCGTGGGCACAAACACGTTTTCCGTTGCAGTCTTCAGAGTATCGTATCACTAACCGTCTTTACTGAAAGACGATCCTTTCTAATCAAAGATGCTATGGACCTGTTGCCAGTTAGCTGTGAAACATCCTGCAACTTCTTCAGCTTTTCTGAAACATCCTGGCAACAAATTCACACATTTTCCTGAAACAAAAATGATCTGCAAACGTGTTATTGTTAGCATGTTATTCCCATGAGCTCGACTGTGGTTGAATAACAGTGAGTCGCACCGGAAAGCATGTTCCTTCATTACCAGCACGCAGCCGTTTACATGGACTCACACAGCCTTCCTGTGGGTGCTAGTGCCCACTAGAGCACCAAATGTGTTTGAGCTTAAAATAGTCCTCAACCAGTCCAAATCTAACTAGAGCCACGTGTGCAGCGTCCAGGTGCTGCACCCACCACCTCCCTGTGAGCCTCACGCTGAAAAATCCACTGGTTGGATATTATTATTTTTTTAAAAAGGCTCCACTAACAGACCTGTCATAATGACTCCCACGTACAGAGCTTTAAAATCGTGACAACAGTGGACTGTGAAAGCGATTGCTCTTCGACGATGAATTTTGGCATTAACAAGAAACACACTAATTTAACCTTGAGCCAAATGCTTCTTTTAAATATTGTGTCTCTTCAGCAGAAATGAATGGAACTGGTGCTTAGTGCCGAGTGCTACAGACGGGGTGAGGAGGTCACAAAAGTATTTAGACACTTTCATGGGATTTGCTGAGAGTAGGAAAAAACATCAAATTCATACAACCTTGTCCTCTGATCTTGAAAAGAAAGCAGAGCTTTCGTTTTTCAAAGATTTAATACATGGAGGGACTATAAAGACTGCACTTCACTCAGAAAACAAGCATGTCCCGCGTGCACGCCAACGTGCCGAGGCTGTACTGCTAGCACGCCTGGAACCAGTACGTAGTATGAAACAGACTCACATCATCATCATCCCAGCTGGGCTTTTCCTTTTTGGGGTTTGCTGGATGCGTCCACTTTGTTTGAGGCTCACTGTGATGTCACCTTTGCACTGTGACAATCAAACATGGAGCATTTCTGCCTTTTTAAGAAAGACACTCGACTGTATCCCGATGAAAGCTGAACTGAAGCTGTGTTAAAGAAGTAATATGTCCTTGAATGTTTAAACTGGAGTCAGTTAATAAATCATTCAGTTACAATCTCACACACACACACACACACACACACACACACACACACACACACACACACACACACACACACACACACACACACACACACACACACACACACACACACAAAAAACTCCTGCAGGAGCATTAAGTGCTTTTCTGTGTTGTTAAAAGGTCTGACCAACAAACGCACACGTGTACACACTTATACAGTGAGGAGAGGGCTGCACCAGCACGCTGCCGAATGAGAACTCCACTCCAGTCTCCACTTTAAAGGGCTCGGCGGACTCTGCATCATTTGATCGCACTTTTTCTGCACACGGATGGATGGATGGAGTGATGATGAACAGTGTTTACCGGAGACGCCGTTAGAAAAGGGGGGAGGGGGACTGGCGCAAACAGGAAAGAGAGACAGATAAAGCGCAAGAGCAGAGGAGAAGGCAACGATGAGCAGAGAAAAAGGCTAGATTTTCAAAAAGGGTTTTTTTCTGTGTTTCTTTTACAAAAAGGAGCCTCCCATAGCCCTTTGACTTTGACCACAGACAATTTTCCTTTAAAAACCTGATCTCTGTGCTGACAGACGCAGACAGGAATCTTCACTTTGTGTCATTCTTTTGTGGCTTTAGAAACGTGAAGACGGAGAGTCGAGCCTTCTTTTTTTCCCCCCCTCCTTCTTCTTCTTCTTCACATATTTTGTGTTTTTCTGTGTGGGTTCGAGTTCAGTGTGGTGGCTGTTGGCAGAATGCACTGTGCAAGATGTCTGAGACGAGCATTTGGGGAAGGGCGGTGGACCTGGATGCAGGGAAGGGGGGCGAGAGGAAACATCAGGTACTCAGCAGTCAGGGTAGATTTGAAATGAGAAGAATCTGCTCTGACCACCTGCTAGACAGACCCTCCTTAACAGGGGCTGAGGGCTTTCTTTTTTAAACTTGATATCAAAACAGCTGGGCTGATATCTCACAAACCTGAGCCTGGATCCCACTGAATCCAGCCAAGCTGTGTTTAGGACTCTAATCTTTGCTCACTTCCTCTGGTGGTTAGTTATAACACACCATCAATCCAGCAGCTGCTCATGAGGCAGATTACCCCCCCCCCACCCCTCCCCATGATGTGAACGCAGACATGAAGCAGTACAGGTTATTCTCTTACTAAGTCTCACTGTGCCTGTGGTGTAAGCAGACAGAGATGTTTAGGCTGGGTACAAGGATTTCTTGCGGTTTTCAAAAAAGGAAGGACATAAGCTTATAATACTTGTTTTTTTTGTTGTTGTTTTTTTTGTTGTTGTTGGGTTTTTTTGTTTTGTTTTTTTGTTTTTGCTCCCAATTGTTTAAAACAACTTTGGAGCCAAAGTTCAGTCAGTCAATCAGTCCATTCACAAAAAGGCCAAAAAACAAACAAACAAGACAGGAAATTAAAAACATCGCTGTTATAACATAACATCATTTCCCTCTTCTCTTTTACAACAAAAAGATAGTGCAACTTTGAGATAACGTTTCTTTTGTGTTTTCAATGTTAAAACAAGTCATCCCCCCCTTTGTTTTGCTTCCTTGTGAACCTTGGCACTAAGATTTGGGTTTGTGAGTCTCTTGTTTCGTTGTGTTCTCTGTAAAGTCCTTGATTCTCAGTTCTCGCTTTGTGCACAGATCCCGGTCCAAAAACAGAAAAACAATGAAGAAAGAAGAAAACAACAAACCCCCCCAAAACCGATCCCTCCTCAGTTCCTGGGGACAGCGGCATCGCCGCCAGGGGGAGTGGGGGGGTGAAAGAGAAAACTGTTTCAATCTGTGCTAGCAGTGTGGTTCTTTCTTAAAATAAGGAGGAAAAAAAAAAGTCTGGACACAGTGCGTACATCCTGTCCCAGCAGTGCTAGCGCATGGATGAAATGAGATCAGTTGTTGGTTCCTCTCTTTGCTCGTTTCTGTAGCTAAAGTTGGTGTGTTTGTGCATGGGAGTGTGGAGAGAGGACGTGAGAGACAGAGCGATAAGAGAGACCCCGGCTTACAGGAGGTCTGGGGTGAACGAGAGACACAGATCTCAGTCTGGGGTGGGTTGCCCTACCTCTCCCCTCCCTGTTTCTTCACACCAAGTCCTCTGGTTGGCCGTCCTTGGCCTTGGCAGGTACAATTGTGCTTTCTGATTGGCTCTGCTGCTGGATTGTCCTACTCCCCAGCCCCCCCGGCCTCCCCACCCTCTGGTTATTGCTGTGCTGGTGTAGAAAGAATGCTGAGCCAGGGTAGTGGCCTATCACCTCGCTGTATGCTGGCGGGGGGCCCTCCATACGCCCGTGGCTGCTGGAGTTGGCGGCACTGATGCCCGAGTTACTGCTGGGCGGCCTCGGGCCACCGCCCCCCATCCCAGCCCCTCCTCCCCCTACCCCTCCTAGACTCCCGCCTCCTCCCATGTCGATCAAGTCACTGTCGTAGATGGTCCGGTTGGGCGGTGCCCTCACCGACTCGCGGTTCAGCTCCATCTGCTGCTCGGGGTCACGGAGCTGGAGGGTGCAGGGTCCCTGGTACGGCGGTGGTTCCTCCCCGTCCGACAGAGAGATGGTGGGCGGCAGGTCAATCTGATGCTGCAGGTAGGGGTAGGTGGGCTGGAAGCGGCTGAAGCGGTCACGCTGCATGAAGGAGGGAGCGGTGAAGCGATCCCTCGCCTGCGGAGCATATAACACCTGAGAGACAGAGCGAGACAGAGGAGTGAATGAGCTGGGACATGCACGAGGAGAGGACAAAGATAAAAGCTTGGCTGTGAGCTGGCTGGCATCAACAGGAACTCGATCAGTCTTAATACCAGTATCTTTCTGATACACATACAACGTGAAAATGACCAAACACTCAAACTGATGTTCAGTGCAATGAACTCAGAGTCACTGTTTGATCTACAAAACTTCTGTTTGAGCTTTTGGGAATAATTCAGCAGCTCATCGTTAAAAATCTTTTTTTTTTTTAATCATTAAAATCATTTTCATGACCAGTCAGCCTTGTGAGTTAATGACACTGTAGCAGCAAAAACTACTTATCACGTCTGGCCTGCAATCCAAAATCCAAATCTATCAAACGAGCAATGAGGCTGGAAGCAACAAGTGTTTCTCATTTTATTTGTCAAGTGACTTATTCTGTGATTATTCATCCATCCCAATTCATTACCTGTAATTTTTAGAGTCATACCCAGAGTCTATTAACAGTTCAGCAGTTCTGACCTTACCCTGTACACAGCCTTCATTTGTTTATTCTGTTTTGGTCACAGTGTAAACCAGTTATAGCCTCACAGCAAGTCACATGATGCTTTCTGCATAACAATCATTTCTGTATACGCTGATTTCACGCAAGCTTTTGCTGGGAGACGAGGCTCCGTACAGTGAAGTATGGTTACCATGCTGCATATTTAAAATGAATGATATCCTGGTGCAGCAACGGCACACGCCAGCATGCCACCAATTAGCTGTGACAGACATTACAATGTAATTACAGTAAAGAGAAAGAAAGGAGCCTGCACTCAAACAGAAAAACATTCAGCACACCGGTTCATCCACCAGCTTTTGTCAGAGATCTTCACCTCAATTAACTCTTCAGACTGTGACGGCATGATCCATTTCTTCATTTCTCACATTTCTATCCAATTCCACACATTTCCACTGTGTCGAGTCATTATCAGAGGGAACCCATTTCAATTAGTGACTGCGGCTCTAATAGCCAACCCCCACTGACAAGGCAGTCTGGGTGGAGAGAACAACAGACGGGGGAGGGAGGGGGGTTTTTAGAGGATCAGGGCAATTGAAATGGAGAGACGGAGTGAGGGAAAGAGTGGAACTGAAAGGATTAAAAGGAAAGGCTACTGAGATAAGGAGAGAGAAAGAAAGAGCACAGAAATGAAAGGAGGAGAAGAAAGAGGCAGGGAGATAAAACGCGAGAAGGGAAAAAGAGCTGAAGGCAGAGAGAGAAAGGACAGAGACAGACAAATAGACAGACGGCAGGGGGAGAAAGGTGTGGAGCTGATAGAGGGAGCAGAGCGCAGCAGAGCGGGGCAGCTCTCAGACGTCTGTCTAGACAGTGTCAGGGGAGGTGTTGCTGATTAATGACGCACCAAAAACCATCCAACCCCCCGCCCTGCCACACAAACACTCAGTCAGCCCCCATCCCTGCATCCATCAGCCACCCACACTCAGTGGCTGCGTCTCCCTCTGCGTTCGTCTCTCCGTGGCCTTTTCCTTAGTTTCCGGGTCTCTCTGGGTGCACACGTCGTTTTTACGACTCTCTCTCTCTGCCGCATAAATACTGGGGCACTTTAAATCCGACTTGGTGCTACAAGCCAGTACAGACTGCCAAAGTGCATCCACACTTGCCAGCCAAAAACTTTCACACAGCCTCAATATACTATTATCTGCAACTAATCAATACTACCATGTGATTTTCCAGCAGTCTTTTAACCCAGCGCGTCTCTTCCGACCCTGACTCGGAAGCTCCTCCATCTGGCATCAACGCAATTAAGAGATCAGATCACCAGTCACAATGAGTATACTGGCATTTGTCTGTGCTTTTGTATTCACGAGTCTTTGTGAACATGCCAATTTTGATCTTGTTTTGGAGTACAGTGCCAGGCATACCCATTGCAACACAGTGTGTGAGCTCCAATTCCTGCACGATCAAATATTTACCAGCAAGCAAAAAAATGCACATATCAGGCTCTCTGGGCCCTGACTGAACCGCCAAACAACTCTACAAGGGCAAGCGCTGATAAATAAGCCAACAAAGACACAAAGAGAAGCTGAGAGGAAATGGATGTCTTTTATAACGGGGCGAGCAGAGCGTGGAGATTAGACAAAAGCCATCCCTGAGTGTGTTCAGGTCTCCTTTCTCTGTTTTATTCCTTTTAATTACCATTTTTACACACTGCACTTCTCTATACCAACTCTGAATGCCAAACTGTTAAATGCACTTTTATCATCTATGTTCTTTTCATTGCATTTTAGTTTGATAAAAAGGTATGAATTTTGGGGTTCTGTATTTGTTGTGTTTATTTGTAAGGGCTGCAGCTACTTGAAAATAAAATATTCAGCAGCAGAGAGCATCTGATTGTAAGCCTTTAAAGATCACTTGGTTTTTCCACAAGGACAAACACTGAATTAACCCATAACCAGAGCTGCCAACGAGGTTTTTATTAATATTTAAATTGCTTCCCTAAAAACGAGGCGAGAAACTAATTTAGCGTCCTAACCAAATGAACCAAGTCCAGGTGGTCACACTGTGATTCTGACTGAGATGCAGCTGCAATAAATGTGTCAGATTATCAAAATTTATTCAGCCATACGTTGCAGTTAACAATACCTCTACACTCTTCTACGCACTCTGCCTACAGACAAAATCTGTACTGAGGAAGGATACTGCGCTGGGCTGAATATTTGTTGACATCATCATTGCACGTTCATAGTTTTTTGTTTGTTTGGAGAGACCATCAGTGTAACTGTGTTCTTTTATTTTTTTTAAAAAGTGCTGTTTTATGCATTCATTGTTTCCTTATAGTTGCGATGCTGACAAGAGTCATTGTCTCCATTTAGTTCTTTATACCTTACTTTGTTAAAGGTTTGAGAATTTCTAAAAGCTCCTGCAATTCAAGGAAATTCCTGACAGAAAATGTGTCCAAGGATCACAACTGTTTCCAGATCCAATGCTCAGAGAGAAAAGACCAACAACCTTATCACAGTAACTTAACTGGTTAGAGGCTACACACTCAGGAGCCTGCAGACAGCCAAACTAGCAGAAATTTTAGTAAGAACTTGCTGAATCTACTGAAATTCAATATTTGTAAGTTTACATATAACAAGTGTAGACAAAGCAATACTCAGTTTCATTGTGGAAAAGTGAAGTTTCATTCAGCTGAGCACTCAGCTCCTATAACATGCGGCATTAGCTGAATGTGTTTATCGGGAGTCAGTGTGGTGGTCTTACCTCCGAGGCACCTTGCCGAGAGCCGCTGTCTGAAGGCCACAGGCACCCGTCCTGCACATGGAGACACAAACAAAGAGGAAGGCAAAGGTTCAAAAAGTCCCCGGGTGGGTTGAAGATTGTTGTGTTTGTGCTTCAGTGGGATGCTCAGGTTAGCAACAAAAACAACATATTACTAGAGATGCATAAACAGGACTGGTCCAGAATTTAAGATGAGAAAAATACATGTAAAAGAAAATGTAAAAATGGTGTCATCAGGTAGCCTGTCCAGGTGAGCAGCTCCCAATGTAACAAGAATATGAGTTGACCAAATATATGCCCAGATATCCAGTGCTGGATACTGAGGATGAGCTGGGGCTGGGCTCTAGGGATAAAATGTGTAATGCTTTAGAAGTCTGCAGTCATTACGGTTTGCTGTGTCTGAAAAGGATTTTGATGTGACACCATTAACAAACTTTCTTACTTCACAGCTAAAGAACAAAAAAAGGAGAAGAAAAAGAAGAAAGCATGAATTAAAAAAAACAAACAACAACAACAAAAAACCAAAAAGTAACAACTTAATGAGGACACAAAAGATGAAACAGCGGCACTGAGAAATGCCTGATGGCTTCAAACCCAAAATTCTGCCCTGTTTGAGAGCACAACAAAAGACAGAAGACTCCATTTTAAAAATAGGCAGGATAAAAGCTACAACAAATAAACACAACTGTCAAATAATTGCAGTTTCCCCTTCATCTACACTTGACTGGAGGATCTTTTCTCAGACAGCACAGTCAACAACATTTAGCTGGGGTTTTTTTTTGTTTTGTTTTAGGGGGAGCAACATGAGAAGCATAAACATGCATAAATACTGTTTATTCATGCATCTTTTAGGGGTAAAGGTCATCATTCAGTGGGCTTGTTGCTTTCTGATGTTGCTTTGTACCTCGCTTTGATTGAATAATACACAGCACAGAGTGGCAGGAGGAATCAAAAAGCAGAGCTTATTAGCTGAACACTAATATTCAAATTGTTGGTAACAGTACACCAAAGCTGACAAATCATTAGGCTGAATATGTTTATGGATCCATAATGCATCATGTTTTGAGCCTGAGTCTATTTCAACGCACATAAATAAACTGTGTGTGTGTGCGTGCATGTGTGTTTGTCCCAGAGTGTACATGTCAGTACGGGGGCAGAGCGGCTGCCGTCTAGACGGCGCTGTAGTGAATTAAACATCAAGACCTGACAGAGTCTGGCTCTGAAGAAACCAATTCAGCAAGTTCATCTAACAGACGCGCGCGAAGACGTTACCTCGCTGAAACTGGGACAGAAACTCAGACTGGGATAAAAGGATTCATTTAGCTCAGCACAGCTTTACTGGGAACATACTGGTAAGCTATGTTTGTCCTGCTGCAGAAATACAGAAATGTACTGTCACAATGAGTAGGCAGGGACATTCAGTGAGAACAGATGAACACACATGCGCGCGCACACACAGACACCAGTTTAGATCAAAATGTTACTAGCATGGATGCTGGGAGAACAGTGCCGTCTGAGCCACTCAGTACAAGCAACACAAACAAACAGTCTCTTTTTAGCTCTCCCTTTCTTTCTCTGTTTCTCAAACACCCACCCGCCCACAAACCCACCCACCCACACTGACCTGTTGTAGGGCATGGTCATGCCTGCGGGCCTGGCTCTGCCTCGTTATGAAAGACCAGGTGGAGAGCTTGTAGTGGTTGAGCAGGCAGATGATCACCACCACCATCACAGTCATCACAACGATGATGATGATGATCTGAACAAACTCCAGTTCAGCTGCACAAACACATGGAAAGAGAGGAAGAGGATTAGCATCTAACTTTTAGAGATTAAAGGTACTTTAGCAGTTAATGACTACTCTTAATATCAAGTTATTTAAAAAGGAAAAAAAAAACACATCACGTGGTTTCCAGTCAAATCTGCATCATCTCAAAAACACCCAATACATTTTCTAAGAGCACAAACAGACCGACAGAAATATTTAATTTTGTCCAATAAACACTTTAAAGCAATTCAAATTTAATCACATGTGGGGAAATAAGATTTGAGAATGTTTCACACACATCTTAAAAACTGCCTTCAAGTGAAAATCACATTATGTAGCAGAGATAGTGAACACCTCCAGGATTAGGATATTTGCAGGCCTTTTAAAGTCAGACAGGTTGAAATTTGACTGAACTACTTCAGTTTGAGAATCCTAAGAGTCACATTAATCATTCTTCGTCAAATCTGCACTGTTAAAAAGGCAGATTTAAAGCAAAGTGATAACAGGCCAGTTTCATAACTAAGATCATCTCTGCTGATGGAGATCATGCAAAATGAAGCCTCCAGGACACCCGGTAAGAGGACCAGTGATTTGAACCACGACTGAGCTGCTCTAATGTGTGTTCGCCAGCAGAGAGCAGCACAGGTCAATCTCCAAGTGGCTGAGTATATGTGTGATTTACACAGTATATGAATATGTGTGTGTCTGTCTGAGGAATCTACAGAGAAAAGCTTCAAATCACAAAAAAGATGAGTGTTGAGACAGTGTGTGCCATCTGTCCCAGAACACAGTGGTTCCTTTGTGGAGACACTGAATAACTGTGGTGTTCTGTTCTGTGACACACAGCCACACACACACACACACACACACACACACACACACACACACACACACACACACACACACACACACGAGCATCAGAGCTGATGTGGTATGACCTCCCAGATCAGGGCACCACCGGGAGACACAATGATCGCCGCTTTTCACTTACGTCTGCCTCCCATCTCTTGTTCATTGTATCATGCTCTCTTGCTCGTCTTTGAACCCTGTCTGCATCTCAGCTCACCTGCCATCACTTTCTCCAACTTTCCTCTAACCCTATCCATGCATCCTCCTCTCCCTCGCCTACACGCCTCTTCTTGCAGTCTTTCAACTCTTGTCTTTACCGATCTCTTTGCATTCTTCCCTCACCCACCATCATTCATTCCCTACATTTCCCTCATTCTTTGTCATCTCCTACTTTGGTTCTCTCCCTTCTTTCTCGTCCACCCCGTCTCTGCTCCCTGCCAGCCTCCCTGTCTGCAGTGTGACACTCTTTTGTTGTGTTGTTGGTTTGTTCTGAGTAGGAGTCTTGACCTTGTCCGGTGTTGGCACCCAGTCTGACCTCTGACTCACACGCTTGCTCACTGCTGGACATCCAGTACACTGTGCGTGTGTTCTGTATGAACAATGACACAATGTACGCTCTGCTATTTCAGCCACAATGCCTCAATTCTCAATGCTCCCCCCCCCCCCCCCCCAAAAAAGCTCTGTGCAATCTGAGGAGCACATTACCCATGATGCAACTGGACAGCTTTTGACATGGCAAGGGTAGACCAAGTGAAAAAAAAGTAAGCAGAGTGTTAAAATCCAAAAACAAGAAGAAATGGAAAGTAATCAGTAACAGAATATCTTGTGAATTCTTTGAAATTAAGAGCACAGAAGGAGACAACCAGAAATGAAAGAGAGCTAGTTAAAGCCAACCTATCTCAGGCTTGCCTGCCTAATAATCCTTCGTGGCTTATTTGTCTGCAATATGGTGGGTTAGAGTCAAAGCTGGGCTGAAATGCAAAACCCACCCAAACCTGCCTCTGCTTTACCACAGCAGCCACAGGGCGGGGCAGGAGTGAGAGGAACAAGGCCAACTAGAAAAAACCACAGTGAATGGGGGGTGGGGGTAAGAAAAACTGTGGGAAGGAATGAAACCTAAACCAGCAAAACCAACGAACATTAACCACCAAAGAGCAAAGAGGTGGGTACTGCAACCAACGGTGACAGAGAAGCTCCACAACTTCCCCTCTGAGATGAAAGTGAGGTGGTGAAGTGAGCTCAGATGAATTTAATAGTATAATTCAGCAAATTTACCTCATTAAACAGCCTTCTCAAACTATTTAATTGACAAATACAATAACAATCTTAGTGGAAAATCATGACCCACCCCTCTCACATCAGACATTTGAAACTAAGGTATTAAACTCTTGATCGCAGTGCGAGTCACCTAATATTTAACAGGCAAGAGTAAGGGGAGTGCTGAGAGTCGAGATGAAGGGTCGAAACTGGTGTTTAAAAAAAATCTCCTAGTAACATAACATCATGGAGGAAGCCTGTGGCAAGGAGCGACAATTCAAACCTTACTGCCCATCTCAGCTCGAAGACCTTGTATCATATTATACCAGTACAGCAGGAAACCTGGCCTACTTGTGGTTGTTAGTTTCCAAAAGTCAAATGGGTGGCAGAGCCTTCAGCTGTCAGGTGATCTCATATGGAACCAGCTCCCAGTATTCAAATTCTCCTTTTGGATAAAACCAACTTGTGTACCTCGCTCAGGGAACCTTCTCTGAGGTAGTTCTGCTGGAGGTCTCTGTTAAAAGGGAGTTCTTCCTCCTCACTGTCTTTAAGTGCTTGCTCATACCTCATTCTTGTTGTACCTTGCAATATAAAGCTGCCTGAAACTGGTGCTATATTAATACAGTTCAGTTGTACTGAGCCTTGTTGAAGTGTGGTGAACCCCTGCTTTAAATCATGGGGCAACATGAACATCTGTATCAATTCATTTAACTTCTGTCAAGGTATTTTATTCTAAAGTACAGCTTCATTGTGGTACGAGGTTTCATACCAAGAATATATGTACAAGATTTAATAAAGTTAAGTAAAAAAAACAAAAAACAAAAAAAACAGAAGACACTCCCACTCCCCAGTTTGGGTGCATCAGCTCTCTGTGAAATAAAGCACGGTGTCAGAAAGTTAAGTTGTCGAGCTGCCTGCTTTACTTTGGAGCTTCATCCAGTTACCAGCCTGGGCCTGTGCATTCACCACAGCAGCCACAGGGAGGGGACGGAGGAGGCTTTCAATCAGAGAGAAGCATTCTGGGAAACCAAGTCGACCAGGCCCTCCTGTAAGCCAGCTGGATAAATATCACATACTCTGCCTTCTGCTGTTGTAAAAGCGGCACAAAGCCGACGCCTGACTCAAAGCTGGTGTACTTCTTCTGAAGTGCACAGGCGGGGATGTTTTCACAGCTCAAGTTCATGTTTTTACAGTTCAAGCAAAATAAAAAAGTACAGCGGCTGTAGTTAATGGCCTCTTCTCTAAACGCCAGGGAGGAAGGAAGCCAGAGGAGGAGTTGAGAAGAGAGGAAGGAAGTGCGGGGAGGAGAAAAGACTGGGGGGTGTCCTCTCTGAACCCAGTATCCACCCGAGTTCAGAGGCTCCAAAACAGAGCGTACAGCACAGGCTCGCTCACAGGCCAGAGAACAGTGTGTGCTGGCAGTCTGCATTAACAGCACCAGCCTGATGTTATTACTACAGTAATCCACTTGTCAAAACAATATCAGCCCGGCGTCTGCAAAAACCCTTATTCCTTCAGCAGGATGAATCACTTGCATTACAAGCCAGCCGTCCTGTCGTTTTTTTTCCTGCTGCGGTGACGAGAGAGGCCATCGAGTTTATTCAAATCATGTCAAAGTGACCATGCTGCACAGCACCGAGCTTAACACATCTGTTCGGGCACTGGCTGTTTTTACACAGCACAGCTTTGTCGACAAAAGGGAAACATTAAATAAAAATATAAAAAAACCATACTGTACATACAAGTATACTTTGAGGGTGTTAAAAAAAGTAATTCAAAGCCAATTTTAAAGCAAGAATTCTCACTACCAGAAGGCAAGTAGAGTTTTTTTTAAAAACATGCTTATGGCAGCAAATATAGCACAACTAATCTATATTCTACTGAAAAGGCCTCTCTGTCAAATGCTATAAATGTTAACTACATAAAGCTTAAAACAGTCTTCTTCAGGTTTTTGTTTTTTTTAACTGTAGCCAATTTCATGAGTCAGGAAGTGACTCAGAAGAAGATACAAATCAAGTAGGGCTTACAATAACAATTACGTCTATGAGAGGTCAAAGCTTTATCGTTTACGTTGAAGAACAAATGATTTTTTTTCTTAAAAAAAACAACTTTATTTTAACAGTGAACAGTAATGGGATGATGGGACATGAGGAAGGAGAGAAGGAATGATGTAGTTGGACTTGACATGAACCCAAACATAGAGGATTTCAGTACTTGGCAGATTCTGTGCTACAGGCAAAAAGCCAAACACTAAAAGAGAGGGTAAACAGCTTGGAGAGAGAGAGAGCACACACACACTAACCCAGTGACAGCGCTGTAACCTGTGTGTGTATGCATAGTGGATGGGGAGGGCAGCAGGAGGTCAGACAGTTCAGCTGACCTGTTGGTGAAAGAAGCTGTCAGATGCACAGCAGACAACTGCGCCACTATCAGTGGCCAACACTGCTTTAAGACACACTGTTTGAGAATAGCGATGAATTATGTAAACCCTAACAAGATCAATTCGCTTTATTCCCCCAAAGAAATGGCTGCCCATGTCACAAATCCCTTTGTTTGTTTGTTTGTTTTAAACCACAGTAAAAACATTGCTGCTGATGTGAACAGAGCCTGTTTCGTGCGTCTGTCTCTGTACAGTACACGGGATTAGACCGTTTCAATGCACATGTCTATGTCTATATAATGTGGCCCAACAACAGCGTGTATATACTGCTGATTCACTCCTGCTGGCAGCAAAAGTTAACACTGAGGCGAAAAAAATCACTTGCACGACTAATGAGGGTTTGCGGGCTTACCCTGTTGAGCCTTGAAATGAAAATCAGGCTAATGGCAATCTACAGAGACTGCACACACTCAGATGGGGCCTCTAACATTGTTATTGCTCAATAAAAATAACATTTGAGCTCAGATGACCTTAGATGCTTCCGTGAGAAAAGTGGGCCTGGCTGGTTTCGTTTGCACAAAGGAGTAGTCTTTTGTCCAAAACCATGAGAATGTATTAAGATTTGAAGGTGGATGTATGCTGACGTCAGAGCCCGAGTGTGCAGGAGTGGCTCTCTAGCTGCTTGCTAATAGTTGGGTTGCGGTCACGTGGTTCTGATGACGTGCGGAGGCAGCGCGATTTTTGAGTGGAGGGCGGAAGTAAACATGGAGGACACTGTGGAGAGTCAGGAGAGCAGCTATTGTGCAACTTTAGACCCCGTTTCTCGGGAGAGATATAAACAGATAGTTAAAAAATATATCGGACATGATCCGTATTCTTTGAAAATGTCCGAATACACCACAGAAGTAAAGGATTTGCCTACTATCGAGGCTGTGGATATCACCAACTACTTGGTCCTCCAGACTTCTTACTACACTAGGCAGCAAATGAAAGCTTTCAAGAGTCTGGAGGCGTACAATTTTTTTGTCAGCGGGTGGGTCCACAACCTTGGAACAAAACGTCTCCGTGATGGATACAGTTTGGTGTTTGCAAGGGTGAGTGTTTGTTCTTATATTGCTTTATCTTAAACACGCTAACAGTTAGCGGTAGCGGCTTTAACGTCAACAAACATGCCACATCCTTAGGACTTCGTTAGAGTGACAGTTGTTTGTTTCAAGGTAAACCATTCTCAGCGGTCTAACGAGACACCTCTGAAGACTTGGGTAATTGCAAAGGAGGATGGAGACGTGATTGCAGCTCATTGCAATTGTATGGCAGGGTTAGTAGCCTAATTAAGTAGGATGTTATTGCAATGAGAACACACACATACACACACACACACACATATACGCATAGGGCACTGCTAGCATTTTGCAGGTGTACTTCAGTAGTAGTGGGGAGAGAGTGTTTTCTTTTAGCTAAGAATTCATCAGCTAAGAATTTGTGTGATTGCCTTAGATCCCTCATGACACTCAGATGCATTTTTCAGATAGAGGGTAGAACTATTCAGTCATGTCATCACCTAGATAATGATTTCTCTATAGGCTGTTGAGAAAGAGTTAATGAATAAACATGTTACTTCAAATAAAGTGCCATTGCACATTAGTATTAGTAAGCTATGCATCATCAAAATGTACTGTAAATATTGCATTTCATGTTAAAAAGATTATGTGCTCTATTTCCAGACTATCAGAATCATGCTCGCACATTGGAGCTGTTCTTTTTGCAGTTGAAGCTGGGGTGAAAATGAGAGCGACATGCACATCAGAGCAGTGCAAGTGGCTGATGCCATCTTATGTTAAAAAGGTAAGCCAAAAAGCAAAATGTAGGATAAAGAATGTTATATTGGGACTTCATGTGACAGTAGGATAAAATATCTTCCCCTATACTGCTACCTTGTCGTGGTGGGGAAGCTTGAGTGCCTCAATGACCCTGTAGGCTATACCGGCGGGGGCTTCAAGCTCCTGGTAGATCTAATCAAGCCGGGCAGGTTGCAGGTGAGGGGTCAGACAAAAGGCAGTACTTTAATAAATGAAGAGTTCTATTCCAAAACGCTATAACAGCATTTAAAAGCCATTTCCTTTTTCATGACTAACATAACCATGACTGCAGAACCGTATACTGTATATCACACCCTTCTCATGCATGCCTCAACACCCTAGCACTTGTTTTCTGCGCACACACACACCTGACTGCAGCACTTTATATATTCACATTTCTCATGCATTCCTCAATACTCACAACTCCTCACACCACATTTTCATCAACATGGAACTGCTTACTTTCCACTCCTTTTATACCCAGCACATGGCACCTCCATCCCCACCCAACATACACACACACACTTCACTGCCAACCAACCACTATACCCAGCCTAAAACACACATACTCACTCCACTGCCATCACTGTTCAATTTCGAATATTTTTGGAAACGAATATATAGCGTTTTGGAAAAGAGCTTTTTAAATTTTAATGATCTTCTTTGGCTTAATTTTTCCAGATTCCTGCTTGCCCAGTAACTCTGATTGACTTCTCTTCAGCAAAGTCAAAAAAGCGAAAGCTTGAGTGTTCCATTGATGGCTGCACAAGTACACAAAAGGTTGGGAAATCACTTCCATGCCCAAGAGTGCAGAGAGATTCAGAGACATACTGTAGGTTTTTTGAGAGTTTAAGCAAAAACTGTCCAAGGAGTGCAGCACTGATGTCTAGGGAACCTTACCACAAAGAATTTGTCCCCCAGTCTAGCATGCTTCCTAAAACTGTGCCTGAGTACAGAACACCAGAGACACTGCAGCTCAAGTTCTTAAGACCAACCCCCAGCAACCATCAAAGAGCTTGATCAAGGCCATATGCTATCCAGAGGCATATAGGTTCACCACAGCTGCTACAAGGTATTTAGGGTTTGATGTAGGGTAAGGCAGAGTTAAGATTTGGGGTATGAAACTGTCCATAACTGTAACTAAAAAAGTGTTATGAAGATGGAGGTTAGTTATAGGCTTATACGGCTAGGGTTATACAGGGTAAGAACTAAGTATAGTTTAGGGTAATGGCATATTGTATAATACATCACTTTACTGTTTTACACATCCAATACTAAGTAATAATTTCCTTTTCATGTTTGGCATGTGTACTGTTTATAGTTATGGATGCAAACATGAAGCACAAGCCAGAGGAGCATATGAGAAGCTTATGAGCCAGGAGCATGCAGGCTTCTCATGTATGGACAGCGGTCTCTGGCTGAACCCCAAGTGGCCATACATGGGGTCCTCCCCTGATGGGATAGTCACTTGTGACTGTCATGGAACTGGCATCTGCGAGATTAAGGTATTGACTCTGTTGTAGTCAAGGCCATAGGTGTGACATCTTTCCATAAGAATCAGTGAACTGAGTAAAAATGCAGGAAATACCTTTTCTAATTTCTAATCTATTGTTCAATTAAGATAAGATGAGGCTTTATTGTCTGTGTCAAATAGACATTTGTTTTGGGCAATGAGAGATTATGATAACACAGACCACACCCATCATCTTTGCTTCTTCACTGTTTCATCAGATAAATCTTGATTGTTGTTCTCATCACTGTGATTTTAGTGCCCACACTCTCAGAAAGATGCGGTCAACCTGCGCATGCGTGCTGGGGAGAAGGGCTTCTGCCTCATCAGTGACGGGGATAATGTCACACTGGACCCAACTCATGACTACTATTACCAAATTCAGGCACAGCTTCACATTGCAAATGCAGAGTACTGTGACTTTTTTGTGTGGAACCGCAATGACATATTTGTTGAAAGGATTTTGCCTGACCTTGAGTTTTGGGATGATGCGATTCCTAAAGTTGAGTGTTTTTTTAGAAACAGTATACTCCCAGAAATACTGGGACAGCAAGTTACAAACATACATGTGTAATGTGATAAAAGGACGACAACATAATGACATTTTGAATATTGTTATGACCTGATGGTAGTCATTATGAGTTCTGGCTATTGTATTTGCTCTGACGTAGCATTAGAGCACAAATTGTCATTTAATTTTATTGTACATTTAATTGTGTCATTTAAGTGTTGTGTAACACTACACAATGATTAAATGCTATTGAGGCAGCATAATAATACATTGGTGGTTTATTTACAAGATTAGACTTTTAAACAAATAAACAAAATAGATTGCAATCCATCTCACAGTATAATACTGTACAAACTGCCAGCACAATATGACAGTTGGAGAAAAATATTTCATTTGAAAACATTTACAGACTAATCAGGAGTCAGGACTTAGGTACTACTATTACTCTACCCTGTTCTACTTATCACCAGAGCCAAGCAGCAGATACTGGACACTACTCTTCCTCTCCACCCCCTTCTGTGAGCCGTGACAGTGACAAGACATTTAATTTTTTTTAACTGATTGATTACCACCCACCCCCCTTACTCCAGTGGGACAACAGACTCGGAGAGATTTGATAAGGCACAACAAATTACCCCAATCTTGTCGATCAATGCATGTGTCTCACCTGGCTTTGTGGACATGTTCTCTATTGGCATAGCCCTGCTCTGCAGAATTTGATATTTCCTCCTGACTAAACCTATGACTCGCTCAACATGGATACGCAAATTGGCTATTTTCCTTGTCTCTGCCACTTCATAGGCTGACAGCTGTTTTCTCCCTTTAGTGAATGCCGGTGTCTGTAGTGAAGCACAGTAAAACCCCACATTATCGCCAATATTGAACCCACGATCTGCAAGGACAATATCTCCAGGTAACAAGTTCTTTAGGAGGCCACTCTCTATTGTGATCTGCTTATCGCTAACTCTCCCTCCCCAGGCAGAAGATATGTAAGTGACGTAGCCTTGGGGGGCAACACCAATCAAAAATTTTACAGTGTGATGGTGCTTGTAGTTGGACCAAGTTTGAGCTTGTGCAAGAAGATTAGATGGTCTCTCAATAAAGACTTCAAAGCAATCAACAATCACAGCCACTTTACATCCAAATGCCTGTCTGAAACTCAGTGGCATCGTAGCTTGAAGAACATGTCGCTCTGGCCACTCAATTAGGAACTCTAACCTTTTATGAAGTATGTCAATTACTTTATGCCAAACTCTAGAAGCAGTGGACAGAGAAATATTGAACCTGAAAGCTAAATCTTTCAGGGGCAGATTTAGTCTCAGCCTCAGCAAAACTAGTATGAATTGTTCAAATTTGGACAACAAAGACATAGGTCCCGAGGTGATATAGGGCTCGCACAGTTCAAAAATCTGAATTAAAACTAAGAAGTTGGGGAGCCCTGTGTAGAACTTTGTCTTGTCTTCATTTTTTTCAAAAGCCTCCTGGCTGAACTGTGTGTCCAGAGCCTTGCTCCGAAGATCAACCAGCTCTGCTGTGTTCTGTCTCAAAACATCCTCCATCTTCTCGATGTCATCCATCGTCAGCTCTGTCTGGCATCCAGCATCCGCACAGCCTGCAATATAACAGTGGGGGAGCATAATCAGCATAATAGAGGCAACCTCAATTTTTACTCATTTTCACTGTAGGAGTTTTTTAGTGGGCTATTAGAATCTGGTGTAATGTGTTTAATTCACTATGTTAATTTAATGTAATTATTTTTTTTAATCAACAAAAAAACATGTTGCGTCTAAACAAAAAATATATTTATATGTTTCTCACCACAGAAACCTTACATTACGGATATCTTTACTTATCTGTGAAAGGAGACTGTCTGGAATCTGGCAATATAAGAACCATAGCAGTGTACAAAAACCTGTGGTGTGTGCCTGACGGTAATAAGTGCCACTTTTTCTTTTTTTCTGAATAAAATGGTATGGATTTACTCTGTGATTAAAAAATCACAAACATGTAATATGTAACTTGGACCATAATCATTACAGATAATGGCATCTTTTTCTCTTTGACATGATTCTTGTTTGTTTTACATCTCAGCACAATATCTTACCTGGATAAGTGAATGTCTCATTCAAACTGAAGTCTTCTGGTTGTGGATTCTCAGCTGGAAGCTGCAGTTCGGGGTTCTCCACTGTCACTAGGCTCAAATCCGGGCTCTCAGCCGTCTGTTGCATATCCAAAATCGCCTCTGCACATCGATGCTGTTCTGCCTTAAGCTTCATTCTTTTCTCTCGTTTGAGAACTGATTCCGATCTGGGTTTTCGTTCGTAGCCGAGATTGACCGTCGGAGCCCAGTCCTCCGACTCTTTGTCATCCAAAGCACTTGGGCAGCCTATAGTCCCAATCAAGTCAATATTAGACTACTAACTTAAAAGCACTAAGTAAACGAGAATTTAACGACAACCTAATGCTAATAAGTTCGTTTGCAAACATAACATTACCTCTGACGAAGTGGTCGCTGCAGACACGGGCATTGGCAGACTCTGCTCCTCCCGACTGTAAACGTAAATTTAAAATCCATTTTTTCCTACGTTTTTCGGTTAGAATTTTCCATTTTTCTCCTCTTCGTTGGGCTATTTTTGGTACCCTAAAATACCGTTTATCAGTTTCTCTGGTCGACCTACTGGAGCATCCATAAACACAACAGGACATAGGCATTTTGCGTACTGTCTGTCTGTGATTTTGCGCTTATCTTTTTCACTTCCGACCGCCAGTCAAATTTCGCGCTTTACGTCGACGTCACGTCTACGTCAAATGAAACCTAGCTATTTAGAGTAGTAGAGCAACTCCCAGCAGCAGAGAAAACTGCTTTTCTTTCTCATATAGCAGAGAGCTTCAGCTGCCATATGTCCTACCCTTGCAGCCAAGCGCTTTATGGAACGCACAAGAAAACGCAGCCTGGGGAGCCGACGGGACAGAAGACAACAGAGGGAAATGACATCAGGACCTCTGTCGATAAACTAGGTTTGTGAGGAAATCAAACTTGAGCAAAATGTGGAGGAAGTCTGCAAGTTCTTAACACACGCTAAGCTCATCAAGACCCTGCAGCTGGCTCATTTCCTCTGCAGTCATTTCCTGTTTCCTGCTGAACCCCAGATTTCAGTCGTGAAAAGAAAAATAAAATGAACGGTCTCACAGTTGCACCTGGCAATCAAAACTGCACTTGACTGTGAAACGCTGCGCAGCATTCTAAATGACTGCCTGCAGAAGTGCTGTGTCATTGTGCTGGTCCCAAATCCCAGTGTAGGCAAGCTGTGGGTTCTCATGTCTGGGCTGACAAGTGTGTATATCCGTAAACGCGGAATGTGCGCTGTAACACACATGTGAAAGTGGAAAACAGGAGGAGATAAAAGTAAGACAGACAGACAGAGAGAGAGAGAGAAAAAAAAATGAAAGGACGCTCTCTATTCTAGTCTTTCTCCTGCTGCCCAGTTAGAGGCCTGCTGAGTTCACAGCCTGCTGCCCACCACATTGGGCCCACACACACACACACACACACAGTTCTCCTTCGACACACACAAGCCAGTCTTCTGCCACTGCCGTTGCTATGGTAACCCTTGGGCACGGTGCCGTGATCAACAAGGCCCGGAGCTTCTGGGGCGCCATGGCAGCGACCTGGCTGGCACACACACACACACACACACACACACACACACACTGTGCAACAGAGACGGATAGAATGAGACAAGGAGGGAGAGGAAGCAAGTGCTCGCGCACCCCTTTGCCTCCCCTGGGAGATGTGCACGGTAACGTCTAGACGGCTGGCATCCGCCTGGCAGCAAGAGTCCACCACAGTAGGAGTGTGTATGTGTGTGTGTGATAAAGCATGAAGCAGATATCAGCCTAGTTACAGCCCCCCACTACAATCTGTCTCTCCATGGAAATAAATGAACTAGTTTAGTGCTGCTTAACCCCGAGGAGAGGGGGGCCTGTTGTGTGTGTGTGTGTGTGTGTGCGCGCGCGCTTGTGGATACTTTAGCCCATTAGACGGGTATCTAGGAGTCAGAAAAAGAGATGGAGACAGTGAGGAAAGGGAAAGGAGAGAAGGAAGTGTGTGTTGGAGAAGGAGGGAGATACAAAAAGAGAGGCAGGGGTGTCAGACTTGCTATGTGGACTGAGGGCAACAAGAGAACAAACAATTACAGCTCTGTCTCTTTTCTCCACTTCATCTTTCCTCCATCTCCCTCTATCTTTTTTCCTCTTTATCTGACCTACCCTTCTTCTCTTGAACGTACAGCGCGGGGGAATTCAGACAACTCGTCTATGCTGCAGCGCTCAGACTAAATAGGATTACAAAGCAGGAAGCGTCCAACCTGTCCACAGTTACAGTATACACTCGAAGAACCGTCATGTTGGCTTGGAAAAGAAACAGTACGAGTTATGAAACAGGACTGATCTAAAATCTACTTTATTTAAAGGCGAAAAGTAAGACACTACTCTTACCTCCACAAATGATGGCCAAATACAAAAATAACAGAAATATGAGAAACGTCTTTCTCAGTTCCATGTAAGTCAAACTTTATCTTTATAGCTGAATCTCTGCAGAAATCATGGTGACATGAAGTGAAGGGGAACTCTTTGCGTTAACGTATGCATATACGTTAACATCCTTCCTTAAATTGCTTTGCTTATTAGCCATCATAACATTCAAAGACAAACACAAAGACATAATGATAAATGCATTTTCAATGTAACTTTTCAAAAACTTTCAAAGTCACACACACACACACACACACACACACACACACACACACACGCACGCACACGCACACGCACACACCTCTTGCCTCCTACCATCAACTCATTTCCATCCTGTGTGCACCCACATAACTTTCTTATTTTGTGTCACAGCTAAATGTTCCTTGAAGACGGCCCAAGTCTGATTATTGCTGATGCAGGCCAATGAGACCTGATGCTGAGGCAGCAATAAATCTCTACTTTAGTTCCAGAAAAGGACCAGCGTAGCCATATCATCTCTATCTGCATGAATATAACATGAACAAAGATAGGGGGGGAAGAGGGGGGGGAAGAGGGGCTCTGGGATAACATATCATGAATATTACAACATAGTCTAATATTATCAATATTCCAACGCTGTAATATTCATGAATGGCAGTAAAGCAGAGAAGAGGCCCGTGTTAAAGAATTCATCCGTTTGCTGAAATGTCACTTTGCACAAGCTTGCCTGCAGTCCGAGCTGGCCTGCATTCTCTCAGGTGCGTGTCTGCATGTGTGTACATTATCATAACCAGACAGACAGGATAGCGTCTAGACACCTTCAACCCCCACCCCTGTGTCATAAAGCCAGACTTGCCTTGACTCTCAGAGTGATTGAACCAGACTGCAGGGTTAATGTCAGGATTTAAGTGAGTGTGTGCAACTGTGAGTCTGTGTGTATTGACTGAGGTCAGCTGGGATCAGCGTGAGTAGATGTGGGGCGAGCAAATGAAAATACATTCTAAATAGAACAGAAATGCTCGCGTGAATTGTATGTGTGTGTGTTACTAGACCTGTGGGGAACCAAACTCTGTTCACACAGTCACATGGTTGGGTGGTCCTCCATGAAGACTCGGGTATAAACACTTGAGTTCAGCTCTTTGCTTGTCTCGCACTGAGAGATCATTATTGTAATTACAGCAATTGCTTTAAAAGAAAGACAGCCTTCTTTAAAATGAAGAAGTGGGAAGGCCATTCTATTCTTTTTGAGCATGCTTGTTGCAGGCATGTTGTTAACAAATGACCAAAAGACAGACAGTGAAAGCAATTTGGCTGAGCATGCAACAACAGGGTGGAAACAAAGCCCTGCAAGCACCCTCACCTAGCCAAAGGCACAAGTGATCGAAGCACTGTGATAACAGTGAAGGATATGGTTACAGTGAGGCTCATAGTGGTTCACCAAGCAGGGTTAACCAACAGGCCGTAACAACCTAGAGCATACAAGAAGGCTGTGGTAATGTCCTTCAACCTCGAAGCGGAGTTTTGACAGTCACTGGCAATGAAGGCCGCTGTTAGCCTCATCGCCATAAAACATACACGCCATTGTGGTCACACAGTCAGAGGAAACACACTAGTGGGCTGTTGTGACACTAATATTAGAGAAAAAAAATTGGACAACAGGACAGACAATTACACATATGACCCAAGGACAAACTGGCAAACAGACAGCTGTGGTACTGATATGATGTACCATTCTTTCACAGATCCTATTGAAACAATAACAGGCTGGACCAATAAACCATGAAAAGCTGCAAACTACTAAACTCTACGTACTGTGGGGGATCATTGAAGAGTGACATATCCTCTGTGGCACAGAGAACAAACAAACAAAAAAAGCAGATTCAAATACACCGAGGAGCTACACTGGGAGTCGACACCTTCCTTTAAAGCCATGAATTAGTACACAAACATACAGATAGACTTTTTAAATCCTTTTTAAATGTGAGCTGAAAAGTGTGGAGTACAAAGGAAGCTGCCTTCGTCCATTACTGTTACTTGCCTTAAATAAGGCCAAGATTTCTACGTATGCAGATGACTCAACACTATATGTCAGAATTTAAAAAGAATGAAAGAGTTTTGAATTTGGGGCTGCAATCATCAAATAACTGTGTAAGGACCAATAATTTGGTCCAAATACAAACTGCATAATATTTGGTCCAATTAGAAAGAATTTACTTTTAAAGCTATACATAAATGGCATGCTTCACAATTCCACAAGAACTGATATCATCTCATCTCAAATCCAGTTCCACGTGAAGCTTCTGGATGTCAGAAATACTCACCAATTCACTAAATATGTATTAACCCAATGAAGTTATATAGTAGGGAGGAACTAATAAGCTTGGGGGTGAGAACCAGAAAAAAACAAAACAAACAACAACAATAAAAAAAACGCAGGGAAGTCTACAAGTATCACCAGGAATACTGTGAGCTGGAATGTTTTCACTGGATTTGTCGACAAGAAGAATATAAACTGTTGAAGCACTAAACTGAAAACAACTCAAAGCTCAAAAAATAAAAATGCTAGTCTCAACATAAATGGAGAGTTGACACACACACACACACACACACTGACTCTTATTAGCCAAAGGCAGCTCAGCCAGCCATCCAGACACATAGATCTTTGTCAACTTAGCAGGGGGGTTATGAAAATTATTCTGCAGTGTTCGTTTCTCTGCAGGTCAACATCACAGGTTGGCTGAAGCTAAAGGCGAGAAAAGGTAAAAATCATTCTCAGGTCTGGGTGAACTGAACAAGGGAGAGAAAAAAGAAGAAGAACAAGAAAGTACTAGTAAATAGCTGGGAGAGTGGAACAGAGGCAGGGAGAGAATTGGAGAAAGATAAAGACAAAATAAGACAGAGATTGGACACAGAGAGGAGAAGGGAGCGGAGGGAGCAGAGAGGACAGACAAGACCAGAGGAAGTGACAGAGGTGCGGGGAGAATACGGTAAAGATGGGCAGATGTTAAAGGGAGACAAACAACAAAGCATGGCGTCTCTGAGACTGAACAACAAAACAGCGGAGTGGTGGAAAAAAACAGAACGAGATGGGAGAGGGGTGGAGGAGGAAGAAACGAGTGGGCTTTCATCAGTCTGTCTGTGCGTGCGTCCTGGCACGTGTTCATATGAAAAAACAGACATCTCCTCCTGCTACCACACAGGGGAGGTAGATATAATGTCTAACTTTTGAGTATGGGTAGCAGACACCTCCCAGACACAGGCTCCAAACTCTGTGGCTGCTGTGATCAGCCAAAAGGAGACGGCAGGGGATGCTGTGGGTGGAACTCAGGAAGCCCTGGGAGACATGGGGAACATCTAGACTGCAGTTGCATTGTCTGCTGGGGCTACACAAACACACGGGGTCCAAATGGTACGTGCAGAATGATTGTGTAATGCACATGGTTGTACCTCAAAAGGAACCTTTCAACACTACATGGTCAGATCTATATGGACAACTCATCATCACACCCATTAGGTATCAATGCAGATGCCGTTCCAAAAACAACATGCTGCCGTAACACGCTACACTTCTGTTTTCAGACTTCCCCACCAGACTGCAGAACGTGACTTCTAGGATTGGCTTCTAGGATTTGACTCTGAACATATCTCCATTTTATACCAAAGAAAGCTGGTAAAGTCACAGTTCTGTGCAGGCTAGTTTAGTTCTCCATGGTTAACTAGGTAAACTATTCCCTTAGGGTCCCAATTTTCTCTTTCGACATGTCAAATGTTCTAGAAGTTCTTGCCATAAAGACAAAAAATAAATATGGTTGCATCAAAGGAATATTTTCACCCATGTGCTTTTCCTTATTGCCTATCATATTGACGCTGTTACAATGACAGTGTAACAGTGTTACCCTCCTCTAAGCTTTATGAGGTCTGCAAAAGAACAAAACCTCTGGACCAAAATGTTAGAATTCAGCCAGCTCCAAATGCTCCTTTTTTCTATTCTTTGATCAGTATGATGTCATAATGTGGGGCTATCCGTATCAGGGTCATCTCATGGAAGAAAAAAAAAGCTCTGAGCACAGGGAACATAATTTCTCTTGGTTGCAGGAGGCAGCGGATCAAGAGAAAGTTGCCTTAAAGTTGAAACTGCTTGTTTCTGACAGCAGATGAGCTGCCAACCATGTCACAAAACATCACCACACTGCATGTTTAATGTGACAGACTGCGTCTCAGACTAGAATCAAACCAGCAAACTTACTTGCCAAGCAAAAGTGTTAACCACTACAGTATGAAGGTCCCTACATGTTCTACTTGGTCAAAGTAATACCTGAAATTGCTAAAGTAACTTTGAGGAACACAAGATGCAAAAATGTGCAAATATCAGGATTTGTTTTTCCTCTGTGTCCATTCAATATGTGAATTTTTGGTTGGAGGAAAAAAAACAAACAACAGAAGACAATGCCGCTTTTTTGCTGTTAACGTATGTTATCACATACTTTAGTCCACAATCACTGGGATTTCTTGAACTTTTTCCAGTTCTCACACTCTTTACTTATCTACAATCAAAATTTCAACTGAAATGAATTAAGAAATCTTCCTACTTGAAACCAGGTGGAAAACTAAACAGAAAAAAAATGATTTCAAACACTGATAAGTAACCATTGTGAGAACCTATTTCACACCTCACCAAGAGAACCACATACTTTAAAAAGAAAGAGAAACAAAACCTGAGTAGACCTGCTAGAATGTGAATTAAAACAAGGACCATCTTCAAAAGACAAACAGCCTCCTCCTCTCATGTGTAATTACACCCCGTCTGTTTGTAATAACTCAGTTTAATCTGCACCGTCCCCCCCACACGTCCGCCTGCAAATCATAACTGGTTTCCATTTTGGAAAAAGATGGCTTCTCAACACCAGCATATGCTTGCGTGGCATTTTATTCTGCTATGACTCACTGTCATACTGGCTGTCTCTCTGCTGAGATGGACTGTCTCTCTCACTCTCTATTTTTGTTTCTCCTCTCTCTCTCATTATGTCTGTCTCTTCTCTTCTTTCCGTCACCCTCCTCTTACACTCCTCAAGCCTGTATTTACCCATGTGTTCCTGTCCTCTTTTAATCCGTCTATGCTTTCCTTTTCATCACTTATCGCTCTCCTCCTCTTCTGTCTCTTTCAGCCTCCTCTCTGTATCCCACCTCTTCCCAGTCTATTCTCTCTCTCTATCTATATATACACTTTTGTCATCATTTCTGCCTCCCTCTCTCGTATCCCACCTCCTCTATGTGTCCTACCTTCCCTCCCACTTTTTCCTCCTTTCCCACTCCCTCCGACTCACAGATGAAGGGGTGTAAACATGTCTTCCACATGCGGTCTCATTGTGCCAAGCCAACAGAGCAAAACAACCACGCTTAAGTTGCTCAATAGGCTTCCCCATATGACTAGCGCCTCCTCCCTCCTTTGCTCCTATTTCTTTTCTTCACCCCCCCTTGGATTGAGATGCTTAACAACCATGAAGCAATGCCTAGCAGGCAGGATTAGGCAGGAGCGATAGACGGAAAAGAGGAAGGAAGAGAGAGTTAGAGACCAGAAAGAAAGATAAAGTCGGTGAAAGTGAGACAGGAATAACGAGAAGTGAGAGACAGAGGGAAGTGAAGGGGGTGGGAGGGGGATATGAGGTGGAAAAAAAAAAAGCAAGATTAATGAAAGTTTCGGGTGGAAAAAAAAGTCGTATCAAAAAAAAGTTTTTTTTCCACCCTCACTGGAACACTTGCCCATGACCGCAGGGTGAACTTCGGTGCGGTGCTGAGCAACAGCTGCCGACAACAGAGGAAACTACAAAAAAAGAAAAGATGCTGCAGAAGAAGTAGAGGCAGGGAGGCTGGCGTAGCGCATTGTAGGGAGAGTGCAGCGTAGACCCATTCTCTAGCTAATGGTGGTGGTGGTTTGGAGATGGGCACGATGTTTTAGTCTTGTTGTGGGGGGAATTTGGGTATAAATAGACCCAAGGCTACAGGGGTAGGGGTGAGATGGGGAAGGTGGGGAGAACGAAGCGATTCAAACAGAGGGGAAGATAGTTATGTGTGGAGAGCAGCTCGTGTCTTGCTAAAAGGAAATAAAACAGCGGTCCTCTGGGCAAAAGACCAAGCCAAGATGCTGCAGCGTTATAGTGCAGCCATACCTCAGTGGCTCGCAGCTTCACTTTACTCACATCGGAGAAGGAACGGCAAGAAGTTAAAGGCTCACTTCATCACACACCGAGCGTTTCTTCTTCAGTCATGTGTTTATACACCACTCTGTTTTTAATCATCTATTAATCTCTGGCTCTCTTTCACAGCATGTCTGTGACCTGTCTTCCTCCCCTCACCCCCAACCAGTCACGGCACATGGCCACCCGTACCCGAGCCTCGTTCCGTCTGAGGTTTCTTCCTGTTGAAACTGAGTTTTTCCTTCCCACAGTCGCCAAAGTGCTTGCTCCTAGGGGGTCATATGATTGTTCGGTTTTTCTCTGTATCCATTATTGTAGGATCTACTGTACAATATAAAGCGCCTTGAGGTGACTGTTGTTGTGATTTGGCGCTATATAAATAAAACTGAATTGAATTATAGAGGGTGGTATGATTATTGGGGTTTCTCTGCATTACTGTGGGGTCTTGTTGTTGTGATTTGGTATTATATAAATAAAAATGATTTACGAAAAGTCTCAGAGATGGACACTTTCAAAACTGGACATATTTTGGGTTGGGGGAAGACAGCCGATTCCATTTTGGATATGGGTTTTAACGTCCGTATAAGCTAACAAATATATGGTGTAGAACACATTCACATTTTTAGCTCACACGGTCATCTTTGTTGTTAAAATAAAGATTCCCTGCAGGACACCATACGGACAAGAGTCATACTATCAGTCTCAATCGTGATGCATCCCGTTTGTGACAGCGGGACCTGTGATCATGACTGGAAAGTTTGTCTTTGTAGTTGAACAGGACCAACAACATGGCCACAAACTCACTGTCAGTGAAAGCAGACGATCATTCAATTTAACTGAACCTCTTGAACCATTGTGGAGACCTCATGGTTCAATAGATGTCAGCCAGACTCATGCAGTTTGTGATTATACATTTCTGTCTGCGGTGATAAGGAACAATAGCTTACTGACAAACTGGAAATCTCTATCCATATTTGACAAGCAAATATGGACCCAAATACAGGTAAGAAGTGTACAGAATCACTGCGATCTCTGGTAGATGTAATGGTATAGAGTACAACAGATCATTGTGCATTGTGTGATTCATCACACATTAGTAAAACTTAGACAACTAACTTTAACTTTATTCAATCCACAGGTTCTATACTGGACTCGGCAGCTTACGTGCGTACGTTGGTGGGGCAGGTTGTAAACTATTTGCCCCTCCATGAGCTAAAGTGCTCCCAATGGCATCCTGCCTGGCAGCTCCACCACCAGAGTGTGTTTTTGTGGACAGTTTAATAAGACACACATTGTAAAGTGCACAGTTGAATATACAAGTGCAGACCATTTACCATTTTAATATTAAGACAGCATTCTTTCTAAAGCAAAACAGTTTGAATCTAACTGCCTCCTTGTGTGTGTTTTCATGTGTGGCTCTACTGATGAGAGAATGGATTGATTCAGCTGAGGTCAGGCATACCAAATGGAATAAAGTGCTCCTCTCGTGTGCTTTATGAAATAAAATTCACTTTCTAGAGTCAATACAGAACACAGCAGAGCAATACAGACTCGGCAACCCCCCCGCCCCCACCCCATCTCTTTTTCGTCTTCTTCCCTCTTTTCACTTCTGTCTTGCGTTCTCCTTTCTTTCCTCCCACCCACACCACCCTCTTTTCTCTCTCTCTTCTTTCTCTGTGCTGAAGCACCACTTGGGGAGTTCAGCTCAAGGCGAATATTGGAAAATGAAAAGAAGCTCCTGACTCGTCGAGGTAAAACTCTTTTGGGCGACACAAAGACTGAGTGTAACCAAAGATACCAACAACTTAGCAACTCCCACTCACAAGACACACTTTTATATCTTTGTGTAACCTTTCAGCACTGCTTATGGTAGTGGCTTTCCCTGGGTGGGGGGCAAAAGTCAGATGGAGATTGCTATGACGTTCTGCATCGCCCAAGTCTTTGGACAGCTTTGAGGTTTCCAAGTACAGTCTTGTTTCTTTTTAGAATCTGCAGTATACTCCAGATAAAAACTGGGAGAAAATAATCTATCGCCGGATGGAGATGCAGTATGACTATGTATGACAAAGAAAACTGCTGAGAGGGCATGCCTGCCTAAGGACTAACACGCATATAGACACACTCTTTACTCCAGCACAGACATTCAACCACACTAGCAGACATTTTCTCTAGCAACAGTCCAATGCTCACATATTAATGGGGGGGATACAGTCCCACCCACCAGCTCACACACACATACAGACGCAATTCATCATGGGAAGCAAGTTTCTTATGAAGAACCATAAACTCTTCCCATTAGGATTCTTATCTTGTGAAAATATAATAGCTGTAAATGAGCAGCCTGAGGTGCTCAAACTGGTCGGGGACTACGGGTTTATGGAAAGAATCGTTATTACAGCTACAAAAGCACCGAGTCTTCCCACCAGTTTAAGACATTAGAAGGTGTAGCTTTGAAGGATCTCGTTTAAAAGACAAAAGAAACGAGTCTCGTGATAATGGGGAGAATTCTTGCCAGGTATCCTTTATGAATCCTTGCCCGGTGCAGACCTTGGTGTAGGTGATCAGCCAGGTTAATCTGGCAGACAGATGGGGTGGGCTGTAGGGAAAGCAGGGGCCATGTACTGCGATAGTGCTGGGACGGCGCTGGGCTGGGCCAAGCCGGATGCTGTGACTATGACCTATATTAATAATTCACACACACAGGATTTCCATGCTGCACAGAGCAGGATCCCTAATCATCGTTAGCACGTCTAGCCAGGAGACACGTTAGCTTCCAGTTATATGCCAAGAATGAAAAAGAGAGAAAGTGTGCCACGTGTCTAAATTAAACCTATAACCTCCACCTACAGGGAATTCAAAGGAATAGATTTGTGTGGTCAGTGTGCAAAATTCAAAACGTGAACACAAATGGCCCCTTAAAATCCGAGTGTAATACTTTCAGTTGGTCTACATGATATATTTATCTTCTTGGCTGATCTATTATTTCCATGACAACCGGTTTCAGCATGAACACCAACTAGTTATTTTCACATCAGTTTAAGTTTGATAGGAGCATCTTTATAAATCAGCACTGGAGATAATGCTCACAAATGCCTGTTCTGTCAGTGGAAGGGCTTTGATATTAATAGGTAAGGTGTGGGCACTCGTGGAGCTGTGTGTTCCAGCACAGAGGTCTATTCAACACCTGGTCTGCATAGCGTGTTCCTCTGTATTTTTCCTGCTCTTCCCTATCTGTCGTTAATAAAAATTAAAAAAATCAAACAAACAAAAACAAAAACACAACAAGTCTTTCTTAAAGCTCAAACAGGAATTTGCAGGGGACTATTTTCAAGGCAAATTCATCTACATTTGGAGTTCCAGCGTGCATTTCATGCAGTGCGAGTGTATGCAGGAATAAATGATCCGCCCCTTTCCTCGAGGAAAACCAAAATACATCCTATATGTCTACATAAGCTTGCAGGCTAGACTGCAAATGGAAACAGATGATGCTGCTAAGAAAACTTAGTTATCAAGACAATGGCAGTCGAAAACACTTTGCATGACAAGCATCAGATACATCTGGGACCTCCAGCGAGCCTGCACGGAGGGAGGGGAGGAAATGATGAAGAGAGAGAGGGAGAGAAACTGAGAAATGCTGTGTTATGGCTGGGGGTTGGGAGTCAGAGAGGTATGGCAGGCCAGACTAGACACTCTCCATCTCCCTCTGACCCCCTGTCTGAGTCTGTGGCTGTGTTAGCCAGTGAGCAAGTGTCCCCCCGCCCTCTCCCCAGCCACACAATAGAACAGGCCCTGTGCCTGATTGGGGTCAGCTGGTGGCTGCCGAGGGGGAGAAGCAGAGGAGGAGGAGGCGGGGGTGCTAGGTATCAGACACCGCTGTCTGACTTGTGTGTCTGGACTGAGAGAAAAGGGACCAAAAATCAGACAGCCCTCTGAATCGCTAATGAAGAGCAGAGGAGCACAGAAGCAGTGAGGGAGGAGAGGAGGACGCAGAGAAGGATCTGGGCAACCAGAGGCTTCTTTTTTTTGTCTCCCACACACATCCTGTACCACTTAACTCCCGGCTGGGAGGTTAAACTGGGTTAAAATGTTAAAAAATAAAAAATGAAGTGAAACACCCCACAGACATCACTTGCGCAAAAGAGATTCTTGAGTTGTAAGAAAGTACAGCTGTGTGATCTGTGGATCTATCATGGACCATCAAGTTAATACCAACTACTAACATACATACAGAAAAAGGAACAGTCACATTTACGTAACTACAGAGATTTTTCTATCCCTTTCTTTCTTCTCCATTTCATCTTTTGTTTCCCAGTCTTCCATAATCTTTAGAATTTCCTGTGATAAGGTCAGATCCATGGGCCTTATTAGGGCACAGCCAGTGGCCCAGCTGGCACAGGCTGTGGATTTACCCCCAGGCAGATCAGTGGGATACGTTACAGACAGCGAAGCTGAGGGCGAACAAGAGTGTTTGAGAGTACGCCCAAGACTTCTCTGAACACGCTGGTCACGAATATGTCTCAATAACAGGAATCTGTAGTTACTGGCACATACTAGCAACAGTGTCAACAAAAACCAAAAACCACCCACCCCCCCCAACACAAACACAAAAAAAAACAACAACATGTGATTTAGAGGCTTATTAAAAGAAATAATGGGTCATTTAAAAATGAGATCATAAAACAACATCGACCATCACAGGGATAATGGTCAACATGGGTGCACACAGAACTCTAACTGCACTAACTGCCTCTCTGTTCCTCCAAGAACCTTATAAAAATAATACAATCTTTTAAAATAAGATAATAATGGATTAACTGAAAAACAGTCAGGACACCTCCTGGCGTTCTTCACATTGTGGCTAAACAGAGGTATATGTTGCACTGAGCCAAACCCCGGTGGTGCTAAACAACATGCTGCAACACTCGCCAATTACTACATATGACAACTGTTGTATTCAGGCAATTAAAAGCAAAAAAAAAAAAAAGACCTACTTATGGTCACAGAAGGAGCCCCTTCACTCACACAATCAGTGTCTTGCTGCGGTAGAAAATGTCAACTTTTGGGTGTGTGAGTACACAGGCGTGTTAGATGTCCCTCTAAAACCAAAATATACCTATTGTACTGAAATCTATATGGATGTCAAATTCCCTGCCAAAACAATGCGAATGCTGACACCTGACAGGAAGTGTCAGACTTTTTAAAGTAGGAGTGAAGGACAGAAGACCCTCTGGAACCGTCGGCAGCCTCCCATCTGAGCTGTGTCTACCTACCATTCAGCCATTAAAACGACAGTTTTAAGAAAACTGACAGTAAGGTGAATGTCTAAGTACAAACAAGGAGCTCATTTTTTGACAAATGTTTTTCCATGGGACTTTTCTGATGTTTGTTTGTGGACAGCTTGGTATTCTTACCTGTATTTGTCTGATTATCATGTATTGCTAACATCAGGTTAGAAAGGCCGAAAGTCATCAGCACTGCACAGAGTTTAACTTGTTAACTGTGCAAAAATCACAGCTCAATTTTTTTTTAGGATAAATGGCAACAAATGCAACAGGTGAGACGTCAAGAACTCTTTGAATAACAGAATGATTCAACGTTAGCAAGTTTTTAGGAAGCTTAATAACTCTGTTTTAGACATATCATTATGAAAAATGGATGTCTGACTTTGTGACTCAGATCCATCCTTGAGACACCCTCAACCAGGCAGGAGCACCAACCAGCACATAAAACTAATGTAAGCAGCCGTGTTGACACACAAACTTTGGACACCTAAGAGAATCGATGTGGGTATAATTATTTGCCATATTTATATTTATCACCATTTAACCAGCCTTCAGACAGCTCTTTCTGACAATATTGCAGTATAATCCACCAGACTTCACTGACGAAAGCAGTCATTTCAATTCGACTGCTGCCTCAGTTTGGTTTAGTCCCTGACCTCAGAGCAAAGAGAGTTTGAATTACTACATGGATGTAAACCATACTCTGTATTTTTCTTCTGTACAGCAAAAGCTTTAAACAACTTTTTCCCCCTACGTATGTAGGAGTGCTCCTTGACACACGTAGAAAATATACAAAATGCTGCTTTATGCATCATCTTCTTCATCACAGATTAAAGTTCCAAATACATTAGCTAAACTTCAAAGAGCATGATGCAAAACACCACGTTGTACAGCTGTCAGCCCTTTTATTTTTATAATAGCTGAAACAGCATATATCCTGTCAAGGTCTTCCCTTCTGTTACAGACTATTTGAATATCAGGGAGTTATGAAAAAGCTAGGTTTTCTTTGTGATCATAAAAATGGTCGACCATGCATATCTGTCTTGCAGAAGAACTTTGTAAATGTTGTCTGAAGCACTAAAGTTCCCATAGTAAGTGTAGAGGCCTCGACTCCCCCCCCCCCCCCCACACACACACACACACTGGTGCCACCCCTGTGGAAACTTCAGCATGTAAGCCTCTCAGAATCCAAGGAAAACCCTGCAAACCACTTGAAGAGACATGTCATTACTCCACTGTCTGGGTGTTCCTGCTCACATAAACAAACGGATTACCCAAAATCTGACAAACAGCGGGTGGCACAGCATTTCAGTTGATGTTTTTTTTCCTTTCTTTTTTTTTTTTCTTTAAATTTCAAGGCGGTAATCGCCACTTTGTTTCAAGTAAGGAGAGGAGACGAGATGTGCAGTCAGACATGGTTTCACAAAGGCTAATAGACATGCCAACCATCTCGTTTGTCTCGATGCTGGGAAAAACAGACCTGCAGCATGAGGGGGAAAAGGGGGCTACTGTCTGCCAGTGTGTGTCTGGAGTGCAGCGTCTTGTTTGACTGTAATAGGTCCCCGTTTGTGCCCGTAGACCTGGAGTCATAAGACACGCAGCAGACAGCAGGGCTGATTCATTCACCGAGCTCTTTAGCATCTCAGACAGTCGAACTGTGTGTAAATAGATGCTGACAGAGACAGCAGACTACTAACCGACCCCACCCCCACCACCACACACACTTGATGGATGGTCTGTCTTCAAACACACTACGACTACTAATCTGCCCTAGTCCCAAGGGCATTTTGGGAACTAGGGGAGGAGGTCTGGAGTGTGTGTATACGTGTGTTGGGGGTGCAGAAACTAGACACAAAGGGCGTCCCAGCAGCCAGCAACTAACTTGTGAAAGGAGCAGCGAAGGTGCTGCTGGGACGAGTGGAAGGAGGAAGTCGAGGATTGACCTTTTCAGCAGCTTTGGGCTGGGGAGGTTGCCTCCTGAACTTGACCTGTTCAGCTGAAGAAAGACAAGCTGCAGCTCCAGGGCTGCATTTTCCAGTGTCTGGAGCGTCAAGGGTTGTCAGTTTGATTCCAAAACCACAGGGTTACAGAGTCGGGAGATAAGAATGTTGTTGAGCGTGGTCAAGCTGATTTAAGGCCGAAAACTGCAGAAAACAAACCAAAAAAAGCAAAGCAAAAAAAAAAAAAAAAAAGCGTAACAAATCATACCCCTGCTGCGCTAACATGACATATTAAATATTTTATAACATGGACTCTAACAAGAGGCTCTGTAACGTGGAGACCGAGACGCTCAACCCAAACAAACAAGAGCTGTCACACGTCAGCGACAAAGCTGCTTTACCGCTGTAGCGCACTGCAATCAATCAAACTTGCTTTAAAAAAAAAAAAAAAAAAAAAAAAAAATTGCTGTTCGCAATATTCATGCCATGTTTGTAAAACAGTGTGCTAGGACAGCGGTCCCCAAACCCCGGGCCTCGGACCGGTACCGGTCCGTGAGAGTTGAGGCTCAGGTGTGAAATATATGGTTTTCAGGGTTTTTATCGGTTTTCAGCGTTATTTTGTTATCGTTTTTATCGTTAACTCTGTTTTCCTGGGTCTTTTCACGTGTGTTATGAATAAATCTTCTTTTTTCGGTACCGGTTTTATTTTGTTGTATTTATCCGCGACACCTTAAAGGCCGGTCCGTGAAAATATTGTCGGGCATAAACCGGTCCGTGGCGCAAAAAAGGTTGGGGACCGCTGTGCTAGGAAACCAATGAATGCTAACAACCTGAAAGGGGACTTACTTCTAAAAAACAACAAGCTAAAAGTGAGTAAAAAACAAAACCCAGTTCTAACTCCAACACTAGGTGAGTGACCTGGTGGCAGTTAAGAGACTTCAACAGAGTGTTGAAAAAAAAAAAAACAATATTAGAGCCATCTCTATTAGTTTATACTCTGCTAATATATTATCCTGATTACTATTCTAAGTCTAATTCAAGTCCAATTCAAATTCAGTGAAAGATGCACATTATAGCCAGTTATCACAAAAGACAAAGAGCTGCAAATCCTTTTACGTGAGATGCTGCAAAAAAAAAAAAAAATAGCTTCCTGCAGATTTATATTATATGACATATAAATATATAAATTTTGACTAATGCTCAAGCAATTGGTCAAACCTACATCAAACGTCTTTACATTTTCACAGCGGCTTTGCCCGAAGGTGAGCTAATGTTATTCTCAGGTCTGCTGGTGTGTCTGGAGATCAGCTCTGTGGTGTAGAAACTGGGTCTGGGGACCCCTCGTCACCAGCTCTGTACCAAAAGACAAGGAGCTCTTTCTTAACGCCTGCAAGTTGAGCACTGCTGTTCTACTGCTACACCCCTCAGCTCAGGAGAGGTGGCAGACTAAATAAGTCCCCATTGAGAGACACTTACCAAGTGCAGAAATTCCCTGTGAAATTAATTACAAGAGCAGTGATCGCAAAATAAATCTGTTTGTGGGGGGGGTCTTTTTTTTTTTTTTTAAATGCTGTTGTTTGGTTGTCCTCGCCACTCCCCTCCCCAAGGTCCCTGACTTTCTATGTTAGAATTCATTAATAACATGCCTAAAAAAATAAAAAATAAAAAAAATAAACTAATTCCAAATCAAAAACACCTCTACAAACAAACCCCCCCATAAAACAAAAAAACCCTAACCCCAAACACACAACAAAGAGCTTAGTGAGAGATTGGATTGGCTGTCTGGCTGCAGACTGCAGGGTAAATATTGGCTGAGCCTGAGAGTGCCTGTCTGTGTGCGTGTCTGTGTATACACATCTGTAAATGTGTGCGTGCGTGTGCCCATGTGTACATTTTTGCGTGTGCGTTTGAGGGAGAGTCAACAAGTAGCCGTGTGCGTGTTTGGCCTGAGGTAGTTGACAGATGACCCCGCTGCCACCTACACACTAACACCACTCACACACAGGATTACAGATCAGGCCATTTACATCCGTCTGGCTGGCTTGCCCCCGCTGCAGGCTAACTGTTACATACACACAGCGCAGACGGTCACTTAAGTCTCCGATACAGGGACCAGGACATTCCCCAGAGACAGATGTGTGTTTGTGCGTGCTTCTTAAGAACCAGGAGGATGATTCTAGGAATATTCTACACAAGGGTTTGTATTTTGTATTTTGAGTTTTATTTTCGACACATTTGGTCGCAATATAGTTACTGTGTACTGTATAAGCCAGGCTAAAGGATCGATAATTGCGACGCAATTGCTTTTTCAGTCCAAACATAAGAAAGACTGTTAGGTACAGGCTCACAATCATCTATTGGTCCCCGGCATCTCCTCAACCAATGACATCACTCAGGTTTGGAAAAACAAGGAAGCTACAACTGGTTGTATTGTGGCGTCTGCCATGTTACTCGGTCAACTCATTATCATGCTTGCGTCTGACTCTTACCTAATTGAATGATGCTAGGGGTGCAACAATACTCGTATCAATATTGAACTGTTCGATACAGTGCTTTTGGTTCGGTACGCATATGTATCAAACGATACAAAATGTTTTAATTATTTTATCAACTTTTCTTCTGACGATGCTGTCTGTGTTGAGCGCTCAGTGGATCTGCGTTCGACTGATCTGCCTAGGCTGCACTGTCGAGTGCAGATCCACTGAGCGCAGCGCAAGCTAGCAAGACAGAAGCTAAGCTCGTTGCAACATGGCAACTGCCTCAACGCTACCCGAAATTGAACCTCCCCCACCCTCATTCAGATCTGGCGTTTGGAACTATTTTGGGTTTCATGTGAAGTATGACCCTGATGGTAAGTGCGTCATGGACAAAAGTAAAACAGTATGTTGGATGTGCCACGCAATGCTCAATTGGTGGGAACTAGTGCGTTAGCGCAGTGAGCTTGTTAACGTGTTGACGCCGTCCAGCCCCACGCACGGGGCAATCCGCGGTAACTCGTTAACGGAGATTTGCTGCGTTATGGCGTTAATGTCATTTTAACGAGATTAACGCTGACAGCACTAGTGGGAACACAATGAATATGACTGCACATTTACTCCGACATCATCCTAGTGCAAAGACAAGTGGAAGCAGACAAAAACAACAAGCACGCATGCTACAAACTTTACCCGAGTCATTAGCACATGATTCTCCTTATGGGGACCTGATATGTTTAATATGCTGCTGAGAATATAGCCCAGAAGAAGCATATAGTATAGCTTTTATTTTGGAAAGAGACATTTCTCTGTAATAAACTCTCTTTTCCAAAGATGAGTGATTTCTCGATCAGATTTATTTATTTATTTTTATTATTTTGTTGTTTCAGCAACATTAAATTTAAAAACTGTTCTTTTGAGTTAAAGTATATTTATAATTTTAATAAATGACAAATTAAAAAGGCATGAACATTTTTTTGTATCGAAAAAATATCGAAAGTATTGAACCGAACCGTGAATTTTGTGTATCGTTGCACCCCTAATGATGCCATTATGCAGCAGCTGATCTGCAGCCTTGTCCCAAAATACAATCTTACTTTTCTAATCAGTTTTCCTGATTTAACCATTTTCAATCCAGATTACAGAACCAACCACTGCATTACTATTGAGACATTTCCCAAGGTTTTGTAGAAACACGGTTTGCACTAGGTTCAAGTAGAATGATCTAAGGCAGCTGACATATAGTATTTCCCCTGATAATAGCAATAAGAGACAATATCTGATTAAATGACTTAAGAGTGTAATATGTTTGCCGAACACATGTTTGCAGGGACGACACCTTCAAAAGAAAAGGTGAGCCACTATCCAGTTAAAGCTTTTATCGCTCAGCCTCTTTAGCCGGGCAGCTAACTGTAGGTTAAAGCTAAAGGATGCGCAATGACTGGTGCTGCTGTGTGAAAACAGAACTTTAAAATACCATGCCTACTATATGAGATAAATGCACCACACAATGAATCCAAGCACAGCAACAGCTAGGAGACTAACACTTGTTAAGAGGTCTCTGCCTTTCAAATCCTACATGTGAATCCCAGTGTAGGCTGAGGTTCGGTTCCTGGCCATGACACACTGTCTGCGCTGTGATCCCTCTATGTTCCAAGTCCCTTTCAATTTTCCTCCTCGTCTGAATGAAAGAGGAAACACACCAGTGAGACGCCTGCTCCGCTTTATAAAAAAGGGGAGAGAGAGGAAAAAAAAGAAAAGAGGCAGACTGTAGCTCTTTTCTGCAGCCAGAGAAATCATCAAAGCATGAGCTGCATTATTCAGCCTTGCCGAGTCTGCATGACAACACAGCCGACAAACAAGAGCTCTTTTCAAACCAGACGGCCACTACAGTAGAACACAGCTATTTCAAACAACTTGTGAATGGAGCTCCCTCCGACTAGTGAGACATTAAGACGAGAAGAAATGCACTGAAAATACCAGGCTAGCATTTATTCAAAGTTGTGTGAACCCACAATGCAGTTTGTTTGCTAGTTTAATACTTTGCAAGTGTCAATCAGAGCAACCATTCCACTTTTTCCCTCCTCTTGCTGCACTGCTCAGTCTGAGACAGTCCTCCTGGATTATCTAATTAGGCTCCGTGCTGTACCAGTCGATCTGTGCGTGCACCACTTCATGCCTGACTATGTGCTTTTCCTGGCTAGCAGTACCATGATGCCACAGAAAAACAAATGGAGGAACACCAGTCCGTCTGCCAGATAAGCGCACAGGCGCGCACACACACACTTACTTCTTGGTTGCAATGTGGCGTCAGCACAACCACACTCTGCTGCCAAATCTGAATCTAATATCCTGTGTTCACCTCATGTTGCCCGGCCCTGGCCTCGACCCCAGTGGAAATTACACATCAGTGTAACTCTGTCTGTCCTTCTGTCCGTACGTCTGTAGCTTGTCTGCGTGTCTGTCTGTCAATATATATCTGCCTGTCTGGCTCTCCCGCATCTCTGTTTATATCTCTGTCGGTACTTGCCTGGCTGCCTGGTTGTGAATCTACCCGCCTTGTCTGCTATGTGCCCGTCTCCTGTTTATTTGTCTTCCTCTGTCTGTCTGTAGACCTGTCACACTGCATGGATACACTCACTGTGCGTCTGGCTGTCCTCTGGTGTCTCTACATGTCTGCCTGCTGTGCTTTTTTTTTTGCTTTTTTCCTGAATGCTCAGTCATAAAGAGGAACATCTGCAGTGGATCTAGCAGGCAGCAGCATTAGAGCAGAGCTGATAATGATAGTTTCTCTTTGGGCCGCTCAGAAGGCAGACAGACATAACATACCATTCAAGCGTTTCCTGTCTGTGCTGACAGGCAAACTATTTAACCCTCTGTGGTGAGCTCCGAGAGCATTTGCACAGCCAGGCAGCCCTATAGGGTCATACAGTGCCACTGTAAAACAAACTTCAAGTGAGAAAAAAATACTACTTCTGGAAAACGCAGTAGATTATTAAAAGCTTTTTTAGTACTAAGCTGGAAGTACACACATATTGATATTTCTTAATAAGCTAACTGTTGAGTATTACAGTGTAACCGATTAATAGTAATGGGCACCTAAGAGCTTAAACGTACGCCAACGCCTGACATAAGCACTAAAAAGTCCACACGGTGTGGTAGAGACACACTTTAAGTCAAATACAGACAATAAAAGGAGGTTATAAATACCACTAAGTGCTATGAGGTCACCATAAACTTTCTGCTGGACAGCGCAGACATGCTGAAAGTCCATACAGAAGAATTATCGGTTTCCTCTAAGGTATTTAGAGCGGCCCACAGCGAGTTAATACCAGAACTGTTTAACCGTGTTGGATGAAGACTAAGTCTGATTTGTTGTGCTTCTGTTGCCACACTGGAGAGTGCACATAAAACGGATTAGGCACTAAAGTCTGTCTGTCGGTAGGTTTTTAAGGTCAGGAGAACTCGTAAGAGGAGCAGCTAATGTTACTCACATATCTCCATTCCCTGTGGCTGGGAAGCGGTGCAGTTGCAGGAGCAGGTGACATTGGAGTTGCCGGGGCCGCCAGGAGCCGTTAGGTTTTGCATGGGGCTGGGCAGACCGGAACACCGCTCCGGGGAGAGAGCCGCCGCCGCCGCCGCCGCCGCCAGCGTCGGGGCCCCCCGACGGGAAAACAACGAAAAACTTCCAGGCAGCAGCAGCAGCAGAGTCTGCCGCTACAAGTAACTCCCGACAGTTTCGCTTTAATTATCCCACGGCTTTTCTCACGCCATAATTCTCTCGGAGCGGCTCGGTGAGAGAATCACTGGGAGAGCTGGGGACGAGCCATTGCCTGTGGCTAATGCATTGTACGGCTTTTTCCGTTCCTTCCTCCGTCGCTGAGAGCAGCTGTCTTTACCCTACTACAGCTCGGCAGACACGGCGTCCTCAAGCCACGCCCGTAAACTGACAGAATGCCGCAGCGGCCTATCAGAGAGCTTCAGGGGAGGGACAGCGACGGGGTGGTGGGGGGTAGGGGAGGGAGGAGCCGCTGCCTTCAGGAGCGCTAAGAAATATCACTACCCTGACTTTAGCCAGCTAGGGGGAAAAAGCAACAAAATAAACGTAGTCCCACACCCTGTATGTAAAATTGACACTAAATCCAACAAATCTTCTAATTAATGACCATCAAATGCATTCACATTCCCACATTTTAATATGACAATGAATTGTAAGAGGAGCACTTGAAGGCAGCAATGGGCAGAGGATGGGACAGCGGCTGTACTTTATGGTAGTGTGCACGCGTGTCTGGGTTGCAGGGGGCAGGCCGCACATTGGTGAGACTGAAAGGGGTGGCTGACCTGACTTAGAAATCTAGCAGACGGGTCGTGGTTGACAATGGCTGTAAGAGAAAGGAGTTGGGGGGAGAGAGGAGGGCTGGACCTGGTAGGTCTGGTGTGTTATTTGGGGAGGGTGGGGGAAGCGCTTCGAGTTTCACTCCCTTGTTATGGCCGGCCACAGCCAATATAGTTGGCTCTTTAAAGGGGCTAACCTTGAGGTGACCCCCCCAAGCTAGTCTTGTGGTTCAGGGCCACATGTGCAGCAGAGAGGCAAACCCCCGCCCCCAGCACATCCCTGCTTAATCTAACCAACAGTGCAGCCATTTCATCCAACACACAAACACAAACACACACATACAGGATCTATAAATAAACCGAGCTGCTCAAATCTGAGAGGGGCTCTGAATGCCACTCTAGTCCAGGAGGTTCCCAAGCTAAGGTTCAGGGACCAAGCAAGGTCATCATAGAGCTTGCAAGTTTTTGACTTTATTTGTGCAGAGGATAAAACAAGTAGTAGGTTAATAGTCTCTTAGCTGGTCATATTAGATTCCTGAATTTGCAGGTGAATCTAAAAATACTATAAAGGATACTCTAATATACTATAAAGGATATAAAGTATACTTTATTTTGAACACATCATTGAGGCTGTGCAAGAGAATTCACATTGGATTTTTTAAAAATTATTTATTATTAAAAGATCTGCTCTACAAGGAAACACATTTGTGTATTCTGCTATATTTTGCTATAAGTGTTGTAGGAACTCTTGATCTAGTAGTCCTGAAGTCACTTCCCCCCCCCCCCCCCCATCCTATTGCTGTTTGGAACCATAAGCTGTGTATTAAAGATTTCTGGGCTTCCCACATTGGTCACTGCCATGTCAGAGTGCCATGTCAGTAAGATTAGCAAACTTGGTTAGCAAGCTGCATCTATAAATCATGTGCCTGTAAAGCACAGACACATATTTAGTTGAGGTGATGCTTTATCCATTCCAAAACCAGTTTTCATGTATGTTTCTCTTGATTTAACGTCCAATTATGCCTAAATTTCAGCTGTGTAGCTGTTGATTTGAGGTGAAGTGGAAGAATGTTTCTACTACTTCTACCAGTATCACTGACAGCAAAAACGCCACTGAGTATGATGGTGCCACTACCATGCTTGACAGTTGGTACAGTGTTTTTAAGTTTGAAAGCCTCACCTATAATCCTCCAAACATAAAACATACATCTATTCAATGTGAACAAATAGCTCTTTGTTTTGTCTTTCCATAATACTTTTCTCTAGAAGGCATTAGGCTTGTTTATTTGGACTATACGAGTGCCAGGTCTGTGCCAGGAAACCATCCAGTGGTCAAATATCCAGCCAGAATTATGCCAGAAGTTTGTTGATGGCAAACCAAAAGCATCTGGTCAAGATGCAAGTTGCTGTTTAACCAAATATTAGTGGTGTTTTGAATCTGAATTTATTTTGGATTTTCTCCAATTTACACAAACTTGTGCACCCAATACTTGTTCTTTAAAGTCATTAAATATGTATGCTTTACAATCATTCCTCTCCAGAAACACCTAAAGTTACCATGACCTCATGCCCATTATGAACATGTGTAAATGTCTGACAATCAAGTAACTGCAATAAAATAAGAGAACTTCAATCAGCAAAACTGAGTTTTGGTTGGCTTGTACCGCAGAGCATGCTATTTATTTTTATTATTGGTCAGATAATTCCAAAAGGTACCAACAGCACAAAAACAATCAGGTGGTCTAATTCAGTGACTTGAATTAGTGTAGTTGAAACCGAGCAAACAGCTTCCAGCTACCAATACTTTTGTTGGCATACCTGTCCATCAGAATGGCAACACTGGTCTCCACACCATCCCAGTACAAAGTCATTTTGATGGATGACTTTGGGCATTTTAACACAAAAGTCTATGGGGACTGACTCACTTTTGGATACAGCCTCAAGTGGATGTTAAAGGAACTGCAATTTTTACTACTTGGACATTAGCTTCATTTTCAGTCCTCAAAGTTGCCATTTATGTGGGGAAAAAAATAAATGTAGCAGATGGACGTGTGACCTGCTCTAGTATAAATGGAACCTCATCAGTCTGTGCACATGGAAAGCACGAACTGGCAACAAGTAATTATATGAAAGACCAGAGATGATGATTGGAGTAATGAGCGGGCCAGGCTTACAGCCTTTTACCAACTGCATGGCCTCATTATGGTCCACGGACCATTTTACTGGACGAATGAAGCTCTTCCAGGTGGCATTCCAAGAAAATAGAGCAAAGAGGGAATAATATAGGAATGGCTCTTCTGATCACAGGCCTGCTCTCTTGCACACCACTTCTGCAGCAAATCATAGAAATGCCATGGCAGAAAATCGCATCACATATTGTGTGTGCTGGGAGTGAAAAATGAGAAATGCCTGCTCAGAGGGGGTGTGGTTTGACCGTTTTCACTCTGAAGACATCAGTAACCGAAGGCAATAAAACGAAATGGACCTCTGTGAAGGAAAATAAGTAAATGGGGAAAGCAAAGACCTCCGACAGATGTTCTGCATTAAGTGCCGCATCACTAGCCAAGTTCTATATCCAATCATGCAAAAATATTTTCCTTGACAGCGGCTTCTACACTCCTCTACGAGTGGACTGACACCTTTGGAAGAGAACAGACTGCGTGACCCTGAAACAATTTACAAACGCCTGGCAGCTGTCATAATTGTATTGAAGCAACAAATTGAGGCAACAAATTGAGGCACTGCTGTGTTGTCAGGTAAAGCAACGATATCGATGCACTAAAGACCATTTTTTACAATTTGTTTTTATGTCTTGATCTGAGGTCACAGCCATGCACACACATCCCAGACAAGCTCTCATCCACAGACAGACACACATCGATTCACCCTCTTGCAACCCGCATCCAATCCACCACCACAACCACAAAAATGCAAGCGCACACATGCACAGTCTGTCTGGAGCGTCAATTTAGTCCCCTGGGGAGCACGCAGGGTGACACCACTAACAGGCCAGACCAGACCAGACAGCCAGCAGACAGATAAATACTAGGCACGGCTGAATACCAAATGCACTCGTGTCTACCAGCCCCCCACTCCACCACCACCCGCCTATAGTCTGCACACACACACAGGCGCTCTCTCTGTGGGTCTCTCGGGAAACGTCTGTCTCATCGTGTATTTGAGGAATCCTAACTTTAGGTTGATAGGTTTATCATGCTCGGCACGTGCACGTGGATCTATTTTTGGAACTTTGGGAGTGCGGGCTTTCCTGCTCACACATGCTTACTCAGGAGTTCACTGCAGTGTTAGTGTTACTGTTGCTGCTGTTTTGTGAATCGAAGTGCCACGCGTTAACGTGACGGCCCTTTAAAGATCTGACAATGCACACTTTTTAATGCAGCATGGACAGGAGAGGCCATGGCATGGCCATGCACAAAACCCACACTTCGGATGGCAACAGGTCCATCTTTAGCCACGGGATGCCCGTCTTGTGCATATGTATGTTTGGATACACGGACCATTTCCCACCTGTCACTTCCCCGTGACTTTCCAGATAAAAAGACAGCTGACAGATGACAGTAAGACAGTAGCAGTAGCAGTATAAAAGATGCCACGGATGACTCAGAGTTTACATGAGCTGTTTGTGAGGAGACCATGAGTGCATCAGTGATGCGGTCGGGCCAGTAGTGGGGAAAAAGCAGCACAGCAAAGGCCTCAGTTGAGGGTAGCCCCATCCCAACAAGGGCAACTTCTCCATCCCAGCCAGTGTGGTGCTGAGCTGCAAGCTACTTTATAGCGCCATCTTGTGGCTCATCTCAGAAAGAGGCCTGTTTCCATCCAGCATCCCAAACACGGAGTGGAAAAAGTTGCTTTCCTTCCCTGGTGTCTGCTTCAGTCCTTCTCGTGTCTCCTCTCTGTCGCTCCATTACTTCTGAAATCAAAGCTGTCTCCCAGGCAAAGGTTTAAGCTTTGAATCAATTATGCCTCGTCTTCATCAGATGGCACGAGGGAGCAGAGAGGAGGACACAGAGAAAAATAAAAGAGTCCGTTTCTACGGCTCATTTTTTTAAAGACAGATTAAAGTTCTCACAGTGAGCTGTTTAAAGGGCAAATCACAGTTATACTTTACACTAAATACAGTATTTTTTCCTGTATGAGAAGGACTTTTTATACAGAAAACTATGCCGACACCTCTGAATTTGCACTCATTTTGTGTTTTGAATCAACTCTTTTATTTCTGGTTAAATTCTAATCAAAAATCACAGTAAAAACAGGTATATAAAACGTAATATTTTATAGAACAGTGTGCTGCATACAACAAGTGGGACATCATTTTCTGCTGAAAACACAGCAAACAGGTAGTTGCTTCTATATGACTGCTTAAAGCAGGGGTGGGCAATTCCAGGCCTCGAGGGCGGGTGTCCTGCAGGTTTTAGATCTCACAGGACATGTTGAGGAGCTAATTTAGCCATTTAAATCAGCTGTGTTGGCTCAAGGACACATCTAAAACCTGCAGGGACACCGGCCCTCGAGGCCTGGAGTTGCCCACCCCTGGCTTAAAGTATCCCTTCAGGATATTCAGGACCCTTTAAATCTCTAAAGTATACTCCAACAGAGCAGAAATAAATCATTTATTGATTTGTTGACTAACATAATTAAGGGATTTTTAAGCGAAAGTAATCAACACTCAACTTCTTAAATGTTATGATTTACATTTTCATTGAATTTACTTTAATCACTGACTGACAAAGAAAGACGTTTGAAGATGTGAACTAATCAGGTAATTGGGCTAATTAGGAATCTTTTGCTCCTTTAAGGTCAATAAAGGAAAGGCCATATACAAGGAAGCTCACTTCTGTATTCATGCTCATGTAATGATAATCTATAATGTATTATGCATAATATTACAGTCACACAAGGCTATTTTTCTGCTGAAAAAGGTTTACTTTTTGTATTTTTTTTTTGTATGTTCCTGATTACGCTTGTGTACTTTTACCTATTTTCATCAGGTACATTTGTATGTTAAATGGTAAATGGCCTGCATTTGTATAGCGCTTTACTCAGTCCCTAAGGACCCCAAAGCGCTTTAAACTACATTCAGTCATTCACCCATTCACACACACATTCACACACTGGCAATGGCAAGCTACGTTGTAGCCACAGCTGCCCTGGGGCGCACTGACAGAGGCGCGAGGCATGTTTATTAAAAGATCTCCAAAATATCTCCAAAACTGCCAGCACACCAAAACTGACCTGTCTGTCCATATGTGATCACCTCTTGGTTTGTTTTCAGCATGATTCTTTAAAGGACCGGGGCATAAAAGCACTAATGCATCTTTTATCATCTTGTCAGTTATCTGAATCACTGGGTAAAATTACAGGTGTGAAAGTAGTAGTAGTTTCCATCCAAATGTAACATAAATACTAACATTTAGGTAGAAAATGCCAACTAATGCACTACTATCATATACATACGAGGTTTGTTTGTTGGCGTGTAGAGGTTCAAAGGGTTTCATGGGCATAAAAACATCACATGTGTTTATGTGTGTGGAAAAGTTTAAGGGTGGAATTAAAAGAATGTCCAATCATAACTCAGTTTAAAAACAAATAAAAGGAGATCATTTTCACAAGGTGCAGGATGTTAATCATAGGAGGTATTCGTTAGTGAAAAAATGTAGTTTGTTGTTTTGCAATGTGTACTATCTAAGTGTGTGTAGCCTTGGATACAGTTATAAATATATACAGTCTCATTATATCTCAGTGAACACTGATTTGTTGCAAGTGTAAACTTTATCCGTTTCCTTTTCGAGCAAGTAAATTGTGTGCTATACAGAGTTATCCATGGCAACTTTCTTTATTTTCTAATACTTTTTTCTGTTTACAATTATTTTTTTTGCATGTTCAAAATAAAACAGCCAATCAAATCAAAACAGTCAGAAAAGGCATAAAAGGAGATTTTGAGGTAGAGGTGGGTTTCAAAGCAGCTTGCATATGCAATGAATCTGTTGATCAGTGAGCTCATACCCTTCGGGAACTAACGCTAAACTCGATTTTGGGTTAAAATGAATCTTTTTAGGATGTTAAAAACATTTTTTAACACACAAGTTTTCCAGTTGAAAATTGACATGCAAACAGGTGGATGGAGTTGCATGCAGAACAAAAGAAATACGTCTTCCTTCTTTGAGAAGGTGACTGGACTGCACAAGTGACAAAATACCTTTCGTTTTTGGAATACTGACCAAATAAACAAATAAATAGGAGGCGGAAATCATTCCCAAAACAGCAAAAATGGTTAATACAGTGGAAGCAAATAACTGAATGAAATATTCATCCATGTGGCCACAGAACTGCCCCCAAAAATCAGAGAAAGAGCAGAAACTGACGGGCTGTGAACCGTATGGGATAACCTGCGACACTGCAAATGAACACAGCACAGAGGAAGAAGAAGAGCAGTTTCTTGCCTGCATCACTAATGCCTGTTTATCCCAAAAAAGCCTCAATCGTGGGACTCGTGTGATGAAAGTATTTGCGCATGACGAAGGATCCATTTTGACTATAACATAACATTTTCAGTCAGACTAATAACTCGAAACACCCCGTGACTTCTGTGTGGAGTGGGTATTACTGAATGCCTTTCCAAATGTCAGAACAAAAGATGGATATGACTCAGCCTTAATAACAAGGCTGAATGGGATTCATTAATTAACCGCAATGCATCTCACCAGCTGACAACGCTGGAGAGCGAGGGAGGAGAGAAAGGGGGAGAGAAAGAGAGAGAGAGAGTGTTTGCTTAGGCATCGACTGTAGCTCGGCATCTTCAGCGGAGCGCTAAGTAACAGAAAGGCCACTCCAGACAGTCAGATTGCAGAGTAGAGAGTTGCGTTCAATAAAAACGTCTGGCGTGCCACATCATATTTGCAGCTTCCTGCCCTTGTCTGGCTGCAGTGCCATGTCATATCCTGTCCACACAGGTGCACCAGCTGTCTGGCTTCCCACCCCTGTCATTTTCACACACACACACACACACACACACACACACACACACACACACACACACACACACACACACACACACACAAATGCACACACCTCACTTACACCCCTGTCATTTGAAAAGAATACCCCTCCCTACCTCTCTTACTGCCGCAGGCTCCACTGCAATGACACCACAGCTCTCAGTGAAAAGTTATGCATGTGTGTGTCAGAGACAGATAGCTAGAAGAAGAGAAAGGGGGATGACAGAGCAGACAGAAATATGCAGAGTGTGTGTGTGTGTGTGTGTGTGTGTGTGTGTGTGTGTGTGTGTGTGTGTGTGTGTGTGTGTGTGTGTGTGTGTGTGTGTGTGTGTGTGTGAATAAAACAGTTCACGAAGAGAGAGACAGAGCCTGAGGTGGAGGATACTGAGAGTAAAGGGATGAATGAAGAGAAGATGAGAAGAAAAAAAAAGAAGAGAAGGTGAGCAAAAGGAGGACAGGAGGAAAAGACAAGGCAAGATAAAAGGAAAGCATAGAAGAAGAAAATGTATGAGGAGAAAAAGAGATAAAACACAGGAAGAGAGAAAAGAAGAGGGAAAAACAGGGAAGAGAAAATAAAAGAAAGTGGGAATATAAAAGAAAAAACGAATAAAGGGAAGATAAAAAAAATAATGGACAGTAGAAGAAAAAGGTAAGAAAAAGGAAAAAGTCGAGGAATAACAGAGAAAAAAAAAGCAGAGAGGTGCCAACAAAAAAAAGAAGAAACAAAGTGAAAGCAAAAGCCAGTGAGTGAGTGAGGGAGGGACATAGAGGCACAGACAGAGAGGAAGAGTAGATAATCAGCAGGTATTGAGCTCTTTTCACCCCTGCGGTAGGGCTCTGCTGAGCATTGTAATGGGCTGTCTGCCCAGCTGGGCCGATGAGCTCATGTCTGGCTTTAATGCCAATCCTCAACTGGCACACAGCTCGGCAAGGCAAGCGCAGACGCAACACCACGATGCCGCTGGGGAAAGGACGCGACACAGCTGAGCGAGAGGAATAGAAAGAGGAAGAAAAAGAGAAGGAAAAGTGAAGGAGAGAGCCAGGCAGGCTGAAGGTGTGTTGTGTGCGTGCGCACTTCCATCACAACACTGATAAGAGCCCCGAACCAGACGGTGATAATCACACAGCCAGTGAGACAGCAGCTGTAAATGTGTGTCTGTAAAAGTGAGGGAAGGGGGACAGAAAGAGCGAGCGAGTGTTATTTTATGCAGTCATAAACAGCGGTGATTACAGAGTGTGCATGGTACACGTTACAGCCTCCTGCTGCCGAGAGTGCATGCAAACAGACGCACACGTGTGTGCAAAAGCACACGCATGGCTACGAAACACAGAAGCACACATGCAATCTGATTTTCAAACAGCTTTTAAGTGAGCCGCTGTGTACATGTGCAGACAGCTGACTTCAAAAAGAGTCAGTGTTGGACAACAGTGCTTCAGCGCGCTGGCTTTTTCCCTTTCCTTTTGGTTTTTTCAGAGTTGGTATTGTCGCAAAATACAAAGCAAGCGTTTTCTTGCACTCAATGTGGCAGCTGTTCTCACTGCAGGCAATTCACAGCAACCATTATAACATTACGTGGCTGTTTTATCCCCAGGTTTGCTGCCCGTACAGACAGCTCTACACTTTGTGTAAACCATGGCATCACCATTCAATCCGCATAGAAAAAAAGCATGAAAAACAGAGGAAGCTGTATGTCTCCTCCAGTCTTTGTAAGTCTGTGCATAGGGCCCTCTATAACAGCTTTAGATCTAGTGATTGTAACTGTGTATTTGTAGCTCTAATGAGCATATGCTGATCATTAAATCTATAACACATGAGCATGAGGGCAGAGTCACTGCACAGCTCAGCTCATAGCTCGCTGCTGTACTAAAGTGATTTAGGAGACATTAGCGTGACTGTACCCTAGTAGTCTTGTATTGATAGTCCTTTGAAAGCCCAACCCTGACTGAACGAAAACTGACATAACTGATTTTTAAGGCCTTCTGGGGACACTAACAGGATATGCACAACATTATCATTTACATATCATTCACACAGACAATGTAAAACATTAATATCGCTTCTGGGTATAAAAAGTGAAGGCTAAGAGGAAGTGCCTTAAACCGGCATTCTTTTTAAAGAGCACCAGGGGGCGATACCCGCGGTTGCAAAAAAGACTTCCTACAGAAGTTAGCCGTTGGTCACAAATGACTACATACCTGTCTGCAAATACCCCACAACCCCTGATTGTGATGAAAAATATTTATTGATTGCTGTTTGCAAATGTTTGCTGGAGGTTGTTTCCAGTTTTTGTGAAAATTGCTAGGCCCACAGACCGGTCAGTGATGCCCTGGTGACCACTGGTCATTAAATGTGTATTCTGGGACGAGTTGGCGCGTGTTTGCTGCCAGTCACTAGCATAAAACTGTCTGGAAAGATGTTTAAGATGCACCAAAAACCTCTTTGCAATTGCTTTGGTCACTAGCAGGTTGCTGCAGTTGTCTGTAGATTGCACTGGAGACACTGACTTGTCTGCAAACACTTGTGAACTACTCACCAAAGTAGCAGTGAAAATGTGAAAAGTGTGAGGCAAACCAGAAACCGAGTGTCAGTTTTCCAAGTGAAAGTTACAGCTTTTAAACTGTGCTGCTTGCAGCAGTCAGGAATAAAGTTGACTTTAAAGGCAAACATTCTCGATTTCTGGTTTGCATCGTACTTCTTCAGAGTAAGTGGCAAGTGTCTGCACTCAATGCAAACTTTGGTAACTTTGGCAACCTGCTACTCGCCAAAGCAATTACAAGGAGCAATTTGGTGTAGCACCCTATTTATAACAATTTCATTTAGTGACAGTCAGCAACCGGCAGAAGCAATTATCAATCACTTGTCAACTGGTCAGGGAATACACATTTCTCACTAGCAACCTGAGTTTTCCAATAGATCACTGACCAGTCCTAGGAGAACAGAATTTATGGGTTCAGTTTCAAAAAGAAGATTATTCAGGATATAGCTAACAAAATGTAATGGACATGCTGATGAGCATTCAGTGTCACAGTCAGATCCATCCCACACTCATCTCACCTGGTTTCAAAGCACTAAAATGCAGATGGCAAAAAATGGTGACCTCATTACAGCTATGTCCATATTTTATGCTTCTGTGAGTTTCTACACAACATTAACATATATTCAATAATCATCCCCTTTTAGCACCAAGACAAATTTTGTGGCTAAAGGTTCCACCATGTTTACCATGATGGGTGAATTTAGAGATTAATTTCAGATAATCTAGTATTAATCAGACTGTCTGTGAAGGTTCTCAGTCATCCAGGTCATCATAGTCTAAGGTGGAGAGTCCCAGATTTAAACTCCCACTGGGTTTAAATCTGGGACTCTCCACCATGTGACCCAAGAACTGAAGAAGCTTCTCGGATGAGAGGTGAAACGTCTTCAAGCAACTTAAAGAAGTCCAGACGCTTTTCTTTCCAAGCTCCTTAGACTATTAACCAGACTGTTTGAAGTTTGGGTAAAAATGTGAAACTTTTTTTCCTTCTCACACAACCAGCAGTAACACATGCTTTTATGTACAGGCTTATTCTCTGTTTATCCTGATTGGCACCATCTGGGCTCGTCTTCCTCATCTACCCTACCTTGTTCACTCATCGCTTGCCAAAACAAATTAAGTACACGACTATTACTTTAGTATTGATGCCTTTTCCTAATTAAAAAGAGGATAATTATTCTTAGTCTCTCTCTGTCGAGTGCACGTACTACGTGGGTGTTATGTTGGAGTTTTTGTTTTCCAGACACCAAATGCTGCAATGGCATCCCAAAAAACATGACAATTAGCTGTAGTCGGTTAGCTTTACTGACTGAATCTTCTTTATTGAAACTCTAATCAAAATAATCTGGATGTTTTATAAAGTCTAATTAAACTTTTGAATGTGAGACCCAATTAGGTCATTTTTCTGTTCCTTTTGTTTCTGCTTGACTGACTCATTGTGAGATTTTCCATTACTGTCGAGTACCGAATGAACACCTAGTTTCATCTTTTTTTCTCCAGTCTATTTTTCGTTTCCATGTCAAGAAAAATCTCTAGAATACCAATCCATCTCCACAGAGACTTCATATATCGGTTTCATATATCATCCGTTACATACATCCGAGAATGTCACAACATAAGCTCTGACTGCGAGGGCAGCAGGTCTGGAACAGATGGACGCTCATATGAACAAGTTGCTGGGATCCAAACACTCCAAACACTCCTCCTCTCTGCCTGTCTGGCTACACCACGTAAAATGCTATAGCGTCCATATTGAGCACTATAATGAAAACATTACATTAGGTGAGAGATCCTGTGCTCCGAGCAAGGGCTGACAGATGGATGGCAGTGGGAACATGTTGCAGCACCCCAGACCTGCTACCACCCTGGCAGAACATAGTGACAAGCAGGTTAGCATAACCGGCAAGCTAACACTGCCTACACTAACACAGCTGTTTCCAGGCGACTCCTGCTCACACTGGTTGGGCTCCGCACATGTATATGTTATCATACCATATAGCTTCGTTAGCTGCAGCATTCGCCATACAGCCTGTAAACAGCACAGACCGTGACAGCTTGTACCAGCCCAGCCAGTGTTCACCACAGTCTGCCTCACTGCCATCCTACAGCTCTGTAGCAGGACCAGTGAGTTAACAGCTTGTACCAGGCCAGCGAGCGTCCCTGCTCACAGCTTGTGTTGCTAGCGAAACCCCCCTCTCCGCCCCCCAACCTCTCTTTACAGTAGTAGCAAACAGGACTATGGGGAGTCAACAGATCACCCCACAACAGCTTGTAACCGCTGCGTTCACTGCTGAGGTGCTAAAACCAAAGGCAAGGCTACACAACAACATTAACACTGCATCAAGTCAGCAGTGGTATCTCATTCGTGGTAGATAGAAATGTCTCACAGGGTGGTATTAGCAGCAAAAACGATGCGTTTGATCTAAATCTCCATATGTGAGGAATAATGACAGATGCTGGGGCATAACCTGAAGAGTCTGTAACGTCTGATTCAAAACAGAAATATGTTCAAATGCAAAGACTCTGAATATTTTAGGAATATCCAATATGTACATTTTTTGGCCTCAACCCTTCTAAGAAAGATGAGCAACTTCAGAATTCCCCGTATTTCTCTCTTTCTCTGGTCCTAAGGATTTAGTGCTATTGCCATACACCTGCTTTTAAAGACTTACTAATAAAGGCTGAACGTGTATGAAGCCTCGTCAGAACATGACAAGACACTGACATTTGAAATTGTAAAGTAGCACTAGTGGGAATGTATGGTTACCTACTTTATGGAGTTGTTGCACAAAACCAAATCTGCCTCCAAATCTGAGGCCATGGTTCTCAGCCGGAAAAGGGCGGAGTGCCCACTCCGGGTCGGGGATGAGTTCCTGCCCCAAGTGGAGGAGTTCAAGTATCTCAGGGTCTTGTTCGCGAGTGATGGGAGAAGGGAGCCGGAGATTGACAGATGGATTGGTGCTGCGGCCGCAGTGATGTGGACGCTGCACCGGTCCGTCATGGTGAAGAGAGAGCTGAGTGTAAAAGTGAAGCTCTCAATTTACTGGTCGATCTACGTCCCTAACCTGACCTATGGCCACGAGCTGTGGGTAGTGACCGAAAGAACGAGATCGCGGATACAAGCAGCGGAAATGAGCTTCCTCTGAAGGGTGGCTGGCCTCTCCCTTAGGGTGAGAGGTTCAGCCATCCGGGAGGGGCTCAGAGTAGAGCCGCTGCTCCTCCACATCGAAAGGAGCCAGCTGAGGTGGTTCGGGCATCTGATAAGGATGCCTCCTGGGTGCCTCCTGGGTGAGGTGTTCCGGGCATGTCCCACCGGGAGGAGGCCCCGGGGCAGACCCAGGACACGCTGGAGAGATTATATCTCTCAGCTGGCCTGGGAACGCCTTGGTGTTCCTCCGCATAAGCTAGAGGAGGTGGCTGGGGAGAGGGAGGTCTGGGCTTCTCTGCAGGGGCTGCTGCCCCCGCGACCCGGCCCCAGATAAAGCGGAAGAAGATGGATGGATGGATGGATGGATGTTGCACAAAACCTTAACATAGATTTTAAATTTTCAACCAAGGAGATCTATGTTTCAGAGCTCAACTGGTTCCTGATCTCCTATATATTTATTGACAACAATTTGAACATTTCAATCACTCCATCAGACCTGTTGCCACTGGTTTTGAGTCTAGTTCCTTCTTGACAGCCACACTAAAACCGTTTCTGATGAGGTTTCAGTAAACAGTCGTTAGATCAACTGAAAGGCCAGATGCATTTTTCAGGCCCTGTTTCAGGTTTTTGCTGAAGTTATTTCCTGTTTCTTAAGGACATGACTCTTAGATATTGTTTCAGAAACTTTTTTAGGGCTGCCAGTTATTTTTTCCTTCTGCTTGTCAAGTTTCTTCAACTTTTCAGGATATACTCTACATCACACCAAGATACGCAACATTTTCGGGTACTAACACTTTGGTAATTATATATATATTTATACAAATATATATGTGTATATATATACACACACACACACACACACACACACACACACACACACACACACACACACACATACACGTAAGCTAATTGTCACCATGGAATTTCATTCGACTCACCACTAAATAATAAATAAAGAATTTGAAGTGCTGCCGGCCGGGCAAAAACTGTACTGTATTTTTGCTACTAAAGTGAAAGAAAGCAACAATCTGACAAATGATGACACTGGAGTGTAGGTGTCATTGTCCCTGGGACTCACAGGCTATAATATTTGATAGATTCCCAGTATCTAGTGAGCTGTCAATGTGAATTACTAAAGTCCGTGAAAATATGCTTAAAATGCTATCAGGCAACACGCTCTCAGAGTCATTCACCCAGATCTTCCTCACACCGCTTACATGTGTGTTTTCAAAGCCTCAACGAAGCAGACAGGTCATAGGGCATCTCTGTTGGCATCTAGTGGCTGCTGTGAAGTGGACATGTAAAGCTTTTTAACATGTGAGATATTTTACGCAGAAAAAAACTGGACCATAAAGCAAAACTACAGGTCTAAGGTGAATAAATAAAGACTCAGCAAGTCTTGTGGCTTAATATAGTTTTAGCTGTTCAGCTGATGTCTGTCCACTTATGTTAACTAATTAACGTCTTACGCTCCACTCACCCATCACTTGTGAACTCGGAGTAAAAGTAAAAGAAGCCCTGGTCACACATTTAAGGCAGAACATTTCTGAGAGCACTTGATGAGTTTTCAACTTAAACAAAGCGTCGGTAACATATAATCAAGCATATGACAATATCACTGTCAAGACAATTACTTTTATTGAGGGCTTTTACTTCGGCTGCTTAAAATAGAATTAATAATGAAGTTGCATTAGAACTGGGACTGAACTCATTTTACTTTGATTTCATGGTGTTAAAGCCAGCCTACGCATCTGGGAGAGCAGCTTTTACATCTTATATTAATTTCACTTTGCAACAACTTTAAAAAAAAAACAGTTATTATCAGGTGAAAATCTAAAGAGAAAAATCAAGAAAGAATCGAACAACATTCGAGACAAAGTTTTGCATTGAGTGTTTCTTCTTCCCTCTGCACTGAATTATACTTGTTATTAATCTCTGGCGCTGGCATGTGTTTTGTCCTGTCGTCTTTCCCCAACCGGTTGCGGCAGATGTCCACCCCTCCCTGAGCCTGTTTTTCCTGGAGGTTTCTTCCTGTTAAAAGGGACTTTATTCTTTCCCACTGTCGCCAAAGTGCTTGCTCAAACAGGGTCATATGACTGTTGGGTTTTTCTCTGTATGTATTATTGTAGGGTCTACCTTACAATATAAAGCACCTTGAGGTCACTGTTGTTGTGATTTGGCGCTGTATAAATAAAACTGAATTGAATTTTGATAGTACACTCGCTTTACTTTTGCTGAGTACCGTTCGTAATGTACAACTTTGTGAATCATCTGGTACCGTGCTCCAGACCTGAATGGAATAAGACACAATTCGACTTTCACTTCATCATGTTTTGTGAAAGAAAAATGTGCACTGTGCTCATGTTGGCACTCTGTACTTTGCAGAAGCTGCCATCTAAGCAATAGAAGGCAAAAAGCCTTCCGCTAATGTGCTATTCTGTTATCAAGATCTCACGAAGTGTCACAAATGCTGCATTGGCTGTCACTGCGACTCACTACACGGGACATTGCACCTGAAGCTCATTTTCATTAGAACTCTCACCATGTGTTGGGCCGGCCCCGTATCGAACTCATTGTTTAGGGTCTTGGGTGCGGCTGGCATAGCGATGTCTTTTTTCATCTGGTTTTCAGGCACCATAAATTTGGTCTCTGTTGTTGGCAGCACGTATTTCTTTAATGCTTAAATCATGTGTGACTGTCATGTTTGTGCAGACACACACCGTGTCAGATGAATCTGAGAGCCTAGCAGGACGCAAAGAGCGACACAATCCAGACGGTCAGTAACACAGAGCTGGAGATTTTTTTGGCAGTGGTCTGGAAAGCGATTTGTACTGCGATTTTCGTTCTCTGATTTTTGTGAGTGTGAGTGCGTGTACTTGTTGTCTGCCCAGTGACACCCAGTGAGAGGCTGCTTCCTCGGAGAGTGATTGGTTTGTTGGCGAGACGGTCTGAGTGTGCAGGTGGGAGAGCTGCCTGTGTCGGTCTGCTTTCACTACCATCCAAACCCTGCCATTCACTATTTTCCAAGCAAGCTAATCGAGCTCTGCTCTCTGAAATATTCCATCTTTCATATTCCATATTTTAACTTTAACTTTCACTGATCTCCACGTCTCCTTTTCTTAAAAGCTGTTTTCCTTTTTTGTTTCAGATTTTAAAAAGAGAAGAAAGCGAAACCTCCAAATTTATCATTAAGCTTTGAGAAATAAAAGGTAAACTCGTAGAAAAGAAACAAGTGCTGATATTCAGCCAGGACTCTTAATCTGATTTCTGGATATGTGGCTAGTTAGAAAAAACCACACAAATCCTCTTTTAATTAAGCAATAACAAGGGGGAGAGTTAAACTGAGAGACAGTGGCACTGCTGTGATGACCTCTGGCTCTCAGCGGCCCCATGCTGTCTGATAGTTCATTCTGTTTGGACAGTTTCCTCAAAGTTTAAGCAGTTCTAATAGCACCGTGTGTCCAACTGCTGTCTTCGTTAAGCAGTTTTTAATGAGCTAATGGTCCAGTCTCCAGTCAGGTACAGTCTCTCTGATTGGTCAACACAGTAAACACCAGGCAACATGTTATTGCCATAGAACAGATGTCCAATCGGTCCCACTAGATGGCTTGCAAAGTGTGAATAGTGCATAAGGACTGGTCTGTTGTACCAAAACGAGCCATAACTGGAACAGCACAACTACACCCCCCCCTCCACCTAACCTCTTCAGGTTAGGTATTGTCCAACACAAGCAGAGCCTTTGAGTGACGTATGTGTGTGGTAATTGATTTTAGATGTATGCAAACAGCTTATACAAAAAAGTAAAAAGCAAAGATCAGCTATGTAAACAGTGAATAGCTCCATGAATGGAACACAATAGAAATCCACGTTTCACTGAACATGAGATGTTAACCAAAACTGCCAATCCTTTCCCCCTCGATTTGCAATTGAAGCAATGAGAGAAAATGAAGAAATTTAAACAAGAAACCACCACACCAAACAGCCTCAATTCCTCCTCTTGTGCAGTTCTTTGAGATTATGGTCCACGCTGACATGATTTTTCAAATAATTTTTCAAGATTTTTCAAATCTTCTGCTTTTTCTCAGCTGCATGAGAAAAAAAACCTGTTGAATCCAAATAAAATCTGCAGAATCAATTTGGTCCTTGTTTTCTGAAACTCTGTATAGTTTTTATAACAAACCGACAAACTTATATTTCTAACCTTACCCTCTTGATCAGTGAGATGCCTGTCATATGGGAAATCTGCCTTATCCATTAACCCGTGAAAAATTACAGGCCGATATATAAAATTGTGTGTTTTAGAAAAAAACTCTCAAAGAGCTTATTATTGAACAATTTTTGGACCAAACTTTTATTCTTTCCCAACGTCAGGTTTCATAAAACAACATAGCACAATAACGGCTGCTAGTAATGTGTTGAACAACACTATTGATCCAAACCTGAAAAAATATGGTGCTGCTCTTTTTCTTGATTAATTGCAGACTGGTGACACAGTTGACCTTGTCATCTTACTAACAGTGTGTCCACTTTGCTGGATCTTCTTCTTTTCTCCCTGTATCCCGAGGAGTTCCCCACAGCCCCACATTCGGACCACCGATCTTCTCTATTTGTATAAAAATGGTGTATTCTATTTTTGTGCAGTGTACACAATCATATGTTGTTTACCTCCTATTAGTACAAACTCTCAAATTTTCTGCACACTGCCTTTGATGCAGCACAACTTACGCTGATGTTAAACTCAGGAAAAAAGCAAGTTCATGTTCTCAAATGACAAAGCGTTGTCTTCTATAATGGGTTGAAATTGGATCACAACTTGTAATTATTTAGGTATCACTACAGGTAAGAATGTGACATTTAAAATGCACAATGAAAATCTTGTGTCCCAGGTAAAATTTAAATTAGCTTGGATTCTCACTAGAAAACACTTGATTTCTGCAACTTTTTACCTTTACTGGATTGGCATTGACCAAAACTTGTTTACATCACTGCTCTCTGCACTGCTGCTTTTCCATTGGTATACATCCAGTTTCCTGTATTTTCCTCACAATGTTTCCCTAATGATTAATTATTTTCATAAATAACGCTCTGATTTTTATATTTCAGTTACATTTTTCTCCAAAATGATTTCTTCTTATGTATGGGCACAAAAACACTTTTTGAGTGCTGTTTCCAGGAATGATCTACAGATGACCTGAAACTGTCAGAACTGGTTGTGATGGTGGAGTCCATAGTAAAGCATCGAGAACATAGTTTTCTTGGTCAGTGTGGCGTCTCTTAATGTTTCTCTTAATGCATATGACTCAGATATTTGGGTCCACCTGCCTGTACTATATATCAGTTATATTTGTTTCTTTACTTGTTAAATTGTTAGAGGTTATATTTGTTTTCATTTCTGCTGCCCTCCTGACCAGGTCTCTGTTGAAAGAGAGATTTTTCATTTCAATGAGACTTTTACCTGGATAAAGGAAAATACATGAAAACTGAATGCATCTCAGTGGCATTTCATTGGAGGGGATTCGATAACTGTATATAACTGTTGATAATAATAATGATAACTGTTCCATCACCGTTTTTTGATGGAACACAAACTATTGCAGAGCCTAAGTCGAGCTGTTAAAGCTTGATTCAGTTGCTCAACTCCTATACAAGTTTCTCCTGTAGAATTATCGAGGTTTTCTTTCTCTCCTTCAGCTTGTTTTTCAGGGCAGGCTTCCCTGTCAGTGTGAAAACAACTTGAGTAATTAATCATGACAGGATTGTTTTTGAGTCTTCAAACATTTTTATCTCACACCCTCCTCCTCCTCCTCTCTTCATCATCATCTACATCTTTCATTTATCTCTCTCTTGCTTTCTCTGTCTCAGCAGGAACTTCGCCTCAGTCACAGTCCCAGAAAAGCCCCCCCACCCCACCCCGCCTCCACCCTTGTCCCTACACACCACAAGGAAAAACAACCATCCAGTCACACACATATACTCATTAACAAATACTCATGCTGGTAAAGTGAAAGGCATACCAGCCTTTTCACTTTAGTAGCATACAGACTCTCTCACACAGAGACTCTAAACATGAGAACTGAGTGGCCACATTAATTACATGAGCAGTGGGGGGTTTCCCTCCCTGCCATGTCCACTGTGGGCCCTGAGATATTTAATAAATCTGTCACTGCTAGGACTCCCCACCTTAACCAAGAGCTAATGAGACACACCACTGCAACACACACACACACACACACACACACACACACACACACACACACACACACACACACACACACACACGGAAAAGAAGTGAGGTCACAAGGTTTTGCCACTTGCCAGTGGACTGGACGCTGGTGTGATCCCACACTCTCAGGTAGTCCATAATCCTCCCTAAATCTGGCTTCTGTCATCACAGGAAGTTCACAGGGGCATTTTTTTTTCTCTTTTGCATTTTGATGCTGTTGCAAATCCAAGGTTGTTTTTTAAAAAAAAAAATCTTACTCACTAAATAAACATTTTGTGCCGAAAGCTCAGCTGTCCCATTGTGCACTAAATGCTAAATATAACAAGCAGCACAGTGATAACAGCAGGATATTTCAGATTAGGGAGAAATCAGATTTGTTTTGATTCACTTATTATGAACTAACAGGTTGATTTAACCACAGCGAGCCCTGGCGCCACATACACGTGTCTCTGTTTAATACTACAAATGTCACGGCCCCTGGGTTTCTGGCCCGACTTTTGGCTATTATTTGTATTCTGAGATTAATTATTGTTACAATTTGGTTTATTTCTAACTAAATTTTAATTCCTGCTTGTTTTACATGTTTTATCTTCATTTATGTATTAGGTGTTTCCTGGTAGGTTTCTTTATAAATAGTTCTTACCATTTTTGTGTCTTTTGTCTCTGTGCTTATTTACTTCCTGTTTTATTTTGCCAGTTTGTCTCTCCTGAGCTGCTTTCGCTTGTATTTCACCATAATTAATTACAGCCATGTCTCATTACCCTCTTGTTTCCACTTCCCTCATTACCTTGTGTATGTATAGCCTCAGCCACATCATATTGCTTTCCTGCCTGTGTATCTCAGTGATTATTTGGATTTTTGCTTTGCTTGCTTTTTTCGGGGGGACTTTATGTTCTTGGACTCTGTTTTAGGATTTTGAACATGCCAGCCTAATAAACAGCTCGTCTTCTATTTAGATGGTCCGCCTCCCTTGTTTGCATTTGAGTCTGTTTTCCTTATTAAAAAAACACAACAACAACTGTAACGTTAAAAAACACTACAACCACTTCCACATAGTGGTAAGTGGACAGTTGGAATTCCACACCAATTGCAACTTTTTTGGATGAATTAGATTTTATAAATATCTGATGTGCTGATTCCAAATTTTCTAACTTTAATGGAAAATTCAAATCACGTTCCTAATTAAACACTCACTATTTCGTAACTTTTTATCCACTTCTGCCACTTAAAACTCAAAAGTTTCAGCCTACTGAAAATTCACTGCTGTTTTTATGTATGACTTGCATATTTGTGTCATTCTGTCACGATACCTGTGCTAGTTGGTGCTGTGTTGAGCCTCTTACTTAAAAAAAAATGAACAACTGAGTAGATTACATCGGAGCTGGAACTGATTAAGAGTTAACCAGTTATTCTACCAAACTAGCAGATTAGTGTTTTTTGGGTCTAATATAAATATATTATATTTTGTTTCACAGAGGCATTATTTATTGTGCAGGGTCAACCAGTCACCGGTCTCTGCATTGTGGCAACACACATGACGTTGTGGCACTAACTATGCTTCATCGGCACTGGATCTATTTTTAGAAGGCAGAAACAGTCGCATTTTGTTGACAATAGCACGTTTTTGGCCAGGCTACCGTCAAAGACACTCTTTGGTTCATTGATAACAGACTAAGTTGTGTGGGGAGCAGTGTTGGTCAAGTTACTTGAAAAAAGTAATCAGTAACTAATTACCGATTACTTCCCCAAAAAGTAATCCCGTTACTTTACTGATTACTTATTTTCAAAAGTAATTAATTACTTAGTTACTTAGTTACTTTTTAAAAACACGATTTACAACCTGAAGAGGTGATAAAGCGATAGATCTTTCAGCCCAATTCTACTTTTTCTACATAATCCATCATACAAAATGTAATCAAATGGAAAGGTCCCTTTTTAAAATTTGTTTTATCAGTTTTAATCTTTTAACTTTATGCATCAAGCAAAAATTGAATTATATGCAACATTCTCTGACTGGAAGAAATTTGTTTAACATTTAAACGTATTTTCTGCACATTTCGGCACATAAAATAAAATAGGTTTTGTGTTTACACAAAGTCTTTCAAATAAATGCAAGTAAAACACAGCAGAAAATAAATAACATCAAAGACTCAGCGGTCCTGTTGCTCTATTTTCACCTGTAAAGCAGGAGTGGCGTAGGTGGAGGTTTACCCTGGTGCAGGTGTGCCGCAGCGGTCAGTGGAAGAATCCGCGAGTTTCTCTGTGAGTTTCCCATTACGTCGTTGCGCACTCGGTGCTTGCTTGGAAGTTTAGGGGTTTTTTTCGCTGTAAAAAGAAGTTTTCTTCCCACGCACAATGGACGCTAATGTTTTTGTCACTTTTTACGGAATCAAACTCAAAGTAAGGTCAGTACTTCCACGCTTTAAACGCTGCACGCTCATACTCTCTCCCGCACTCGATCCATTGTTGATCTGCACACAGCTGTTGTCACCAACGGCGCACTCGCTTACGTCACTGTCGTGAGACGTTCTCGCAAAAAAATCACGGTTTTAGTAACACAGTAACGCAGCGGTCCTACGGGAAAGTAACGGTAATCTAATTACCGTTTTTGCAATAGTAATCCCTTACTTTACTCGTTACCTGAAAAAAGTAATCAGATTACAGTAACGCGTTACTGCCCATCTCTGGTGGGGAGAATAAAAAAGTGGAGGTTGAGATTGTGATACCTTTGCACATGAAGACGATATGATGGGCAAACCTTAACTCAAAAGTTTCAACTGTCCCATTTGAATTTTTAAAAACACATCATCCTGTTTCTTGTCAGTGTTACTTGACTGAGTAGCCACAATATTGCAAGAATCTTGCGCCCACTACAACTTAGACCCAGACTGGAGGTTATGAAGTTGTCTAACGGTTTGAGAAAGTTTCCTTTCTACTTCGACAGTCCGACTTTGATGGCTTAGCACGGATTAAAAAGCGAACACTGAACTTCATTTCTGTTCGGTTAAGTTTATTAATCACCAACTCACAACAACAGCCTCAATGCACTTTATATTAAGAAGTAAACCCCAAAAGTCAGATGATCGGCCGGTGCAGTAAACACATGCTGACAGCAGAAAGAAAGAACTCCCTTTTAACAGGAAGAGGTCTGTGGCAGAACAGTGCATGTGAATGAGCAAGCAGCTATTGCAACCTGTTGGGGCTGAAAGAGAAGAGGGAAAAATGCTGGCGACAGGCAGTGCTACCCCTCAACCTTCTAGTCTACGCATCTGTGGTATCAGTTTCATAATCCTATTCTGAAAACTTGACCTCTGACCTTGAGGTCAAGGTCCATGAGATGAGAACTTTAGTTTTTTAGAATTTTAGTAGATATGGGACAGAACAGTTTTATTTTTCACAATGACAGTTTTTAGGTAAACTAAATTATCCACTAGTGATGCATATATGGGTCTACATTCATTGGAGAACTGCATATGATGTCACGCCGCATTGCTGCAAAAGTTGGGCCTGCTTTGTTTTTCTGGCACCTTCTGTGTTTGCACCACCACTGTGGTGCCAGACCGTCCCATCTGAATGGACTCGCTGATGACCAAAACATGATAAATAACACTGGTACAATCATTTTTATCACATCTGGGAAGTGCAGATAAAAATGTCAGGTGCTGGGTTATGTTGGCTGTGACAGATGTGACCCAAATGTCATACCTGTCAGGTAGCATACCTGCTACCTGACCCGTACTATAAGACTGAACAGCTGAATCAGACTCACCCTGAGTCATCACTGTCAGTCAAGGCTCACAGTGCAGCTGCAGATATGAGCCACACTTAAGCCACACAGCCATCGCTACCTGAAAATTTCTCCTCTCATTTTAGTCTGGTTTGGCACAAATTTTCAGTTCTGTTCAGATTTTCTGTCTTGAGGGAAGAACTCCTTCCCCGGGCCCAAAATGTGGGGTCTGTGAAAAGTTAGCCCTTAAGTCCTCAAAATATGGGACGTTAGCAGAGCAGTAGTAGCACTGTAGGGATGGACTGTGGTCTATAGGTGACCTAAAGGTGATCCATATCTTGGAAATGCTGAGAGCACCCAAATAACATATGCTTCCACGAGAAAACATCTTTCTTAGGGAGGGCGTTTATATTTCTGGAAGACAATGCTAAATCACATACTGCATGTGTTACAACTGCATGGCTTCTTCCAAATTTTTAAGACATGTTTTATTTTATTTATTTATTTTTTCCACTCTCCCATGTAAGCATTTGTTCATGTTTTCTGGTCTGCGTTAAATATAATATGGCTTTAAGAGATTTGCAAATCATTGTATTGTTTTTTTTGGGGTTTTTTTTTGCCTTTTTGCTGTTATAGGCTTAACTAGCAGAAAAATTCAACTATTCCATCCTTCATTCACTTCCGGAAACGAAAATATAATGTGTGGATGGGTGCAGCAGCGGCCTTAATCTGGGACTTGCAGGAAACAATAAAGTAACGTTAACCCCAACAGTTGGAATGATCTAAATAGCAGCATATCTGAGTATCTGTGCATATCTGAAAGACTTTCTGTAGACACGACGAAAGAACTGACAGCACACACGCGCACTGAGGCTGACAAAAACCCTGAAAGCACCCACAGTCTGTACAGCAAGCCAAAGAAATCAGTCAGCCTACATCTGTCATACTCCAAAGCCCTTTGTGTACAGAGAGCTACCGCGAGCCACCGCGAGCCGTATCAGGCATCTGTGCAACTGGTTACCTGTGCACGTGTGTGTGTGTCCATGTGTGAGCAAGAGAATGCAGCAGTGGGTGTGTGAGTCCGTGGGTATGCCTACCATAGGTGGACATAAAAGCACGTCATAAGAGATTGAGAGTAAAGTTAGGTGTGTGTTTGTGTGTGAGAGCGTGTTTTCACCCAGACAAGGTTTTAGAGGGAGGATAGGATTAGATTAGAGTGACTGTAGCAACAAGGCCAGCGTATGTCTGAACCCTCAGCTCTGGCAATCTGGGGATTAAGGTAGAACAGAGACTCTTTTTCACACACACACACACACACACACACACACACACACACACACACACACACACACACACACACACACACACACACACAGTTTTTCTCCAAATGACTGTGGAAAAAAGACTATATAGCTGTGGTTGGACGTTTACATGCACTCATCGTGTCATGGTAATTTTATGGTTTTGATAATTTCTTCGAGCTGTTCTTTTTTTTTCCAGTTTGATTGTAAATCATCCATCTTTAATCACTGTAAAAAAAATGGATGCACAAGTTTGAATTTATTTCAGATTTTCTCTAATCCACACAGGGTCAAACGTATACATACACTCACTTAAATCTTTTAATAGTTGATCCTGAAGGTGCTATTATGCCTTTTAACTTGACAAGCGCACAGCCTATTAACTTCTCATAAGTGATCACGATTGACCACAAATGGTAGTTTCTCTTTGGCAGCATAAAAATGATTCGTTTGAGAGGAAGTCAAAGGAGCTCAGTGAAGCTCTAAGAAGCCGAATTGATTTAAACAAGTTAGGAAGGTCCCGTGGAGATATTTTTAAACAACTACAATCTCAGTTCAAACAAACGCGTGCAGTATAAGTTATTCGGATTTGTCACCACTTTGCCAAGAAGTAGAAGAAGACCCTCAGATGAGAGGAGATTGGATAGGATGTTCAGGAATAGCCAGGAACCACCAAGGCTCTGCCACTGAAACACCAGCATCACTATCCACAGTGAAGCCAGTTTCATATCGCCATGGACCGAGAGGGTGCCGACCAAGAATGAAGCCTCTGTGCAAAAATCGGCACCTTCAGACTCAACTGAAATATACCGCTGTCCATGAGGACAAGCCAATTGCCTTCTGGAGGAAAGTTTTAAGGTCAGACAAGACAAAGACTGAGCTATTTGTCCACAGGGACAGGAGGTATGTTTGGAGGAGAAAAGGTGAGGCTTATGAGGGAGAACTACCTCCAAATTTCTTAGCATCACCTCCTGTCAACAGAAACACAACTGCATCTTGGACACAACAGGGTGTTCCAACAGGAGGAAAATAGATCACAGCTGGTTTTGGATAACGCAGGCTAATATTGTGAGCCTTCCCGTAGCTTTGACCTAAATCCTGAAAATGTGTGGAATACACTTGAAAACAAACCAATTTAAATTAACTTAATGGAGTTCTGCTTTTGATTGAGGTGCAGTTTGCTACGGGATCAAATATTAGTGGGGGTGTATGTATGTATACTTTTGACCCCGTGTGGATGAGAGAAAATCCAAAAAACCCTAAAACTTGTTTTTTAAAGTCATTAAAGATGGATGCTGTACCATCATTCCAGCCTGGAAAAAGAACAGTTGAAAGAAATCAGTAAAAGCCCAAAATTACAAACGCAGTCAGATTCACGTTGAACACAACTGTACATTTCCAAATATTACATACAGGCAGAGACCGACACAGACACCTGCATTTGCCTGCATTTGTAAAGGAACACACACAAATCCTCTTTTACACACACACACAGACACACACACAGCTGCAGCACCTGATGAATTCTACCACTCTGTTTTCCTGCCATGCAACTAAATCCCATATCCCCTAACTACCAACTCATGTCTCACACAGTCACGCTCACAAACAAATCAACCAGCCACCTACATGTGCACACACTCCGATTATGGGTCCTGAGGCCCACCCAGAGGTGGCAGGCACCATACCACACAGTCAGCCTGTCTCCTAAAATTGTTTTCTCTTCAATCAAACTAGCGGGGCCAGTTTGTCATGCAAATGCGGCCCTGGCTTGCCTCTTTTTGTTGCCTTGACAGATTAGTGAGCGTGTGTGTGTGTGTTTGTGTAGGTGTGTGTGTGGTATCTACTGCACAGTTTTTCTTCATCTCCTCCAGTGTGGAAATGCACTGTAAACATCTTTGGTTTTATTCGTTTCTATCCATCTATCTGTCGTTATCTCGACTGCTGCCACCAACTCGTCCTGCTCCTTTTGCGGGTTTAACATATATATATTGTTATGTTTAATTATTTTTACACACTACGCTAAATGTTAGGGAGGGTTCACCACTGATGAATCACTTGTTTTATGCTTCTATTTATATGTTATCAAGAGCTATCAAAGTTGATGTGACGGAAGCATAAAGTTTTCTTAGTCATATTTAATGCTTATATTTAACAGCTAAGTCTGCACAAGTTGCATGACTCACATTTCACTTGCACCACTTCAATGTAGCCCAAAGCCTATTTTTATGTTTCAAGTCTATTTTCTTCAATTTTACAAGTGTAAGAATGATGATTGTATATGCTTCTCTGAGTGCTGCTAAAATGTAGAGGACCTACACTTAATATTGCACCTGAGCACAGTGTTTAAAGAAAAGAAAAAGGACTGAATTTGCAGCTCTGTGCTCTGCTGTTGTATAGTACAACAATGTAGACAGGCTGTAACAGCCTAAAGCTGCACATTTCCTACTCATAAAATCCTTTTTCAGATTCTATTTAACAAAGTCTCTGATTGTTATCAGACTAATGGAAGCAGATACTGACGCCATTGTCACGGGGATTTTCATTTAAACACTAAAATGTATAAAATGTTCCATATTAACTAAATGTTTCACAAATTTGGATCCAAACATCATCCTCAAATTTGATTCCGTTCCCTGAAATCAAGTAAATTCTATTAGTCAGATTGATTACTAAAGGGTTCACAGCACAATTAGAATATGATTTTACATGGTGCCTGAGCGTCAAACGAACCACTGCAGTTGAAATGATTTACTCCCGTTGTCTGTAGCTTTATGCTATAATTCGGTTAAGACAGTAGATTAAGGAAAAGCAAATGTTGTTCTAGAGAACTTAATCCAAGAATAGCACATAAACGCTCTTCATCTGAAGAACCAAGTTAGCTTAGGAAAAAAGAAAAACAACACTGTGGCTTGAAAAAGATGCTGCTACTCAAATAATATATTTGAAGTAACTCAAGCTACAGTTAGCAAAGCTATGCTACATCCATCCATCTTCTGTCGCTTATTCACATCTGGGTTGTGAGGCAATGGCCGTAAGTAGAAAAGCCCAGTGCTGCCTCTCTCCAGTGATCACCCTCAGCTTATCCGGTGGGATACTAACATGTTTCCAAGTCAGATGAGAGAGATGCCTTGGATCTGCCCAAGGCCCACCTTCTGGATGCTTTGAAGACGTCCAGTAGGTATCATTGTCAGATGCCCAAACTGTGATGCTTTTGCTCTGCTCACGTGGTACCACATGAACAAGCGGGCATGTGGCTCAGGCCCTGAGATCCTTTAACTTCCGACTCATACTGTAGCTGCCGTGCAGTGGGAACTCCACCCTTTTCAAGCTGAGAACCATGGTCTCAGACACAGAGGTGCTTATTCTCATGCTCACCACTTTACACTTGGCTGGGATCTGCCCTAGTCTGAGGCTACGTCCACACTAGCCCGGATAGATTTGAAAACTGCGTTTTCATCTGAAAACACTCCGCGTCCACACTAGCGTTTTCAGTCATTTTCACAGAGTTGTGCGTCCACATTGAAACGGCCGAAAATGCTTACGTTCCAGTCCTGTGCATGCGTGAAACATTTCTGTCTACCGCTTATTTAGTTTCTGGCTCGTTGAAACGTCACGGCAAAATGTCGAGGAAAAGCACCGAGTTTTTAAATGGACTAACAATGAGGTGGAGTTGTTGCTGTGAGTAACACAAAAGTACAAAGTTGCAAAAGCGAGTGAGAGTTAAAGAATTTGAAGAAAAGCTATCTGGAGCATGTACAGACTGATATTAATCTTTAATAGGGCTGTCAAAATTGAGCGCAAATAAAACAACTGCTGTATAATGCCCTCAGCTATCTTAGTTTAATTGGTCACATGACTGCATCACATGCATCCACAGCGGAACTCTTCAACCAGATGGCTACTCTTAGAGGTTGGTGACAAAGGGCGGGCCTAGACTCCAACTAAACCCAAATCTAAACTCTAAGGCACAGCTGTGAGCCATTTAAACAGGGACCTTGGCTACGTCCACACTAATGCGTTTTCAAATGAAAATACATAGTTTTCTCTCAGTTTTGGCCTCCCTTCCACACTGACATGGCATTTTCGCACATGGAAAACGCAGCATTTTCAAAACGCTCTCAAAAATGCATACATTTGAAAACGGTGCTTTCGTGTTGCAGTGTGGACAGCAAAAACTGAGACTTTCTAAAACGATGACGCATGTTAGTCATATGATGCAGTTTCAATGTGGACGCACAACTCTGAAAATGATCGTGTGGACGCGGAGCGTTTTCAGACGGAAACGCCGTTTTCAAATCCGGGCTAGTGTGGACGTAGCCTATGTAGAACTGAAATATATCCACTGGTTGTCTTGAAGCCTTGTGGTTAACATTTTGGCTATCAATACAATCTTTTACAACTATTATGATCATACTTGGATCAGATGGTAGAACTTACAATCTAATGCTAGTTATAGCATAACTTTTTAGCTATAGGGTAGATTCCTCAATTTACTGAAATAGCTTGACTGTCTTAAGAGACAAACAACTTAAAATGAAATATAAAAAAATGTAACAGCTGAAGACTACAAGGCTACAATCGCCTATCATTATAAGATTTAGTTTTAATAAACCTTAATACAATCTGCTAGCAAATCAAATAAATTTGCTATCAATAGGGTGAAATTAAAATTACATATAGCGACCAAAATAGTCTCTAATGTATGTACTGCTAATGAACTGCTGTGGGGGATTTTAACTTACTTAGGATATCAAGCACCATCATATCAAAACACAAAAAAGCACCATCATATCAAGTACTGTCTGTAGCACCAATACATAGCTCTGCAGCAGAAAGTTCTTTGACAAACACTGATAAAAAAGAAGAGAAAAACACCCAATAAAGCATTGCTCTACCAGCAGTAATGTCATTGGTATTTTCTAGGCATTTCTGGAAATGGGCACCTTTGAGCTTCGCATGTCTAATCCCTCCTGACTCCTACAACCAAGGCTCCTGCTGAGGTTTAGTTAGCAGTGCAGACTGGTGACAGGTGCGTGTCTTTATTTTCATTTTGTGGTGAAAGCATGAAATATGGCCAGCATTAGCAGAGGCTAAAAGACAACAACGAGTTGTTCAATAGTACACAGAGCGACCACTCAAAGGAGCACTGTTGATGCACTTCAAACCAGCTAATGTGATAATTCACATTCATTCACATTCATTTTGTGGCATTTCAAAGCTCTGTTTAAAATCAGCTTGACAGCAAGATGAAAACATATCTTTGGTTACTCTTTTACTTTCTGTTAGTCCTCCTGTTTCACTCCTGTCCCCTCTTATGTATCTGAACCCCAGATTCTCCTTCTATATCCCCTCATCTATCTGCCCCCTTTTCATCTGCAACCCCCTCCCCTTTCACTTTTCTATCCATCTTTTGCAACCTTTTCTTCCCTCTTTTATCAGCCCCCTCTTTCTGCACTCAGTCATCTATCTGCTTCTCTCCATGTCAGAGCATTACAGAGCCGTCAGAGTCAATTGTGTCCCAGTCAGCAGCACAGGTCAGGTAATGAATCTGTCCCCTCTCTGGAGCCTAGTGACACTGAGCTCTTTTATCACCCAGCTCAGTGGGGGCAGGACAGAGTGGGATGGAGACTGGTTGGTGTGGGTCTAGGTTAGAATAGAGAGAGACCACCACGCAGGCACTTCATCAGCCTGTACTGTGGGGATGGCACAGAGCACACTGCAGTGTGAGGCCGAGCTACACTGATACGTACTGTACACTTGTGGCTCTTTTCTATCAGGAACAACTGAATTCAGCAGCTTTAGTCAGTGATACAGTTAAAATGTAAATTTTTTTTAAAAAAGAATTAAAAATAATCTATGCAACAAATATTAAATTCATCATACTGGTAAACTTTAACATCCTTGGCTTTAATGGCATGTCAAGGGCTGGATAAAATGTGACAAGTTGATATACTCTGATTTCAATATCGGCACAAGATTTTTTTTTTCTATAGACAATTGAAAAATCTCACGAAACCTTCACACATCCATTGTAGACCTCTTTTATGCTGTTGCTGGTTTGATTTGTATCCACTTCTTCCCATAGTGAGAAGGGTACTATGTTCAACTATCAATATAAAGTTGTTCCGAGTGATCACTTTTTCTGATGGATGTTCTGTTCCCGTAGCAGACATCCAGAGACTCTAAAGCTATTGTTGTGGCACAAAACTTATAGTATATGGTATGTATAGCATAATTTATAGTATATTATATGTGATTTTTTCCCCTTTAATTTGGCTTCCATGTTGAATACTCAAGGACAGCTCATAGTATTTGTATTTGTATTCTATTTTTATCTTATTGTATATTTATTTTATTTTATTCTACTGTATATAGTATTTTATTCTATTCTATTCTGTACAGTTGTGTACTGTATTTATTCTTATTGTATTCAAATTTTTGCCTCATAACTTTTGCACTGTCCACTTCCTGCTGTGACAAAACAAATTTCCCACGTGTGGGACTAATAAAGGTTATCTTATCTTATCTTAGTCAACTATTTCAGGTAAGGAAAGCTCATTTTGATGTTTGGCTTTTGTAATTCAAGTTCACATTTTCAGTCAAAATCTGCAATGCTCTGATAGTGTACCACTGTGACGTCCATTCATTTAGTAAACTTATTCAAAATTTTTATTGAATTTAATGTTTTATAAGTTAGTTTATTACGTGGAAATGTCCAGTGAAGTTTGATTTTAGTTTTTATTTCATTTTTTAAATATTCGCACATCATTGCACATCATGGTTTTCCTTTGGTACAAATGAAACAGACAGTTGTGGTAAATTTTCCATGGAAGCTCATTAAAATTGGCAAAATAATAAAAAAATTACAAATGTGTTACAATGTTATTAAATCTTAGGTATGCATTTTGCATTTTCTAATCTTCTCAAAGCACTTTGCAGTGTCCTTTTGTAATTAGATTACAGCCATATTCCTGTTAGTAAGAATGATTGAAAATTCCAGAATTTGGATTAATGGTTCCTAATGGGGTGGCTGTAGCTCAGGTGGCAGAGCCACTAACCAGAAGGTTTGTGGTTTGATCCCAGCCTGCTCCAGTCTGCATGCCAAATATCCTTGGGCAAGATACTAACCCCATGTTGCTCTCCGATGCATCCATCGGAGTGTGAATGTGTATGAATGTTACTTAGCACTTAAGCTTAGAAGTGCTTGTGTGAATGGGTGTGATTGGGTGAATGAATTAGTTGTATAAAGCGCTTTGAGTGCTCAGACAGAGTAGAAAAGCGCTATATAAGAACCAGTCCATTTACTACTTAATGGTGAATTTCGTAGACATAAAGCAGAAGTTTTAATATGAGGAAAGAAGAAGGCAAGTATTGTTTTCACATATCTCTATGTTGTTTACGGTGAAAACCATTATCGCCCATTCCTATTTTTGGTAAACCAAGTTTATTCAGTGGACTGCGGATACCCAAACTTGTCCTATTAGCATAAACCAACTGACCAAATGTAAAGCAGAGAAAAACACCATGAATGATGAATGGAACGGTGAAAATACTCAAAATCTGAAAGTCTAAGTGTGACGATTAAGCCTGACATATCCATTAGTAGGGATGGGTACCGGTGTCCGGTGCCATGATGGCACCGGTTCTGACATAAACGGCAGTAACCAGACCGAAAAGCAGCCCACATTTCAGTGCTTTATTTCGGTGCTTTTTTTTCCTGAGCTGTGATACACTTCTAGCCAATCATTTTACGTTTCCGAGGATAGTAGGCGGGTCCAGGTACGTGCGTTCTTTTAGAGCACAGCTACAGATTAAAAATGCCCAAGGCGAAGCGGTCAAAAGTCTGGCTGTACTTCACAGCAAAATATCCAAACTCAGCAGCCTGCAACAAGTGCTTTAAGCTGATACTGTGATACTGTCAAAGGAGGTAACACCTCAAATCCGATGAAACACCTGGCGACGCATAGCGTTTTTTTTAAAAGCCAAGAAATGCGCCGTATTTGATAGCTTGCTGCGAGACCTCACACCGTGGTGTGGTGCCTGTTATCAGACCCGGAGTTAGCAACATCCCCAAAAACACGAAGAGTAGAGTCCTGGCCCCTAGCCCTGCCAGTGTAGCAGAAATGATGAGGATGATGATGGCAGCAGCAGCCGTTCTTCTCTGCGTAAGTCGCTTAATGTTGTTCATGTATAATTTACGTTGAGTAGGCTAACCACGTTATTACATTAATGCATGTAAGGTGAACTAGCAAACATCATCATAGCTACATGCGGCTGTCTTCTTGTTTGATGGCAGATACTCCCTGCACCCTGGCCAAAAAGGCTAAAATGACCAAAGAAAAAGAGGGAAACGGCTAAACATGAGAGGTTTAGGACAAAGTTTGTGTTTTTTTCCATTGTTTAAGCACTGCTTCCAGCCAAGAGTGATACCATATATCCCCAATAGCTGCAGAAAAGGCTAACATTGTTATCTTTTTACAAAAACCAGCTGAACATGAGAGGTTTTTGGACCAATTTTGTGTTCTCCATTCTTTAAGCACCGGTTTGAGCACCGTTTGAGCACCGGCACCGTTTTGGCACCGGTATCGGATAAAACCTAAACGATACCCATCCCTATCCATTAGCCAGTCCAAATGCCCTTGGAAAAACGCACCATGCCATATAAGTTTGGACATAAAGGCAGATGAAAAACTAAACACCAGATTTAGTGAACATATAATGATCAGCCAGCCTTAGGTAACTACAAATCACATAGGGTTACTATAAACGGAGCACTGTTCTCAGTCAGAGTACACAGAGTGTCAGCCTGGAGGTACAGCACCTGCTGAGACAAGTGCTGTGATATGGCAGCAAGGAAAGCCTGAAAATAGACAAAACTGTTGACAACAAAGTGTCTGAGATGACACCATCAACAACACGGTCTTGGTGACTAACATGTTGTTGCGTGATATGACTTATTTGCAACCAAAAAAGTTATAATTCTTAGCTCAGTGACCACACTGACATCTTAGCTGGCTAGACAGTGATTCATTTCTGAAATGTTAAAGTATAAAAGTGTTAAAATATTAATGTCTGGGACATTGACTAAGATGGCGCCGGTGAGGTCGGCTGCTGTCACGACTGCTCCGACCACTTTTTCTTTGTTTTTTAAGTTAGTTTTCAGCGTTTCTAAATCGGCAAAATCATCACCATTGGGTACATTAGGTATGACAGTGACACTCTTGTTTCTATTGGTATACAATGTACTCACAATTCGAAGTTTTTAACTCCGGATCCGAGCTGGCCGAGTGAGATCTCGAGGGAGAACAAAGGGAAGCGGCGGCGGCCTAGAGGGAAGCGAGCCGGCGTCAGGAACAGGCTGAGAGCTCGTGCACACCGCACACCTCTGCCTAGCATCCTGCTCGCCAATGTCCAGTCACTGGAGAACAAGCTTGACGACCTCAGGGCCAGGATAAATTTCCAGAGAGACATTCGGGACTGCAATCTCCTCTGCTTCACCGAGACATGGCTGAACCCAGCGGTGCCGGACCACGCCATCCAGCCGGCCGAGTTCTTCTCGGTTCACCGCATGGACAGGACACGGGACTCGGGGAAGTCAAGGGGAGGCGGCGTGTGTTTAATGGTGAACAACAACTGGTGCAACAGTGCGAACGTTGTTCCTCTCACACGCTCCTGCACACCAAATCTGGAACTACTGTCCATCATGTGTCGTCCTTTTTATCTACCTCGGGAATTTACATCGGTCATTGTAAGTGCCGTTTATATTCCACCACAAGCGGACACGGTCACCGCCTTATGCGAGCTGCATGAGGCACTCACACAGCACCAGACACAACACCGGGACGCTGCGCTTATTGTGACGGGGGACTTTAATAGCGCCAACCTCAAACGCGCAGCGCCGAACTTTTATCAACACATCACCTGCCCCACCAGGGGTGAAAGGACACTGGACCACTGCTACACTACGGTCAAGGACGGCTACAAGGCACAATCCCGCCCCCCGTTTGGCAAATCTGATCACGCCGCCATCTTCCTCATGCCAAAATACAAACAAAGGCTGAAACAGGAAGTTCCGGTTCAGAGGAAGGTCGCGCGCTGGACGGATCAATCTGTGGCCGCGTTACAGGACGCACTCGATGACGCAGACTGGGGCATGTTCAGAAACAGCTCCGACGATGACGTCAACGTGTTTACGGAAGCGGTTGTGGGATTCATCGGGAAACTAGCGGATGATACCGTGGAGACAAAGACTATCACAACGTTTCCCAACCAGAAGCCGTGGGTGGATAAAACCATCCGCGACGCTCTGAGATCCCGCACCGCTGCCTACAACACGGGACTCATGACGGGGGACATGGACCCGTACAAAGCCGCGTCATATAACGTGCGGAGGGCGGTGAAAGAGGCGAAGCAGCGCTACGGGAGGAAACTAGAGTCACAACTCCAACAGAGTGACTCTAGGAGCCTGTGGCGGGGACTAAGGACAATAACGGACTATAAAGCACCAACAACCGGTATGACGAACGCGGCCGTGACTCTGGCAGACGAGCTGAACACTTTCTATGCTCGCTTCGAGGCTGCAGCTAAGGTCTCCAACAATGCTAGTGTTAGCGGCGCTAACGGCTGCAGACAGGAAGATACTGCCAGCACCGGAAACGTGCTCGTCATCTCCGAGCATGAAGTAAGGAGAGCCTTCAAGAGAGTGAACACCAGGAAAGCAGCAGGACCAGACGGCATCCCAGGTCGTATCCTAAGAGACTGCGCATACCAGCTAGCTCCTGTGTTCACTGAGATATTCAACATCTCTTTATCTCAGTCGGTGATCCCCACATGCTTCAAAGAGTCCATCATTGTTCCTGTCCCGAAGAAACCCCACCCTGCTTCTCTCAATGACTATCGCCCTGTAGCCCTCACCTCAGTAGTGATGAAGTGCTTTGAACGCCTGGTCAGAGACTTCATCATTTCTTCACTACCAGACACACTGGACCCACTACAGTTCGCTTACCGTCCAAATCGTTCCACAGACGATGCCATCTCTCATCTCCTCCACACATCACTCACTCACTTGGACACTAGAAGGGGGAATTATGTTAAAATGCTCTTCATAGACTACAGCTCTGCATTTAACACCATAATTCCCTCCACACTCACCACCAAGCTGGAGCATCTGGGACTCAGCTCATCTATGTGTCAGTGGATCTCCAACTTCCTAACTGGCAGACCACAGGCAGTAAGGATGGGCGGACATGTCTCAGCCTCCACCACTCTCAGCACTGGAGCCCCCCAGGGGTGTGTTCTGAGCCCCCTGCTGTACTCTTTGTACACATATGACTGTGTGGCCACTACCAGCTCCACCACCATCATCAAGTTTGCTGACGACACCGTCGTGGTGGGCCTGATCTCTGATAACAACGAGACGGCCTACCTGAAGGAGATTAGGAATCTGGAGAACTGGTGCCAGAGGAACAACCTCCTTCTAAACGTCAGTAAGACAAAGGAGCTGATAGTGGACTTCAGCACTAAGCAGGAGAGGAACTACCAGACCCCCGTCATCAACGAGTGCCCAGTGGAGAGAGTGGACAGCTTCAAATACCTCGGAGTTCACATCACGCAGGACCTGTCATGGTCCTGTCACATCAACACCGTGGTGAAAAAGGCCCGACAGCGTCTCTACCACCTCAGACGCTTGAGAGACTTCCAACTGCCCTCCAAGGTGCTCAGGAACTTTTACTCGTGCACCATAGAGAGCATCCTGGCGGGAAACATCTTAACCTGGTTCGGGAACAGCACCATGCAGGACAGACGAGCTCTACAGAGGGTTGTGCGGTCAGCTGAGCGCACCATCCGCTCCGAGCTCCCTGACCTGCACTCAATCTACAGCAGGCGGTGCTGGACCAAGGCCAGGAAGATCGTGAAGGACCTCAGCCATCCCAACAACAGACTGTTCTCTCTGCTGAGGTCAGGAAAGCGATTCCGCTCCCTGAAGACCAACACAGAGAGACTGAGGAGGAGCTTCTTCCCGCAGGCGATACGGTCTCTCAATCACACCACCACACAGTACTGACCCACACATATGGTTCTTACACACACACTGGACTTTCTGGACTTTGGTTTTGCACAACACTGGTCACTATATTCTTCATTTCCGGTTAATACTTGTACAGCTGCTGTTATTGTGTATATATTTATTTATATTTAGATTTCTTCATACATTCTTATATAGTTCTATATTGTGTATTGTGTATTTTGTTGTACAGTTATTTTATTTTCAACTTTAATTTATATATTTATCTTTATCTTATTCTTCCCAGTTAAATTTACCCTTCATTCTAATTTGTGTTGTACAGTTATTTCATTTTTAACCTTAATTTATATTTTATTCCTTCCTAGTTAAATTTACCCTTTTTAATTTTTCATATTTATTTCCTATCTTATTCATAGCCTTTTCCTTTTTTGTTCTCTTTAGGTCACGAGCAGTTGTCCAAGCATTTCACTACATATCGTACTGTGTATGACTGTGTACGTGACAAATAAAATTTGAATTTGAATTTGAATTTGATCCAGAGTCCAAGGGCTGAAGTGTACACTCTGACTTTGTAAAAGTTTAACTTAAAGGTGTGCTGTACATGAAGATTATGCTACAACCAAGTCACTCTTTGGAACTCATGCCTATTTAAAAAAATAAATGAGATCAAGGAGCACATTACTGCAGCACACTGCAGATGACCAGAGCCTCGGAAAGACTTGAACCCAGTGGGCAAGAGGGTTGATACGTCATCACTTGAAGAGCAGATTGGCTCGGCCATCTCGCTATGCCTGCACGTTCAGCTTCAGCTCACTACACTACAGAGTATTTTCGCTGAGGTTTTTCAGGTTTAGAGGTGATGAATATGACATTGCCAATAATTCCCAAAGTCCAAACAAGGTAGTGCAACAAGCCTTCCCATATAGACCATCTCCATAAATGAGATATCTATATAAAACCTTTCAGAACATCTCCAACTGCAATGCGGATTTTCTTATTATTAACTGAGTTATCATCTTTAAATGTCATGAAAGGCAATTTTTTAATATGTACAGCATTATAATGTAAAGTCTACAAACTTAAAAAGGACTGAGTGATTTTAGTGTTTGAGCTTGGCTTGACAGCCCTCACAGGGTCCAGTATTCTTATTCTTATAACACATATATGCCTTAAACACCCTGATGGAAAACAGTATTACAATGAGGTGGGAATCTGCTGGCGAATAAGCATCCAGTCCCATCATGAAGTGGCATGGCAAAATGTATTCAGGCGTCCTGTTGGAAGTTGTGCTGGTCATGGTGACAGTGCATTGTCGTTCATGGAAAAAATGGGCACAATGACCAGGTTACTAAAGCGGGGTTGTAGAAAACTCTACGTGAAAACGATGCACGATTATCTCTTAGCGGATCCAGTGGTCATGACCACTCTATTAAAATGAGCTGATATGGGTGCGTGTTACAAGTTCTGCTATGATCAAGCCTCAAAAGGAGGACATGTGAGTCAGGATAACACTGAGGAGCTGGGCTTTACTGACTTTTTCTGTGTGAAGTGGGGAGTGAAGGGACATGTGCTATGGTATGGCTGGGAGCTCCACTCACACGCACTTTAGCTGCCAGACGTAAGAGACACATTTTGGCAAAGAGAGGGACCCAGGGGGCACATGCATATGACCCAGATTGAATTCACCCACCTGGATTGACTCAATAGGAGTGCCCAGGGGAGTTCCAAATGAGTATAAACTAGCAGACCAAGTAGCTTCAGGATTTGAAAGTATATTCATCTGGGTAACTCCAAACAAGAATGCTGATCGCATAAATGATGTCCACTATAACACGCTGAGACTCTCTAACCTAACCGGAGACGCCATGGAGGGGTTTGCGGAACAGTTGGTTCCGACCTCGCTGATGGGAGTGCAAAATCGAATGGCCCTTGACATGTTGTTGGCGGAGAAAGGGGCCGTATGTGCCATGTTCGGAGACATGTGTTGTACCTTTATCCCCAACAACACTGCCCCAGATGGCTCAGTAACTCGAGCTCTGGAAGCGCTGAAAACTCTGTCTAAAACTATGCATGAACACTCAGGAATCGACAACCCGCTGGAGAGCTGGATGACATCTGTGTTTGGACAATGGAGGGGGTTTGTTGTGTCTGTAATGCTTTCTGTTGCCTGTTTCTTGGGAATTTTGGTCACTTGTGGTTGTTGTTTCATTCCTTGTGCCAGAGGACTGCTGGAGAAGGTAATAACAAGGGCCGTGAACTCTGAACCAGTGAGTTTGGTGGCCATGATGCCATTAATGGAGTTGGAGGTGGCCGAGTGGGCCGAGGAGTGACACAACCAAAGTGTGGTGACCCTCTTTGAGAAGAGGGTCAAGAGAGGGGATGTGAAGATGAGGAAAATATTTTACTGCTATTATTCATAACCATCATTATTATCATTGTATTAATCATCATTTTATTAAAACATTTATTGAAGCTGTTGGCATTACATTAAAACTTGCATGCAGGTATAACCATTTTATACACATTGCATTTTGTGCTTATTAAAGAGTTGAAGCTCGGTCAATTAATTAACGGTTGTAAGCCTCGTTCGGCGCGATGTCCGGACGATCTATTGTGTAAGTGACTTGGAGCTATAGAAGGTTAAAACTGCATACACGCCTACAAAACACATATAATACATATAATCTAGAAACAGGCTTGAGTGAAGGCCTGAATGTATTCAGCTTCTTGTTGCATTTGAGTTTGCTTAGTAACAGGTGACAGAAGATGGGCCAAAGAGGAGGACAAGTCCAGGGGGACCTTCAGGGCCTGAATTCATCGCCATATTTGGAAGAGATGCTAGAAAGAGGAACTTCGGTGTCTGCATTTATCTCTTAAAATTGATCATTTACTGTGAGAGATGCAAATAATGTTCTTATAACGCGAGAAGGGGCGTTAACCCTGGCATTATAAAAGCAATCTGAAGTGTATTTTAGTGTGGAGATGTACATCTGATGTGTTGCAGTGTATATCTTCCCACGCGTGTGTTCAATAAACTCATCTGTTTGATTGCATCCTTCTGGGCCTCTGGTATTTTGTTTTGGTTCTCAACATCGCGAATCGGGACAGACACTAACCTGGTTATTCTTCTGACACCAGAATGTCACCAATTCAGGTAAAAGGTGCTGAGGCGATTCAGCCCTCCGAGCCATCATCTCATGCATAAGTTGACTCAAACTTTCAAAGTACAGTGCAGCTCATTTTGGCTGGGCAGAACCCCCCCCCCCCCCCCCCCCCATCTGCCGGAGTGACTTTTTAATGCTCCCTCCATTCCTGTCCAGCTCCTTCACTCTTTCACCATCCACCCTCATTTCCTCCATTCAGCTCTGGGCTTCTTACCCCCTCTCCTGCCGCTCTTCACATCCCGTCTTTCTCCTTCTTCCCCACTCCTTTCTTACCCATTTACCCTCCTCCCATCCCTCTTCTCATGCTGCTTCTCTGCTGGCACAGTTAGCTATGATTACTCATCCTGGATAGCAGAGCCTCAGCCTCTGTGCCCTTCCTGTCTGCTCTACCCACAGTGTGTGTGTGTGTGTGTGTGTGTGTGTGTGTGTGTGTGTGTGTGTGTGTGTGTGTGTGTGTGTGTGTGTGTGTGAGTGGGGCTATGTGTGCGCATATGCATGTCTCACAGATTGGTACGAGGGCAGTGCGTCACACCTTCTCGTGTGAAATGAGTGATGAATAAATGACTGTATAATTCAATCTGAGCCTGGTCAATATGCAGAGGCTGAATATTTAAAAGCCTCTAAGCTCATCTGTCAGTGCGGAGCCATTAGCAGAGGAGGAGGAGAGGAGAGCACTGCTGGACATATTGGACATACCACAGGAGAACTCTCCACCTAATGTAGTCGGGCTCTACGGCCATCTGCGAGTATGCGTACCCGAGCTTTTCAGCAACGTCGACAGCGTTTGTTCCTGCTTGCGTCTCCGTGTTTGTGCACACATGCGTGCACACGCATTTAAAAAGTGCTTGACTTTTAACAATCCCACTTCTCCACTTCCCCCTGCACCCAACAAAAAAAAAAGAGACAAGTGAGGTGCTTAGTTGGTTAAAAAAATAAATAAATAATAAATAAATAAAAAAAAGAGCCAGGCTACGTGCCGGATCAGACAGGCTGAGTGGGAGGAACAATGACCTAGTTTCCAAAAAACACTCCACCGGCACCACGAGCACACTGGAGAACAGATCACGCAATGTACTGCCTCTATCAAATCTAGCTGAGTGTGTGTGTGTGTGTCTGTTTATCTGTTTATCATCATTTGTCCTGTTTTTGCCTCCGCTTTTTACTTTCCTCTCCTTTTTTTGCTGTCTTCTTTTGGCTGTCCTACTTCCGGCTAGAAGGAACCATGCTGCATGTGTATGTGTGTGTGTGTCTGTGTGTGTGTTTGCACAAAGTTAGTAGCTGTGTCACGCTGCGCTGCTGGGAGGCCACAGGGTCCCCGACTGCTGTCGGAATCCGAACAGGACAAGTCACAGCATGCGAGCGCCCTTCATTCTATCTCTTTGCGCTCTCCGTCTCCTCTTCTCTCGCGCACACACATATGTTAAATAGAGCTAACCGATCCGTCGGCCTTGCAGACAGGAGGTGTGTTTCTGGAGTCCCCACTGCGAGCTCGCTTCATTTTCCGTTTATCTGGAGGACGTTCACGTGCCTTAGCAACGCATTCACACAGTTCTCAGACCAGCCTGTGAGCCGTTTGATACGAGACCATAATGTAACACGATGACGTGTAATATGACACCTTACATGCTCTTTATCTAATTGAATCTGCATAATAATTGATTCCATTGTCATTTTGTCCACTTACAAGTCTATTCACTGGACTGGCATGATTGATTTAGGTGAATGTCACTGGCACAGGTAATTGGTAATTAATGGACAGTGTATGGTATCTTTGTGCAAAACTGATGCTTTATGTTGTTTTCTGAAAGCACTCAGTTAAATTGCTGTTCACTTTTGGACATATGGCAATTTACAGTTGACCTATGCACTGTTTCACCTTTGATATCCTTTCTATCAGTCGGGTCCCTATAAGCACAGATAGCTTGGTTATTGTTCTGTAAATTGCCTATTACCTGTAATGCTTATCTTATGCCTGTGGTGCAAATATGAAACGAGCACTGGCAGCTGATTAGTTTGATTTAGAACATGTCAGCCTGCTCACATTACACTGTCCCAGCGGGTGTAAAGCCCAAGAAATGGTGGAATATCCCTTAAAGGGTTGATTTTCAGCTGCAGATTCTGTTTCTGTAATAGAAAATACAATTTGTTCCTCATAAATGGGGTTTTAAAGTCAATATTTTATTAATAATCTATCCTTTTGAGGCCTTTCTGAAAATCGTGAAAACAGCTCCAGATTAGCTGGGACTGAAACACTAAATTAAAAGTTGCCGGTACCCTTAAAGGGTCTACACATTTAAGGTAGACCCGGTTTTAATTACAAAGGATAATGCCTGAGCCTGGTTCTTCCTGTTAAAAAGGAGTTTTTCCTTCCCAGTGTTGCCAAGTGGTTGTTCGTAGGGGCTCGTCTGATTGTTGGGATTTTTTCTCCGTATTATCGGAGGGTTACCTTACAACATAAAGGTGACTGACTGTTATGATTAATTGAATTGATCCTTAATATTGTCAGCAATGCTGCTTTTTAACTAATCATAAACAACTTTTGGCATCCCTATATGCCCAAAACTAAAAGATAATGCTTTTTGCTAGCTGATATATCACAATCATTTAATCTAGGCTTAACTAAACTGCATTCGACTCCACTCTCTTCATACTTATATGATAATGGTGGACGTTTGGAAGGTATTAATGCATGAAAACGCAGATCCAGCCCTATCTAGTAACAGTTGTGTCTGATGCAGCCTGACATCCAGTAACCTCTAAGGTTTCTGTTACAAGTTCCTTGTAATAGAAAGTGCATGGCTGCACCACAGCTCCTCCACTTCCAGGTCAGGCAACAGTCTTGTAGGATGTGGGCCGGGAGGATTTTAACAATGGATTCTAATGTAGCCTAAGCGCTACAGCTTTAGTAAGTAGTTGAATGAACCTGACCCTGTGCCGCTCTGCTCAATAACCTACAGCTACAGTGGCAGCTTCTGCCATCTGTCCTTAAAATGTCACAGCAATCATCCCGTAAGTGTGGACATGTGCTGCAGGTTGTTTGTCCCACATGCTATTTTTTCCTCACATAACTAATTTCCCACAAGTAGGATTCCAAGTGGAGAAACAGATCGTCTGACTGGAGGTAAAATACCAAAAGGTTACAAACAGTGAATGCTGCTTCACATAATTTCCTCTTGTTTTTCCTTCCTTGAGAAAAAAAAGAGGAAGGACAGAGTCAGTTTGGCCTCGATGACCGAACTGTGTTTCTTCTTCTTCTTTTTTTTCCCCCGGCTCTGCTGGTTCCCATAGCGACCAGTGCCACTGCCGTGGTTACGGCGGCTGGCACTTCCTCCTGCCTGGCACCCCGAAGACACTTCCTTGGCCTCTCTCTCTTTCTCTCTTTCCTCTGCCTGTCTTTCCCCTTTTCTGTCGCTCTTTTTCTTCGTCTTTTTACTTGCTTCCCTTCTTTCCTTGTCGTTCTTCGAAATGTCGGAGTCTGCCTCTAATCTCCTTCTCCCTCTGTCTGAGTCTGTCTTTATCTTGACAGCCCCACTTCCTCTCTGCAGTACTTATCGCAGCATCTCTCTCTTCCCACTCTGATTCAGCATCCCCCCCACCCCACCCTCCCCAACTTTCTCTGCCTCCATGCTTCCTCCTCATTCTGCTCTCTTCCTGTCTCTAAGCCTCTCAGCCCTTATCTCTCCCTTCTCCCTGCCCTTCCTCTTCTGCTCTCCGCATTTCAAACTCTTCCTCCTCTTGTGTTCCACTTCAATTTAATTCACAATAAAACAGGCCTGCATTTAGACTGAGAGGGAGTACAAGACTTTTTCCTCCTCCTTTCTCTGTGTTATTTCAAACTACGAGCACAAGCCATTTTCTTTCATTTTGCTCTCAGAGTAGCTCAGCAGCAGCACTTGAAGCAAATAAGCTGGCCAGGCTGCAATTTTCCTGATATGCATTTTGTTGGGATGAATAATAGGCACTTACAGTGGAAGACAAGCAATCAGTTGGTTAATGCTCTGATTCCACACACCCAAAAAAGAGAAACTTTTTTTCCTTCCATTAACATACCGTCTTCTGTCTTTTGAGTTGTGGTTTATCTGTTTGGTTTCCAAACTAACATACAGCACATCTCTCCTTTTGTGAAAGAGGTGCAGCTCTGATAATTCAATACACTGTAATTACAGCAGATTTGTTAGTACTGTAACTCAATTGGAACATGACTGATGGTTGGAGGGTGACATTTATGCTCATTAAAGGAGTAAGCATGTTCTGATAAATGACATTTTCTTGTTTGAGTTGTTATCCTGATCAAAGTCGAGGCAGGAAAGCAGCAAGCACCGTGTCACACGAGGAGTCCTTCTAATAATCAGTGCAGAGGATATAACTAAGACAGGCTGGAAGGTATAGATAAAAATGTTCTGCCTTATTGCTTTTTTATAGAAAGCTCCTACTGGCAATCAAAAGGCCAAAGACCAAAAAGAATTGGGTGAAATGTACAACTTCAAAAAGCTCAAACCACAAGATCATACATTTATTTTAAGGAAATCTGGTAATTATGCAATTTCTAAATAGAAAAAGAAGAACTTGTGGTTCTCTGTGCCACAGGCTGGCGTGCACAACTGATTTAGGGCACAAAGAGACACCAAGTCAGGGCAATCATAGGCATTGTTTATGCAGCATTTACCGAGTTCATTCATAGTCAAGTAGCGTTAAATGATTCGTTGATTAATCAACAGTCAATAGAAAAATAATCAACAATTTTGGAAGATGATTATTGAATTACGACAGTCATTTGTGGGGCAACAAGACGTAGAGTTTATAGCCACGCAGGCAGGAATGAAAATGATCTGACCTTTGCTCGCGCTGCAGAGTAATACACCAAAAATACGTGATTGCATATTATTGATTACAAATACAGCAAAGGCAAGTCTCAGTCTAAATGCATCCAACATCATAGCAAAATATTTATATTTGTATATGTGGTACGAAAAATAACTTGGGCCTTATTCACTCTGGTCTGCAGCATCACATGCCCAAAATGGCAGGCATGTGACTGCAAAACCTAAAGAGTAAAAATTTGGATCATTTGGAAGCTTTAGGTTGTTAGGCAAGTTTATTTATATAGCACAATTCAACAACAAGGTGATTCAAAGTGCTTTACAGAGACATTAAAGAACAAAAACAAATAAAAAGCATGATTTAAAATTGATTTTAAAAAAAAGTAGATAAAACCAGAAGAGTAGATAAAATCAGTAGTTAAAATGTAAGTTTTGAAATTTAAGCTTAAAAGTGTGGATTTGGTGCTTTATTCAAATTCAGCTAAGAATAGGTGAGTCTTCAACCTGGATTTAAATAAACTGAGTGTTTCAGCTGATCTGAGGCTTTCTGGGAGTTTGTTCCAGATATATGGAGCATAAAAGCTGAATGCAGCTTCTCCGTGTCTGGTTCTGACTCTGGGAACTGATAAAAGACTGGATCCAGATGACCTGAGGGATCTGGAAGGTTCATACTGGGTCAGGAGGTCGCTGATGTATTTTGGTCCTAAACCATTCAGAGCTTTATAGACCAGCATCAGAACTTTAAAGTCTTTAAAGTCTATCAGCCAGTGTAAAGACCTCAGAGCTGGACTGATGTGGTCCATTTTTTTGGTCTTAGTGAGGACTCGAGCAGCAGAGCTCTGAATGAGCTGTAGTTGTCTGACTGAAATTTTATGTAGACCTGTAAAGATGCTGTTACAGTAATCAAGCCTACTAAAGATGAATGCATGGACTAGTTTTTCCAGGTCCTGTTGAGACATCAGATCTTTTATCCTTGAAATATTCTTGAGGTGATAGTAAGTTGACTTTGTTATTGTCTTAATGTGTTTTTCTAAGTTTAGGTCTGCATCCATCACTACACCCAAATTTCTCGCCTGGTTTGTGGTTTTTAGGTGTATAGATTGAAGTTCTCTGGTGACCTGTAATCGTTTTTCTTTGGCACCAAAGACTATTACTTCAGTTTTGTTTAGCTGGAGAAAATTGTGGCACAACCAGTCATTAATTTCCTCAATGCATTTACCAAGAGCCTGTACAGGGCCTTGGTGTCACGGCTGGGGCGGCAGTCGTGTGGAGGGTGAGAAAGGAGGATCCAATAGCAGACAATGGCGGAGGTGCAAGTGGGTTTTATTTACAGTGCAGAAAACCAAGGTGTGGACAGAACCGAACATAAACCTAAACTGGGAAAACTAATGCAAAATGGAGGACACGAGGCGAGGGGCAGAGAGACACGAAGAAACATGGAACAGAGCAGACTACACGAGAGGTTCACAGAGAAACGCAGACGACGCCACGAGGAGCACAGGCAGACACCAACTATAAATACACACACCAGGTAATCAGGAAATGGCACACAGGAGGGGACACAGCTGGAACTAATGGGCATAACGAGGCAGACCTACAAAGTAAAACAGGAAACCCTAGACACATGGAACCAGACAAGACATTGAACTAAACAGACAGATTCACAAACAGATGGGGTGACATCATAGACAGAGGCACAGACGCAGACTCAAAGGCAGACTGAATATAACACATAGAACTCAAACCATCATCATCATCATCATCAACTAGAAAGTGAATACAAACTAAAAGCGCTGGGTCACTGACCCAGGACCATGACACTTGGTCTCCTGGTGACATTGTGATATATATTTGTGTGTGATCTGCATAGCTGTGGTAGTTTATTTTGTTGTTCTTTATAATCTGTGCCAGTGGGAGCATGTAAATGTTAAACAGAAGGGGTCCCAAGATGGAACCTTGGGGAACTCCACATGTGATACTTAGCTTGTTACATTAGCTTGTTAGCATTGAATTATTACGTGTGGGGGGATAAAAGCTATCTGCAGGCATATTGTGTCACGGTTCTGGGTCCGTTGGACCCAGTATTTTGAGTTCATTATGTTTTGGTACTTTTGCATCATGGATTTTCCTTTATGTTTCTCTGGTACTTGGTGTTTCAGTTATCTTGGTGTTTTTCTATATTATGATTTATGATCTGATACTGTTGTGATTATGATTATCATTTAGTAGCCTTTGGTCAGTGTCAAGTCTGTCTCTGTCTAGTCTGTGTCTTAGTAAAGTGTTTTGTTTCCTGTTTTACTTTGAGGGTTCTTGTTCCTGTCTGATGTTAGTGTGTGCAGCTTTGTTCCCCCTGTCTCGTTAGCCCTGATCTCTCCCAGCTGTGTCTCCCTCCTGTTGCCGATTCCCCCGTTACTACCCTGTGTATATAAGCCCTGTGTTTTCCCATGCTCGGTGTCGCGTCGTACCCTCAGATTATGCCTGTGTGTCCTTGGTCTCAGTGTTCAATCCTCACTTCATGTTTGTTTTCCTGCCAGCAATAAAGCTGAGGTTTTTGAGTTACAATTCTGTGTTTGAGTCCTGCATTTGGATCCTCATCTCTGCCTGCCTGCACACAGAGCCCTGACAGAACGACGCGACCAGTATGGATCCAGCGGACTCACTTTTCACCTCTAAGGGAGAGAATCTCGTGCACCTATGGGATTACTGTCGGAGGATAATCCACGCTGCGAGCCCCTACACGAGGCATATGGAGGTAGTGTTTTTTTGATAATTTCTTGTCGTCTACTGCCTCCACCGTCAGTTTTCTGCACATAAACGGACTTAAGCAAATGATAACAGCTCTAAGAGCGAGGCTAGCCTTTGAACTGTTTGGCATGGGCGGCCCGGGGAAAGAAGATTCAGCTGTTCTCCTGGAGGCCCTCGCCACTTGGTACTCTCAGCGACAGCAGCATTTTTTGCCACGGTTTATCACCAAATCATTTGATCCGTCCCTGAGGAAGAAATGCAACCCTCGCCATCATCATCCAACCACACTTCCATTCTCACCTGTAGTACGGACTGGTGCAGTTTTCATTTCCACACCTTCAGCTCAGTTTTCCGATCAGCAGCCACCTTCAGCTCAGTTTTCCGATCAGCAGCCACCTTCAGCTCAGTTTTCCGATCAGCAGCCACCTTCAGCTCAGTTTTCCGATTAGCAGCCACCTTCAGCTCAGTTTTCCGTGTCACCTGCTCAGCAGCCGTCTGTAGCACAGTTTCCAGTGTCACCTGGTCAGCAGCCGTCTGTAGCACAGTTTCCAGTGTCACCTGGTCAGCAGCCGTCTGTAGCACAGTTTCCAGTGTCACCTGGTCAGCTGTAGCCCAGTCACCAACTCCACCACCACCACTATCACCTCAAGTTCAGTTATCCATGGCTCAGTCGCTACCTCAATCAGACTTTTTGCAGACTTTATTACGGTCCATGGCCCAGTCAGTAGCGCAGCTAGTGCAGGAATCGTTAGCTTTGTCTTCTGCTAAATCAGCCTCTCATCTCCACCCTCAGTCAGGGGTCCCTATTGCCTCTGGCCCTGCATCTACTCCAGCTGGAGGGCCCGAGGAGCCCGTCCAGCCTCAAGTTTCGTCAGCTGGGGGTTCGGGAGAACCCAGCCAGCCTCAGGTTTCGTCTGCTGGGGGTTCGGGAGAACCCAGCCAGCCTCAGGTTTCGTCTGCTGGGGGTTCGGGAGAACCCAGCCAGCCTCAGGTTTCGTCTGCTGGGGGTTCGGGAGAACCCAGCCGGCCTCATGTTTCGTCTGCTGGGGGTTCGGGTGAACCCAGCCGGCCTCATGTTTCGTCTGCTGGGGGTTCGGGTGAACCCAGCCAGCCTCATGTTTCGTCTGCTGGGGGTTCGGGAGAACCCAGCCAGCCTCATGTTTCGCCTGCGGGGGGTTCGGGAGAACCCAGCCAGCGTTCTGCCTCGTCAGCTGGAGGGCCCAAGGAGCCCGTCCAGCCTCAAGCCACGTCTGCTGGAGGGCCCGAGGAGCCCGTCCAGCCTCAAGCCACGTCTGCTGGAGGGCCCGAGGAGCCCGTCCAGCCTCACGCCACGTCTGCTGGAGGGCCCGAGGAGCCCGTCCAGCCTCACGCCACGTCTGCTGGAGGGTCTGAGGAGCCCACCCAGCACCACGCCTCGTTAGCTGAGGGTCCTGGGGGACTCAGCCAGCCCATCCTCACACCTGCTGATGGTCCGGGGAAATTGGTTCAGCCATCACCTGCTGAATCGTCCCCCGCGACTTTTACATCATCACCTGCAGCCGTCCCGCTGCCGTCAGGTTCCGCAGCCGTCCCGCTGCCGTCAGGTTCCACAGCCGCATCCACGCCTGGTCTGGCCTCCGTGTCTTCATCCACGCCTGGTCCTGCCTCGTCTGGTCCTGTGGTTGCCACGCTGCCGTCAGAGCCAGCTCGACCCGTTCCGCCTCGCCTCTGCCGGCCGTTTTCCGGGCCTCTAAGGTGGCATCATGGCCTTCGGGGACGGCCTCCGGAAAGGGTTTGTCGCCGCCGCTGGCATCGCAGCCGCCCTCCGAACCTGCTCAGTGGCCGCCACTGCCTTCCAAGTGGTCTGCCTCCGGAACTGTTCGCCCGTCGCCGCCGTTGCCGCGTGCACGGTCGGCCCCCTGAAGTTTTTGTGGACTCTTGGTGAGCTCTGGTTTCGTTTTGTTTTTGATATGCTCTCCTGCGTTTTTTGGACTCTGGTGCTCCTTGTTTTTTTTGTTTGGGCTCTGTCCCTCCATCCTGGACCCCCTCCGCCCGCCCTGGCCTGGTGCTTTGTTGTGCTTTTTTTTGTTTGGGGCTGTCGGGAGTCAGCCCTTAGCGGGGGGGTACTGTCACGGTTCTGGGTCCGTTGGACCCAGTATTTTGAGTTCATTATGTTTTGGTACTTTTGCATCATGGATTTTCCTTTATGTTTCTCTGGTACTTGGTGTTTCAGTTATCTTGGTGTTTTTCTATATTATGATTTATGATCTGATACTGTTGTGATTATGATTATCATTTAGTAGCCTTTGGTCAGTGTCAAGTCTGTCTCTGTCTAGTCTGTGTCTTAGTAAAGTGTTTTGTTTCCTGTTTTACTTTGAGGGTTCTTGTTCCTGTCTGATGTTAGTGTGTGCAGCTTTGTTCCCCCTGTCTCGTTAGCCCTGATCTCTCCCAGCTGTGTCTCCCTCCTGTTGCCGATTCCCCCGTTACTACCCTGTGTATATAAGCCCTGTGTTTTCCCATGCTCGGTGTCGCGTCGTACCCTCAGATTATGCCTGTGTGTCCTTGGTCTCAGTGTTCAATCCTCACTTCATGTTTGTTTTCCTGCCAGCAATAAAGCTGAGGTTTTTGAGTTACAATTCTGTGTTCGAGTCCTGCATTTGGATCCTCATCTCTGCCTGCCTGCACACAGAGCCCTGACATATTGTTAGTATTTCAGCTCTTGGGTTCATTTTGTGGTGGTGATTGTGTGTTTCCTTCAGGGGCATGTTTTAAGATTGGTGATTATATAAGTTAAGTAATTTTCAGTTTTATTTATGTAAGGCCAAATCACAACAGCAGTCACCTCAAGGTGCTTTGTATTGGTAATTTAAACCTTCTACAATAATACAGAGAAACTCCAACAACCACATAGGGCTCTATGAACAAGCACCTGGTGACCGTAGAAATGAAAAACGTACTTTTAACAGGAAGAAACCTCATGAGGGGCAGCCGTTTGCTGTGGCTGGTTGGGGGTCAAGGGAGAGAGACAGTTAAGAAGGAGTTAGCCCATCCTAGCCAAAAGAAAGACCGCAGGTTTAGTTTTCTGTATTAGCTTCATTTTGTAGAACCAGAACATATACCCATGTTTTATATACAGTCTAATACTGCAATGGCAGTCTTAGAGCTGTCTTAGTTTGTGTTTCATGTTAGTTTAGCGTTCAAGTACAAAAACACCCAGTAAGACAAAACATAGTGGTGAACATATACAGATCAAAGGCAGCCACCAAGACACAGCCATTCATTCATTTTCTATAAGAAGTGGTGAATCCCTCACGATGAGCACAAAGGAATAATAATGGAAGTTCATATAAATGATTCATGGCCAGGAAGGGACGGGGTAACCAATCATATCTGACATTCAGTGTGTATTTAATGTAGATGTATGTGAACCGTAGACTTGACTTTTTGTGAATGTGAAGTACAACAACAGTAACATTTTGACAGCCAGTGCAATTGATCTGCTTCTATGAATTTGGCGCAGCTGTACGCAGAGATGAAATATTCTGTACAAACTGTTGTGTTTGTGGAGGTGTCAGAGGTTCTGAATCAATAACAATGGAAAAAAAGAAGAAAAAGCAAACCTGCAAATGCTGTTTCCTGCATTTATATAAATCAATCTACAAAATAAAATAACGTAATGAAAAAGGTTGTTGAGATTGGAGACTTTTCAAAAATGATAAAATGTGGATTTGAGCCATTTTCAGAGTCAGCACCTAAAATGTGAGGCTGTGAAACTCGGCTGAGAACTGTGGACGGTGACAGAGTTCACAAAGCTTCTCAAAGATGGAGGATAAAATGGAGCGAGAGATAAGCGGCCAAAATTAGTTTACTTTATAGAGTTTCTAGGCTCACTCTCACAGAGCTCAGCAGCAGGCCAGAGTTCGATCGGGGAAGGAAAAAGCTTTCGATTTACCAGTCAGTCTATAATCCAGGTGTCACCTTTCGTCATTAGCTTTGGATAATGACCACAAAAATGAGAATGGGAATGTAAATGGCCAAAATGAGTCTCCTACACGGAGCAGCTGTGCTCAGTCTTTCAGAGAAAGCTCAGACAACCTTAAATATTGAAAAACAGGCAAACGAGGTAGTTTGGCTATTGGATCTAAACACCTATTGAGAAATAATACTCAAGGTTTTTCAGGCACAACTAACATGTAGGACACCTGAGGGCAGACCTAGAACACACTGAACAGATGAAATACCTTTTCCGACATCGCTATGATGTCGCTTCCACGTCTTTAAAACATTTCCACAACACTGATAATACCGCGGCACTCCCACCTCACTCGGTTCATCGAGTGACATAAGATGCTCGAGGTCACAGTTTTCTTAACTAGACTGCAATATTTTGATAGCTGCTTTGATATTGAAGTTACGGGAATAGGGCATTATCCAAAGCAGTCGCGTCATGGATGCAGATGTTCAAACTTGTGCTGTGTTGAAAGTCTTCTGGAAGCGTGACTGAGTCTGACTGGTGTCACGTCTTTTACATAAAAGTGCCGTGACGTTGTATTTTAAACAGTCCAATCCAAAAACCTTCTAATCCCAGTGTTAATCACAACTCTTTTTTTTAATGGAAATTCTACATCTCTAGTGGGAACTTAAAGGTTAACAAATCTAGATGTGCAGGGACTCAGTCTTGCTCAAGGACACTTGAGCGGGGAGCTGAACCCTGGATCTCTGATTCAGGGAGCTTGTTTCTACTTAATATGCAAATAAAGTGACTATCCCTCTGTGTGTGCGTTTGTGTGTGTGTGTGTTTGTATCCCACTGCATTTCGTCCTCCAACCATGAAGCTCAGCTCTGCATCTCAGTCAGCAACTCTTTCCCTGTTCATCAGCACTCTTTTTGGTGTCCCTATGCAGCTGCAGCCACACACACCCACCAATCTACACACACACACAGAGTAAAAGAAGGGCGCACACACCTAAGCACTCACAATGTCAAACAAGTGATGACTATCCCTCAGGGACACACACACACACAAACCCCCTCACGCCTTTCCCATCTCAGTCAGCATCTCTGGCGAACATCTGGAACATAAAGAGGAGATGATGGCATCCCACAGCCCATAATGATCAGTCTGTCACCATGGAAACCACACACCGTCGCCGCCCACGCCACCGTCATGAAGGTGTGATACTCGGGGAGAGGGAGGAACACAGCGTGCCGGTAAACAAACAAATATCAAGTTTCCAACATGACTTTGTCAGAAATGCTTTCAGGGCATCTGCGAGTCGGAGCAGAAGAAGAATCCTACAGAACTGTGTTCATTACGCTTTGTCACCAAGCAGCACTCTGTCTCTGCGGTGACGCTAAAGGCTCATCACTTTGTGTCGTTCGCCGAGATGTGTTTGTCCAACTACTTTTGCGACTGAACTTTCAGTTGTCTCCAAGTTCAGTCGCAGCTGACGTCTGGCAACTTAGCGTGCATTCGAAGTGGAACGATGGAGTGTTATGTGAAAGCAGTGAGGCTGTTCTCACACTGTGAGGCTGAAGCTGTTGATGTTAATGTGTGATGGAAACACATCCTACTCTGAGCTCTGTTGGTGTCTTGTTTTCGTCAGGCAGGAAAGACCTCGTTCTTCACACCCTACACACCTGCACTGGCTTGTGTCACAGCAAACTTGTAAGAGTCCAGTCAGGTGGATCGTGACAAAGTTAAAACCGTGACATTAAAATTTTATTCGGTCATACAAAATTCTTTTCAATATCACAAAGCAGCAGAGAGTGTTGCCGGGGAAACGAAACGAAACAATGTGCAACTGATTTTAACACTAATGAACCATGAAACCCTTTAACCTTGTAACCAAGGTTAGTCCGAGTCTACATCATTAGTCTGATTAAAAAAAACAAACTTATATGCCTATTTTTTTTAAAACTGAGAAAAAATGGCAGATGAAGCAAAAAAATAGACTAACTGACACTCATATGTACAAACTGATGCTTAATTTCTTTTTTAATGTTAGAAAAAATAAAATTAATTATCAATTATTTCATGAATGAATCAGGCTTTAAGGGTTAAAATGAATAAGTAGATAACATGTTTACAGGTTACAGGTGCTACCACATTGCTAACACCTTTTGATCATACCTGGCGCCTGTAGCTGTGACTGTAAATTGGCATTGTACAATCTCCCAGCGAGCAGGTGGCAATAGTTATCAGACATTAACGAGAACAAACAATGTTCAGCAAATTCAAAAACTATTCAAACTGAGGTCAAGGAGACTTTCGAGTGCCGACGAGTAAATCTTCAGCGCCAAATTGAAATCAAATGATTTTAAGGAGAAATAAAAGCAACCAGGATTTGAGTTTTCTACCGGTTTTAATCAGTCACCGCACGTTGAGACATAAGACGCCCGTTAATGGCATCAAAGACGCTTTCCCGAGGTTCGTCGTCAATACTGAAGCACCTGTGCCTCTGTCCGCCTGTCTTTCTGTCTGAGAGCCTAAAAAAAATGAAGAAGTGGAACAGCGGTTACAGGATGCTGCAAATCCATCAAAACATTTACAGATACAGATACCACCTCGGGCTCCCACACATCTCAGTCGATATCTGAGAGCATCACAGGCCGGACCTGCCCTCACATTGATTCTCAAGCTCCAAAATCATGTAGGAGAGAAGGGAGCGTGTGTGTAAGTGTGTGTTTGCGCCGAACTAGCGGCTGCCTTTGAAGACACAAGGGTTGATGCAGACTGTCTGCTACAGACCGCAGAAGGTTACATGTGTGTACACGCGCATGCACACACACACACACACACACACACACACACACACACACACACACACACACACACACACTCATTTGTGCACACGTGCAGGCCAGTAAATATTGAATATTTTCTTGACTGCAGCTGGTTCTCAACAGGTGAAAGAGAGATGAAAAATTCAGCAGGTTTACTGACTGATCGAGTGTGATGGATGGCTGTATGAGAGTATATGTGAATAAGTGAGTGTGTGTGTGTGTGTGTGTGTGTGTGTGTGTGTGTGTGTGTGTGTGTGTGTGTGTGTGTGTGTGTGTGTGTGTGTGTGCTCTATGATAGATGGGCATGAGAGAGGGTGACAAGGTCTCCTAGAACAAGAGTTGGCTAGTTACCTGTCTGTCTGTCTCCCTTTCCCTTCCTCACACACAAGCCCATTCATACAGATTTCCAAGTGTGTGTGTGTGTGTGTGTGTGTGTGTGAGAGAGATATAGCAAGGATTTCAGATGATGAAACAGCCTAATTGCAGGTAGATGCAGAGTAGCATATTGCCTGGATAAGAGAAATAAGGGAAGGCCAAAATCCAATTTCAGAAGAAAACAAATTTCAAAACCTGCTCACGACGGCAATAACCTCCACCAAATCGATTCATAACAGCACCCACCGAGGAGTGCGGGTGAGGGGAGGTGTGTGACGGTGAGCAGCCGGTTGAAAGGCGAGAAAGAAAGACAGAAAGAAGGAGAGGAAGGAGGGGTACTCAGGTGAATCGTATCATTTTTGTCTGGGCTGCAGACCATTTGCCAATGTCTTGTTGCAAAATTTAGGCTAAGAGTTGGCAATTTCTCCTTGAAACAAAGAGAGGCAGCGTTAAGCTGAATACTAATGGGAGCCTGAGGCGTTCGAAATAACTTTGAAAAGGGCAGTGCAACTCTGTCCAAAAAGAACAACTCGGAGAGGAAGAGAAGGAGAACGACGAAGAAAAAAGGACTGGAGTAGGTGTGTGTGTTTGTGTGTATATGTGTGTGAGAAAGAGAGAGACAAAGGGAGTGACAGAATTACGTGCTTGTCTGGTGGAACTCCCTGCTTTCTCTCAACAACGAGATTAGAGGAGTTTGTCTCATTTCTTACTCGGACATCCTGTTCTTCTTTAATTACGAAGATGAATGGTATTTGTAAGGCGTGTGTGTGTGTGTGTTTGTGTGTGTGTGTGCGCGCGTGTGTGGGTCAGACGCAATTTCCATGACTATTTATTTGAGCTTTTGAATTTGTGTTGTTGATGGTGTGTGTGTGGGATCACTGCATTTGTGTGAGGACTTGTTTAAATGGTTGAGCCCTGCTCAGAAGCAGCCGTTGAGGATAGCATGCCTGCACTGCGCACCTTAACCACAAGCTGATAAGACTAGACACACAAACACACGCACGCTCTGCCTGTTTATCCCTTTCATTCATTCATTCATTTCATTTATTTATTCATTTTCAGGCACAACAAATACCTATATTGAACATAAAATACACAAAACAAAAAACAAAACTTGCCTGAAAAAGGAGTGGGACGAAGAAAACTTATTAAATCCCACCCCTATACTCACTCATCAACAAAAAAAAACAATAAACTTCCCGCAGCTACGCCCATCATTGCATACAGACCCATCAACAGCCCCGGGCAGATACAAGCATCTAAGCGGCAGCTCGCAACCAACAATTAGAGCCTTCATTTCCATGAAATTTTGTTATCAATTATAACTCCCAAAAATTTGTTTTCACTCACATTATCAATTGGTACACCTTCAATGATAATTGGTAATTCTATATTATATTTTAAATTACCAAAAAACATTGCTTTAGTTTTATTTATATTTAATGATAATTTATTTATGTCCATCCATTTTTTTATTAATTTTAGCTCCCTGTTTACAGTCATTACAAGATCAGTATAATCATCGCTACTGAAAAATATGTTGGTGTCATCTGCGAACAGTATGAGTTTAAGTACTTGAGAAACATCAAAAATATCATTTATGTATACATTGAAAAGTTTTGGTCCCAACACTGACCCTTGGGGAACACCACATGTAATACCAAGTTTCTCTGAATGGTAATGCCCTATGCTAACATATTGTTCCCGACCTGTTAGGTAACTTTTTAACCAGTTACCAGCTTTCCCTCGAATACCATATCTTTCCAATTTATCCAGTAAAATTGAGTGATTGATTGTGTCGAAGGCCTTTTTGAGGTCAACAAAAATACCAACTGCATATTTATTTTTATCCAGTGTATCAGTAATTTCTTCTACTGCCTCAATTATCGCCATTGAAGTGGTTCTTTGCGTTCTGAAACCATACTGACCAACATTTATTATTTGATGTTTTTCAAGGAATTTTTCTAATCTTGAATTAAAAAGTTTTTCTAGAATTTTTGAGAATTGAGGCAGTAGAGAAATAGGCCTATAATTGGTAAAACTGTGTTTGTCATTACTTTTATATAGTGGTATTACTTTCGCAATTTTCATTTTTTTTGGAAAACAACCAGACTGAAATGATAAATTACAGATATATGTTAAGGGACTAGCAATATTCAGAATAACCTGTTTAACTACAGACATATTTATGTCATGATAATCCATTGAAGACTTACTTTTACATTTTAATGTGATATTTATTACTTCTTGCTCATTTGTAGCTGAGAGGAACAGTGAAAAGGGATTTGATTTTATATTACTGATATTTTCATTTTTATGACACGGGATGTCCGCTGCTAGTTCAGGGCCAACATTTATGAAGAATTTATTGAACCCATCGACAATATTACTCATGTTGTGATTTTCACCATTTGCATCAGTAAAATATTCAGGATATGATGTTCCAGAAGATCCTTGTTTAATTAAGTTGTTTAACACATCCCAAGTTCCTTTTATATTGTTTTTATTTTCATATAATCTTCTTCTATAATAAAGTTGTTTGCTCGTTCTTATAATATCAGTCAATTTATTTCTATATGCTTTATATCTTTGTTCCACTTCTTTTGTTTTTACTTTGATAAACTGTTTATACAGATTGTTTTTCTTTTTGCAAGCATTAATAATTCCTTTTGTGAGCCAAGGACTTTTTATCTTTTTTTTCTTTGTCATGTGTTCGTTTACAGGACAATGTTTATTGTACCACATAGTAAAAATATCTAGAAAATTATCATAAGCCTTGTCCACATCTGACTCTTCATACACCGAACTCCAATCTTGTTGTGCTAAATCGAAATTGAAGGCATGAATTGCTTCTTCATTTATTGTTCGCTTTGCTATCATGATCTTGGTTCTTTGTACACTCTTTTCTTTACTTTCTTCCTCTTCCTTTTTCTCTCTTTATACAAGCCAGGCCTTTTGTGACAAACTAATACCCAGTGAAGAAAACACGGTTAACCCACAACATTAACATTTCAATACTTACTATATACAAATCGACAATGGCTCAACTGTAAAAAAACAAACAAAACAAGACTAACAAGTTAGCAAACCGTTAGCAGTTAAAAGAAGATAAGGACCAGTGTTCGTCTTCATTTTGTGTTGTGCTTCTGCCCACCTGCGAATAAAATTCAGTGTTTACTCTTCTAAACATTCAGTTTTGGTCTCAACCTTAGTAAGTAAAAATACTTGTTCTGTTCACTCCTACATACTCTGCTGTTCAGCAGCTAGATGCTAAACTGCTTAGATGCACCAGCTGCAGATACTACATGGGGTTTGCTGTTAGTTATTCAACAGGACCCTTCATAATAAACTTTTTTTCAGCAAAAGGATATTTTCATTAATGCACCTTTTGGAGCATTTTTTTAGAAAATATTGCCATTAAAATGATTAATGAGTAAATAACAAGCTTAGCTAAACTATTAGGCTAATGTGACTAAACCGAACATGGAAAGTCAGCTAGGCTAGCGCACTGCTTTTCACACTTCTGTTCCAAGGTACACCAAAGTCAGAGCTGAAATTTCAAGATGATTTAAGTGACTGTGAATGTGTCATCGTTGTTGGTACCACACAGGCCACTACCTGAGTATTGTTGACTGGCCATATCCATCTCTTTATGATCACAGCGTACCCATCGTGTATTGGGTGCGTCCAGCAGGATGATGCACCATGTCACAAAGCTCATATCGTCTGAAATTGCTTTCTTGAACATTAAAATGAGTTCACTATACTCTATTGGCCTCCAAATTCATCAGATCTCAATCCAAATGAGCACTTTTGGAATGTGGTTTAATAAGAGAGCCAACAAATCTGCAGTAACTATGTGATGCTATCATGTCACTATGGACCGAAATCTCTAAAGCATAGTTCCAGCACACCTGAAGGATGAAAGCAGTTCTGAAGGCAAAAAAGCACCTAATAAAGTGCTCAGTGAATGCATGTTATCTGACATGTCAGTTCCTCTTTTTCTGGCATTGTGGGATGAAGGAAGTATTGCTAATCCATTTAGCATGACACCTGGAAATGTGTGTGAAGTTTCTTCTGTTTGGTTCCCGTAGCACAAACTAGCCTCCACTGCCCGACCTGACACTTTCACACAATTCAGCAAACGGTCCTTCTGCCTTCGGTTGCTTTTTTGAAGTAGGTTATGTTCTGCTTACAAAGGATAATTAGTTTGTAAGTGCCAACTTAGCAACCACGCTTTAATAATTCCCACCATCCAGCAACTGTACGAGCAGACTCAGGTTTCCTTTGACAGAGGTTTTTTTTAATTTTTTATTAGAATACAGAATTTCCCTCAGCAAAAAACACATGAGTGCGTACAGAATACTGATATAGGAAATGAACAATTCATTCATAATTTTTTATTAACGTTCAGTGCATCACATGGTGCGCAATAACAGTGTTTAACTGTTATAAAAGCCCATTTGCCTACACAAAATTCTTACTTCAGTTTACACCTCCAAAATTACAAATTTGAAAATAACGCTGCTGCTTTATTTTCATCTCGTCTCTTCTATGAATTTTGTGTTCTATCTGTGAAATTCTGGGCAGACACTCTTGTTACCTTTGAAAACTTTCATAAGGGAAACACAGTGTCATCAGCATTCCTCTGTATTTCGTTTTTTTCAAGTAGTGTGAGTGCAGTGAGATTAGGACCATGCTTTAATCTGCATTTTGTGCTGACTGCAGCAGCCAAGAACTCAGATTCCACCCCCCACACTTGTTTAATCTGCTACAACCTTTTGTAGTGTCTCACAAATTTACAGCTTTACAGTTTTAAGAACTGCATTTGTTAATAGTCACAACATTTCAGCACTGACTTTAATCTTCCACCGCCTCCGGCACAGAAGAAAAACATCTTCCAATGCAGCAAATGTCTGCTGGAACACAAAAGGCAAAGTTATTGATTTATTTTATTATATCATTCATCATTATTTCATCAGCGGATTATTCTAGAAGTCCTATTAGTTCTTGTGTTGTGCACACAACATTAGACTCCGGCTCCACTGCTACTGAAGCTGTTTAGAAATTCAACATTTTATTCTCTTTCAGCTGCCAGAAAACACGAGGAATCATCATCTGGCAACCTGCACACTGACACACTAATTTTGTGCTGCAATGCAGCAGCTCTCCTTATGAGCAAAAGCCCAGAAGCTGCCATGTGACTGTACGGCTACTAGCTTACAATGCTGAGAATGAAACTCCTCACCGTCCATCATTTATCAGTTTGGAAAAGGGGAAAAAAAAGATTATTTTTTGCAGATGCATAGATGTTTTTACTACTGTCCCATGACCATAATGCTGCCATCAGTCTTGATGCATGCTCAATCATCCAGGTAAGAAAATCCCAGTCTCGGCTGAGGAAGTCACTTGGATGATAGACGAAACGTAAAAACGCAACATCCAAATGAACAGAATCAGCTTTCCAACTTTTCCGGGGCAACCAATCATGCATTTGTTCATTAAGGACTCTTGGTTCCAAATGAAAATTGGAGTTTATTATGCAGCAACAGAGTTCAATCTGGGAACGTGAGCAAACAGGTTACAGGTGCAGCAAATTTGAGCACAACCATGCCGAAGTGGAACAAAACTGTAAAGTAAAACAAAGCTGTGAATACAAAGAGTTTATTCTTTGGCAGATCTGGGTCCTGTATTACCGACATGCCTCACATTTAAAGAAGCATTAAACTTCATTTAAAGCTGCCTTTTGTAACATGACACACTAACTTTGCACTCTTCACCTCTGTTGTAGAGACTCAGGTGATCATTCAAATGAGTTGTAGAATCAGCGGCAATCTGCCAGCTTGCTAGCTTTCTGGGGTTTTTTCAAAGCATTGAAGGTGGTTGCTGTGTTTTGAAATCGTGTACTTCCATACTTAAAGTTGCTGACTGAACAATGTTCATCCTATCAACTATGGCTATATGAAGCGCATTAGAGGTACCGTATTATAAGGTCCATTAAGCGAAATAAAACAGTCAGATAAATCAAACTTTACTCAACTCATTCTTCTTGCTTCCTCCACTTCTGTATCATTGATTCATTAATGTTGAATTCTCTCGCAGCTGCTCTATTCCCATGTTGTTGCAATATATTAATACCTGACCTCGTGTTGTGGATGGATTATCTCAGTTGTTCGCCTGACTGAAGTTTGGTCCGTTTACAGCATCCTGCCATGTGATTGCATTTGTCCCAAACAATCGAGAACCCTCACGTTAATGAGTGGAAAAAAGTTAGCGTTCATCCTCCAGCTTCACTGTGTTTGTTATGCTTAGATAGCTGTGTCTCTAGCGATCACGTAGCACATCATTATATACCAGCTAGGCCAACTTCAGTAACCCTACAAACGTCACTGCTGTTTAGTTTTCTGTCTTCATTTATGTTGGAAGTGATAGCAGAGCTGTACACTTTAATTTTTTCAGAAATCTCTCAGTCAGAACAAGCTATATCACCTTTAGATGGAAACTAGCGAGCTAACTTCCTGCTAACTTCTAACTCTGTTAAATTTAATAAATTCTATTTTTAAGGATGCCTGGATGTTAAACTTAATTGTTACACCTGGTAAAGCAGCAACGCTGATCATTTTATTAAAGATGAAAGAATTTAGACAGTTTTTAACTCTCAGTTATGCCGCTGTGTTCGTTTGATTTTGAGGCTCTGATTGCGGTAGCCGCAATACTCCGACAATCCCTCAAGTGGTGAGACTTCGTAGCTTAACAAAGTCGTACTAAAACATGTTTTGACAGATTTTTGAGAGCCGTGTACCGCATAACATCGGTAAGGCGCACCGGATTATAAGGCGCAGTGTCGATTTTTAATCGGAAAAATACGCTATGTATTCTCATACCAGGCAAACCATTGAGTGTGGAATCCTTTTCTATTATCTTCAAAGAAGAAAGAGAGAAACAATTAAACAGCAGAAGGAGAGTGAATCAACAGAATTGATGATACTAGCTAGCTAGCTATAACAAATTCATTCTCTGATAAATTTGGTCTGCAGTAAGTGAGCCGTCCATCCACCCACAATCTCAAAACAAAGACAATAGATAAGCATAATACAACATAAAGTGTTAATCCTCCAGCACTGGAGGATTAACACTGTTGCCTCACAGTGAGAAGGTCCGGGGTTTGACTCCACCATCTGCACGGAGCCTTTCTGTGTGGAGTTTGTATGTCCTCCTCATTCCTCTGTTCTCTGAAGGTACTCCGGCTTCCTCCCACAGTCCAAAAACGTGCAGACATTAGTTTGTGGGGTCGGTTAACTGGTGATTCTAAATTGCTCATAGGTGTGAATGTGAACAGTTGCTTGTGTCTCTTTGTTAGCCCTGTGACAGACTGGCGATCTGTCCAGGGTGTACTCTGCCTCTCACCCTATGACAGCTGGGATAGATGCCACACCCCCAGCAGATAGGCTCCAGCAGAATAAAATGTATGGCTGGCTCAAGAGGCGATCGTGGCTCAAGAGTTGGCAGTTCGTCTTGTAATCGGAAGGTTGCCGTTTTGAGCCCTGGCTCCAACAGTCTCGGTCGTTGTGTCCTTGGGCAAGACACTTCACCCGTTGCCTACTGGTGGTGGTCAGAGGGCCCGGTGGCGCCAGTGTCCGGCAGCCTCGCCTCTGTCAGTGCGCCCCAGGGCAGCTGTGGCTACAATGTAACTTGCCATCACCAGTGTGTGAATGTGTGTGTGAATGGGTAGATGACTGAATGTAGTGTAAAGTGCTTTGGGGTCCTTAGGGACTAAGTAAAGCACTATACAAATACAGGCCATTTACCATAATTTAGAATGTACACAGCATCCTGTGTCATGTGATGACTGTTGATCTGCACTTTTATAGTCAACACATTCAGCAATTCTGACCCTCAATTGGCAGAAGTGTGTGCATTACATATTTGTTTCATTATTTAGTGAGACTGAGATTACCAAAAAGCATGACTGAACGACACAGTGGCCATCTCCCCATACAACTCCTCCATCTATTACACTGTAAACACTGTAATAGTTACATGCTTTTGCACACGTTCTACAGTAAAACATACAAAGCAAGTCAAAAACAAAACTGTATATGCCAAGTGAATGTAAGTGGGCTCTTGAACTGAAGACAGAACTTGGAGATAATAATACATACGGAATATGATCTCGAATTGGCATCAAGCCTCTGAAAGCAGCACAAAAGTTTTGGTTATCTGGACTAATTTTAGATACTGCTGGTGAGCTGCTGAAATTTAAAAAAAGGGAATTGGGGGAAACGGGTGAACGGGAATCGGGGTACGGCACTCAGTCAAGGTTTCCCCGATCAATAAAGTTTTTACAGCATCCAAAGCATCTGCGCCTGCAGCTGTAACACAGCTGGATGCGACTGAGGCCAAACACTGCTGGTCAACAGAGACACGAGTGTTCATTTCCTACATAGAAGTGACAGCTCACTGACACAGAAGCCAATCAAATGTCACACACCGTCACCTTTCCATCTGATAGGCCATGGATCCTCGAATAAAGGGGCACACACTTACAAGACAGCCGGCTGTAGAAGCCGGCTGTGGCGTGTATGACAAATGAGTTTTAACACCAGGGGTTCACGGCTTGATACGAAAACATGGCTACGCGGTATCGCATCCCTCTGTCTTCCCTCGCATCTCCTCTCACACACACACTCAGACAATGTCACTGCAGACCCCCTGAGGACCAGTGAAAGTAGCTTTTGATTTGCATACCATGCACACATTTTTAGCATCACAAGTGTTTGTTGGGCTGTCCTAGGTGGTAAGGAGGAGAGAAGAGGGAAAAATGACATTGTGTGCTTGAGTGGTGTCCATAGGGACTCTTTCTTTCTCTCTCTCTTTCTATGGCAATGTGACAGTGGAGAATGCAGATGGAATCGTGCCCCACACACACACACACACACACACACACACACACACACACACACACACACACACACACGGATGACTGACTGACTGCTGTTCTGTGAGGCCTCCCAGTCTGGGAACCCAGAGGTGTCAGACAGTTATAATTATCACTCTACTTACACACAAACACACACACACAGTTCCAGTGTTGAATGGCATCCAGTTAAAATCTAGGCCTGTGCACCAGTCTGAAGTAAAAAAAAAAAAAATAGAGAAGCACCCTGGAAGGCTTGTTTTCCCTGGTTGGCGTAAAAGGATGTCGGTTTCCAGCTTTCCTCATTTTCAACTTCTGTTATAACATTTTTTGCCCATAAATAATTTATACAATATATTCCAGTACTTTATGAGGCTTTTACTCTCTGCGCAAAGTGAGTATTCATTGAAAGAGGTCTTTCATTCCACCCATAGCATCATGAAGTCACAATTGAATAAGTCTGTCTAACTATAATTTGCTGAAGGTGTAAAGTATTTATTCAAATTTCAGCACTCTCAATATGAAAAGCATTCTTTCAAGAGCAATAACTTAATGAAATATTAAACTGTGCTAAGCATCTAAGTGAAAAGCCTTAGTTTTAAATTCTTCAGTTCGAATCTAATATCACCTCAGTCACCCTACAAACAAGAACACACATTTTCTGCTATTAATAATGGTAAGTTTTCATTTCAGGATCTAAAGACTAGCGCGTCCTTCAGCTACACATTTTTGTGTGCTAAAAACCTCTGCAAAATGGGGGGAAAACACAGAAAAGCATGTTCTGATGCAAGTTAGGGGGTGCTGAGTTGGAGGACATAAAAAAAATTATAAAAGCTCCTCTACAATATGGTCTTAGAATGCAAACCCCCCCCCCCCACACACACACACACACAAACACCAAGGCAACCAGCAAATCAACGGCAAAAATAGTAGGAAAGCCTGACGAGTCCTCACTGTGGGCACACATACCACTTTCCCTTCACATTATAGGCCATACAAACAAACAGTAATGTTTGTTTGTATGGATGCAGTAATTCACTGTGAGGAGTCACTTTTTATTTGAACATAATGGTTCGTGTAATCACTAGAATAGCCTCCCGAGAGAACTCTTATTTACAGTGTTTAGAAGAGAGCAAAGGACCGGGCATTGCTAAGGTAATTATCAATATGAACTTTGCTAATTGCATGCTAATGGCAGCTAAAGAGCACATCTGAAAACTTGCTGACTCACTCACACATATGCACTGATTTTTTTTTTTAATTTATAGACCCTTTTGCAGTTTATAAACAGTGATGGTGTAGCCAGTAAAATGGTCTATTATGTCTCAGCCAAGCACAGCACTTATTATTTTTCTCAGTACAGGTTAAGACACTGGGAAATTCTATCCGATTGTTCAGTGATGATGCGATGAATCCTACTTCCGGGCCTAAAGTAGTCTGCGTTTAATATGGCTTTTGTGTTGTTAACATGTTTATGTATTTTCTTCTATTTGATCTCAAAAAGCTCCTAAAACAGTCAGTGATCACTGTTGACCTCCCTCGGCTTTTATTACCGCTAATCATTTATTTAAGCTCAGTTTTTAAAACCTTAGGATGTAACTACAGCCCAGCCCATGCAGCAGTATATGAATGACTAACCTCGTATTGTGGATGGATTATCTCAGTTGTTCTCCTGGCTGAAGTTTGGTCCTTTTACAGCATCCTGCCATGCGATTACATTTGTTCCTGACCACCGAGAACACTCACGTTAACTTTTATCGAGTGGAAAAAAAGTTAGCTTGTTTATATTATGCTAACATAGCTGTGTCGCTAGCGGTCACGTAGCACATCATTATATACCAGTTAGCCCAACTTCAGTAACCCTACAAACGTCACTGCTGTTTAGTTTTCTGTCTTCATTTATGTTGGAAGTGATAACAGAGCTGTACGTTTTAATTTGTTTCCAAAACCCCGCAGTCAGGACATGCTATATTGTATTTAGATAGAAGCTAGCGAGCTAACTCCCTGCTAACTTCTAACTCCGTTAAATGTCATAAATTCCGTTTTCATGGATGCCTGGATGTTAAACTCAATTGTTACACCGGGTAGAGCAGAACGCTGATCATTTTATTAAAGATGAAAGACTTTAGACAGTTTTTCAACTCTCAGTAATGCCATAGTGATCGTTTGATATATGGACCTGCAGCGGAGTTTAGGTCCAGACATGGCTAGTGACGGCAGACTGAACAACCGGATAGTTTGGCATGTGCCATGAATGCACACTTCCTGTACTGGGCTAATATTTAAATACTCTTTTCACTTGTTAAAAACATACACTGTATAGCAAGATTTTTTGTGAGGTCCTGAAACGAATGATTTCAATGTTAAGGCATTTTCCCCTCCAACTTATTTATTTGTTTATTTGTCCAAAAGTAACTGTATTTTGTATGAAAGTAACATTTAGCATTTAGAATGCTAAATGTTAATTTGACCATGCTAACTAGCTTGGTTAGCAAGGTTGAGAAACCGAAACAGATACCTGCTAGTTTTCAGTAACTGATTAAATACTTGATTTTTACTTTACCAAAACTGGAGCATAAACTTCTTTAAGGGTCTGTTAGTAACTACACAGAAAACTATGTAAATTATAAGATAATCAAATGCTTCAAAAGACACCAGCATCACAAAAACTTTTTCTGATGCTGAGTCCAGCTTGGTGTTTTAAATTAGCTTAGCAGGCAGCCAAAGTAATAGAAGACATTGTACTAAGAAATTCATAACAAATGCTTACCATTCTTACCAGTATGGGTTTGACTACTGATATACAGACATACAGACATCACTGTTGGATTAACTTGGATTAACTCTGATGGTAAGTGGCTACAAAGAACCTATGGGCTCAAATTGTGGTCATAATTGTGGTTATTTTGTACTTGTAAATCAGTTTTGTACTTGTAAATCAGGATTTGTATGTGTAAAAATAATTTGTATGTGTGTAAAAAAGATTTGTATGTGTAAAAAGTGTTGTGGAAATGACAGTCTTTATTAGTGGAAATAGTTACAAAACTTTCTTCGTTATGAGTTAGCATACATGCTTTTATTGAACATTTGAACAACCAGCAAAAAACCCAGAAACTCTTGTAGAGGACATAAAGTCAGAGATAAAAACGACAAGGAGCAGGTGCATCTAGCACAGGTAGAGCTGCAGCCAGCGCAACAAATTCTGGATCCTTGGGTTTTAGTTTGCATTAGCAGCACATGCTGCGTCCAATGTGAAAGGACCTTTATTCTGTGCACTGTAACTCACAACAATGGTCCCGGGTCAGCTCTGACTTTGTGTTAAACTAACCCTAAAGTATTAATGGTGTTTCTAACCACTGATATACCACAACTTTATCCTTTCAGCAGCTACTGAAAGTTAGGGGACCTAGCTTCTATCGGATATTTATATAGAGATCCCCCAGCTTAAAACTGTATTACCTGCAGTTCAAATAAGCTCCCCTCTGACAAACAAACCCATCTATTGTCTGACTGGATAGTTAAATTTGTGATTGACATGACATTGGCCAATAAGATGACAGGAAGAAAAATAGGGTCAGAATTCGTACTTGTAACTTGAAACTTGAGTGCATTTTCACATGTATCTGCATACACATAAATCTTTTTTACACACACACAACTTCTTTTTACACATACAAATCTTTTTTACACACACACAAATTCTTTTTAGACATACAAATCCTGATTTACAAGTACAAAATATTTATGACCAAATTTGAGCCCATAAGAACCCACCATATTTAATTTTATTTGTAGGAGATCTTGATCACCAGTAGAAAGCCAGTTCCCACAGTATGAGAGCTGGGTGTTTGGTTACCGTCCACATTAGTGGTTAAGAAAATAGATTAATTCATACATACATGGATGTCAACAAGATGATTACTGCATTGTCAGTCAGTGTTTACACTGGTCCATGCCTGTGGGAATTAGCTGCTAAAATCAAAGCTTGACTCTTTATTTGTTCTCAACACTTTTAAACCAGGTGCCACATATAGTCCATACGACACTAAACCTAAAGATGCATACTTCCATGTTTTAATTAATGCAGAAATAGTAAAACTAAGCTTTCCGAAACTAATCTGTGGACTTTACATGTCTGCTGACTAGCTTAAAGTCTAAGTGTTGGTTGTAGTGTTGATCTAAACCTCAATTTAACCTGACCTGTAAATGTATCACACTACCTGCATAACTCTGGACTTGAGAGTTAAGCCTAAATCACACAAACACACATCAGTCTCCCTGATTGTGTGCGCGTACACACCCAACCGCCCACCCATCTCTTACAGTAGACAAATGCATATGTGAATGGCGGGTGTTTTAAATGAAAACGGTGGACCACCCAGGACTTCCAGTATCGCCCCGCCGACCTCCGAGGCTGACGGATGGAGGCTATTCACATCAAGCCTTTAATACCTTCAGATCCCCCTCCACACCACTGCACTCAATAGTCAATACAAGCCTTGCACAATCCCCTAAGACAAATGGGTAGACTTCAAACACATACATACACAACCTCAGAAAGACAGAGTGGGAGGGCGCCTGAGAGAGAGGAGAAAGACGGTCGGTGGGTTTTACCAGTGAGAGACAGAGAGACCTAACTTCAGCTCTCTCACTCTCCCTCTCTCGCCTCAACCTCCCTCCCCCCCTCTCCCTTTTCAAAACAAATGCACAATCCTCGTCTAGAGAGAAATACTCAGCGTTAGGGCGATGGCTCCATTTACTCCTGTGGGGGTTCATTTGGGTCCTTTCAGGCCCTGTGTGTGTATGCATCCATGTATGTCTATGTGTGTGTATGTAGGAGGGGGTGCAGGGAATGAAAGGCGTGGGGCGCTGTCAAATAGCCCCCCGCTCTTAATGGCCCAGCTGCATCATTACCTAGCACACACACTGGGCCCAAATAGACTGAGGGAGTAGTAGGAGGAGGAGGATAGACAAGTCTATCAAACTAAGCATGAAGAGAGGCGGGTGGGGGCTCATCATTACCTAGTATACACTATGGAGTTGAAGAAACTGAAAGAAAAAGCAGGGGGTAGGGAGGGGTCAGACAGGCAGCTAAATTCAGTACAAAAGCATGTTAGTGAACTACACACTCACGATGACACGCACACACAAACTCAGGGCCTCCGGGGAAGTTTTACAGCGGCTCCTTGTCTTCAACAATGATGTAAGGTCCCTGTTGCTGTCAGGTGTGTGTGTGTGTGTGTGTGTGTGTGTGTGTGTGTGTGTGTGTGTGTGTGTGTGTGTGTGTGTGTGTGTGTGTGTGTGGGCAAAGCACTAGGTGAATGACTACACATCTTCCTAGCAGGAGTGCAGGACAATGTGCGGGGTAGCGCCATCAGGCCTGCATAGTGACACATGGAACATCTATTTTGAAAGAGTAGCTGGGATACAGGAAAAAAGGCCTTTTTCCCCATTCTTTCTTCTTCCTGTCATCATCGCCTACAAGAGCTGCGTCTCCCTATACTTGACACTGATTGGTTTGCAGTCGGTCATGCACCTCACGTTGGCAGGTTAGCCTTTTATTGCGGTTTGACTAATTGGAGAAAAATGAATGAATAGATTAATTTCATTGCCACTTTATATACAGGTTGTGTTCAGCTTGTGCAGCTTCTTTGTTTTCAGGTGGCACTGCTCTTCTGTCTTCTCACATCCTCACACTCATCGTCGGACAAAATGCCGGGAATTTGCTAGTGTTGTTTTATTTTTCTTTTGAATTTTAATCGAATTGTTAGACTATATTTTAATTAAAATGTAAGACCTCCTCTTCCCCCACCTTCAAAAGAACGTTGTCACATTAGAAAACTGGAAACTGGGCCACGGTTTGCTTTGATCCCGACTTAGATTGCGTCTGTTAGTAAGACCATTGTTCTACCTGAAACGTCTGAGAAACTGGCCCAAAAAGTGGAACTGGAAGCCCACATTTATGTTCCTTGAGTCTTTGGTGATCACAGACATTTGTTCTGTGTTTGACTATTGACTGTGCAACTAGAGAGAAGGAGAGTAGGAGAAAAAGAATGAAAGTCAGTAGAACCCAGATCAAATACATGTGTGTGAATAAGACGGAGACCGGTGCAGAAGTGAAGCTCTAGGAGCAGACATAGTGAAGGTGGATGAGTTTAAGCCACCCAAAACAACAGACAGTGCATGAGAGAGGTGAAGAAGAGAGTGCCGGCAAGGTGTAGTATGTAGAGACGAGTGTCAGGGGTGAATTATGAAAGAAGGATAGCAGCAAGAGTGAAAGGGAAGGTTTACAATGTGTGAGACCTGATATGATGTGTGGTTTGGAGTGGCGCTGACAAGAAAGCAGGAGGTGGAGATGAAGATGGTAAGATCTGCAGAGGGAGTAACCAGAATGGACACGATTAGAAATGAGTAAATCAGAGGGGTAGCTCAGGTTGACTTGTTTGGAGACAGAGAGACAGGGGTGAGATGGTTTGGACATCGGCAGGGGAGGGATAGTGGACATACTGGACAAAGGATGTTGAAGATGGAGCTGCCAGGAAGGAGAAAAAGAGGAAGACCTCAAAGTTAAGGAAGATATGCATAGAGTTAGTGTGAAGAAGAAGAGAGTTTACACTAATTACATTAGGTCGGGGATCGGGGAACTCCAGGCCTCAAGGGCCGGTGTCCTGCAGTTTTTAGATTTCACCCTGGGTCAACACACCTGGAGAACTTCAAGACATGTTGAAGACGTAATTTCGCCTTTAAATCAGCTGTGTTGGATCAAGGACACATCGAAAACCTGCAGGACATTGGCCCTTGAGGCCTGGGGTTCCCCACCCCTGCTTTAGGTGATCACATCAAGTCCAAGTCTAAAATGTATCATCTGGCCTTTCTCTGTGGAGTTTGCATGTTCTCCCCATGTCTGAGTGTGGGTTTTCTTGGGGTACTCCCACAGTCCAAAGACATTAGTTAGTGGGGTTAGGTTAACTGGTGATTCTAAATTGGCCACATGTGTAAATGTGAGTGCGAACGGCTTTCTGTCTCTCTCTGTTTGCCCTGAGACAGACTGGCGATCTGACCAGGGTGTACACTACTTCTCGCCCTATGGCAGCCAGCGTAGGCTCCAGGATTGCTTTAATGTACAACCACACAAAGAGCTATACATTAAGTAATAACTGATTGCATATCAGTGCTTGGGACATGCTTATTTCCAACTAAAAGAATCCTCGACAGAGTCTGAACAAACATCTCTTCTGAGAGGAGAATGTGTTGGTTCTGTAACAAAGGCTGACAAGTCAATAGAAGCAAAGTATAGTGGAGCACAAGTTATGCTAGATCCATGTACTGCAAATGGGCTGTCAAAAGTGTGCTAGTCTGAAAAGAAGAAGTGATAATGTCAGATGACACACAGGCTGTGGAGCACAGCTAGAACAAACAGGTGTGCCTTGAAATTGTGACTTGCTCCACAAAAATGTAGACAGCAAGCAAAGTATCGTCACTGTGTACATGTTAACATCACAGCACTGCTATGTCTTAGTGAAGCTTCATTGAGCTGCTAGCATGGCTCGAAACTATCTTCTCAGCAGACGAGCTACTGATCATTAAACAAAATAGATCATCCTTGCTTCTGAGTCTCATCTTAAAGCTAATTAATTGATTATCACAGATAAACACTTCTCACTCACTACTTGTCTTTTTGTCTCTCGGTCTAGACTCAACAATTCCTGAGCAATTGTTTCCCATTAGAAGCATTACCTGACATAATAGCCCATCACAGTGAAACATCTCCTCTTTCTTTACAGGGAGTGCAGAATTATTAGGCAAATGAGTATTTTGTCCACATCATCCTCTTCATGCATGTTGTCTTACTCCAAGCTGTATAGGCTCGAAAGCCTACTACCAATTAAGCATATTAGGTGATGTGCATCTCTGTAATGAGAAGGGGTGTGGTCTAATGACATCAACACCCTATATCAGGTGTGCATAATTATTAGGCAACGTCCTTTCCTTTGGCAAAATGGGTCAAAAGAAGGACTTGACAGGCTCAGAAAAGTCAAAAATAGTGAGATATCTTGCAGAGGGATGCAGCAGTCTCAAAATTGCAAAGCTTCTGAAGCGTGATCATCGAACAATCAAGTGTTTCATTCAAAATAGTCAACAGGGTCGCAAGAAGCGTGTGGAAAAACCAAGGCGCAAAATAACTGCCCATGAACTGAGAAAAGTCAAGCGTGCAGCTGCCAAGATGCCACTTGCCACCAGTTTGGCCATATTTCAGAGCTGCAACATCACTGGAGTGCCCAAAAGCACAAGGTGTGCAATACTCAGAGACATGGCCAAGGTAAGAAAGGCTGAAAGACGACCACCACTGAACAAGACACACAAGCTGAAACGTCAAGACTGGGCCAAGAAATATCTCAAGACTGGTTTTTCTAAGGTTTTATGGACTGATGAAATGAGAGTGAGTCTTGATGGGCCAGATGGATGGGCCCGTGGCTGGATTGGTAAAGGGCAGAGAGCTCCAGTCCGACTCAGACGCCAGCAAGGTGGAGGTGGAGTACTGGTTTGGGCTGGTATCATCAAAGATGAGCTTGTGGGGCCTTTTCGGGTTGAGGATGGAGTCAAGCTCAACTCCCAGTCCTACTGCCAGTTTCTGGAAGACACCTTCTTCAAGCAGTGGTACAGGAAGAAGTCTGCATCCTACAAGAAAAACATGATTTTCATGCAGGACAATGCTCCATCACACGCGTCCAAGTACTCCACAGCGTGGCTGGCAAGAAAGGGTATAAAAGAAGAAAAACTAATGACATGGCCACCTTGTTCACCTGATCTGAACCCCATTGAGAACCTGTGGTCCATCATCAAATGTGAGATTTACAAGGAGGGAAAACAGTACACCTCTCTGAACAGTGTCTGGGAGGCTGTGGCTGCTGCTGCACGCAATGTTGATGGTGAACAGATCAAAACACTGACAGAATCCATGGATGGCAGGCTTTTGAGTGTCCTTGCAAAGAAAGGTGGCTATATTGGTCGCTGATTTGTTTTGTTTTTGTTTTTGAATGTCAGAAATGTATATTTGTGAATGTGGAGATGTTATATTGGTTTCACTGGTAAAAATAAATAATTGAAATGGGTATATATTTGTTTTTTGTTAAGTTGCCTAATAATTATGCACAGTAATAGTCACCTGCACACACAGATATCCCCCTAAAATAGCTAAAACTAAAAACAAACTAAAAACTACTTCCAAAAACATTCAGCTTTGATATTAATGAGTTTTTTGGGTTCATTGAGAACATGGTTGTTGTTCAATAATAAAATTATTCCTCAAAAATACAACTTGCCTAATAATTCTGCACTCCCTGTATGTTCTGTGCAACTATTACAGCTGTCAATAAAATACAATATTATTATTATCTGAAACAAAAATGTCAAAAAAAGAAAAATAAATGAAACAGAAAATATCCATGATTTAAACAATTTTGTTTCAAAATGTTTTTATGATAAATAATGTGCATCTTAATTCAAATCTGTGTAAATCTATCTGCAAATAAAAAACTCTAATTCAATCACCTTTCAACTCATTCGATTCAAAACTTTCCCATTTCTTAAGCTCCATTAATAATCCTCACTAATTCTCAATAAGTTAAATCAACCTTAACACACATTTAATTAAAAATCACATTATCTGTTAAAAGTAGCTGCTTTGCTGCTTCTCATCATATCACACCATCTCCTAAATGAAAGTGGTAGTGAGACAGTTTTCATAATTACAGTTTCCAGGGTCAAGAATAACCTTTGAACCCAAGCTCATAGGCTAACAAATATGAATTTTATTATAAGTGAACAGATAATGTGGAACATCTATATTTCACAATTTAATCCTGATTAAATAGCCGACAGCACCAGAATGGCTACTAAATTGATTCTCAGACAGTCGTCTCAGCTCTTTTTAGCACTTTCTTCGGAGCCCATCTACCCAGGATAAAAGGGGCAGAAACAGGGATACCACAATCAGGTTGTTCTTTACATCACAGCTTGCTGATGTACCGTCCACTACAGCTTAAAGAAAGGGGAAAACTCTACAGTTTATAGAATATTACTGCTTCAAAAGAAATGTAAGGGAAACAACAGTTTAAGAAACTTAAGAAAGAAAAAAAGTTAAATCTGTCAACAGAGAGCAGAGCTGGGCCCAAATTATTATATTTCCCATTCTAAAATGTAACCAGATGATGAATATTCATTAAACATGTAAATGACACTGCCACCTACTTTTAATTCACTCACAATAATTTGACAACATTAAACAAATGTGCCTATTGCTCTTTACAGCTATAAAGCTAATAAGCTCAGATGTAACATTTATGAGCAGTTTTCAAAATTTCAAAAAGCGAGCCATCTACCAACTGGAACGTCAGTGATTCGCTTCCCCGCTCCTCCAGTCTGCAGGTCGAAGCATCGTTGGGTAAGATACTAAACCCTGAATGTGAGTACAGTGGGGCAAAAAAGTATTTAGTCAGCCACCGATTGTGCAAGTTCCCCCACCTAAAATGATGACAGAGGTCAGTAATTTGCACCAGAGGTACACTTCAACTGTGAGAGACAGAATGTGAAAAAAAAAATCCATGAATCCACATGGTAGGATTTGTAAAGAATTTATTCGTAAATCAGGGTGGAAAATAAGTATTTGGTCAATAACAAAAATACAACTCAATACTTTGTAACATAACCTTTGTTGGCAATAACAGAGGTCAAACGTTTACTATAGGTCTTTACCAGGTTTGCACACACAGTAGCTGGTATTTTGGCCCTTTCCTCCATGCAGATCTTCTCGAGAGCAGTGATGTTTTGGGGCTGTCGCCGAGCAACATGGACTTTCAACTCCCGCCACAGATTTTCTATGGGGTTGAGGTCTGGAGACTGGCTAGGCCACTCCAGGACTTTCAAATGCTTCTTACGGAGCCACTCCTTTGTTGCCCGGGCGGTGTGTTTTGGATCATTGTCATGTTGGAAGACCCAGCCTCGTTTCATCTTCAAAGTTCTCACTGATGGAAGGAGGTTTTGGCCCAAAATCTCACGATACATGGCCCCATTCATTCTGTCCTTAACACGGATCAGTCGTCCTGTCCCCTTGGCAGAAAAACAGCCCCATAGCATGATGTTTCCACCCCCATGCTTCACAGTAGGTATGGTGTTCTTGGGATGCAACTCAGTATTCTTCTTCCTCCAAACACAACGAGTTGAGTTTATACCAAAAAGTTCTACTTTGGTTTCATCTGACCACATGACATTCTCCCAATCCTCTGCTGTATCATCCATGTGCTCTCTGGCAAACTTCAGACGGGCCTGGACATGCACTGGCTTCAGCAGCGGAACACGTCTGGCACTGCGGGATTTGATTCCCTGCCGTTGTAGTGTGTTACTGATGGTGACCTTTGTTACTTTGGTCCCAGCTCTCTGCAGGTCATTCACCAGGTCCCCCCGTGTGGTTCTGGGATCTTTGCTCACCGTTCTCATGATCATTTTGACCCCACGGGATGAGATCTTGCGTGGAGCCCCAGATCGAGGGAGATTATCAGTGGTCTTGTATGTCTTCCATTTTCTGATGATTGCTCCCACAGTTGATTTTTTCACACCAAGCTGCTTGCCTATTGTAGATTCACTCTTCCCAGTCTGGTGCAGGTCTACAATACTTTTCCTGGTGTCCTTCGAAAGCTCTTTGGTCTTGGCCATGGCGGAGTTTGGAGTCTGACTGTTTGAGGCTGTGGACAGGTGTCTTTTATACAGATGGTGAGTTCAAACAGGTGCCATTCATACAGGTAACGAGTGGGGGACAGAAAAGCGTCTTACAGAAGACGTTACAGGTCTGTGAGAGCCAGAGATTTTCCATGTTTGAGGTGACCAAATACTTATTTTCCACCCTGATTTACGAATAAATTCTTTACAAATCCTACCATGTGAATTCATGGATTTTTTTTTTCACATTCTGTCTCTCACAGTTGAAGTGTATCTCTGGTGCAAATTACTGACCTCTGTCATCATTTTAAGTGGGGAACTTGCACAATCGGTGGCTGACTAAATACTTTTTTGCCCCACTGTATGTGTGCAAATGTTAAACAAGGTGCTTAGGCACAGAAAAAGCGCTTGTATGAATGTGTGTGTGACTGCAGTAAAAAGTGCTTTGAGGGTAGTTCAGTGCAGTTAGAGGGACTATCAAAGGTGAAGCCTAGCAGATACCTACAAGCTATAACTTCCTGTTTTAGCACACACTATCAATCAAAGAAGCCACCCCATACCCCTATAGACATTATGAAAGGGAGAACTTTTTTCTAACCATCCTGTGAACATGCTTTTGGAAGACTTTTGGTTTTGGCATTTTTTGCCTTTCCTGGTTAGTGAAATTGTGACAAGGAAATTGGACAGAGAGAGGGGGAAGATTTGCAGGAAAGGCCTTGGGTGGACTTGATCCTGGACCTCTGCTCTCAGGTCTGCTCAGCCACTGAGCATTCAAAAGCACCCAAACATGCTTTTTAATGTTATAAACCTGAATATGTTAACATTCCAGTCTATGAGGACTGACTCGCTTTTGGAGTGAGCCTCATGTGGCCATTAGAGGAACTGCAATTGTTTTGGCACTTTGATGGTGGCTTCATTTTTCTCAGACCTGGAGGTTGCCTCTTAATGTAAAACACTGCTGCAGATAGTAAACAGACTTCCTGGGCAGTCTGTATTTTCTGTACAAAATCCAAAACATAGTCAAAATGCAAAACAGAACTCTGCTCAGGAACATGTGGTTTGGCTTGCTTCCTTCCTGATATATTGCTTGTCAGACTTAAATGTTTTCAGATCATCAAACAAATGTAAATATTAGACAAATATAATAAGGTGTTTATTATTAAGGGAGGAAAATTCCCCCCAAATAATTGCTTTCTAAACCGAATAACTGGTTGGGCCACCCGTAGCAGCAACAACTGCAATCAAAAGTGTTTCTGGTAACTGGCGGTGAGTTTTTTAAAAGGCTGTGGAGGAATTCTGGCCCACTCATCTTTCCAGAATTGTTGTAATTCAACCACAATGGAGGGTTTTGGAGCATGAACCACCTTTTTAAGGTCATGCCACAGCATCTCAATTGGATTAATGTCAGGACTTTGACCAGGCCACTCCAAAGTCTTCATTTTGTTTTTCTTAAGCCATTCAGAGGTGGACTTGATTGTGTGTTTTGGATCATTGTCCAGGCTGCAGAACCCAAGTGGCCGATGGCCGGACATTCTCCTTCAGGATGTTTTGGTAGATGGCAGAATTCATGTTTCCATTTAGCACAGCAAGTCTACCACATCCTGAAGCAGCAAAAAAGTCCCACATCATCACACTACCACCACCCTGTTTTACTGTTGGTATGATGCTCCTTTTCTGAAATGCTGTGTTAGTTTTGCACCAGATGTAATGGGACACACACCTTCCAAAAAATTAAACTTTTGTCTCATCAGAGTATTTTCCCAAAAGCCTTGGGGATCATCAACATGACCTCTTGGATGAGTCGTTGCTGTGCTCTTGGGGTAATTTTGGTTGACCAGCCACTTATGTTAAGGTTCACCACTAGTCGATGTTTTCGCCATTTGTGGATAACAGTGTGGAGACTGTGGAATCCCACAGCTTTAGAAATGGCTTCATAACCTTTTCCAGACTGAGAGATCTCAATTACTTGTGTTCTCATTTGTTCCTGAATTTCCTTGGATCGGAGGAAGGACCTTTTGATCTACTTCACTTTGTCAGGCAGGTCGTATTTAAGTAATTTCTTGATTGAGAACAGGTGTGGCAGTAATCAGGGCACCACCGTTAATTATAAATGGGGGGGGCAATCCCTTTTTCACACATGGCCATGTAGGTTTGGATTTTTTCCCCTCTTAATAATAAACACCTTCATTTAAAAACTGCATTTTGTGTTTAATTTTGTCATCTTTCTCTAATATTTGAATTTGTGTGATCTGAAACATTTTAGTGTGACAAACGTACAAAAATCAGGAAGGAGGCAAACACACCACCACTTTTTCACCCCACTGTAGGTTAAACCAATAAGAGCGTTGACAATGCTTTTTTGAGGTTATTATGATGAAAGTGCATAAACACGAAATACTATGATAGTGTTGAACTTGGCAGCAGCGCCGGAGCAGAAATTAAAAATACCTCATTGTGCGGTGAATGGAATGTTCTGACTAATAAGACAGTGGCTCGTTCATCACCTCTTCTCTGGCGGGACTGTCAATAGCGCCTGACACCTACGAGCTCCGCCGCACTCCCGCTCTGCGTCCTATTTTAAACACGCGGCACTTCCAAGAATCCCCACTCCTCTCTCCATTTCCATCACGCTTTCTCTCACTCTGTTTCCATCATCTCCATCCATCCATCTCTTGTCGAAACCTCTCAGCGGGGCTTGAAGCTGTTGTGTGCGAGGCATACTTGGGCTGTGGCGTCAGTTTGGAAATGAGGCTCGTTTGCATTTAAACACTCTGCTCTCTGGGCACTTGGTAAACTTGATGAGAGGAGGATGAGGGGAGTGGAGAGAAGGAGGAGGGGGAGAACAAGGGGAAGTAAAGAGAGAGAGAGAGGGAAGGGGAGAGCAAAGGGAGTAATTGCAACACTGAGAGAGGAGTTGAAGAGAGAGAGAGAGACGGGAGTGAAGGAGGGAGTGTGTGGAGAACAGTGGCTAATATAAATTCATTATGTAAATCCGCAGCTCAAACAAATTGACAGGCGGGTATTACACCCGAGAGGAGCTGAATCAAGAGCATGAAAGCATTAGCTCCACTCACCCTTGACCTCCAACCTCGACCTGTTCACCGGAGTGTGCCTGTTATGCATACTAACGACTCAGGAGGGGCCGGGCCGAACAGAAACATTGCAACACGTTTGGGTTTCTTACAGTGGTAGCTGGAGACAAAACCTCCATCCTACATCTGCGCTGGAATGTAAACTATGCCAAAAGGAAAACACCGGAGAAGAGTGTTTTCTCATTGAAGCAGACCCACATAACAGGTACACAGTGCCGCAGCAGCAGCCATCACTGGAGACTCCTCTTTCTTCCGATATCTGAAAAAGAATATTTGAATTCCCAAACTTGGAAGACAATCTGCACTCTGACAAGCCTGCAGGAGAAAGAGGAGTGAGAAGTTCTGAAAGAGTTTTAAGAGTGCCACGTTCATCTGTCATTTGCACCTCTGGGTAACACTTAGAGCTTCACCTTTTTTTTTCTGTTTAAATCTCAGAACTCTTTATACTTTCGTTAATCGATTAAAGATGTTTTACGACAATCCACAGCTGTAGATAAAAGAAATAAAGGAAGGGGAAGGGCAAGGCTCCAGTGTGGCGGCAGCGGCTGGAGATGTCATCGGATCAAAAAGCAACACTGCGTGAGTCATGGGGATGAAGAAAAACAACATAAAAACAACCCCCTGCCACCACCCGGCACCAATCTCTTGATGATTTCTGGAGTTCGTGACATGAAAAATGACACACGGCTCATTGTTTGCTGGTCATTATTCATATTTGCATTCAAAGCCCTAAAAATGGCATGACATTATGAGGACCGGTGCATTAATAATACATTAATTATGAATTAATGGAAAAAGAAAGAAAGTTAATCTGGTTAGAAAATGAAAAGTTTAGATCTAAGCTCTAAAGAGGATTCCTGCAATTAAAAGATTTAAAACAAAATTAATCAAAAAAGAAAAATGAAGTAGAAAAGGCTAAGATGTCCCTATTTTTTGTCTCTAAAATCCCTATATTCTCTAATATCCACAATGCAGCGTAGCAGCACTGGCTGTCTTTGCCATTTAAACACCCACATCATTTGAACTCCATATTCCAAGTTTTTACCACAGTCTGACCCCACTTGATCAGACTTCACAAAGCTCCCTTGAGAGGACAATACACAACTGTTTTCATAAGCTTCCCAGCACTCTCCATGATAAGAAAGTTACCCTTTAATGCAATTTTTTTATTCAGAAAACAACTTAAAACTGATGGAACGGTCTTCAACACCTTCCAACAGCCTCAACAATGAATGACATTCATGCAACATAAGCCTATTTTTTTTCCTTCATTGGCATTTTGGAAATATTTTGAAGTGCACTCAATTTACTCGGCACTCCACCACCCTCCAACACTGACCGGTCTCTCAAAGTAAAATAAATCAAGCACATCTCCTATGTTAAAGCCTCATGAATATCCAAAAAGGACTGAACAATCACTTCAGCCCCCTCTCTGACTCGAAAGGCGGTTCAGCTTTGGAGGTGACCATATGGAAGGAAGGAGTTCGGAGCTGTCGCTGTTAAGTGATGGTGTGGTGAGGGGGCGGCGGCAGCCGAGGTTCTAAGGATCTGCAGCTGCTGTCGTCGCCGCCTGGGCCGGCGGACTTAGAGCCAGGCGCCACTCGTGTCTAACCTGAGTACGGCCGGGGGTAGGAAAAAAAAACATTAAACAAGCTACAAAGACTGCCGCTGGGCTTAGGAAAGGAGGGCGAGAGACAAAGAGAGACAGCAGAAACACAGATGAAAGCAGCAGCTACAGAAAGTAAATGCGAGAAAGATAAAAGAAAGGAAGAGGGAGGTCCTGATGAATGTGTTTATCCAGTGCTTTCCCAAGTGTTTCTCATGTTGTGTCTGCTCTGAGTAAATCCTTGAACCACACAGAAGAGCAGGCCGCTCCACAGAGGGCCCGAGGACAACAAGTGGATGGCTTCGCTAATCTGAATCTTAATGAGCTGGAAATCCCTCCCATCTCTCGTTCTTTCCTCTCTCTGCGTCTCACACGCACATGTCCATTCAATAGATCCCTTTTAGGAACGGCATAGTAAAACTGAAGATGACACATATGGTCCTCCAGCGCATTCGTGCTAATGACATGCAGACCTAATTAATCATCGGTTCATCTGGATGCGATCGCAGCTCTGTGCCTCAGCGGCTGATTGTCTGCCATCATGTGTAATCGCACTTGCAATACAACAGGTGCGTGACTGAATAGGCGGCCTTGGGTGCCGCTGCACGCATCCTGACATTTCACAAAAGTTTCCCCAAAACTGTGGTGTCATATTGATGCAACTACAGGAGGAAACTGCAACAGGAAAACACTTTTTCTCCTCAGTAAATATGTAAGAAAGTAAGCAAATAATGTTCTTTAATGTGCACTGAAATTTCTTACTTCCCAGATATTGTGGGAAGACATTTACTTTGAAAAGACAAGACTGCATTTGTTTTAGCTACTTGCGGTTCAACCTTGTCCTCCACTGCAGCTAGTATATGGTAAATGGCCTGTATTTGTATAGCGCTTTACTAGTCCCTAAGGACTCCAAAGCGCTTTACACATCCAGTCATCCACCCATTCACACACACATTCACACACTGGTGATGGCAAGCTACCAGAGGCGAGGCTGCCGGACACTGGCGCCACCGGGCCCTCTGACCACCACCAGTAGGCAACGGGTGAAGTGTCTTGCCCAAGGACACAACGACCAAGACTGTCCAAGCCGGTGCTCAAACCAGCAACCTTCCGATTACAAGGCGAACTCCCAACTCTTGAGCCACAATCGCCCCGTATACTTCATTGGCTGCAATACAGTATTTATTGATTTCTCATTGTCCTCAATGGCAAATCTTCTCACAGGATTTTTAAAACAATCCTGAAAACACCTCTGTAATACATTAACTCTTTACCCCTTGGAAGCTTACCTACCCTTGAAGCTCTTTTCTGAACTGAGTGCTTTCTGTCATATTTCAGGACTGCTTATGAAACCAAATGACTGGGTGGAAGTTGGTGAGGGTGCTCTCTGCCTTTGCAGCTACCCTCAAAAAACCCCGGAAACTGTTCTGATGGTCATCAAATCACATTTTTATTGATACATACAGAGGTACCTAAACTCATCATTAAAGGATGCAGGAGAGGTAAAAAAAAAAAAAAGACATCTTTATGTGGCTCAAAGAGTCAACATGATCTGCAACACAACATTTGCCAATAAACATAGAACAGAATGTGCCGGCTTGTAAGTACAAAAATATAAAGGGAGGTGGTATGGTTGGTGTGGTAGCAGTTCAAAAAAAATATATAAAAAAATAAAATATTTTATGCATGTAGGTCAAAATCAGGTCAGTCAGCCAATCTTAAACGTGTCACAGAAACATCTCCTGGCAGCACAGCAGGCCCCCCGCTGTTATATACACTAGCAGATGTTATGTTGAGATCTGTGGCGAATTAACAACAATGCATTTGCTACTGAAAGCCATCAGCTGTCAGCTGTCACCACTCTAAAGCTCTAAACACACGTCAGACTGATCAGTAAAGCATTGATCACAGAGAATGACAAACGTTTGCTGTCTTCATTAGTAACGCATGTGAGATGTTTCAGTGCAAAACCATCCGCTGCCTCGGGGATCCTGCAACACAATCAAAGGAACGCCGGTCACTGAGAGGGGGCGCTCCTATGGAGCCTTGAGAGTGGACCGCTCGCTCACACCGCATAATGAAAAGAATTCCAAAACGGACTGCAGGGCCTAGTGACATACCCTCCGTGTGAGCTGATAACATCACATGATTAATATTATATTTAGCTACTTCTGATCTGAAGGAAAAATAACAGATTGCATTTGAAGCCTTTTTGCTAATTAGATTACATTTATTTCACAAATGCTTTGACCAGCAATGGATATCCTTAAAATAGTACTTCTCTTAGTGGTATCCGTCTGGTATTTTAACCCTAATTTTGTCTGTATTTAAAAAAAACAAACAGGAAATTCAAATTCAAAACACAACTCACACTTGCTTTACTTTCTTCATATAAATTAAGATTAAAAATCAGCACTAGCAAATGGTAACACTATAACACTATTCCGAATAAAGGTTTTTTGGTTGCTGTTGCCACAGACAGTGCAAAAGATGGGGCTTGTGCTAAGGTTGGCAGCTACCTGTCTGTGATTTATTCTTGTATTTTATGCATTTTCTGGTATAATATCAGCCCAAGCAACTCACTTCTGCTGTGTATACATCTAAGGGTCTACGGAACACCTTTTCAATGATTGCAACAGTTATAAGAAAACTTTTCCGCCACCATTTGTGTGCTTCACTTCCTCACCTGAATATTTTTTAGTAGTCACGGAACGTACCTGAGGAAATCCTAAAAAGAAATCAAGGAAAAGCGTCTGGCATCCAGGTACAGATTAGACGAGCCTCCAGGTTGGAAATCCACCGATTGGACGGGAGGCTTCACCGTTTTGACTGCCGGTTACTCTCCAGGTTGTGGTTGGAAATACACCCTCACAGCCACTGTAGCCTTGGTTCTTCTCGTGTAATCCTCTGGATTCTGTCGATTGCAGCCTTACCACTATGGCCCTGGGTCTTGCATTGCCAAACCAGTGGTTGGTCACGCGGCACAGTTGGAAATCTCGTGAACGGACAAGGTCTGCTGTCAGTCCCACTGTGGCCACCTGATGCGAAACCTACACTGTCGGATTGCTCTTCTGAACATTCACTCCATCACCAACCAGTCTTTGTTCCTTAGCTGAGTTAGTTAGTTACTTAGTTGAGCTTTTCACAGGAAAAAACAGATTTTTTTTTGTTTCTCAAGGAAACATGGCAGAGGGTTGGCGAGTTTATTCACCTACATAACTGTGCTCTGCTAGCTGCTCCTATCCGACTTTTTATCTTATATTATTAAGTTGGAGAAAGTTCTAATTCTTGGGGATTTTAACATTCATATTGATGATTTCTGATCAAACATAGCAGCTGAACTCTTATCTATATCTGATTATTTTAACTTTGTTCAAAAGTACATGTTTTTGGACCAACTCATCTGAAAAACCATACTGTCATGGTCCTGCGACCATGACTCAGTGACTTTATGTTTATGTTCTTTATTGTTATTACTTTCATTATTATTCATGGCTGTTTTGGGATGGTTTGTGTTTGGGATTTTAGACACTGGGTTCTGGGTTTGTGCTCCCTCTGTTGGTCCCTGGTGTTAGTGTTCCCCTGTCTCGTCAGGTTAATCAGGTCCAGCTGTTTCCCCCACCTGTGTGTGATTTCCCAGTGTCTCTTTGTGTATTTATAGTGTGTGATTTCCTCTGCTCCTCGTCGCGTCGTCTGTGTTCATACCTGGTGTAATCCCCTGCGTGCTCTCCCTGCTGTTCTCCCTTCATGCTCAGGTTTGCTATTTCTTTGTGTAGTTTCTCCCAGTTAGTTCATCCTTAGTTCTGTTTTACCATCCCCACTTTATATTGGATATTATCAATAAATCACCCTCACACCTGAATAAGTGCTGCGTTTTGAGTCCTCCTTCCGCTCTCCACACGGCCGCTGCCCCGGACCGTGACACATACCTTGTTTTTCTGTGGCCATCAACATTATCGAGCATCACACGAGAGGAACCAAGGTTGTGGAGGATGTGCATTTGAGTGACCATAAGTGTGTCTTTTCTGACCTCAACTTTAGCTCTAATCAAACAATCCTGAAATCAAAAACTCATCGATGCATAATAACTGAGACTACTGCTGAAAGGTCCGCTGTCATGTTTGACATTTCTCTGCGTTCTAATAGAAGTCATGTAAACACTCTTGTCCAGTGCTGTAACAGAGAATGCTTATCCATTTTGGATCAAGTGGCACCTATCAAGTTCTATCACACAGAAGGTATGAGTCTACTTTAAACTTAAGGAGAATGTGTTGCAAAGCTGAAGGACTATGGAAGAAAACTTGAAGCACCCAGGCTCTAACTTCAAGATCTAATGCTCTACCTAAATGAACCAGTAAAAATACCAGATCAGAATATTTTTCTAGATTCATATCAAAGAATATCAACATATCAAGAGAAATCCCAAGGTCTTTTTTGACAAAATCAGTGCTGGTAACCACCAGTTGTCTCTAGCTACAGTACCTATAAATGTGCACTCCAAAGGGCTTTTTGTCAATAAGATTAGAGAAATCAATGTCAAAAACTCCCCAAAGCTAGCTTATTCTGCTAATGAGGCATCTAATTCTTACTCCTGGTCTACCTTTACACCTGTGAAATTTGATGATATGGTGGCCCTGGCAAATAACATAAAATGAAGCCGTCTTCATGCCCACCAAGGTTTTTATCAAAGTCTTTGACTGTCGCCCCATAGGTTGTAAACCTTTTAATGTTTTTCTTCAGACTGGGATGTTCCCCAGCTTTTTTAAACAAGCCACTGTGGAACCAAAGCTCAAAACACCCCAACTTGGACCTGACATTATATCAAAATTATAGAGCAATTTCCAAACACCCTTTTATGTCAAGATGTACACTCAACAAAAATATAAACGCAACACCTTTGTTACTGCTCCCATTCCCCATGGGATGGACGTAGAGACCTAAAATTCATTCCAGATACACAATATAACCATCCATCCCAAACAGTGGTCACAAATCAGTCCAAATGTGTGGTAGTGGGCACATCTGCTATATTGAGATAATCCATCCCACCTCACAGGTGTGCCACATCAGGATGCTGATCTGACATCATGAGTAGTGCACAGGTGTACCTCAGACTGCCCACAACAAAAGGCCACCCTGGAAGGTGCAGTTTTGTCTCACAGCAAAATGCCACAGATGCCACAAGCAATGAGGGAGCGTGCAATTGGCATGCTGACAGCAGGAATGTCAACCAGATCTGTCGCCCGTGCATTGAATGTTCATTTCTCAACCATAAGCCGTCTCCACAGGCGTTTCAGAGAATATGGCAGCACATCCAACCGGCCTCACAACCGCAGACCTCGTGTAACCACACCAGCCCAGGACCTCCACATCCAGCAGGTTCACCTCCAAGATCGTCTGAGACCAGCCACCCAGACAGCTGCTGGAACAATTGGTTTGCACAACCAAACAATTTCTGCACAAACTGTCAGAAACCGTCTCAGGGATGCTCAACTGCATGCCCGTCGTCCTCATCGGGGTCTTGACCTGACTCCAGCTCGTCGCCGTAACAGACTTGTGTGGGCAAATGCTCACATTCGATGGCGTCTGGCACGTTGGAGAGGTGTGCGCTTCACGGATGAATCATGGTTCACATTGTTCAGGGCAGATGGCAGCTGAGAATGTCCCAGTTCTTGCATGGCCAGCATACTCACCGGACATGTCACCCATTGAGCATGTTCGGAATGTGCTTGTATACGACACCGTGTACCAGTTCCCACGAATATCCAACAACCTCGCACAGCCATTGAAGTGAAGTGGACCAACATTCCACAGGCCACAATTGACAATCTGATAGACTCCATGCGACGATGTGCATGAGGCAAATGGTGGTCACACCAGATACTGACGGGTTCTGGGTCCCCAGACCCCCAATAGCGCAAAAAACTGCACATTCCAGGGTGGCCTTTTGTTGTGGGCAGTCTGAGGTACACCTGTGCACTACTCATGATGTCAGATCAGCATCCTGATGTGGCACACCTGTGAGGTGGGATGGATTATCTCAATATAGCAGATGTGCCCACTACCACACATTTGGACTGATTTGTGACCACTGTTTGGGAGGGATGGTTATATTGTGTATCTGGAATGAATTTTAGGTCTCTACGTCCATCCCATGGGGAATGGGAGCAGTAACAAAGGTGTTGCGTTTATATTTTTGTTGAGTGTAAGTGAGCAGGCAGTTGCTGCCCACCTTACCGCCTGCTTGGAAAAACACAACAACTTTGACTGTTTCCAATCTGGTTTTTGCAAAATGCATTCCACTGAAACACTTGAGAATACACAGTCTTGGTCTTAAAATACCTCTCCTTAGCTTTTGACACAGTTAATCATACTACAATGTTAAACAGGCTGAGGGATCTTGCTGGGATGTGCGGTTTTAGTGTGTCCTTAAACCAGATTATGTCTGAATCTGCAGAGCAACTATGTGGAGTCCCTCAAGGCTCCATGTTGGGATTTATTTTGTTTTTAATAAATATTCCTTCTTTAGGCCACATAATACAGCAGTTTAGTGATGTGTTTTATCATCTTTTTGCCAACGATATTCAGCTACACTGCTCTTTTAAGCTTGGTTTAAAAAGAGTTTGCTGAACAAACATTAACCAATGGTTGAATAACAACTACCTACAATTAAACCCAGATAAAACTGAAACTTTGATTATTGCACTGGACAGTGCAGTGTCCCACATTAAACAGCAACTGAGTGATCTGGATCTCTCGCAGAAGCGTAGCATCAGAAATTTAGGTGTTATTTTTGACGACGCTTTTTCCCTGCAGCATAACTTGCCAAGCTACAAATAAACTTTTACTTACTCACTTAGGGTGGATGGATCCGCATGTTTTCGATTTTGCCCTTCCAGACACAACCCTCCCATTTGTCCATGCTTGGGACTGACACTAAGGCTTGTGACCCATGCGTCTTTAACTGTCCATTATTGCACTGTTTTGTATTGACTGTGTGTTCTTAATTCATACTGAATTACTGTCCTATATATAACTCTGGTCTAACGCAGTGCCAGTAGAAGCAATACAAAACAAGTCATCCCTGTAGAACGGAGACACTGGAGACAGGTTAAGACCACTTATATAGCAATCTGAATTTAGACTCAAACACATACACACACACACACGTTTCTGAGGTATGTCTGTGGTCTGGAGGTCACCACAGCAATGATCAGCTCACAAACCATCCCTCCACAATCAATGCTTTAAACCCAACGGCCCCATTCAATTAGCGGCATCCCGCAGCTACATTCACTTGCTGCCTAATTGACCTCTGAGTCGCAGTGGAGAGCAAGTCCTGGCATTGAAAACAGCTGCACAGCGAGAGACTCTGCCAATGTTGACACAATAATTACACAGCAAGTCACCTAACATGGGCTTTAGGGTCAAAAGTGGGTAAAAAGGAACATGCGATTGCAAACGAAGGAAGCAGAGGGGATGGGGTAATAAGGAATAGGATAGCAGGGAGGGAGAAGATAGACATGAGATTAGGCTAAGTGATGAAAAGCAGGGAGGAAATAGACGCAGAGACCATTGGAGAGCCTCGGGTGAGAAAAAAAAAGAAGCAAAGAAGACGGATGAAAAATGCTTTAGAGATGCTTGTAAGAGCAGGCTGGGCGGTAGAAGAAATCAAGATAATACGCGTCTAGGATCACCAACACTGGGATGGGAATGGCCACTGGGACAGATCTAATAATGGGGTTTGCTAAACACTTTCAGCTTCAGTCACAGAGAATATGGCCTAAACCACTCAAGGCTTAAAACATCAAATTAACATGGACGTCTGGACATGTCATCTGTATAAAGGATGATATCATTCCTGCTATTGAAAAACATAAAACTAGCTAATCTTATCAGGTAGCCATATCACAAAGCTACACATTAAAAAGCCCTGAAGAGAAACTCCAGCAGTGATGAGGATTTTGAATAGTTCAGATTTGGTGAAATTGCTCCACACTAATCTGAGTGTCACGTTTTAATTTGTAAAAATAGTTACTGGATGACAATGGACAAGAGTTACCACCACCTTAGACGAGACCAACCCTGCCTTATTGATTTTAGGGGGGGTGGGGGGGAGAAGCTATAATCTTTTATTTTGTTGCTAACTTCTGCTTATTGGGAAAAAACGGGAAAAACCCAACCCCCAAATGTTAATATTTAAAAATATAACTGATCAAGTAAAATCTCTCTGGTATACATCGCATTTTTTACAGTTTCACTGCCACTTGTTCAGTTGCTTGATTGTCTTGTTTGTTGTCTTCCATGTAACTGGAAACCATGACAACCAGGTAGTGATAAAAGCAATCACTAGAAGGTAGAAGGCAACACTGTATATCACTTTGCAACCAATTCCGCACTAGCAACCAGCAGCATCCGCTGGCAACCATTCACGGAATAGACACTTTTGCTTAGCAACTGGTGGTTACCAGAGAGGTCACTGACTGGTCTTTCGGCCTAGTGTGAATGGGGCTCTGGCAATCAATTTCATAGAGAACCCAAGCAACCACTCGCAACCAGTCATGGAATACACATTTTCCTGTAGAGACATAGTTGCCAGTTGGTTGCCGACAGGTCTGTATACCACTGTGACTGGTGCCTAACCTTGATTTGATCTAAATGGTACAGAAACAAAGTCTTGGCACCTACTGTGTGTGCCCAGACAACACAGCTCAGCTGTTCTGTCTCTGCTTCACAATTAGCGTTATAGTTATATTTATAGCCCGCGATAACTGGCAAACAAACAAACAAACTGACTGACTGGTGAACATGTGGGTTCTGTTAGCAGCTACAGCAGATGTTTCCATCAGTAGTTAATGGAAAGAAAAACACAACTAAACTGGATAATTATGTTTACTGTGAATTTAGTAATGCGAAAGTTAACTGAAATCTTTGTAGCTTTGAAGTAGTAGTTATGATAGTAATAACAAAACTGTTTCATGTAGTGGTTTTAGGTGTTAGAAAACTAAATATGAAAGACAGCCTACTGGAGCATTGCAGTTTCACAATGTATAATGTAATGTAAATGTCAGACATTTGCAGTATGGAAAAAATTTCAACATTAGCAATGAGTGGCCACCAAATCCTTAGCCACGGTTCATTCCTCACCAAGCGGTATCCTGAGTAAATCTCTAATGAAAAAAGAGAACGGTAAACTGCTTTGAGCGAGCATGTGTTCTGAAGATCATGTTTTCCTTTATCACAAAGACAATCGTTCCTGTTACCGCTGAAGTTGAAGCGCTTTTCAATCTTTCTAAAAAAATGGACATAAAAATACAAGCCAGACAACATCAAACACCTTCCCACGCTTACTGCATAAATAAGTAAGTGTTAATAGACTGGATTCACACACAGATGAAAAAAAATCCTAACAGAGTCTCAAATAAAGTGAATAAGAAAGCATATACGGCCCACTATAAGCTTAAGCACTTACCTTTAGCACAGCAGTGACCTTCATTTTTTTATTGAGACTCCTTCTCAGAAATGGTGTATCACAAAAAAAAAAAAAAAGCATCAGAAAAAAAAGGTATTGAAGCTATCAGTGGTGGACAACAGCACTGTGTAAGGCACTCAGACTGTCTGGGATGGAGGAGTAGTCAATAATGAGCCTCCTCAGTTATGATTCTCGACAAACGGAATCAATCAGCCAGCCTGAAGGCTTGCTAGATGCTATTGAAGTGCCGTTCACACTGGAATGGGATCAATGGCTAAGCTAGAGTTGACCATCGATCTGAACCATCATCTGGTCTCCTTCCCTGTCCCCTCCTCATACTTCAGCAGGGCCTAACAAGGTGAGAAAGCCAAGACAAGCCTGGCTGAAGTGAAACGGCAGCAAGCAACGCTCACCCAGTCTTAAAAACACACAAGCTCTCTTAAGGTTCCTCATGGGCTAAATGGTGCTTTACACAGCCATTACTTTTCAAAGGTCACTTGGGCCTCCACAAGGATTTTTCCTGCTATTTAGAGTAATAATGCTACTTTAATAGTGTACGTGCTACTACTCTGGCACTCTAACACCAAGCGGACATAATCTGCATCTGCATCAAATGTAGTTCACTGGACACAAAGAACCTGCGTGTGCCTTCCTCATATTTTTATCCTATTTGCTATAAGCTTTTTTAAGCCTGACATGTTGCACTGTCCTTTTTAGGAGTGGTTTTATAATAAAATAGGGAGTGCCTACTGCTTATCACAATATGAACAACTCCTAATAATGTCCTGAAATTACTGGAGGAGTACTTTGCAGATTTACAGAAAATGTTCTTACGATGTGCTCAGAGCTGCAGGGAAATCCTCATTGGAATGCTGCAAAATTTCTGTGTACTACAGCTTCTTGGCTCCGCCCACAGCAAAATCAATCATCTGTCAATATCCACATGGGTCCCCAAGAGCATTTCCAGACTGCATATGACTAATAACTATAGATAACTAAGATGATGACACATGCATAAACATATCTATCAATGCAAATATATTAACAAAAGCACCCACTTAGGAATACATCCTGGCTCTGTGGTAACAAAAAAAAAAAAGCTGTGAATGCAGGTGCATTTGAGTGTGTTCATACTGGCTGTAAGGTGCTTCTTAGATATTTACATTTTACAGATGCCTGCAGGTTACATGAACAGCAGTCTTACATAAAATATTCCCACATTTCGTGCCTGGATTGATGTTGGAGTGCTGTCAGAGTATTCCACAATCTCCATCAATGCTCACGTAGTCTGAGACAGATGACTGACATGATGTGCATACACATCAGGCACCTCGGTTTTTGCCTTTAATCTTCCAGTAATTCATATTTCTAATGCACTTGGAAGTTACATTATAACAAAATCCTACGGTTATCATGTTAACAAGAATCCTATATGCATATATGAGGTGTGATTAAACATTTCTGATAGTGGAGCAGTAGAAATCTAAAGCCATGCCTGATTTAAAGTTGGCCCATGATCAAGATTGTTCATTGTAACATTGTTACGTTTCCGTCTACTTGGTCTCTTCCAGGGTGTCAAAAGGGCGTCAAGGTGCCACTAAGTTGGCCACTAAGGTGGACTAAGTTGCAGGAAGCCAAATGTTGTAAGTGGTCCATGTGGTGAGTAAAACCTGTTATTGCGTAGCCAAAATACCTCTTGCATGGACTACAGTCCAGATAGCTTCTCTTTCAAAGGTAGAGTAGAACTCGATATTGTCTCACATTGTAGAATGAAGTTGCGGTACACAACCCAGCGAACAGCAAGAACTAATGACGAGCATGTCTCTCACCTGACGCACTGCATTTGGGCTTAGAAACTGTGGACTGAACTGAAAACTACTCGGTAATGATAATCCTTCACATGCATGAAGCTGATCAATCCAAACAGTGAGAACCGGACCTACATTGGCCAAATTTGAATCAGTAATTAGTCTAATGTGAATTTAACTATAATTCAACTATTATAGCTAAGAGGTAAAGAGAGGTAGCAGTATGAAGCAAAGCCTAGACACTAATTCAGGCAGGGAACTCAAGATACAGTGTGTCATACACACCAACATGCCTCACATTCCTCACATCATATACCCTAACACACCCTCCAAATTTAGTTGTGGCGATAAGCTGAATAACTTGCTCTCACTTCCTTTAAACTACTGTTTCAACCCCTCCACCATCCCAGCATACTCTTTAGTCATCACGCTCTAATTTCTGTATGGAACACTATTTTGAGAAGTGAGCTCAGAGCCTAGCAACCCTTACGTATACTCTACTGCTGTAATAATAATAATCATTTCTTACACGAGCTGTCTGACTGTTGCTTTGTTATTTTGTCAGTGTAGTTTGCTCTCTTGTATAACTAGCATAGAGACAGAAGTCTTCAATGACTATGACTTTATTAACACTAGCTAAAACAGGGGTGGGCAATCTCAGTTCATGAGGGCCGGTGTCCCTGCAGGTTTTAGATGTGTCCTCGAACCAACACAGCTGATTTAAATGGCTAAATTAGCTCCTCAACATGTCCTGAAGTTCTCCAGAGGCCTGGTAACAAACTAATCATGTGATTCAGGTGTGTTGACCCAAGGAGAGATCTAAAGCCTGCAGGGACACCGGCCCTTGTGGACTGAGATTGCCCACCCCTGAGCTAACATCAGTCACTATAAGCTACTGGCCACACTGAGCCCGTACCAACAAAATGCCTTAGTATTTTGAACGCACTAAACTGAGCTTTGAGGTCCCTTTGAAAGAATGACATTATTTTTAAAGGCTACACTGTCTCACTTTAAAAGGAACTTTTTTCAATGAAAAAACATTGTAGACGATGCTAACTGTCCTTCTGTTGACTTTACTCCTCTTCACAGTAGCTTTAGCAGCCTGTACAGGAGATGCACGAGCATAATTAAAAACATTATTAACAAATGCATTAAATCTAGGGAAGCAAGCTCTGGGGCATTATAAGACACACTTTAATGAATCAAATTGGCTGCCACAAAAGCACAGGTACTAAGCAAACTTTGGATGCTCTTTAATGCCATTTTTATTAGATCTGATTTAAATGTAAATTACCTATGTCTAACACAACACTTGGTTTCTTGTTTCTCACTGTTGTGCTAAACTGCAGCTGGCAGCAGATGTGAGGAACCTAGAGAGGAGAGGAGAGCAGAGGAGGTGCAGGGAGTGAGATGCAGGCATCAGGCTGCAGTGTGTCTAGACAGTATTCATGATCCATCTGTCTGCCACCGCCACGACAACAGCCAGCGGCTGCAACAAGATGGCAAACTCCATTAACACAGAAACGTTTTCTATGTCCCTCTCCCTTCCTCCTTTCCTCCTCTTAATCCCCCTCTCTTTCCATCCATGGCTGTGTCTCTGTCTGGTCTTCCATCTCACTTCAAGCCCCTCTTTGTCTCTTGTCTCCCCCTGAGACTGCTTGCACTCTTTTTCTTATTTTTTTGTAATCGTCCTATTCCGTTTTTCTCCTTTCTCTCACCTTCTTTTCCCTGCAACCATCTCTCTGCCCTTCTTGTGTCTCTATGGCATCAACAGAAAATGTGCACCAGCTCAGAAAATTACACTCATTGAGCAGCTTTCCCGTAATGCAAGCTGCAGACTCTTACATTAACATCCGCTCTAGATAGCTAAATATTTTAAGCACCCAGCTCAGGAGGATTCTATCCATTGGAAATTATCCCCCCACCCCCACCCATTTAAATCACCCTAAAATTTAAATAAATATAAAAAATGTTCATTTGCTGTGCCTTGTAGAGCTGCAGAAATTTAGATAGACAGCAGCAGAAAAAAAAGTGAGATAGATTCAAAAAACAACAAGGTTGGAGGGGTTGGAGAGGTGAAACACATTTGAGGGAGGAAGGTAGAGGGCGGGGGAGTGAATGAGGGTGGGTGAGATGAGAGAAAGAGATGGAGAGGAAGGTAAGAAACCTGCCAGACGCGCGCGCGCGCGCACACACACACACACACACACACACACACACACACACACACACACACACACACACACACACACACACACACACACACACACACACACTCTCTCTCTCTCTCTCTCTCTCTCTCTCTCACATGGAGCCAAGGATGAAAGTGCTGCTGTAAAAAGTTTTCCCTCTCCTCCTAAAAGTTGTTGAAAGAGAGCGCCGCAGCACATCAAAGTGGCCTGGCAGACAGCCATTGAAGCCCAGTGGTGTCCTTCACCCTCTCTCTCTCTCTCTGTCTGTCTCTCTCTCCCTCTCTCTGCACCTCTCTTTCCATCTCCCCCTCTCAACATCTCTCTCTCTCTCACTCCCCTTCTGTGTTTTCATTGATTGTGACGAGTCAAGGGAACACTCTCATCTTGTTCCCTGGACAGTGGTGCTCAGCAGGAGCTAGAAGCAGGTGGCTGGTGCTGGCGGTAGGGATGAGAGGGTGCGGTATATAGATTTGGTATAATGCCTGTACACTTTGTTCCCTTATACTGATAAGCAAGGATGACGTCACAAAACAATACAACATGCAACTGAAATCAAGTTCTCAAGCAGTGACAGTTACCCTGCCATTAATTTCATGTGCTTTCAGCCCTCAACACAATTTCCAGATGATTAGTTTTGCATTTGAGTAAACTCACGTTTCTCTGAAATTAGACTAAGTATACTAGGAAGCAGGTCTCAGGTCAGTTTGTGTCAGCTTGGGCATTGCACACATAGAGCTCAGGGGTCATTTCGTCATTTGTCACAGAGTCTTAACCCATCTCGGTTTGCTATTGACCGAACACATGCTATTGCACCGGACAGGTAGTTTAGTCCACAGAAGAAACTAATATACCGCTCCAGATAAGTAGCAAAGGAAACATGGGTTTTCAGGTTATACGGCTTCATTAGGATTACACTGAAGTGATGGATCAATGTAAAACAACAACATGCCAAAAGTACTTTGATGAATGATAAAAGTAAGTGTGAAGTTAACTATTGCACCATTTAAAAACTTTGAATGTGAAGTCAGAAGTCAGAAAGTTTGCAACACCCATGAGAAAAGCTCAAAACCCCAAACCCTTGTCCCCGGTGGGGCAAAATCAGAAGTGAGGCAAAGCAGAGAGAGGATGCGTTGGTGTGGTTTGATGGGTTGAGGTAGACAGATAGAGACACAGATGTGTAACAGCATCCTGCAACACTCACAGTTGAAGATGCCCGGCGGAGGGTGTTGGGTGACCACAGGGCAGTTCTCCTCATCGCTGTTGTCCCCACAGTTATTCAGCTGGTTGCAGATCAGCGAGCCCAGACGCAAGCAATTCCCATTGGTGCAGTGGAATTTGCACTCTGTACGGTGAGGGAATAAAAGACATGTTACATTTCTTAGCAAGAATAACAAACATTTAGTTGTCTGAAGCTGTACATTGAAATGAGGCAAAGCCTGATGTTAATACCACATTTTGTTTCCTATCAGAACAAAATGTTCTATTCATTCAAGATCCCAGAGTCATAATCATCTTTTAAAGAATTAGTCTGCTTCTTCTCTGCTCTGGAAAGATCTATAATTAAAAAAAAAAAACATTTAGAAACAATCACAATCAAACCATAGTGGAAAATTAAAATATATATATAAAAATGCCTTTTGGTAAAAATACATGTTACAAAAGAGGGAAAGAGAGAGAAAAACACAAGTTGAAAAAAAAAAAGTCCGCCCACACACATACACCAGTGTCACTGCAGTAGTAGTGCATTCAGGCGAGCTCTAAAATGTGTAAAAGCATTGATAAACCGCACAGACAACAAAATGTTCAAATGCTGGACTGTTATGTGAAATCCTCCCCGTTATCTACGCTTCAGAATGTGCAAGGTCGCGTGGAATGAGGTTTTTTTTTTTACCTGTAAGCTCAAATACAAAGCAGAGTTAATGTGCTGAGTTCACACAGAAACAAGGTCAGACAAAAAAGTGGTCTCCCGTTCAAAACAACAAATAAATAAACAGCTCTTTCAAACGGCCCTTTGATGTGCCGCAGCCCTGAACCGTAATGTGGTCCCGTCACGGCTATTACCAAAATGCTTCTCTCCCTCTAAATATTAATACGCCTGATTAGCGCTATCTGGTTTGAAAAAAACATAAAAACCCTCCAAACTGTAAATGGGAAAGTATATATATATGTGTGTGTGTGTGTGTGTGTGTGTAATCATGTAGAGCTTTAATCGTAACAAATAAGAATAATAACAACAAAGTGTTTGATGCACCACAAAGCAAGGCCATGTTAGTGTGGCTCAGAGTGTTATTTGTGTGTTTTTAGTGAAGCCGATACGTGAGAGCTGCACTCACACCGAGTTCGCCAGAACTTCACCGACTGCAAGAACAGCGAGACATGAATGACAGTGTTGATGTGCACTCGTACAGACTGTGATGGTTTTTCCTGTGACACATTATGATTGATATGTTTTTCGATTATACGTGGAGGAAAAATGCATTTATGCTGAATGGAAACGAGTATTTTAAAAAATCAAGAAAAAAAATATAGTAAAAATTTCCTTAAATTGTCGCTAGTTTTTACTCTAAGGAAGAAAAAACTCTATGCACTCTATGCCAGCACTGTGACAACAGCTCTTAGTGTAGATGCAGTCTTTTCTTTTTAGTTCCTTGCACTATGGGTTATCAACATCTGGTGCGTAGACTACCCACAATCCATCATGACCACCACCTGTAAAAGTGATGCTTTAAATAGAAGATCCCAGTTTTTGGGATGGTAACAAAAAAAGTCATGTGTTACAGATTACTCGTTTCTTCTCCTAAAAGTAATGCAGTTCATTACTTAACACTACTTGTTACATGCAGTTACATGTTAATGTGCTTCAATCCGTAAAATGATCTGAAATAGCTTGTCACATAACTATCAGGCTAACCTCAGGTTACAAATGCCTAACCAACAACAATGAAGAATCCCTATCGTAATGACAACACACACACACACACACACACACACACACACACACACACACACACACACACACACACACACACACACACACACACACACACACAATATTTCTTTTAGTTTTAATGTATGAACACAAAACTGACAACACAACACCTGAAAACTAGCCAAAAGAGACTTGAAATCGCCATAATGAGTCAACCGTAGAAACACAAACAGGTAGAAACAGAGGCTACAAGCTTGACTGCTTATCACTGCTTTTGTTAACTGCTGAAGTTCAGGCTCTGGCAGCTGAACTGGGGTCTGCATACACTCAGCTTTAGCATTACGCTGGGTTCTTGGCTAGCTTTGTGTTAACATGCCATCTGTGCAGATGCTTGCCGACAGCACAAGGTGCACCATCAATATAATACAGTTGTTTCTGTCTTAAACCCAGCTTGCACTTTGCCCTCACACACATGTCCATACTCTCACTCCTCAAACGCTGTAGAATGCTCCACCATTTCCTTCATCCAGGCACACTTACTGAAATCTGGTGTTTGTAACACAAATAACAACATAATTGCAGCTGTTATGTATTAACTTACTTAAGTTACTGCATGACAGAAAAATGTAATGCGGTTAAAGTAATTAATTACTGCGTAACTATTTGTTGAGGAATTTCTGTTTCACATCTTTGAGGTTCAGGCTGGACTCTGAATGTAAGCAGTAGATTTGCACCAGACTACAGACTTGTGATTTTTGTCAGTTTATCACAGTAAATATTTATTTTTATTATCACAAACAGATTGGATGTAATCACCAAATCAACCCCATTCACTCACAAACTGATAGCAGACCAGGGGCAGACTGACTCATCTTATTGCAGATTTATCATTGTTCTGATGCGCCAAAGTCACTTTGAAGAGTGGAATAGGCTACCAAATGTTTGAGGGCCTTGTCCAAGCAACCACTTCAAAAGACTCATCAGTAAGTTGTTATAATTTTGGTCACGCGGGATTCTCTGGGCACTTTTTTCCGTGGTGTGACATATATAACGCCAACAAGGCGGGTCTTCACTATGTTATGAATCATCAATCCACAAAGTTTTACTTACTTACTAATTAGCACCTGTTCTGATCATCAAGAAAGCAAAGTTAGAAAGTAGAAAACCTTTTTGGCTTATGCACTAGGCAAGCAATTCTCTGAGTGCTCTATCCAGTCCTCTTGGTTATGCTGTTATTAGCTGATACAGCCTGGAGCTGCTAGCCTGCAGCAAAGACGAGGGGCTGCAGAGATCACTTTCTCTGTCTCCACACCTCAAGATTTTATTTTCTCTGACCCACCTGTTTTTTATTCAAGTGACATCACATTTATCAGACTTCACACTACAGGCATCAAAGGCTGCATAAAACTTAAATCACATATGCAGTTGTATTCCCCAGTACTGGTAAGCAGACTTTGGTGGTGTAAAATTTGTGGAGCTCGCCTTGTTCTTCAAGACACGACCTCCTTTTGGGAACTGTACCTTATAAAGGAAAGAAGACATTTGTTTCCAGTACAGGTTGGCTGTTTGAAGTCTAATAAATGTCCTTAAGGTATGCTACTGGCAGTGTGAAGTTAAATAAAAGAAACCCCTCTCTACTTGATACTAATAAAACACCAGAATCTCTGTGTCACCGGTCAAGTTACATTGCAAGTGCTAGTAGGCACTAGGCTTCTGACAAATTGGAACAGTTTTTGGATTAAAAAATGTAACATCTCTGAACTACAAAGAGAGATATGCAAAATGCTTCGGGCAATATCTTGTGCTTTTACACATGATATAGAGTTTTTAATTCTTGCATCTTTTCACAAGGTCAACTACAAAAGCAGATTCTTCTTTTTTGTTTTCCCCACAAAAAAACATTAATGATAAAAACAAAACTAAAATTGAATGATGATGACCAATTCACCCCAAAAGGTAAAACCAAGGGCAAAATTTAGTTTCTTTTAAGCGTTTTCAAGAAAAGGTACCACAATAAAACCATAACTACTCAAGTCAATCACTTGCCATGTGGCTAACTATAAAATGAAACTCAAGGATAAGCTCAGCAGGGCACAGCTGATGTCCTTCACAGACTTAATTGTAGATACTGAACAATTAATCACTTTATGGTAGTAAAACTGAAGAGTGCAACGCAAGCCATAAACTCTGAACATTCAAAATAAAAGCTGCACCTTTTGAAATGGGTTCATTTCAGCAGTAATAAAGAAGTTTTACTTTGAAAGGTAACTTTCTCTATTTCTAGTTTGCATCTAGTTACATCAACTTTTTTCAATGGCTAATTAAAATTTGCAGACAAGAGAGCATCTTCCACACAAACTACATGCAACTGTGACAACCTGATAGCGACAAAATGGGGCCAGTACAGTCTTTGAAACTGGTTTTACCCAGTGACAGCCAGCCTGCACTTACCAACAGGTTGAAGAATACAAATGTTTCCCTAGCGAATGTAGATTGCCGGGGGCAGGGTGCTGGCTGGTCTTTAGGCCTGTGTAACTAAGGCCTAAGTTGCTTTAACTTGTCTACAGTCGCTGTAAATATACAAGCTGCTTTACAACACACCTCCAACCCAGCTGTTACTTTCAAGCTGGAATCAGTGTTAAATTGTTGTTGATGCCTGTTCTGCTTTATGCCGTTAGAGCCTTGTCTGCCTTGGGATTTTCATGCACATGGGAGTGCCAAGAGCTCCTAGAATAGAGCCATGCAATCAGTCTTATCACCGTCATGGTCCATGGTCCGTGATGGATATAGTTGCAACAAGTAAATACCTACGTAAGAGTAAAGACCAGGCTGCTAGCAGAAATTCTGAAATATCTTCTACAGAGACGTTTGGAAGTTATTGAAATTCTTCTTTTAGTTTTCTGCAGAAAAACACTTGTAAGTGTTTTTATCCCTTTTCTTATTCAACATCATCCAGAAAGTCAACAATTGACACTGTTTCCTCTTCTGTATAAAGACCAGAACCCAGTTTGTGGATTATTCAAAGTAACTGCATCATCATTTCAGGGAGAGACACTATGTGAATTTTTCACATTTCATTTTTCTACATTAGACAGAGCAAGTGCACACTAGTCAGACTGAGCACCGTTTAATAATTAAGTGTGTGAACTGTGCCTGAATTACCAATTATACTGTAGCCTGAACAGCAACCCATTAGCTGTACCGTGTATTTACTCTAATACTTGATCATTCACCGGGGCTCCTGAATATCGAGTGAACAAACACAGCTCATTTTGAAGTAAAGATGCACAGTTTCACTGGTAAAAATGGTCTCTGGTTCACCACAGCCAACATCATTATTACTGTAATTAAAACTCACACAAACTTTAGCAAATAGTAATTGAGATGTGGAGGCGTGTTCACCTGCATGTCATCTCCATGGATATGTTTTTGAACTCAGACAGACAAAAGTTGTTTTTCCTCAGATGGATAATTTAGAGAGAAATTTCAAAAAATGTTCCTGCTTGCAACAAACATCACTTATGAAACACAAAACCTGTGACACGTACTGTGAACATGTTAGTGAACACTAACATGTAATGTGAACCACAGACAGAGCTGGGCAAAGTGAGCAGGTCTAGAGTGGTTTGGTTTGCTTTTATTTCATTAAAACTTTGCCTGGGAATACTCTCCACTAAAGCGCGCAATCAGCTGACAGGAATAATTACACTTCCATGTTGGAGGACTCGTAGGAGACTAAATTAAATAACTGAAGGCAACATTTCGTGCTTATATTCTGTATATTCCCAAATCAAAGGTGCTTGATGGAGTTTTTGTTTTGTTTTTTTAAAACAAAGAAACACAATTTTACATTCAGCCTGGTGTTGCCCAAAAGGATTGTGGGTATTCTCGTGATCTTAATGTATTGAATGAACTGCCATCTTATGAAACTAGCTGAATTCTTGAAGAATTTAACCCCTACTGTTAACGTAGCGTTCACAGATGCAGACTTGTGACGAATGAAAAGACAAACCTTAACCCTTGACCCTTACAGTGACAGGATCTGGTGGCTCTGTTATATCGGGGGACATTTAGCTGACATGGTTTTAATTTGTTTGTTCGGTTAGATTCAAGGCCCATCGCAAACGATTAAAAAACAGGGTTTGCAGTTGTCATATTTATTCTATGATGAAACATTTTCTATCTGTATTGAAGTGGAGTCTAACTGGACAGCCTTTCAATGAAACCATTCATCCAAAGGCTGTTCAAAGGGGTTATTCGGAGTCACTATATCTCAACCCAAGCAAACACCTTCGAAAGATTTTGGGTCAAAGTAGTCAATATAGTACTTTTATATTCTACGCACAAGAACATCTTAAGCTGCCACTGGTCAGTGTCATGTGCATGTTATAGAAAAAGTAACATAACGGGAAAGAAAGCTGAACAAGTCGTGTTAGTCTGTTTATATGGTGTCGGGTCAATCATCGGTTAAATGGCTGTCTTCTGTCCCGATGGGTCAGCCTACTTTTATGCCAATATTGTAGCGTTTAAACACAGGACATGATGGCCAGAGTCAAACCAGATTAAGAAGGACCTCTCATAACTCACACATACATGTTATGAAGCTCATGTATCTTCCAAACAATGATTATCCTTTATTGTGCATCATTCCTCACTCTTCCCCTCTCATGCAGTCTTTTTACCTTGAACTATCAAATATCTTCATATACAGATATGACACTGATTAGGTCAGACATACTGTGAAAACGGGGCGCTGAGGTGGGTTGCAAATGTAACAACTATGGCCCTATACTGGACATCTAATTGGATATGAAGAAGGGTTTCAGCTGATATAAGTTGTCACAGAGATCAGCGGATATATCAGCAGGACAAGTGAGTTTGACTTATTAGGCCTTAATCTTACACGCTTACAGACCAGTCAGTGACCTCTGGTTGTTAGGGGGAAATGCCTAACCAGCTGGTGAGTGGTTGCTGGCGGATGGGACCTTAGTCTGCCTGAAATAATGGTTAATTTTTGGTGATTCCTGTCTTCAAGAAAGAAACACTATATTTTTGTCTGTCATTAACTAAAACTAACCCTTGTATCGTGTGATAAGTGTGTGTGTGGGTGTCCTGCTGTAATTTTGTAAAGTCTGGACGTGAATAATAATAAGTTGTTGGTCGTGAAGGAGTGTGAATGTGCACTTGTGTTCATGACTCCAAGTGTGGATAGTTGGGTTGGAGCATTGTCTCTCAGTGTTTTTGCTCAGTTACAGTTTTCCTCAGTTGTCCTGTCTTACTTGATGCACTGCTAGGACACTCCAACATGTCATATGCATGTGATCATGTGAGCATAAACTGATATGAACTGAAGATAATGACTTATTTGCACATAGCCAAACCCCAGGTCCTGTTATAAAAACATAAAAACTGTGTCCAACACAGTAATAGCACAGATGTCACAGGGACCCATCAGAACCAGACTGAACAAGAAACGAGACAGTTATGATCCATCTGTGTGACTCCCTTAACACGTTAATTAAGGTAATCAGAATCAACATGCTTAGTTCTGCGTTTTACTTTGAAAACACAAATGGAAACAAGAACAGAAAAGTTGCACATGTTCAGTCTCGCAAATGGTCCTGCTTGATTTGTGGACGGTACGTGAGGCGGATAAAATTGGACTTATTTACACGACTCCTGCTGAAATGTTCAGCTAAATGATGCCTTCGCCATAGTAACAAATCAGCTTTGACTCCTGCGTGCCAAACTCATTACTTAATGCGATTACGCAGGTCTAATCGACGGCTCTAATCAAGTCTCAGCCAGATTCTCCACACTTCTGGTTTGGATTCTTCCTTTTTTCTGTGAGACTATTTGTCCTTGGTGTGGTAATAAATGGAAGATGGAAGGTTGAAAAAAAAAAGAGAAAACCTTCAGAGGAAAAGTAGAAGGAAGCATTTTAATCAAATTCATTACAGTGGTTGGGGAGGTGGGGAGCTGCTGTGTTTTGCTGCGGTTAATCAACACACGCGAACGCAGGCGCCCAGGCTTGTACGTGCACGTACAGAACGGTTCCGAGCAAACACCTTGCAGGCCCGCTTCTGGTGCGAGTTCTTCCGATTTGCCCGGCTGGCAGTGAGCGACCTAATGACACTGCACATTTTATCCTCTTCCTCCCATAACAAGAACAGCTTGTTCTGCTCTTGTCTAGACGCTGGCAGAGGGAGGAGGGGCAGGAACACAGATCCGATTCAAAGAACAGACCAGCATGACCGTTCTTTGGAAAGAGCCCTGTCCCCTCCTTCTGAGTGGCAATTAGTGAAGCCTCGGTGACTTGCCCAGCCTCTCCTCTCCTCGCTCTGTCTTTCATTTTGTCTCAACTATTACCCTGATCGTCCGTCTAGCCCCACTCTTTTTCAGTCTCGTCTCCTCTTCCGTCTATCCTCGGCTCTCCAGCTCTATTACTCCCTATTACTCTCTCATCTTGTCTTCCTTCCTCACTTTGTCCATCTTCTCACTTTGTGGTTTTGCTTTTACTTCTCCCATCTACCAGCCAGCATCTTTCTCCTCCACTGCTCTTCTCTTTCTTGCTCTCAAGCAACACTCAAAAGTGTCACGTGAATTTGAAGAAAAGGCTTTACTGAAATACTGAAGTGAGACAACAATTAACCCCTCCCCAGACACACACACACAAGTTAATTAGCGTGATATGAATATGTTCGACACAGAGGTTCAAGTTCTGTCAAGATCTGATCAGCATATGCGTTTACCTGAAGAATAAAGGGAAAAAAATGAGCAGGAGGCAAACAAAAGCACTCGCGAGGGCTCGGTTAAACAAGAAGACCGTCTACTATATGATAGTGTAAGTGAAAGTATACGAGAGGTCACGGTCGAGAGGAGCGCTGTTTGTTCGAAAAACACGCTTACATTACAGGTGATGCTATTTCTTCATGACAATATAAAACCTTGACAATTTCGAAACTGCGCAGGCAATTCTGGAAATCTTTTGAAACGCATCTTTTCTGTTTAAGCTTTTTTATTTTGCTCATTATATTTGGCATAATAACTCTCAAAGAGCACTTGTGCATCTTTAGAGCGCTTTTTAGACAGCGATACAGATCAAAAGGCTGCACAACAAGCAACAAGGTGTACTTTATTACAAAAAATACTCTTTTGAGCAATAAAAACAGTGAATTTTGTAAACTCTGTAATAAAACAGTGCAGCAAAAAGATGCTTTCAGTGTTCACTTCATTAACTTACCGTCGTCTGCCTGTGCTTTCTTCAGCTCTAACGGTCTGTGTTTTCAGCTAAATGTCAAGGGAATTTAAAGTGAAATGAGAACACACAGCCACCTGCTGCTACGACAAACTATTGTTTAACCTCTTGAACCCCATTATAATCTTAAACCTCTGTGCTACGCAGCCAGACTTTGTTCAAACAAGAAAACACATCACCTCAGTAGATTAGATTAGACAATAATACTAGGGCTGAACGATTATGGAAAATAATCTAATTGCGATTTTTTGCCCCAATATTGCGATTGCGATGCGATATGCGATTATTTTTTAAGGTATTTGTCTTCTGTATTATTAAACAAAGACAAGCAATACATCATATAGTATGGCCAATACTATATTACATTAATTTTAAACTGTTCTTTCCTGGAAGACAGACCTCTGTTATGATGACATGAGGTGATGCATGAATTGATGACTGACATTTTTATTTAACTTCTTCAATCACAACAGTATATTTGAACATACACAATAGTTTATTTTTAGCTTACAAACATCTGAGCATAAAGTGCTGACAAGGAACCCTGGTGTAAACATTAAAATGAAAGTCAGTACAATGTGCAGATTGCAGAAATATACATAAAAAAAATCTGTGGCTTTACCACACTCAGTTTTTCGACATCTGTGAACTACTAGACAGTCATTCAATTAAAAAATAATATTAAATAAATAAAACTAATAAATAAAAAATACACACATCTTACTGATCTCTGCAGTCAGTAACATTACACATAAAGTGCAAACATAATAGCAATTGTATAAACACACACACAAACACGCCTTTAAAGTTTAAAGGCGTGAAATTGGACGGTCTAGCCTTCTGATTAGCGTCACCGCTGTCTCGGTGGAGTTTAATAAACTCGGCCGTCTGCTTCTTGCTATCTAAAATATAACCAGACACTGGTGTAAATTCTCGACTGTCTCATACTTCTGTTTAATAAGTTTTCTGTTTGACGTTTAGTCAGCTGTGTGAAAACCAAGGAGGAACCCACCCAGGGGATTAATAAAGTTTTATTTTATCTAATCTAATAACTTTAATCTCAGCCAAACCGATTTACTCACGAACAAACAAAACACTGAAAAAAGCCCAACAATAACATTTTTAGGTTGTCTAAGTGACTTATATATTACGTTTAACCCGAGCAGCGAAACTCCGCGGTGATCTGAAAATGATGTGCCGGGAGTTGTGCCGTTCTCGGCCGCATCAGTAACCCTCGAGCTCCCGGCTAGCTGTCGAGCTGGTGGGTAGCAGACGCCTCTGAAAACGTCGAAGCACTTTTGCAAATATGGGATATCTTGATAAACCGAGCAGATATTTGATGTTTACACAACTACTTTCTCGCCTGAAAATATGTTAAAAGTTTATTTTGTGACCCAGAAAGATTAGTATGAGTAATTTTAAAACTTAGTAGCGGCCGCCATTGCTGGAAACTGGAGTTTGGCTGGGCCGCACTATGAATTCTGGGATATGGTAGTAATTTGGACAGCCTTCGGCGCGTCGCTGTGACGTAATCGGTCTACAAATGCGGCCTCAGGAGGATGCAGCCCATGAATTTGGACATGTCCAGAGTATAATCGCAGCCTTTGCGGTTAGAAAATTGCACTTGATCATGTCGCGATATTATCGCAAATGCGATATATCGTTCAGCCCTAAATAATACGTGATTAAAGTGCAGAATTTCAGCTTTAAGTCATGGAGTTTTATAAAAAGTCTGCATGGTTCAGAAACTGTTTAAGAGCACATTAAGACCCCTTTTATGCATAGACCCCCAGTTGACTGAAGTTTTGCAGTAACTGATTAGGCTTTTTTATACACAGTCCCCAATTTCAGATACTTACAAGTAATAATAAAAAAAAACGAACATGTATGGGGATCGTTTTTAAAACTAGAATAAAAATATCGTGGAGTTGGTGACTGCCTGAAGTCTAGAACCCATGGGCATCGCCGCATGCTGTGCTTCCTCCCTTTACTGCAGCTACCTCCAGTTGCTCCTTTTTGCACTTCTAGGCTGAGATCAGCTGGACTGACTTGGCCACTAAAGAATATCACATTTCTTGCCTTGAGGAGCTCTTTGTTGCTTTTACCATTATCTTTGGGTCATTATCCATTTGCACTGTGAAGAACTGTGTGATTAGTTTTGCAGTGTTTTCCTGACTCTGAGCAGAGACCACAGCTTTGCACACTTTACAAATGATCCTGACTATCCGCAGTCATGTCATCAATAAACACCAGTGGCCTCATTCCACTGGCAGCCAAACATGTCCATGTCATAGAACTGCCTCAACTATGTTTGACAGATGATGTGGTATGCTTCAGGTACTGAAACGTTTCTTTCTCTCCCATATTTTACTTTTCTCATTATTCTGGTATAATTTAATCGTGGTTTTTCAAACCTGTGCAGTTCTTTTAAATGTTTTCTGTTTAATCTTGTTCAAACCAGTGGTTTGCTCCTTGTTGTAAACTCTCTATATTTCCATTTATAAAAGCATCTGGTGGTTGTAGAGTACCTAGAGAGCCTCAGTTTCGTGTCCTGGTATTGCTCATCTTGGCTTCCCCAACAATCTTGGGAACAACCCATGCGCTGGTCGGAAAACAGTAGATTCCTCAGGGAAACCTTCAGCTTCACCAGCCGACCGCTTTGTTTGCCCCGGCGACAATGATGCTTTCACCTGGAAGGCAGCGTGGGAACCCAGTACAGGTAACCCAGGATTTCCAGTAGAACTGGGAGCAAGGGTTGCTGCCTATCAGCGCCAAATGACACAATATTTTGTACCAGAGGTTGGAGGTCCAGTAGTGTCTGGTGATCACACCTCAGCCTTGTTTTGTGAACGACATGGGTCAGAAATAATATAAACACACACAAAGTTGGGAGTGACAGATGAGCAGCCACACACACCGGCGCCATCTTGAAAATTTGCTAAATCAGCTACATTACAAACAAACTTCACAACTAAAAAGAGTAAAAATGTCTCCTTTTAATAACCCAAGGTCTGGAATCTACTCCAGCTGTCATTGTGCTAGGGTTAGTGAGCACTAACTGGTACTACAGTACCAGTCTATCACAGGGCCAACGCAAACATTCACACTCCAACTATAGATAATTTAAAGACATAGAGACTGTGGGAAGAAGCCAAGAGCAACTCTGCACCTTCTTCTTATGAGTAAATCGGGGGAAAAAGCTAGGTTTGACCTAGACACCTCCTAAATTTAAAGCTTTGCTGCCTCGATGGTTATGTACCAATTAAGCACCATTGTGTCTTCCACACGTCACATTAACGAAAAACTGCTCAGTAAGTAATCAGAAATTTGGCTGAATTCAAGTTCTTTTCATAATACAAAAAAACCCCATTTATTCACATTTCATTTGTCAACCAAATTCAAATGTAAAGGAGTCGCATTCAAACAGCCCATTCTTAGTATTACTGTCCACTCAAAGCGCTTTGAGCAGGGAAGGGAACATCTTTTTAAAGTCACCTTTTCAACAATCTGAAAAGGTAACTTCTCACCGTTCTCAGACATAAAAGACATCTTTCTCTAGATGACTTTTGATGTCAAGGAACGGCAAATTTTTACCTTTCACTTTTCACCCAAATCTCAATGCTGCTAAAAGTTGCATTTTCAAAGTCTTTTCAAAGAGTTTCTTTGGATGGGTTGTAACGCTATTTTCATGGCTGTAATAGGGTTATGTGTTCCAAAACAGACCTAAACCTCGGTCTAAAGTTGATCCAAATCAGACAAAGTAAAGTTACGTTTTAGTTTTCAGTGACAATTCTTAGAGCAAATACAATAAAGTTCATATCATTGGATGTCAATGCTGGGTCAGTATCTTTTAAAAATCACTTTCAGGAGGTCTTGAATTTGATTTGGCAGCCCTGAAAAATGAAATTGACTGTTCTCTCCTCGAGGTTGCTTTATTCAATTAAATAAAATTTTATTTAAACAGCGCCAAATCACAACAACGGTCGCCTCAAGGTGGTTTATATTTTAAGGTAGACCCTAGAATAATGCATACAGAGAAAAACCCCAAAATCATATGGCCCCCTATGAGCAAGCACTTTGGCGACAGTGGGAAGGAAAAACTCCCTTTTAACAGGAGATTATTAATTCTATGCTATGAAGTAGATTCTCCAGGAATTATATGCATTCAAGTTACCCCTTGAGGAACTGTAATGACATGGATGATTAGAGGTAAAAAGCAAATGTTAGCTTACTAGTGCTAATAGTTCACCCACAATAAACAAACAGGCTAAAAAGGAGGATGACCTGTAATGCCACTTTCATTGCAGGTGTTTCTGTGGTTCCAGCAATTATTAAAAATCTCAGCTGGCCTACATCGAGGGTTGACAAATAAGAAGATACCAGTCCTCGATGGAAAAATACAGTAAAGGTCATAGCCCTTCCCCGCTCACAGAACACTACAATTTTCTCCACTTTTCGGCACTGAAATGAGTCTACAAATAATAGAAGAAAAAAGATCAGAATCTCACTTCAGCTGGGTGTTGAAAGTTGGCAAGCCTGGATGTCACACAGTTAACATGAAAGCATCCTTTGTTCTTGGCCGCGTGGCTCTCTGTTCTCTCAGAGGTTAGCACTGTCAAGACTGCTGTGTTCAGTGCTTCAGCTCTATGTGGCTCAGTTCACAGTTCAAAGCTGTACTCAGAGTGCAATATTCAGGTGTATTAACCATAAATCATCTCATTCATTGATAATGAACAGCTTATCATTTCCTCTCCATTAAGTAAACAGAGGAATTATAAAAACAAATCAAATATTCTGTTCATAAATAGTGAAAATTAATCAGCTAGTAACTTTAGTCATCTGTTGGAAAACAGATAATGCAATCATAAAGACACTGAAATTTTAAAATAAAAACTAACAAACGGCAATGAGAATATAGGTTTCGATCATGCATTTAAGATAGATTTTAAAATTCTATTATTTGGTCACTGTCTGTAGTAAATATAAATAATAAATGGTATATAAAAATAAATAAAGTCAATAATTTATTTCTAATTATATAATTAATTATATTATTTTATTATTTATTTATCTGCACATTAATAATCAGTTTGTCTTTATATTTATAAAGACTTATTTATCACTGTTTCTGTGACATTTGCAGCCTTTATACTTTTCCATGATTTATATGAAACGATTTCAAGGCTGGCTGTAACTAAGCCCAGAGGCAACAAAAGTAAGGGTCCAGACTGAGGTTTGTTTTTTTCTGTCCCTGGATGGGACGTCAGTGAAAAATACAGAAGGTCATGGGCTTGCTTCGCTCACAGAAAGCTACAATTTTCTCGACACTTCAGCACTGAGATTGTCATGACCCTGTGCCTTCTCGGCTGACTCTGTATGGCTACAAGTGTTTTTGTTGTGCTGCATCTCTCTCTCTCCCCTGCACTGCGCTCTACCGGGGCGGAGTCATGACGGCTCCAGCCCCTGGCTCGGACACCTGCAAGCAATCATCTCACTCACTTCTTAAGGCGGCTGCTGAGAGTGCTTCCTCGCTGGATTATTGTGTAACACTCGTCAGTGTCATCACCTATCTGAGCCGTTTTTCGAGTTTCTGTCGTGCCACTACTTACCTGCCTTTCCTCTCTGTGCCAGGATTCTCGCCAGCCTGAGGACCGCCGTTGGTGAGCTAAAGCCGGAGTCCGAGCTACCTGAGCTTCAGTGGATTTTGTACATAGCCCTCTTCTTCCCGTGCCTGTGCCCCCTCACCTGTATATATTCGCACCTGGTGTCTGTGTGTGTAAATAAATCATGAACTTAAGTGACGGTCTGCCTCCGAGTCCCTCCTGAGCCTGACAGAATAATCCAGCCACCGCTATGGACTCAGCAGGCCCAGCCTCGGCAGCGACAGCCCCTATGTCTCTGGAGGAGCTTCTGCACCGACACGAACAAATGCTGGTGAAGCTCAGCGGAGACGTGGCGTCTCTAACGCAGGCCTTCGCCCAACGGATTCCGCTGGCCGAGGACCAGCCTCCCGCGGCCCCTCCCCAGGTAACGCACGCTGTGCATTCTTTTCTCGTCGTCTCTCACCCGCAGAACAGAACTACGGCATCAGTGATCGGGAGCTGCTAGCGGTCAAACTGGCCCTGGAGGAGTGGAGGCACTGGCTTGAGGGCGCGGAACACCCATTCATCGTGTGGACCGACCATAAGAACCTTGAGTACATCCGGTCCGCCAAACGCCTAAATTCACGACAAGCCAGGTGGGCCCTCTTCTTCACAAGATTCAATTTCACCATCACTTACAGACCAGGGTCGCGCAACGTGAAGCCCGATGCACTCTCCCGTCAGTTTTCCAGTACGGAAGGAGACTCCGATCCAGAACCGATTCTTCCAGCTACCTGTGTTATTGGAGCTGTCACATGGGAGATCGAAGCTCTCGTGCGCGAGGCCCAGGATACTGACCCCGACCCGGGGACGGGCCCCCCTGGTCAGTTGTTTGTCCCTGCTGCTGTCCGACCTCAGGTACTCCACTGGGGCCACACTGCCCGGTTCACCTGTCATCCAGGAGCCCGCCGCACCATCACCTTCCTCCAGCGGTTTTTCTGGTGGCCCACCTTGGACAAGGACGCCAGGGAGTACGTTATGGCGTGCACCACGTGTGCCCGGAACAAACGTCCCAACCGACCACCCGCCGGGCTTCTTCAACCACTCCCCACGCCAGGACGGCCATGGTCTCACATAGCGCTGGACTTCGTTACGGGGCTCCCACAGTCATCCGGTAACACCACCATCCTCACTATTGTTGAACGTTTTTCTAAGTCTGCTCATTTCATCGCCCTCCCCAAGCTCCCTACAGCCCTGGAGACCGCCCAGCTGCTCACCACCCACGTCTTCCGGCTTCATGGCATTCCGATGGACATCGTTTCCGACCGGGGACCCCAATTTACCTCTCGGGTTTGGAAGGAGTTCTGCATGCAGATCGGCGCCGCGGTCAGTCTCTCTTCGGGCTTCCACCCTCAGAGCAATGGACAGGCCGAGCGTACCAACCAAGAGCTCGAAGCGGCACTCCGCTGTGTCGTCTCTCTCAACCAGGCCACTTGGAGTGAGCAGCTCCCCTGGATTGAGTACGCCCACAACTGCCTGACCTCTTCAGCCACTGGACTGTCGCCGTTCGAAGCCTCATTGGGCTACCAACCACCCCTGTTCCCGGCCGTGGAGGGTGAGCATGCCGTCCCATCGGTACAACATCATTTCCGCAGGTGCCGCCGGGCCTGGCGGTCCACCCGAGCCGCTCTGCTGCGGACGGCGGAGCGCAATAAAGAGATCGCTGACCGCCACCGGATCCCTGCGCCTGCCTATACAGTTGGGCAACAGGTATGGCTCTCCTCACGCTTTGTTCCCCTTCGTGCAGAGTCGAAGAAACTTTCCCCGGCTTTCATCGGTCCGTTCGAGATTGAGGCCCTGGTCAATCCGGTATCCGTCCGTCTGAAGCTGCCTCGCAATATGCGTATCCATAATGTTTTCCATGTCTCCCAGGTCAAGCCCGTGCTCTCCAGCCCGTTGTGCCCGCCTTCCGGGCCCCCTCCGCCCGCCCGGCTCGTGGATGGGCAGGAAGTGTTTAACATCACCCGCATTATGGACTCTCGGCGGCGGGGGCGGGGCGTCCAGTACCTGGTGGACTGGGAGGGCTACGGGCCAGAGGAACGTTCCTGGGTGCCCCGGTCAGCGGTTCTGGCTCCTGGTCTGCTCCGCGAGTTTCACCGGCGGCATCCGGGTAAGCCGGGTGGGTCGCCGAGGGGCTCCCGTTGAGGGGGGGGGGTACTGTCATGACCCTGTGCCTTCTCGGCTGACTCTGTATGGCTACAAGTGTTTTTGTTGTGCTGCATCTCTCTCTCTCCCCTGCACTGCGCTCTACCGGGGCGGAGTCATGACGGCTCCAGCCCCTGGCTCGGACACCTGCAAGCAATCATCTCACTCACTTCTTAAGGCGGCTGCTGAGAGTGCTTCCTCGCTGGATTATTGTGTAACACTCGTCAGTGTCATCACCTATCTGAGCCGTTTTTCGAGTTTCTGTCGTGCCACTACTTACCTGCCTTTCCTCTCTGTGCCAGGATTCTCGCCAGCCTGAGGACCGCCGTTGGTGAGCTAAAGCCGGAGTCCGAGCTACCTGAGCTTCAGTGGATTTTGTACATAGCCCTCTTCTTCCCGTGCCTGTGCCCCCTCACCTGTATATATTCGCACCTGGTGTCTGTGTGTGTAAATAAATCATGAACTTAAGTGACGGTCTGCCTCCGAGTCCCTCCTGAGCCTGACAGAATAATCCAGCCACCGCTATGGACTCAGCAGGCCCAGCCTCGGCAGCGACAGCCCCTATGTCTCTGGAGGAGCTTCTGCACCGACACGAACAAATGCTGGTGAAGCTCAGCGGAGACGTGGCGTCTCTAACGCAGGCCTTCGCCCAACGGATTCCGCTGGCCGAGGACCAGCCTCCCGCGGCCCCTCCCCAGGTAACGCACGCTCCTGCCGTCACTACAACAGCCACAGCTACCCAGGCTGCTAGCGCGGTAGCGTCAGTAGCCTCCGCGGTTTCGCTGGATAAGCTTTTGCCTTCACCTGAGGCTTTTTCTGGGGAGATGGGAAAATGTGCGGGATTTTTGTTGCAGTGTTCTATGCACTTTCAATTACTGCCCCATGTGTTTGTTTCTGACGGGGTTAAGATCGCTTACGTCACCCAGCTACTACGTGATCGAGCCCTGGCCTGGGCCCAGGCCCAGCTGCAGGCTTGCCCCGGAATGTCTTATGACGACTTCCTGTCGCGCTTCAAGTCGGTGTTTGATAAAGGCTCTAGTACGGAGGCAGCTGGCTATCGTTTGATTAATCTGAAGCAAGGTAGGCGAAGCATGGCTGACTTTTCTGTTGATTTCTGGACTCTAGCTGCACAGACCAAATGGGGACCTGAGGCCCTGAAGACCACTCTGTTAAATAATATCCGCGAAGAGCTCAAGGATGAGATAATGATGCGTGAGCTTCCTGCTTCTCTAAATGCTTTGATGTCCCTGTGTATTCAGGTGGATGATCGCCTGCGGGCGCGCCAGAGCTCACGAAGACAGCAGTTTCGCGAGCCCCTGGCTTTTCGGGAGCCCCAACCCGACGCACGGGAGGCTAGAGCTTTTGGAACTGAGGAGGAGGTACCCATGCAGCTGGGACGTTCTCGACTCACCCCTGCGGAGCGACAACGCCGGTTTTCCGCGGGTGAGTGTCTGTATTGCGGTCGCAAGGGGCATTACATCTCTGCCTGCCCGGCGCTGGCAAAAGGAGGCGCCCGCCAGTAATTGAGAGGGTACTGGTGGGCGACCTGTCCAGCAACAAGCCTCTTCCCCGTCTCTTGCTGCCTGCTAAACTCACCCTCCGGTCGTTGTCCCATTCCCTCTCTGTGTTAATTGACTCTGGTGCAGAACAGAATTTCATTGATGCGTCGCTAGTCTCCAAGCTCAGCATTGGCAAACGACCACTGCCTCATCCTCTCCGCGTGTCCGCCCTGTCTGGTCACCGGTTGCCTGACATAACGCACGTCACCCTACCTGTCACACTCACTCTCTCCGGTAACCACGTTGAGAACGTTTGTTTCTGTGTGTTTAAGGCTCCAGTAACCCCGCTTGTACTAGGTTATCCATGGCTTTCACAACACAACCCACACATCGACTGGAAGAAGGAGCAAGTTATGGGGTGGGGTGTGGGCTGCCACATGACCTGCCTTCGGGCCGCCACGCCATCTGCTCCCTCTCCCCCCCCCGGGAAGCCTTCAAAGTCACCAGAGCTGTCTTCGGTTCCTTCCGTCTATCATGACCTCGCAGCAGTTTTTAGTAAGGATGAGGCGGGCTCGCTTCCACCACACCGGCCCTATGACTGTGCCATTGATCTTCTCCCTGGGGCGCCTCTCCCCTCTGGCCGCCTCTACAGCCTCACACAGCCCGAAAGGGAAACCATGGAGAGATACGTCAACGACTCTCTGGCTGCTGGGTTAATTCGCCCGTCATCCTCCCCCGTGGGGGCAGGTTTCTTCTTTGTTGCAAAGAAAGACAAGACGCTCCGGCCATGTATTGATTACCGCGGCCTCAACAAGATCACAGTAAAGAACAAGTACCCTCTTCCCCTCCTTAATTCTGCTTTCGAACTACTCCAGGGGGCCACGGTGTTCAGCAAACTGGACCTGCGAAACGCTTACCACCTGGTGAGGATCCGGGAGGGAGATGAGTGGAAGACCGCTTTCAACACTCATATCGGACACTATGAGTATCTCGTCATGCCCTTTGGCTTAACCAATGCGCCCGCGGTCTTCCAGGCCCTTGTTAACGATGTTCTGAGGGATTTTATTAATCGATGTGCTTTTGTGTACCTTGATGATATTCTCATTTTCTCTAAGTCCCAGGCGGAGCACGAGAGTCACGTGAGGCAGGTCCTGCAGCGCCTCCTGGAGAACCGGTTGTTCGTGAAAGCGGAGAAATGTGAATTTCACGTTGACACGGTGGCCTTCCTTGGCTATATCATCTCTCAGGGGGATCTCAAACCTGACCCCGAGAAGGTCCGGGCCGTGGTGGACTGGCCTCAACCGCCGAACCGCCAGCAACTCCGACGGTTCCTAGGATTCGCCAACTTCCACCGACGCTTCATAAAGGACTACAGTAAGATCGCCTCACCTCTCACTGCGCTTACCTCTCCCAAAGTTCCTTTTCAGTGGGACCTCTCTGCTCAGGAGGCCTTTTCCCTACTAAAGGAGAAGTTCACTACCGCCCCCATCCTCCGTCAGCCCAACCTCAGGCAACCGTTCGTGGTGGAGGTGGATGCTTCGGACTCTGGAGTGGGAGCAGTTCTGTCTCAACGATTTGAAGGTACGCTCCATCCCTGTGCATTCTTTTCTCGTCGTCTCTCACCCGCAGAACAGAACTACGGCATCAGTGATCGGGAGCTGCTAGCGGTCAAACTGGCCCTGGAGGAGTGGAGGCACTGGCTTGAGGGCGCGGAACACCCATTCATCGTGTGGACCGACCATAAGAACCTTGAGTACATCCGGTCCGCCAAACGCCTAAATTCACGACAAGCCAGGTGGGCCCTCTTCTTCACAAGATTCAATTTCACCATCACTTACAGACCAGGGTCGCGCAACGTGAAGCCCGATGCACTCTCCCGTCAGTTTTCCAGTACGGAAGGAGACTCCGATCCAGAACCGATTCTTCCAGCTACCTGTGTTATTGGAGCTGTCACATGGGAGATCGAAGCTCTCGTGCACGAGGCCCAGGATACTGACCCCGACCCGGGGACGGGCCCCCCTGGTCAGTTGTTTGTCCCTGCTGCTGTCCGACCTCAGGTACTCCACTGGGGCCACACTGCCCGGTTCACCTGTCATCCAGGAGCCCGCCGCACCATCACCTTCCTCCAGCGGTTTTTCTGGTGGCCCACCTTGGACAAGGACGCCAGGGAGTACGTTATGGCGTGCACCACGTGTGCCCGGAACAAACGTCCCAACCGACCACCCGCCGGGCTTCTTCAACCACTCCCCACGCCAGGACGGCCATGGTCTCACATAGCGCTGGACTTCGTTACGGGGCTCCCACAGTCATCCGGTAACACCACCATCCTCACTATTGTTGAACGTTTTTCTAAGTCTGCTCATTTCATCGCCCTCCCCAAGCTCCCTACAGCCCTGGAGACCGCCCGGGCTTCCACCCTCAGAGCAATGGACAGGCCGAGCGTACCAACCAAGAGCTCGAAGCGGCACTCCGCTGTGTCGTCTCTCTCAACCAGGCCACTTGGAGTGAGCAGCTCCCCTGGATTGAGTACGCCCACAACTGCCTGACCTCTTCAGCCACTGGACTGTCGCCGTTCGAAGCCTCATTGGGCTACCAACCACCCCTGTTCCCGGCCGTGGAGGGTGAGCATGCCGTCCCATCGGTACAACATCATTTCCGCAGGTGCCGCCGGGCCTGGCGGTCCACCCGAGCCGCTCTGCTGCGGACGGCGGAGCGCAATAAAGAGATCGCTGACCGCCACCGGATCCCTGCGCCTGCCTATACAGTTGGGCAACAGGTATGGCTCTCCTCACGCTTTGTTCCCCTTCGTGCAGAGTCGAAGAAACTTTCCCCGGCTTTCATCGGTCCGTTCGAGATTGAGGCCCTGGTCAATCCGGTATCCGTCCGTCTGAAGCTGCCTCGCAATATGCGTATCCATAATGTTTTCCATGTCTCCCAGGTCAAGCCCGTGCTCTCCAGCCCGTTGTGCCCGCCTTCCGGGCCCCCTCCGCCCGCCCGGCTCGTGGATGGGCAGGAAGTGTTTAACATCACCCGCATTATGGACTCTCGGCGGCGGGGGCGGGGCGTCCAGTACCTGGTGGACTGGGAGGGCTACGGGCCAGAGGAACGTTCCTGGGTGCCCCGGTCAGCGGTTCTGGCTCCTGGTCTGCTCCGCGAGTTTCACCGGCGGCATCCGGGTAAGCCGGGTGGGTCGCCGAGGGGCTCCCGTTGAGGGGGGGGGGTACTGTCATGACCCTGTGCCTTCTCGGCTGACTCTGTATGGCTACAAGTGTTTTTGTTGTGCTGCATCTCTCTCTCTCCCCTGCACTGCGCTCTACCGGGGCGGAGTCATGACGGCTCCAGCCCCTGGCTCGGACACCTGCAAGCAATCATCTCACTCACTTCTTAAGGCGGCTGCTGAGAGTGCTTCCTCGCTGGATTATTGTGTAACACTCGTCAGTGTCATCACCTATCTGAGCCGTTTTTCGAGTTTCTGTCGTGCCACTACTTACCTGCCTTTCCTCTCTGTGCCAGGATTCTCGCCAGCCTGAGGACCGCCGTTGGTGAGCTAAAGCCGGAGTCCGAGCTACCTGAGCTTCAGTGGATTTTGTACATAGCCCTCTTCTTCCCGTGCCTGTGCTTCCCGGAGACCCTCTTCCTGTGCCCCCTCACCTGTATATATTCGCACCTGGTGTCTGTGTGTGTAAATAAATCACGAACTTAAGTGACGGTCTGCCTCCGAGTCCCTCCTGAGCCTGACAGAGATTAGTCCAGAAATAAAGGAAAGCAATAAAATAAATCAATCTGAATCTCACTCCTCAAGGCAAGAAATGTGATATTCTTTAGTGGCCAAGTCAGTCCAGCTGATCTCAGCCTAGAAGTGCAAAAAGGAGCAACTGGAGGTAGCTGCAGTAAAGGGAGGAAGCACAGCATGCGGCGATGCCCATGGGTTCTAGACTTCAGGCAGTCACCAACTCCACGATATTTTTATTCTAGTTTTAAAAACGATCCCCATACATGTTTGTTTTTTTTATTATTACTTGTAAGTATCTGAAATTGGGGATCACACACACACACACACGTAGGAAAATATTTAGTATACACATCCAGAAATGCATACACTATTATATATTGTACATATATTTATTAGTTTCAGGTTGGCCATTCTTGTATTTTGCTCGTTTGTGTTGTTGTGTTTGCACATCTGTTGCTTGTGGGGCTCGCACACAAGAATTTCACTCGCATGTGCTGTGCCAGTGTGCCTGCACATGTGATGTGACAATAAAAGTGATTTGATTTGATTTTGATTTGATTTGAGGAGCTGCGAAACGAGAGCAAAGTTCAGGGTCAGACAGACAGACATGCACCTGCTTTGAATGGGGTCAGCATGTTTGTGCAAAGTATATGAGGCAAACCAACTCAGCTTCATGTGGTAAAGGAGCTGAAACCTGACTCACCTCGTGCTACAACACATTGGAGCATTACCCAACCTCCTAGATTTATATTAATGTTTTATTTTTACTGTTTACCTGACAATGACTATGGCTTGAGGACCCAGTGTTTATGTGTTTCTCATGGTGTAGTCATTTATGTTTCTAATTTCTTCAGTAATTCTCTTGTTATATTTTGTAGTTTCTAGTCTTTAGGTTTTGGTGCTGGGCCTCCCCTGTATTCCACGTCTCCCTTGTCTTCATGTTCGTTTATCTCCTGTGTCTGTTTTCTGTGTTTCCCTTCTCTCTCCCCAGTCAGTTATGTTCCCATGTTGGTTTCTTCCCCGGTCCCTGCGTCATAGCGTGTGTCTCATGTTTCCTGTTTTATTTTGATAGTCCCTTGTCCGGTGTTAAGTGTTCAGTTTTGCTTCTTCCCCATTTTCGTGTGTTAGATTAGTTCCAGCTGTATTTCCCTCCTGTTTCCCTCGTTATCCTTTGTGTATTTAGTCGTAGGGCTGGGTATTGAGTTCAATCTCTTTAATCAAAGTTCTGTTCAGTCTTCGCAGTCTGCATTGGGGTCCACACCCACTCTCCACCGTCTGCCGCAGCAGACGGGACAGCAGCGAAGCTTTGCTTTCTGAGCTGTAGCAAATCACTGTTGCAAATCATAAGCTGTCAAATGTACAGTCATGCAAAAAAGGAAGCTTTCACAGGACTACCTTAAAGCGTTGCTTCATTTCATCGATGTTTGTGGGCATTTGTTTATGTACAGCTCCATAGGATTTCAGTTAGATTGAGGTCTGGACTATTGCATCAGCACGATTCTTTTCTTCATGGTTCTTTTGGATCATTGTCCTGTGATAAGACACACTTTCAGCCAAGACTTCACTGTTGGACAAATAGCCTCAGATTTACCTCTAGAATACGTTGGTTAACAGGTGCTCTGGTCCTTATTAGGGATGGGTACCGGTATCCGGTTCTGACATAAATGGTAGTAACCAGACCGAAAAGCAGCGCACATTTCGGTGCTTTTTTTTTTTTTACTGAGATGTCATACGCTTTGGATTCTAGCCAATCATTTTACCTTTGCAAGCGTAGTAGGCGGGCCCAGGTACGTACGTTCTTTTAGAGCAGAGCTACAGATTAAAAATGCTCAAGACGAAACGGTCAAAAGTTCACAGCAAAAGATGCAAACTCAGCAGCCTGCAACAAGTGCTATTATGCTATTATGCTGATACTGTGATACTGTGTAAAGGAGGTAACACCTCGAATCTGATGAAACAGCTGGTGATCACCTCGGCTTTTAAAAAAACGCTATGCGTCGATGCATAGCGTTTTTTTAAAAGCCGAGAAACGCACCGTATTTGCTTGCTGCAGGACCTCACGCCGAGCACATCTACTGCGGGTGTGGTGCCTGTTATCGACCCGGAGTTAGCAACATGAACCCGAAGAGGAGAGTCCTGGCCCCTAGCCCTGCCAGTGTAGCAGCAGCAGCCGTTCTTCTCTGCGTGAGTAGCTTAATGTTGTTCATGTGTAATTTACGTTGAGTAGGCTAACCACGTTATTAAATTAATGCATGTAAGGTGAACTAGCAAACACCGTCGTAGTTACATGCAGCTGTCTTCTTGTTTGATGGCAGATACTCCCTTCACCCTGGCCAAAAAGGCTAAAATGACCAAAGAAAAAGTGGGAAATAGCTAAACATGAGAGGTTTTTGGATAAAGTTGGTGTTTTTTCCCCATTGATTAAGCACTGCTTCCAACCAAGAGTGATACCATATATCCCCAATAGCTGCAGAAAAGGCTAACATTGTTATCTTTTTACAAAAAACAGCTAAACATGAGAGGTTTTTGGACAAAGTTTGTGTTCTTGATTCTTTAAGCACCGGCACCTTTTCAAAAGTACCGGTTTGGTACTGATATCGGATAAAACCTAAACGATACCCATCCCTAGTCCTTATACTGCAAAACAAGCCCAAATCATCACACTTCCTCCACCGTGCTTGACAGTTGATATGAGGTTTTCGTGCTGATATGCTGTTTAGTTATAGCCAAATATGGTGCTGTACATCATAGCTAAACACCTCAACTTTGGTCTTCTCTGTCCACAGGACATCGTTCACAGGCACTGTGTTAACACACACCTGAAAGCTCCAAAGCAGCAAACACACAGTTGCTGATGATCAATTATTAAGTGTATCTGATTAACAGCACCTGGCTGCTAGTTACCCTCGTTATCTCTATGGAAGGGTGTACTTTCACAGGCAGCTCTGTGAAAACTTTCTTTTTCACGACTGTACAAATCCTTTGTTACTTTTTTTATAACTGATTTAATTATTTCATTGTCTCTCTTGCAACTCAAATATTAAATAAATATATGGAGCCGTTTTTCTTCTTAATCATTAGGTGAACAAGGGAATGTCAGGGAGAGAGAAGCTTGTGATATTACACGCTACTGAGGCTGAACCAGATTCATGGTTGGAGTGAATGCATGTCCCTCTGCTCTTTGTTGAAAAGAATAAGCACGTTACACTATTACAGCAACAATCTTTTTTTTTCTTTAAATAAGGAAGGCTTGATGACAGAGAACACCTGTGTCGGTGAAGTACAGGCACAACCGTCATCAACTCCTGTGATGTCCGTCGGTCCGCTGATCTGTCTGCCTGTCTGTCTCGACAGAGGGCAAACATGAAAACGGTCTTTTTCCGTAGTGACGAAGAGGAGGAAGTGAGTGAGGCCAAAGTAAGAAAACAGGACAGATGGTAAGAGCAACGATACACAAGAAGGGGGAAAAAAAGGGAAGTAGCGTAGCGAGGATGAGGACGAAGATACAAAGGAGGATGGTGAAGATGATGAAAAGATTGTGGGCAATGAGAGCCTCGAGGAGGAAGGTGATAATAATGGCATCATCAGGAGTAGGAGATGGAAAGGTAGGAAGAGGAAGAGGAGGATTATCAGGTGGTATGAGAGGAAGAGTAAAAATACAACAAATGGCAAACTAATCCGACCTCTCTATTATGACACCAGCAGAGTATTACAGGACGTGTGATATTGACTTCCAGCTGGTTGAGTCTCCGCGCAACTTTAACGTTTCCCATCGAAAGGTCTGAAAGGGAATCTTTCTGTTGGAAGAAATTATGGCTGAGAGCAAGAAGCTTTCTTTTCTGTTTTGTGTCAGACTATTTCCTGTAACTTTCAACTCCCGCACTGTTCTCTAACAAGCAGAAACCAAATCCCGCAGTGGGGAAGAAAACTGCTCATGCAAACTCTGACTGAAAATGTGTGCTGTGAATTGCACTTTGACGAGTGTGTCTGCGTGTGTGTGTGTGTGTCTGTGCCTGTGATATAACAAAGCGTTGTAGTCGCTGCTTGCAGGTGACAGACTGGGGGCCGGATATCCGTTTTTAGCAGTGTCAGTGTGTCTCTTTGCATTTCTACGCGTGACTATAGTGTCCATGGGCGTCTGTTTGGATGCGCGTGTTGCTACGTGTCGCAGTAAACTACAGTCAGTGGGCTGCTGTACCCACAGTCGCTTCACTCAGATCAGCAACATTGTAAAGCATTAAAAAACATGTTTATAGACTGAAACGCTGTGTTACACTAATGCAGTACAGATTGTATGAAGGCAGTAAGCGGGGCCATTAAAGGAAGCATGGGCCCTTCAATGTTCTCCACTTTTAATGCTCAAGTCTTTCACCATCTCCCCAGACTGGCTGCAAGTCTCCCATTATTGATTTTCTATGTGGGGAAAACTGATTATATAGAGCCATTTTATCATTCCAATGAAGTGCTGACATTAATGTTGGTACGGTAAAATGATATTTCAGTGGAAGTGGAACAAGAACATTTTTACATTACCCCACTCTCGCCAGGACTCGTTCTGTGTCTTTTATCATGTCACATCGGCCTGGAGTCAATTAAACGTGATCCTAAAGGTTTCAAAGGAGCTCAAAGAGGGACTATCACTCAGCCCACACCTACAGTCTAGACTTGCTGGCTTGACAAATGTTGGGATACACTGGTATAAGATTTAACACTGATATACACACATATCAGGACAGAATTATTAGCCCTCTATGAAATTTAAAGTTTTTGTCAAAATTTACAAAGCAAGGGATTTTTACAATAGCATTTCTAAACATACTAGTTTTCTTTAGAAAGAATACATTATTTCTATTTGCACACAATAACTGAATTATTTCATAAATAACAAAAAATTATCAGGATCAACACAACAGGATCTTCCAGCTTGCACAGGAAGACAGGGGACAAAGCCCTGATTTAAATCCAACTGAAAATCTTGTTAAAAACTACAACAAACGACTTCAGGTTGTTAAACAGCAAAAAGGACACATTAGCATTAGGGAGGCTAATAGTTCTGTCCTCATCTGGAGAATAATCAAAGAGTAACAGAGTCATCATGACAGGGCGTTACAGGATTACCAGGGAACAAATGCTATGTTCACACTGCAGGTCTTAATGCTCGATTCCGATTTTTTGATCAAATCCGATTTTTTTGTCTGCTTGTTCACACTACAAATAAAATGTGACAGCAAACGCGCTCCTTTGTGAACCCTCAAAGCAGCCCGCATGCGCAAAAGAAGACGTCACACACAACTCGCTGTGTTTGCTTCAAAGGATAGTTGCAGATTTCTGTCAGAATCTGCAGATTATACAGTACAAATAAAATGTTCACGTTTCTCCAACGTTGTCTTCCCAACAGTTTCACTGACATCTACACTGGATGGCCAGGAAGCGTTTGCGATGTCTTATCGGGCGCTTCTCCGGCGCTGATAATTGGCATCTGTCTTGTGTCAGTGACGTAAAAGACGGATTTAATGCGACATGACCGTTCAAACAGCAGTCGCTTTCTAAAACATCAGATATGTATCGGATTCAGTACCACATACGAAGGTGACCCAGATTGGATTTGAAAATATCAGATTTGTGCCGTTCACACTGTCATACCATGATCGGATATGGGTCGCATAGGGTCAAAAAAATCGGATTGATGCGCTTTCGCCTGCAGTGTGAACGTAGCCAAAGTCACTAAGTGAGGGTCATGGGGGCAGCTGTCTAAGCAGAGAAACCTACAATTCCCTCAGCTAATCTGGTGGGACACTGAGTCATTCCTAAGCCAGCTGAGATAAACACCTTCAGTGAGTCCTGGAGGCTTCTTCTTGGTAGAAAATACCTGAAACATCTTGCCTAAGAAGTTTTCATGAGGGATGCAAGATGCCCGAAAGGGATGTAAGATGCCCGAACCACGTCAGCTGGCTCCTTTCACTGTGGATCGTCTTTTTGATCCTCTCTTGGTTGACTGAACTCTCTCTACATAGGTGAGGGTAGGAAGGTAGAATGACCGATAAATGGACAGCTTCACTCTTCACCACAAAGGATGAATATAGATTCTGCCCCAATCTGCTTCTATGATTGTAGGGACTTTAACTTGGGATATAAAGCACCTTGAGGCAACCGTTGTTGTGATTTGGCGCCATATACACAAAACTGAACTGAATTAATCTCACCGTCTGCTCTTCCCTCACTTGTGAACAAGACCCCAAGATACTTAAACTCCTAAACTTAGGGCAGTAATTTGTTTTAGACTCAGTGTGGGGACTACACCTGTTAGATTTGTATTGTTGATTGTCATTTATGCTTAGAAATATTTACTTATATATGCTTAGAGTTTTGTAATTAGTTGTAGATTGGTAGAGGTTTTGATCCTTGATAGTCTGCAAACTTTGTGTGTATTAGACAGCACTTTGGGAGCATGAGAGGTCATACCGTGTCTTATTATTTTATGGTAGGATTAACGTAGTTGCGTCTGTTCTAGTCTAAGTGCTCTTTGTTTAGATGAACTGCAGGACTTCCTCACCGTGTTATCTAGGATGAACCATCTAGGGTGAGGGGGAGGCTACCCTCTTCCTGACCAAGAATGTTTGACCCTTTGATCAGCAGTCCCCACACACACACACACACACACACACACACACACACAGGCAAGGTACTCTTTGTTTGTATGTAGACGTCGTATGTTAATGAACCTATGCATATTCATGTAACCTCAATAAAAGGACAGTGTATGGGAGAACGGACGAGAGCTACTGGGGTCAAGCGAAGGAACGGCGTTTGTCCGGTTCTCTCCCGTGCACGAGTACCATGAAGAAGTTTGCCTACTTGTGTCTTGCTTAGCAGTGTAATTATATTGTCTTCAACGTTCCAGCGGATGGGTTCAAGCTACAAACCTAACAACACCCTTTTCCAGTCTCGGACTTGGAGGTGCCAAGTTTTCATTTTGGCCTCTTCACACTCAGCCATAAACTGCTCCAGCGCAAGTTTGAGGTCACCACCTGATAAAGGCAAGGCAAGGCAAGGCAAATTTATTTGTATAGCACAATTCAACAACAAGGTGATTCAAAGTGCTTTACAGAGACATTAGAAACAAAAACAAATAAAAAGCATGATTTAAAATTGATTAAAACAAGCAAACAAACAAACTAACTAAACACACACATTTCACACCTGTTCGCGCGATCTGAACCCTTATCGTAAGGGGAGCTACCAGTCCTTCTGTGGACGAGCTACTTTCTATTTTAAATTCCCTGAATTTAAAATACTCTCTAGACCCAGTCTAGACCCAGTTGGGGAGCTACCCAGAGCTCTAATCCCACACCTGTTCGCACGATCTGAACCCTTATCGTAAGGGGAGCTACCAGTCCTTCTGTGGACGAGCTACTTTCTATTTTAAATTCCCTGAATTTAAAATACTCTCTAGACCCAGTCTAGACCCAGTTGGGGAGCTACCCAGAGCTCTAAACCCACTTAACAAACAAACAAACAAACAAACAAACAAACAAACAAACAAAACAGTATATAAAATCAAAACAGATAAAATCAGAACAGTAGATAAAATCAGTAGTTAATGTAAGTTTTGAAATTTAAGCTTAACAAACAAACAAAACAGTATATAAAATCAAAACAGATAAAATCAGAAATAGATAAGATCAGTAGTTAGTGTAAGTTTTGAAATTTAAGCTTAAAAGTGTGGATTTGGTGCTTTATTCAAATGCAGCTGAGAATAGGTGAGTCTTCAACCTGGATTTAAATAAACTGAGTGTTTCAGCTGATCTGAGGCTTTCTGGGAGTTTGTTCCAGATATAAGGAGCATAAAAGCTGAATGCAGCTTCTCCGTGTCTGGTTCTGACTCTGGGAACTGATAAAAGACTGGATCCAGATGACCTGAGGGATCTGGAAGGTTCATACTGGGTCAGGAGGTCACTGATGTATTTTGGTCCTAAACCATTCAGAGCTTTATAGACCAGCATCAGAACTTTAAAGTCTATCCTCTGACGGACAGGCAGCCAGTGTAAAGACCTCAGAGCTGGACTGATGTGGTCCACTTTTTTGGTCTTAGTGAGGACTCGAGCAGCAGAGTTCTGAATGAGCTGTAGTTGTCTGACTGATTTTTTAGGTAGACCTGTAAAGATGCTGTTACAGTAATCAAGCCTACTAAAAATGAATGCATGGACTAGTTTTTCCAGGTCCTGTTGAGACATCAGATCTTTTATCCTTGAAATATTCTTGAGGTGATAGTAAGTTGACTTTGTTATTGTCTTAATGTGTTTTTCTAAGTTTAGGTCTGCATCCATCACTACACCCAAATTTCTCGCCTGGTTTGTGGTTTTTAGATGTATAGATTGAAGTTCTCTGGTGACCTGTAATCGTTTTTCTTTGGCGCCAAAGACTATTACTTCAGTTTTGTTTTTGTTTAGTTGGAGAAAATTGTGGCACAACCAGTCATTAATTTCCTCAATGCATTTACCAAGAGCCTGTACAGGGCCTCGGTCTCCTGGTGACATTGTGATATATATTTGTGTGTCATCTGCATAGCTAGCCAACAGAACCACATCATCTGCAAAAAGCTGAGACAAATCCTAAAGCCCACAAAAGTCCAACGCACTGGCTCGCTTGGATGGACATTAGTACCATAGCTGTAAAAGGTTACAAAAACAATAATAGCGATATTGCTATTAGTAGGGCTGGGCCATATTATACCGTTCACGGTAATACCGGTACAAAGTTAGGCAACGATAAGAAAATGAAATATCGCGATAGAATATGGGTAAAACGCACATGCGCAGTGCCTTTGTTTTCATACGCACATGGCTGAAAAAGCATGGCGGCAACGGAGATTGAGAATGGAGAAAGCGGATCGTTGAGTGAAGCGGATGAACCAGAATAGGTTTGTAAAAATGGTGCCACTTCAGTGATGTGGAACTGGTTTGTTGTTTGTCCGTCAGATCGTTTAGGTCCCAAAGTCAAACGAACACCGCAGCGTCACTGAGAGTTAAAAACTGTCTAAATTCTTTCCTCTTTAATAAAACGATCAGCATTGCTGCTTTACCAGGTGTAACTATGAAGTTTAACATCCAGGCATCCATGAAAACAGAATTTATTACATTTAATTAATGGAGTTAGAAGTTAGCAGGAAGCTAGAGGAAGTTAGCTCGCTAGTTTCACTTGTTCTGACTGAAAGATTTCTGAAAAAATTCAAACGTACAGCTCTGCTATCACTTCCACCATAAATGAAGACAGGAAACTAAACAGCACTGACGTTTGTAAAGTTACTGAAGTTGGGCTAGTTGGTTTATAATGATGTGCTATGTGATCGCTAGCGACACAGCTAGGGTTGCCAACCGTCCCTTAAAAAACGGAATCGTCCCGTATTTAGAAACAAAAGTACACGTCCCGTATTGAGCTAATAAGGGACGCACTTTGTCCCGTAATACAGTGAGAATCAAAAGTAGTCTATAAATGTTAATGGAATTAACACTTTGTTTGAAAACATAATTCCCAGCCCCTCTCCTGCTTTGTGACCAATGAGCTGACAGCACACTTATGACAATTCGAGTATGACAATTCAGATTATCTCATTGGTCGAGGAAAGGTCGCTTGCGGAGAAAATACCGGAAGACAACAGATGACCACAACAAGAAGCATGGCCAACAGGGAAACAAACGCCGACACTGCGGTGCACGTCTCGGATGACAGTACACCTAAAGCTGGGCAGACACTGCGATTTTTTTCAGTCACGTTATTCAGCTCTTGCTCAAACTGCACGATTGACTCGCAGGGATTAGAAGTTTGCAGGTCACGATGCAGGGTCTCACACTATACGGCCCGATGCTCTGATGCGACCTGAGTGCTCACACTGTGCCAACATAACATGAAGGTTATAACAGAAAATCTGTCGCTCGCTCTCTCTGTCTTTCACTCACACAGACACACCACCACCATCAACTTTGCTAAATTGCTAATGAAAAACATGATCAGGCAGCTGTGATTGAGCAGCAGTGTAAATCCAACTATTTTCACGGTTGTTGTGGTCGTGATAATTTTGTGATGCCACATCGAAAAGGCTCGGATGAGCTTTCCAAAGTTCTACAAGTGCCTCCATCACTTGTGTCCAGATAATAATAATAATAATAATAATAATAATAATAATAATAATAATAATAATAATAATGGATACTTTATTGATCCCCATGGGGAAATTACTTGTTTTTCTCTGCATTTGACCCATTCACTCAGTGAAGCAGTGGGCAGCCCACTAAGCAGGTGCCCGGGGAGCAGTGTGTAGGGACGGTACCTTGCTCAGGGGTACCTCAGGGTAGCCATTAAGTGGATTCGAACCGCCGACCTTCCGATCATGGGGCGACCACTTTACCTACTGAGCTATCCCTGCCCCATAAATCACACGCTGCACAGCCGTGCTGCGCCGTCTTTTTCACCGATGTTTACGTGTTTGCGCATGAGCAGTGTGAGCGGCTGTGGTGACACCCTCACGAGCGATTGATGATCGGGAGCTGGTCGTGAGGTGTTAATCGCTTCTCGTTACCCCACGTATACTACACGATGCACGATGAAGGCCAAAATCGGGCCGATCACCAAATCGGTCGCACGACTCAAAAATCGGCTCAAAATGGGCCAAAAATCGCACAGTGTAAGCCCAGCGTTAGAGCAGCAATGTTTGTTCCCCTCAGAGAAAGAAAAGAAAAAAGGCTGCAAAAGTACAGGGAGGACTGGGAAAAGGAAAACACCTGGCTGGGAAAGTGCACGATAACACCTATAAAGCGCACTGCACTGTGTGCCGGCGCACTTTTTCCATAGGCATGCTTCTAGTGGTGGGCACAAGAAGAACATGAGGGGCGTGAAAGCTCGGGGAACCCTTAACCAATTTTTTGTCCACCAGGCCACGGCAGAAGCAGATATGGTATGTAAACACTGGTTTGTTGTTTAAACCCTCTGGTTAAGGTTAATATGGGCATGTGCGGTGAATATCAGCGCTATGTGGCCAGAAGTGTGATAATATCATTTATTTTGTGTAATAAACAACTGCAAGGATGGATGATTACAACAAATAGATGAATAATACATAAAAGTAATACATAGATGAATAATGATGATGAGTTAAGGTGCGTAATCATGGGAACAAGCGGGTTTACAAACAGGAGCAGCTGATTAGCATTAGAAAAGCTGAAATAATACCTCAACTGAAGCCAATTGTACTAAATGCACTATATGTGCACTGTTACAAGAATATTTTTCGTTCTATTGCTTTCTATTAATTTATATAATTTTAAGTTAAGCAGGACAGAGTTCTTTTAAAGAAAGATTTACTTATATTCTCAAAAGTTAAGCATGACAGGCTTCTGTTTAAGAAAGAGACCTGTTTTACTGTGTTAATGTTGTCATTTTGAGCTAAAAATAAATGGCTAAATGATCATTTGTTTCCCATATGGTCATATCACAAAGAATATGCATCTGCTTAAATCAAATTCAAGTCAAATGGTTAAAAAATAATTTCACACACACAAAAAAAGAGCTACCACACTGGGAAGGGTGAAGACAACTGGGTTGCCCGGCCCAGGCCACGAGGTGTCCCTTATTTATTTTTCAGGGAGTTGGCAACCCTAGACACAGCTATGTTAGCATAACATAAACAGTGAAGCTGGAGGATGAACGCTAACACTTTTCCACTCTATAAAAGTTAACGTGAGGGTTCCTGATGGTTAGAGACAAATGCAATCGCATGGCAGGATGCTGTAAACGGACCAAACTTCAGTCAGGAGAACAACTGAGATAATCCATCCACTATACGAGGTTAGTCATTAATATACTGCAACAACATGGGAATAGAGCAGCTGTGATAGAATACAGCATTAATGAATCAATGGTACAGAAGTGGAAGAAGCAAGAAAAATGAGTTGAATAAAGTTTGATTTATCTGACTGCTTTGTTTCGCTTAATGTGTCTTATAATCCCGTGCACCTTATGGTCTGAAAAATAGTGTTTGACTTTTTTATTTGTCACACTGTGGTTTCATGTTGCAAAGCACCTCTTTTTAACTTCAGTGGATATTATACATGGTTATGCTCAGGATATGTCAGCCCATTTCTACTGGAAATGCCTTTTGGTTAAACTTTCAGCAAGGAATTTCCATTTCCACTGTTAAATTTTTATATAGGTTTAATGCACATAAAACAGCTGCTTGTTTAAGTGAAAATAAATGGATGGGGTTTTTTTGCGCTAGCAAAGTTGTGGAGTTGCATTTGGTCTCGCATCAATTATATCGTCAGTTATATCGTTATCGCAAATTTTCAAATCTATAGCGTGATAAATCTTTTTGGCCATATTGCCCTGCTCTAGCTATTAGTCATATTAACTAGTGATGTGCGGATCGATCCTGAAATATCGATTCCTCCGATACCAATCATTTATGTTCTAGAATCGATTCTCACATTAAAATATCGATATTTTAGTAATTTAGGGTAAATTTGTAGTTTATCATTAACAGGAACACAGTGGAAAGAAACTATAACATTCGGATTGTCTACATTCAAAGGAACTACTTCCTCTTCCGCCTTTCATAGTCATTTGCGAAATAGGCTGTCTGTCTCGCAGCCCCTTGGCGTGCGCACTCACAACAATGACTGAGCGTAATTGGAGTCATGTGTGAACCTATTTTACCTCCACAAAAACTGAGACGTGGTTTGCCATACATGTGGAAAAAAGGTGAGGTGTTGTGGCCACACTAGGGAGACATTCAAAAATGCTGTTGGGGGTGGGGATAAATACATTTTACAGTGTTTATTTATCGGATAAAATATGTTAAATGTCCGGATACAGCGGGGGTATCCAAATTCAGAGGCTGCTTCCACCCGAGGACCCGGGCCTTCGCGGTCTAAAGAAAGACGGGTATACGGCACGAGCTCCCTCGATGGAGTGAAACTGCCGTCTGCTCTTTGCTATCTAAAATATAACCGGACGCTGGCGTAAACTCTCGACCGTCTCACACTTCTGTTTAATCAGTTTTCTGTTTGACGTTTATTCAGCTGTGTGAAAACCCCGAGGAACCCTCCTGAGGGATTAATAAATTAAGTTAAATTTTATTTAATCTAATCTAATAACTTTAATCTCAGCCAAACTGATTTACTCACGAACAAATAAAACACTGAAAAAGCCAAACAATAACATTTTTAACTTATCTAAGTGACTTATATATCATGTTTAACCCAAGTAGCGAAAGACCGCGGGGGTTTGAAAACGATGTGTCGATCGCAAGGGTGTAGATTTGATTGTGGCATTGGTGGGGACGGATGATTCAACCACTGAACCCCGCCCCGTTTCTTATTTTTTCCTTTTTGTTTTTGCTTCTTGATAAAAGGGGAAATATACTTGCCTACATATGCTATTCTACATGCTTTTAAACCATTTAAAATTACAATTCATAGGTTTATATGTGAATTATATAATGTTAAATTACTATTAAACAAACTACTAAGTATTTTAGACTTTAGTTTACTTCAGTCATATTCCATATACATCAGGTATCATACAAAAATAAAAACAGCTTCAAATACAGTCATGACAATAAAAGAATATGACTTTCAGGACTTAACAACATTACTTCAGTTATAGTACACCAACATCTCTGACACATTAGCACTAAGGGAACACTGAATGACCTGGTGGGTTTTGTCCATAAAACTACTCGTCTAAGATTACCACAAAGTAAAAGATCTCTCAGCAACATTATGCAACATTTTAGGCACTATTGCCCCCATCAGATCAGTGAGCTGAGATTTTTTTATTCTAAACATGAACTACTGTTACAGCAACAGACATGGACTACATGTCCCACACAACAAACACATGCCTGCTCCTCTCGTTAGCTGAAATGAACTGCTGGCATATTTGTTTTACATCTATACTGTCCAATCTCTCCTGGTGGACATGGCATCACATTATTCATGGTTACATACAATTTTAGACTGATGTGGACCAAGCCTAGCACCTACTTGCCAACCTTGAGACCTCAGAATTAGGGAGACATTCAAAGGGGCTGGGGGGAGGTATACATGTACATGTATATACAAAAAAACTTGAATTTTACAGTGTTCATTTATCGGATAAAATAAGATAAATGTCACCGTTATTATTGTCCGACCGTAAACAGGCCGGGGGTGTCCAAATTCAGAGGCTGCATCCACCTGAGGACCCGGGTGGGCCGGGTCCTTTGAAAGCCGGGTAGACCGGAAATGAGCGACTGTGAAATTGGACGGTCTAGCCTTCAGAATTACGTCACCTGCCGTCTGCTCCTTGCTGTCTAAAATATAACCGGACGCTGGCGTAGATGGTCGAATAAACTGCTGTTTTCACACAGCAGTTTATTCAGCTGTGTGAGAACCCGGAGGAATCATCCCGAGGGATTAATAAAGTTTTATTTAATCTAATTTAATCTAATAACTTTAATCTCAGCCAAACCGATTTACTCACCAACAAATAAAACACAACTAAAGCACTGAAAAAGGCCAAACAATAACATGTTTAAGTTATTTGACGTTTACACAGCTACATTCTCGCCTGAAAATGTGTTAAAAGTTTATTTTGCGACCCAGAAAGAGTAATAAGAGTAGTATTAAAACTAAGTAGCTGCAGTAATAGTGGCCATTGTTGGAAACTGGAATTGGCTGGGCCAGTCTGGGATATGGTTTTCAGTTTTGTTGTCCAGGTGGAAAATCGGGAGAAATTGGGGAGAATGGTCGCCCCGGGAGACTTTCGGGAGGGGCACTGAAATTCGGGATTCCCCGGAAAAATCGGGAGTGAAGGGATGTATGTCCTAGCATAGCCTGTAACGTTATTGTGACGGACACATTATATGAGTGAACTTGACTTTAAGTGATTTACAGGTTTCTTTGAAAAACAATTTCTTATATCCAGGTTCTTCCGTTTTGCTGCCGTCCTCCTCTCCTACTGGCAGCGCAGGTTTGCCGCTGCTGAAACTAAACAGAGCTCCCTGAAAGGCTCAGCCAATCACATTGGCCATATTTGTCACATGAGGTAGGACTCCAGTAGAGAACGTAATTTAACTCTTTCTGCACCGCTCGCTGAATGAGACGCTGACAGATCGTTTTTTGTCTTACTATTGGGTTTGTTTTTCTTTTCTCGAAGAGATCAAATTATTGGTGGGGACAATTCAATAATCGCTGGATATTGGTGGGGACATGTCCCCTCCGTCCATGCCAAATCTACGCCCTTGGTCGATCGGCTCAGATGTTTGAAGTTTGCACGGCTACATTCTCACCTGAAAATATGTTAAAAGTTTTTGCGACCCAGAAAGAGAAATAAGAGTAATATTAAAACTAAGCAGCTGCCGTCATTGTTGGAAACAAGTACTCTGATGTCCTGTAATCATTATGACGCTATAATTTGAGATACAATAAATAAAATAAGTTTTTGTACAAAGTATCGGTATCGGATCAGTATCGTCGATACCACCCTGAATATTACTTGGTATCGGATCGGAAAGGAAATCAGTGGTATCGCACATCACTAATATTAACACAGAACTTTGTTGGTAATTCATCGGAAACTACAAATGCACTGACCTGTCAAGAAAATCTGCAAGCATACAAGAACAAAAGCATACAAAAAGAACAATTACACAGTTATTTATGATATTAACATGTGTACTGTCTTCATATCAAAGACATTTTTAGTACATGGTTATCATACTTCCCTTTGCTCCAACACTAAACATAATCCAACAGATATTCATGAACCCCGGTCTTAAAACTCTGTACCTTCAGTTACATTGCAAATTTCCATTTATGTCATACATACACAAACATACAGACACCAAACCTAATGCTGGTCTCATACCTGGAGCCACTAAAGATTTTTGTGCACATTACTGTAAGTGGAAACTGATTTGCAGATAATGTTATTGTGCTTTTCGTGTCTTTAATGTTTAAGTTTTTTTTTTTTTTTTATAACTTTGAGCGTAATGGACACTGCTCATCAAAATACTGCTACACACTGCAGATTAGTCAGGTACTGGGCTCTGCATTCTCCATGGTAACTGCAAATTGTCTGTGTCAGACTGTTTAATGTCCCCTCGACCTCCATCACTCTCCGTATTTCAGTCTTTTTTTGCCCTCTCTCTCCCCTCCAGGCCGCATCCTTGGTGTGAGCCAAGCAGTAGCTTTGCAGGGCAGTAAGGTAATAAATGTGTTGCAGATGCATCTGCGAGTCGTGAAGGATCGGGGCATCTTTCGTACCTGCCATCACTCTGCTTTACCCCCCACCCCATCCCTCCTTTTGTCCCATAGCCTCCATTTGACTCCTGCTCCTCTCGTCTCACCTTCTCCTCTCTTTCTTTTCCCTCACTGTTTCCACCACCTCCCATCTCTCTCTCACCATCTCCTCACTTCGCTGGCTCTACCAGGATAATTAAGCACGTCTAAGATGTGCTGACTTGGCACAATTGACAGTCATAGTGAAGGAGAGAGACAGAAACGGTGACAGAGGGAGAGATGTAGAGAGAGACCTTCAGGCTGTCTCCTTTCTGCAGTCCAGACAGTGCATCACTACTGCTCGTGTGTGTGTGTGTGTGTGTGTGTGTGTGTGTGTGTGTGTGTGTGTGTGTGTGTGTGTGTGTGTGTGTGTGTGTGTGTGTGTGTGTGTTTTGAGGTGTGTGCACCTCGGGGAGATGCAGTCACATTGTATGGGATCCAAGTTACAGTATGTTTTTAACTCTCTCTACCACTTTGTCTCGGGGCCTCCTGCTGGCCTGGCTGGGGGGAGACTTTACGTGAGCGTCCAAACGTGAAAAAAGGAGTGCTGGAACAGATCTTTGCCTCTTAGTAAACAGTGCAGAAAGCATGTGTCATGCTCCTTCCATTGTACTCTTAGCAAATGATGCGTCAGGTGCTCTTTGAAGGTCAACAAAAAAACCTGTAAGACTGCATTCGGCTTAAGTGTAAACGGTGTCTACCCCACAGGACAGCAACTGTCTGTCTAATGATGTTACATTCAGCGAACATCATCGTTTTTAATTGTTATACTGTGTTTTATATTGTTTAAGAAATTCCAGCTCTGTGGAGTCTTCCTAAGGTGAAAGAAACATTCACATCCAAGGTGCCATGACTGTTAGCTCAGTGACAGGTCCAGGCCAGTAAGACAAGGTCACTGTGCCCCTTCAGCTGAATTGTCCTCACACATTTTTATAATTGTAAGTAAAATTAAATCAAACACTTTGGTAATGAAAAAGAAAGATCACCCAAATTGGTGATAAGTCATTGCCATAACAACCAAGCTTACATGAATTATTCGGCTAATAGAAGACGCTAATTTAGAAGAAGATAGGTGTACGAAATTTTGGGAAGCAACCCTCATATTCTCTTCAGAATTAGGAAGACATCAATTTGTGCAGCACGTTTTAAAAGCATGATCTCACTCAAATAATTATGCATATTGGTTCATGATGTGGTTTAAAGCAGGCGCTGCATTAATTTGTTGTGTGATTATACAAGATTGCCTCTTGCAGTGCTGTTTTAAATATACATTTAGCCTTGTGGTAAACCGTCCAGCTCAGTTTATTGCCTGTCTTCTGGACACACTATGTGTGACTTCAAGTGTAACTCTGCACATAAGTGGTAACATAAATGTACTTTTTTAATGAAAAAGCAAAGTGAGTTGAGCCAAATGCCCTCTTGTTAAAGTGGGCTGATGTCCATGCACAACTTGTCAAGGTGAAAGGAATTGTGAAAAGTCAGATAAAGCCCCGACTTGAATTCCATTGAAAACCCGTGGGGTGAACTAAAGACCATGGACCACACCAGAAGACCATCAAATATGGAGGAGCTTGAGAGATTCTCCAAAGAAGAATGTGCTGAGATTTCTCAGGAGACGTGTGTGAGACTTGCTGCAAACTTCAACAAACAACTGCAGGCTTTCATCCAGCAGAAACAACACACAACTGATGGTAAGCATCAGGGCACTAACAATTTTGACCCTGGTAGTTTTTGCTTTTTGTAAAATAATGCAAGCATCCAGAATAAAAGCTGTGTTAAAACTTCTTTTCTCTGATAAACAGCAAATGGGAAGACAACTAATTCTGTCCCCATCTGTATATGTCCATGTTCTTGTTTTACATGCAGAGTCATATTTTAGAAATTTGCTGAAGACATATCTTCTCATAAAGAATGTCTTACAAATTGTTCCTTCGTATGAATATTACAGCTATTTCCTCTGAAAGGTAGTGAAGTCCCAGTTATAATTACAGGTTCCATAAATTCAGGACAAAGGGACAGTGAAGCATGGTGCTGGTTTATGATTGGATTAGAACTGACGAACGGAAAGAAAACAGTCTGTTTGCCATGAAAAGGCCTACCTAGTTAAGCAGACTTTTTCATTCTGAGACAAACAATGTGACACACACATCCATTTATCTGAACCCTTTGTTGTTAAAGATGAACGCAAGCTGTGATATGAGAGTTGAATCAGACTGATCGCAGCACAAAGTTGTGTTAGCACCTTGATAATTATAGTATGCATTGCTTAGACTTGAGACTGAAGTCGAAGCGTTTTCCTGGCAGCGTTAGAGCTGGTTTGTATTCGTTTTCTCAGGCTGGCAGTAAATGGAGCATAAGAACAGGATCCCTTTGGAGGGAAAATGTTACACAAGCCAAACCTTCAATTTTGTCTTTTTCAACCGTTTCACTAATGCCTAACCAGCATGCAGGTGCAATCTGTCATTTCTTTCCTCCCCGTCTCTGCTGAGAATTACAAAGTAGCAACATAACCCGTGTTCACTCAACACTACGTGCTGCGTCCAGGCATCGCAAATTTCCCTTTGTATACCTAATTCCTCATCTGCTCTTTTCCTCTAAGGAGGCTGAAAACGTGTGTTTTTTCCTTTTAGTTTCCCAAATGACTGACCTGTGTCAGTCAGTGTTCAAAAACGTCACTTTTTACTGTGTAATCATTTAGCGCGAGTACGTTTTGACACACATCAGATGGAATTAGATGGGAATTAGTTGACAGGCCGAGCACTGCTGAGTTTATAGCCTTGTGCAGCACATTATGAAGCCTTGAGCTAACGCATATTAGGGCTTACATGGATCTACATCCATTTAGATACAAGATGGATGATATCTTTATCATGATGAAATCACCTGACAGCAATAATAGCGCAGTCTGACCTCGCCCTCCTCCCATTTTCTTTCTGCAATCCTCCTTTATAACAGACTTATCAGTGCATTACTCAGATGAGAAGGAAAATTTGAAAATGTGGGCTCTGTGTGTTTTGCCGCTTAAGGTGCTGAGAGAGCACCAGGTTAATATTCAGTGGTTAGCGTCGACAGAGAGAAACCTTATAAATATGTCCTCAGGTTGCCTGCTCCCTGTCAGCTTTAACGCTCTGCCCACGCATACGCCCACACACACGAATAAGGAACGTGCACGCGACGCAGACAAATACTGGTGAGACACGCACGCACTCGTGCAAAGTCACACACAAAGACGTGGCCACGCACACATGCTCGTACACACGCCCACGCGCTACCTAGCCGGGTTCTCAGCAGGCGGGCAGCGCCGACAGGCTGAGCCAAAATAACGTCTTAAACTCAGTAACCTCAGTCATCATATCAACAACTGAATAAGAGTAGATAGACAGTCTGGCTGGCTGGCTGTTCAGCTAAACAAATCAAGCCTGGTTAAATGAACATGCAATGAAAAAGACGCACGCTTGCCCTGCAGAGGAGTCTGCGTTTCGAGCAGAAAGCGTCCAGAACTGCTTGTAAATTGTTCTGACGCCGCTGACCAGCATCATCCAGTTTGTTTAAAGAGAACGAGGAGAAATGCTAGAAGAACTGCATGGAACAAAATTCTATTTACAGAAATCCAATGACCAGCAGTGACTGGATACATTTTAAGGGTTCATTCAGAGATCCAGATAACTCCCAGTAAAATCCAACATTTGTTCATTATAATGGGCCTGCAGTGCAGTCTTGGAGGTACATCTGTGATTATCATCATGATTGTTTCAATGGGAAATATGTCTGAGCTTCCTATGCAAAGTAGCTTGACTTGATAGTTCATCTCAGTGTAATCTATACTACAAATGTCATAAACCAGCATGTAGGCTATAAAATAAGGTGGAGCCCAGCAGCAGAGTTTATGAATTGCCAGTGTTTCATTTCAATAGGTAAATACTTGAAGTTAAAATCAGGCAAAGCAGCAAGTGAGTGTGGACCATGGAAGCACGCATGCTTTTCCATCATCACCTTTTTGAACATGGAAAGTGTGCATTGCCTTAGAAAAGCCCGTCAGGGTGCCTAGGGACATAACACGACTTAAAGGTCGTGTTATCTATTTTCTAATAACTTTACTCAATCGTGTGCAGTCATGTAATTCACAATCTTCAAAATCTTAATGTGGGGCACATTAAGACATATAGACTGTATAGACCAGATGAAACTGGCCATCATGACATTATTAATTAGTAAGAAAAGTCTAAGTTTTCTTAGTCCGTCTCAGCAACTTGTGAGTCACACAGTAAAATGCATCCTGTTTTCTGTTTACTTTTCACTCTAATGAGACTCGTAATTTACTAGATATAAATTATCTTGTATTCAGTAGGTCTTCAAACTAGCAATTCAGGCCATAAACACATCAGGAACATGTTTAGTGAAGTCACAGACAGGGACCCAGTGCTATTTATACCAATCAGGCTCAATATCATGACCACCTTTCTAATATTGTTTAGTTGCCAAAAACAGCTCTGACCAGTCAGGCCTGGACTCCTCTAGACCCCTGAAGATGAGCTGTGGTATCTGACACCAAGATCCTCTAAGATGCGAGGTGGGGCCTCTATGGATCAGACTTGTTTGTCTTACAGATGCTGGATTTGAGGGAGATCTGGGGAATTTGGGTAAAGTAAACGTGTACATGGTCTGCAACAATGCTTAGTTAGGTGGTACGTGTCAAAGTAACATCCACATGGATGGAAGGACCCAAGGATTCCCAGTTGAACACTGCCTCCAATAGCTTGTAATTTTTATCAGACCAGGCCACCTTCTTCGATTGCTCCTTGGTCCAGCTCTGATGCTCATGTGCGTATTTTTTGTGCTTTCAGTGGTGTAAAAGGGTTAGCATGGGTACCCTGACTGGTCTGCAGCTGTCCAGCCCCATACACAACAAACTGTAATGAACTGTGTATTCTGACACCTTTCTATCAGAACCAGCATTCAGTTTTTCAGCATTTTGAGCTACAGTAGCTCGTTTGTTGGATCAGACCACGCGAGCCAGCCACTGTTCCTTCCCAGGAGAACTTTGACAGATGTTGACCACTGCAGACCAGTAACACCCCAGAAGAACTACAGTTTTGTAGATGGTCTGACCCAAACTGTCAACTCGCTCAAATCCTCACGCTTGTCCATTTTTCCTGCTTCTAACACATCAGGTTTAAGGTCAAAATGTTCACTTGCTCCCTAATAAAACCCGCCCACTAACAGGTGCAATGATGAAGAGATCATCAGTATCACTTACTCCACCTGTCAGTGCTCATGATGTTATGAGTGATCAGTGTATTTACTCTCTTTATGTGCCCACAGGAGTCGCCCTCTGCTGGCCATAAAAAAGAAGCATACGGGCTGTCAAAACAGGAGGAGCAGCCGAGGCAGCAAGTGGGCAGCTCTCATCTATCATCTGCATGTATGTTTCGAGGAAAACTGGATATTTCATTACAACATGGAACGTTATTCATTCATTCGAATAAAAGCTGCTCAGTGGTACAAATGACAAAAATGTTTTGTTTGGTTAGCTTTTTCTGTCTTGCATTCTTCTGAGTCGAGCTGGTAGACAGCAACAATGACAGAGATGCCTGCTGCACAGCTGACTTGACTGACTTGTTGATATTTAACCACGAGCGAGGTGGGAATACACAATACAGCGTTTCTTGACACATTTAATGTTATGAATGATTTAAAAGAAAAAAAACCTTTTTGCTGATTTTTTTTAAAGCTCTATACCAAAATGTATTCAAAATTAAGAGTGTGTCTCTTTCCAGTGATTGTAAAGAGGATAAAAGCTTTTTTGGGCCAATGTGTGCGTCATGTGTTGAACTCAAGCCCAGCAGCTTTCCTGAGGGTCTGTGTCTACACAGGAAGTTTTCAGACAAAGTATTGAGTTGTTGGTCACACCAGGTTTGGCAATCCTCAGAATGCATTTTATGCTATTATTTGAGTTACATAAAATGTATGAAAGCAGATTTTAAGCATGTAATTCCAGTAAAATGCTTAATCGATTTTAAAAAGTGTCTGTTCTGTCACTCACAGATTACAGAGACAAATTGAAAATAGGTCTTTGTGTGCAGATGTTAGAGGTTTTCTAAGACACGGGATTGCAAAATGTTATCCAACAGACAATTACTGTAACTGGTGAGTCTGGTTATTTTGATGGGTTAATGTGACAGGTTTATATGTCTGTGGATGGTTTTTGTCACCGGCGTATAAGGCACTATCATAAAAGTCACAGGACGAAAACGTAAGCCAAGTGTAAAGCTGGGCATGGTCCAGCCCACGAGTGCTGAATATTCATGTAATCGTGCAGTAACGACTAGAACTCATGGGTTAGAAAATCAGTATGATACCCTGCACTTGTGAGACCATCAGATCCAGTTCAGCCATCCAGTTCACAATGGCCTGATTAAACTGTGATGTTTTACGTCTCTGCTGAAGCTTCACTGCAGGAGGTCCAGCTTTTGCTGAGCTACACTGCACCAGTCACATCACAGCTCTTACAAATGGAACCTTTTTCCACCCGGGATGCCATCAAAACTCATATGCAGTCACAAACTGAACATCAAGTAAAAAACAAAGAAAAAAACTGCTCCTGCATCAAATTTGACTACTTTTTGTTTCTTTATACACAATGTCCTCTTGGATGTGAAAACCACACACGCATACAAAAGTGTTTAAGTCTACTACTTAAAGCCTGTCCTCAGCAGTCACTGATGTGACTGCCACCCCCCACTCCCACCCACCTTTTCTTTTCATAACTGAACAAACCAATAGTGTGGGTTCCATCTGTGGAAGGCATAATACCGGCTAATAAAACTAGTCTTGGCTTCTGTTTCTGCACTGTCTGGATGCTTGACAAGTCTTAAGGACAATTCTATAATCTATAATCTTTCTCCAACTCCACAGAAAAATGCAACCACCAGGGACATTATCATCGCACGTACTATGTCTCCTATGAGCAGATGCAAAACAGCAGCAGAATAACGTGGCAATCCAGGCTGACTGTTTGCAGTTGTTTTTGTCCTCACAAACTTTGCAAAGCACTTAGGGCCAGATTTACTAAATGTGATGACGATCCCCAAACAGCTCTGATAGGTGTGGTTGGGTTTAGGGGTGAGTTACAAAACTTGCTTTCTGTCACGGTTTGCAAGCCGTGTGGAGGTGGAGAAAGGACCCAAAAGGCGTCAGCTCTGGTGCAGGTGAGTGTTTATTTACAGCAGTGGGTACAAACAGCAACGGTGTGTGAACATGAAACCGAAAACCTAAACTGGGTAAACTAACAACACAAACCAGGAATGACGGTGCAGGGAGATCCGGGAAAATACACATGAAGAGACGCAGGGAGACCGAGGGGAAACAACACAGACGAACCAGCAACTACTATGACAGAAGACACAACTTAAATACACTCAGAGAACACAGGGAGGTTACACACCGGTGGGAACACAGCTGGGAGTGATTAACATGACGAGACTAGGGAGGCAAACTGAAAACACTCACATAAGACGCAGACCTGCACAATAAAACAGGAACTTACACATGAAAGGACACAAACTAAGAAACGCAGACTAGATACAGGAACACACGGGCAGAACAGAGTAAACACTAACCAGAGGAAGAACAGAACCAAAATCACGAAGAGAAAACACAAAACGCTGGGTCAAAAGGACCCAGGATCATGACACTTTCTTCTTCTGGCTTTATTGGAGAGGTACAGTGAAGACTGACAGGAAAGCGGAGGGAGAGAGGGGGAGACATGCAGCAAAGGGCCACGGGTCGGACTCAAACCTGGGCGGGCCGCTCTCAGCCTGCTCATCCCACTGAGCTAAACCGCTGCCCACAAAATTCATTTCTGTGAAAACTCAGTTTTCTAAACAAAGACTAATTTGAATATCAAGTGCAAAAAACAAGACATGCTTTTCTTTCAGTGTTAAATATCGGCACAATTATCAGCAAATCACATGTGGTAAACACAATTCATTTAAATATTTTCCGTGCTGTGTTTTGCACCTTGATTTCAAATCAGTTTGGTTTTTATTTATTTAGCACCAAATCAGAACGACGGTTGCCTCAAAGGTAAAGACCATACAATAACACAAAGAAAACCCCAATAATCAGACGACTCCCTATGACCAAGTTCTTGGCGACAGGGGGAAGGAAAAACTCCTTTTTAACAGGAAGGAACTTCTTGTGCTGCTCTGTTGGTGCTATGCTACAACGAGGTCTTTAAGATAAGATCTGGTCTGATTATTCAAGACTTTGAATGAGAGGAGAAAGATTTTAAATTCAAATTTGAGAAAGAAACTTGCAGAAAGTCATATATAACGGTTTCAGTTCCAAAAAAATACTAACAGTACCTTTTTTTTACACCAAAAGTCAGTTTGTCACAATGCATTAGTAAATCTGCATTTGGAACACTAAACTATTTTCATACCACTTCAGTAATATGTACCAATATCTCTACATCGGTATCGGCTGACTCCAATCAGCCTATCAGCAAATAAGATGAAATTCACCACTAAGAGAGGTCAAAACTTATCTGTTGCGTCTCATCAATTTTGCACTGGCTAAATGTTCAGAGATAGTGTGAAGAAGAGCTGATAGTTACTAGTTTAGTTACTGAAGAATTATTTGTTTCATTGGCAAAAAAGGAGGGACCAAAAATATCCAGATGAGCCAAACTGCACTACCAATACCAAAAAACAAGTGTTGGTACTGGCCCATCATTTCACAATGAATGCACAATGACCCTCCCTCACTCATTCATCATCAGCCTCTGCTTCCATTTATTCAGGCTTGTTTGGCTCGCAAATCTCACACTTGGGGGAGTCTCCAAAGAAAAGATGTCAGTTAACATTATAGTAGTGCTAGTGCTGATGTTTTCCTTGTTAGCCATTTATCGCATAATGCAAAAGCCTAGCATTAAGAAAATCCAGTTAATTCAACATATTTGCTGACTCACGGCTTTATATATTGGAACTCCTGTCACGATTCAAACTGAAGCAAAAAGGAGACAGCGTGAGTGAGGAGGCTGAGTGCAGCTGGATGGAGGCGTGTTGCTATCTGAGGAATCAGCAGAATTTAGGGAGTGGAGACTGAAGCACCAACGTGAAGGCAGTCTCAATACAGCTATGGAACACAATGAGCCGCAGCACTTACACACTCACACACACACACACACACACGCAAACAATCCCAGACACAGAACAAAATGGGCAGTAACCACCCGCACTCTGACCCGCACCGCGCACACTTGTAGACACGAATACAAACGGCCGCGGACCTCAAACACACAGACATGGTCACAGATGACCGCACACACACACACACACAGATGACGTGTGTATTTAGGTCAGTGTAAACGTGGGCTGGGTGGATGTCTGACTGACTAGTAAATAAGCTGGATGGAAAGTAAATAAAGCAGACAAAATCAGACAGCAGGCAGTCATGCACAGTGAGGCTAGGTAAACGCACACACACACAGACACGCATACACACACACACACACACACAAGAGTGCACAACGTGCACATGCACACACTTTTGCCTTATAAACTTGAAACATGGGATAAACATTGGCATACTTAGACACACACACACACACTGAAAAACAAATTAGGCGAGCATGGTGACTCACTGTGTCTGTGTCATTTAGTCTGCGTCTGCAATGGACACCATCACACACACATATGCATGCACACACACAAACACACAGTATTTTTTTCCAACTTCTTTCTAATTATGAACACACATATGCACACACATCCATAGACACATATGTGCACAATAACCATGTCACAAATCTTGTAATTATGTGCACATAAATACACATGAACTGATACACAGCCTTGGACACACGTGCAATTATCTTGTCATACATCTGGTAATTATATCAAACTAATATGGAGACAAGATCCCCCCCCCCAACACACACACAGATACACAGACACACACACACACACACACACACCTGTTATACTGTCCTGCTAAAGATGGGGCACAAACACCAGAGCAGCAGCGCATCTGCATTAACTTCAGCTATTTGACTTGTGCCATAAAGAGCAGAGCAGAGTTTAGCCCACTCATAATGAGCCAGGTCTCTGCTGTTCAACACATCACAGCACTGAAAGAGAAGTGCTGGTAGAGGCATGGTAATTATGTAGGCATAGATTATGCATATAGTCTATAAGCCTATGTCTGATGCACATGTGTTCACGGAGAACATTAGGTCATGTTCAGAGCATCATTACCACTGCATAAAAAAAGCACAGCCCCCACATTCATTTCAATGAGACGGGTGCCGACACAGAGGGCTCCAGAAAGAAAAAGCACTTTGTGTCTTCTGGGAGCTGACTGTATATACTGTAAGATACTGAAGTCAGCTACTTGGAAAATGAAAACAAAAACCAAAAAGTTTAAGTTAATGAATAATTTTATTATAAAGTTATCATTCTTGTATCCTGCATCTTGTTATTATACTGTTAATGTAATGGGGAAAAAATCATCTCACCGAATGGCCCCTTGCAAATTGTTTTTGTTCAATAGATATGATATTTGCACGTGGTCCATACAGCATGCCCGTGTAGAGTGAGATCTCCGTGACTGTTTTCCTATCTGACTGTCATGGTCTATATGAGCAGCTGGGTGTGGCCTGTTCATCAACACACCTAAGGTAGTAACAGGCTCAAACTCTAGTTTAAGATCCAAGTTCTTGTATGCTTACTTTGTCGTCTTCTCTCCCAGCTCCGCCAGCCCGCTACGCCACGACACCACCCTTAAGATTTACCTTTTGGATTCAGGACACAAACCCTCTCAGGATTTTCAGCCACACTCTAGGGAGCATCACAAACGGCACTACCTGCCTGTGCTCCTGCCATCACCGCCCCACACAGGGTCCTGGAAAACTCATGTCAGACCTCCTAAACACTCCTCTGCCTCCCCCTCTAAACTTCAGCCTCCTCCTGCCCAAGGAAGCTGCTCCATTTCAGTGTCCACTGTAACCTCTGGCCCAACCCATGCACCCACAACACCTTTTTCCCCCTCTAGTGCGCTCCGCGAGCACCACGACACCAGTCACTGTTTATGTAATGTACCACGGACTGCCATGCTAGGATTCTCACCCTTGTAGCACATTATGTACCAAGACATTTTCTAGGTTTTGGTAGAGTTCCCCTACAAAGCATTATATTGTGTATCTCACCACACTAAGGTTCTAGGTTTTGTCTCTCCTTGTCTATCTTGTGTCATTTTAAATAAATGCTTCTTTAGTTCAATTATTCTGCCTCCGCACTTCATCCCAGCCTGGTTTTTGAGCCCAGTTCTGGTACAGGCCTCTGGCCCATCTTGACACCTGACTGCTACCTAATAATATAGTCATGGTCAATATTTTACAAGTTCAAATATTCCTTCTTTACGACTGTCATGGAACAGCTCTTCTCTGATTTCATTGTACATTTGGACGCAACAAGTGACACTGACAACCACAACTACCAAGGAGGACAAAGTGAGGCGTTTGAGCAAAGGGGGAAAAAAACTAATCACAGTGTTAGGGATGAAAAACGAGAAACTAATTAAAACTTAATCACCTTATCACTTAATTGTGAGTCAGTAGCCTCAATCAGGGTGGTTACAAACTCGAGTTTGAATATACTGTCGCTGCCTGTGGTTTCCAGTAGATATTACCACAGCATAAAACAGCCATGCTGACAACGTGAAGAAGGTTTTCTTTTTCTTTCTGGCCATTCCTCACTGCCAAAACAAAAGCTCCTAACTGGGACTCATCTGTGATGTCAGAAAACTCTGCTCTGCTACTCTGAACTCATTTCCCTGTTGCTTTTACCACAAACTGTCTCCCATATGTGGTGCTCCACTTGTTCAGCAGTACTCAAAGACATCTTTGAGGCACATTCTACTGTTGTATCTATTATAACGAGTTCTCTGACCACTGCACACAGGGTTAGAGGAGACGCAGGCTAAATCCTTTACTCCACAGCGCTACAATACTCATCTCTAAACAGGCGTTTTTATTAACGGCTCCAAGTCACCTGTGGGGTCCCACAGGGTCCATTTCTTTTCCTCTTTACTTCTCTGTAACGAGCTCTCTTTACAGAGATGAAATTAAACCTTCAAACTGGCGAGCTAAACTGTACGAAGCCTAAAGACGTTGATAATTGTCTCTGGGAAATTTGCTTTTTCAAAGAAACAGATAAACTGTTGAATAAGTATTCAGCTCCAGTTTGACTTAAGTTGCCTCAGAAGTAGTGCTTAGAAAGCTGAAGGAACATTTCACCTTATCATCCAAGCCTTGGTTGGTCATTAGAAGACAACATACAAGAAAACCAGAAAAATTCTGATATGAAGACTGTATCAACTGGTAGCAGCAGACCAGTGTTTCCAGTCAGCACCCCAGAACATATCATCAAAGTTAAAAAACAGGGCTTTAATGCATCATGTATGCTGACTTAATTATGGCCTTTATTTTCTTTGACTATGTCACAAATGTCTCATAATAATGTAACAACACAACTACAGAAATTCAGAACGTTTGTGAGCTTAAAACCTCCCCCACATGCTTTATAACTGAGAGCTGGTGGCGTACAGGACTTCCCAGGCTCCAGTAAACCTCTAATGTGTTTACTACCATGTCATATGTCAGTCAAAGACACACTTTGCTTCATTGGGTAGGCAGTTTAATGCCTCACATCAAAGCTGAGAGAACTTCAACTCAGGACCAGAACACTTTAAAACGCTTATATTTCCTGCTCTCTTATCCTCTTCCTGTGCGGATCTGTCTTACTATCAATTCATTGATTAGCTTTCAGCTGTTAACATCATGTTTTAGCTTGAACAGTCTGAAACTATTAGAAATAAAAAGGGCATTTTTCTGCTCACAATTACAACACAGTTAGTAATGCTACGCTAATAAGGTATTTGGGGTAATAGTGCTGCTAATAGTTAAGTGGCTAACATTACTGTGTATACTAACATTTATTCATGTTGTTGAAATGGGAGATTTGCTGAATTTTTGTAGTGGGGAGAAACGTTTTTATTTCAAGTCTTGAAACACTCACTGATTGGACAAGCTCTGTGATGTCGTTGTTTTTCAGGGTCAATAACATATCAGTGATTCTTGTGGTTTGAGACCACACAGCAAGAAACGGAGCAGAGGAGGGAGGAGGGTGGAGATGACAGCCAGAGTGAGATAAATGGAGATGGACAGAAGAAGGTGACCACTGAGGGAGAGAGAGTGAGAAAATGTGTCAAATGCAGAAAGGCAGATTACAGCGAGGATGAATTAGAGAGAGGGCGGTCGGGACTCAGAGTGACTCTGCAGTATTGCCCCTCTTTATACTGACAGACGCAAAAGGAGTGTTAGAAAATGTAGGTGGGAAAAAAAATGACATAGGTTAGTTTTAGTGGGATTTTCCCACTTTTGGAAGGCACCATTACGGTTATCTTTTGGTTCCTCTGAGGGGACATTGCTTCTCTTCTCCCTCTTTTCTGAGGAAGATGAATAGAGACGTCATTCCCGCCCCCCCAGGTTTTTAGAAGCATGAAAGTTGCACTCACATTGCGTCCTAGCAGAATTACAAGCAAGTCCATCCCGGAGTCGACACCACCTGAGTTTACAAAAGATGTCATCTTATTTGTTTCCTGTAAAGAATTTCTTTCTGTTCGCTAGATGCAAAAGGTGTAAGAAGAACGGGAAGGCCTCGGTCAGCTTGAGCACGTTTGTGACTGACTGTATGGAGTGCAGAAGAATCAGTGCAACAAAGGTAAAGGTAGATTTTTATCATTTGTACATGGGAATATAATGTAGAATTTCCATGTATGAATCAGTTCATCGTAAATGTTTGTAGTCCATCTCTGGCTCCCACATCCAGTGTTTTGTCAACCTAACCATCGACCCCAACCTCCTCCACGGGTGACTATAATAATTATGCTTCATTTCCTTTTTTACATTTTAATTGCTAACAGGACAAAAGACAGTCACACTAAATGTATACTGTAAGTTGCTTTGGGACATCTGCCAACTACCGTCTCACATGGCCCTGGAGGTTACTTATAAAAAGCTGCTCACCTAAACAACCAATCAGATTGTTTTTATAGGAGGACAGTTTCCTTCCACACAATGTGAACATAAAAGTATAGATGGCTAAAGTTTTAAACATTTAATGTCAACTCCTTCTCTGTCCACCAATCGGATATCAGATAGGGATAGATAGAAGCAGTTGAGGAAGACATGGGTAAATGTACATGCACCCTAATTAAAAAATTTAAGTCAGCTATCAACGGATTGTCTTGGCTGAAGCAGAGAGCAGACAGCAAGAAGATTTTAAAAAATAAAAGTACTGTAGACAGAAGGAATATAAACACTGACAGATAGGCTCAAAGATGAAACAACCAAGGGGAAACCAGGTGAACGGTAATAGTGAGAAGCGATTAAAAAATTATTTCCCAGTGTTGGTAACATGGCCTTGGTCTGCATCTGCCCGAGCAGCACTCTCCTTATTTCACGCAGACTGCAACACACAGAGTAAGAAACTCAATGTGGAAATCGAGCAGAAGATTTAAGTGTGTACTTGTACGTGTAATATCTGTTATAACCGACGTGGGCTCCAGATGCTCGGAGCGAGGACGTTTCTAGATCTCCTGCCACGTTCTGACACTGAGACACGGCTTTAAAGGGTAATTAGAGTGAATACCGAGGTCAGACACTGAGCTGTGATGTTTAAGGTTAGGGCGAAGAGACAAGGGACGCATTATGTCAGTGAGTGTCCTCAGAAAGACAGAAGCACAAACCTGCCTGTGTGTTTGTGTGTGTTTTACCTGACACGAACCCTCGGTGGTAAACAAAACCTTACGTTAGCCTTGCAGCTATCGACCACCGGTGTCTGCCTGCATCTGAATGTTGGCGCGTTTGTTTACTACCGCTCGATGACTTCATTCCCCTCTTCACCCCCTCAGGGCCTTGGCGGAGACTGACCAGAACAAACCCAGACAAGCACACCCATACACACAGCTGATGAATTATGTAATACATGTGCTTTGAGCACAGAGAGAAGGCTCGGCTCTGGAGCGATCGCTCTGTATATGCAGCACTTGACTACTCTAACAACAGGAGCAAAAAGAGCGCGCACATATGTGTGGACAAGCTAGTGTGAGGTTGTGTGTGTAGATTTGAGGCCAGTGCATTAATCAAAATCTTAACTACACAGCACACACACTGCATGCCAACCCCGCTAGGCTCTGTGTTCAGTTTAATTAACTCGTGGGGAAGAACGGAGAACAGCCAGCTGAGTTATAAGTCAATCTGTCAGTGACTCAGTCAGTCCTTCACTGGGGTTTTCTATAAGCTCACAGAGTGGGATGTCTGTCCCGGAGATGCCATCTTCCTGGAAATAAAGGTTCTGTCAGTCGCTCCGTGTTCTCGGTTGTTTAAGCCAGCGAGCCGACTTCAGCTGCAAATCAAATTGCTTTGACAAATCAGTGGTGAGTGGAGGAGGCACAGTCCCGTGTGTGCTCCGGTTAACATTGCCGACAGAAACATAGCGGGACACCACCAAAAAAAAAAAAAAAAAAAAAGCCCAGCAATCAAAGAGAAAGCGGCAGAATGTGAAATTCGATGCAGCTGCTTTAAAACCCAAAACTAGGAGAAGACAAAAAAGAAAAGACACAGTTCTCTTGGAAATGTCATCAGTCACCTTCACAGGTGTGTTCTCTGCATAAGTATGTCTGAACAAGCTGTTTGTTCGTATGTACTGTACAAACTACGCAGAGGACTGCTTCACTTAGACACAACTGCACTTAGACCTGCCAAATCCTAAGGAGCTTGAACGATGCTCCTGATCATTTCTGCCTCATGTTAGGGTTTATTATGCTAGCCACCTTAGTTTGTGATGGTCAGCATGCGCACCCTAACATGCTGACACTGACTAATGAACCTGATTTTGCCAGTAGGTGAAAACTTAATCAGATTTGATCCTGATGGGAATATTAACAACAGATTGATTTTATTTTAAGAGGGACCTGTTCTGCTCCTTCCTAATGCCTTATTTTAGTCAGCGCCTCTGCTAGAATTTCTGCACATAATGTAAAGTTGAAAATAATTATTTTTAATCTTGCACTGGCCCCCCTGCATCTCCTCGGCCCACTTCATCACTCTCTGAAACCTACTACTTTAGCTCCCTGACTCCTCCCTTTGAGCCAACTTCCTTCTGATTGGCTGACCTCATAAAAAGAGGATTTGAACATATGACAACACATGATAATAAAGATATGAGTCATAATGAACCAGTGGTTAAAAAAAAAAATCTCAAAAGCCACATACCGTCCACTTTATTAGGCAAACCTTGCTAATACAGATTGGACCCGTTTTGTCTTCAGAACTGTTCTAATTCTTCATAGCACAGATTCAACAGGAGGCTGGAAACATTCCTCAGAGGTTTTTTGTCCAAATTGACATGATAGCATCACACAGTTGCTGCAGATTTGAGGAGTTTTTCTGAAATGCTGAAATCAACCCATCTGGCACCACCAACTATTCCACATTCAAAGTCCCTTAAATCCCCTTTCTTTCTCAAATAGCTTGAACTGCAGCAGCAGATCATCTTCTCAATGTCTAAATGCGGTGAGTTGCTGCCATGTGACTTGGTCTATGTTCTGTTTATCAAAGAACATCCTTATTTAACCAGAGAGCACAGAACTGAGATCTAATCCTGTTATATTCACTTCCAGTACCACATTTTCCTCCCCTCCAAAGGGACAGAGTATGTAATCTGTCTGTTAGCAGTCTAATGTCGACAGTTTTCAAGGTATCACGCTCAAATTTTGTGCGATGGTAGATACCAATAACAGCTCGAGCTGATTTAATTTTAGTGAAAATTGGCTCACGGTCAAGTTCAGAGTAAATGGCAAAATCTGTAAAAACTTTCTATTACCTACAATATTTTATGGATTATATTCAAACCTCACAACAATAGCCTAGGCCTCTGGGAACAGGAGTACCTAATATATGACTTTGACCTTCATTGTTAGTGCCCAAGGGCAAAGTTGACCTAGAAAATTTTTTTAAAAACTACAACAAGTGTAATATATATAATATGAAAGGGAGAGCGCTGTTCAACATTAAAGTTTTGCAAAATCAAAAACTGCATAAATATATCTTAAAATCTCAAGTTTTTGTAAGCTTACAGAAGATTTCATCTAAATCTACTCCAATCATATGGCTTAGACATATAATTTTAAAAGGTCAAAGGTCCAACATCAGCATGTTATAATAAAAACTTCATAAAACATCAAAGTTTTAGTGCAGCCTTTACCCTTCCGAGAAAGCTGCACTCTAAGTGCTCTTATTTATTCTTTGCCTCTAATGAAATAATTTTGAATGAGTCCTAAATAAAAAAAAAATTCTTATGCATCTTATACGCAATGCTGGTATATTAACTAAGGTTATTACATTAACCACTATTGAATGAAACAGGCCATTTGAGCTCTATTCTGCCCCTCAGATTATTTCTCAAGTATGTTATAAATTTGTTATGGGGCGGGTCATAGTCATCCGTGCTGTAAGTAATTAAATAGATGTGTCACCAAATATGTTTATTCCTGGCCTGCTCGTGGCAAAAGCCTGGCATCTAGTGGGTCAACAGCAGAAGCTCCTGGTAAGGGGTGAGTAGGAGTTTTTGCTCCTAGCACTCAGCAGGGTTGACCAGGTGTTTTGTGTCTCTGACAATTCCTGTTTCTAATGCGTTTGGGAATGCATAACCTGTAAGTTTGGTGGAATGAATTAGTACCTTGTCCAATCAAGTGATGACCTTTCTTTGTGTTTATAGAGTTTGTTACACTACTGGTGTAAGATAGCTGTTGATGCTTTGTTTTGCCCGTTAGCATGAAAAAACATAGCGGTGTATGGCATTCGCTACACTATTTGGCATTCTATGTCCGTTTATTGTTGATGTTGTGATATTGTATTGGTTGTTTACATATGATAACAATATTGAATGTAACATTTATGTATCTGTATGGATACTAAGTGCACCTTACTCTGTTTCTGGTATTACAGTTTTACAAGAATGAAAATATTACAAATGGTACAATCAGGAAAAGTTCTGTGACACGGTCTCCTGAGTGGTCACTGAAGCCATTTATGTTTAGCTCGCTGCATAAGCAGAATGGAAGCATTCAGCTGAGGGCTCCCTTTAAGACAACTTTCTTCTGATTGGCTGTCCCTTGCAAATAGAGGGTTTGAACAACATCTGAGCGGAGCTTCTGTCCTCATAGCAATGTTGCTGAGATTACCATAATAATAATATCCACCAACATCAGAAGTAGCTGTTTGAAATTTTGTGTTTAGGTCAGCTTTTGAGTTACTTGCTAACCTCATTATTGCAAACATTTGCTGTGTTTTGATTATCCCCCCTGCTAATAATATAAAGCATAAAAAGTAACAAATATTGTATTTGAAATTAAGTTTTTCACTTGTTAACAGTGTTCCTGTCCACACAGTGAAGCCAAAGTCTGCAACTACAGCTAATTAAACAATGAAATGAAATCAATACGCCACTGCATTTTAAAGAGCCTCACAAGTTCAGCTCTGCAGTCTGCCCGGCAACACTACACCTGTAACATAAGCACGCACTACACTCCTCTATAGAAGCCAATTCAATCGCTCGCTTAATATTCTTTGAAAAACTATGACTGAGGCTCACATCTGTTTTCGTTTTTGTCTTTGTGAGAGCTGAAGCCTCCAGTAATGAGTGAGAAGCAGCAGCACAAAAAGACTGGCAAATGGCAGTGAGTTGTCTCATAGCAGAAAAGGACAGGTGTGCAGCAATAACATGAAGTGCTTAAAAACAATGAGAAAGGAGAGGATTAAAACTTATGATGATACTGTAAAACTCACCATATGGGAGGAACAAAGAAAATGAAGCGAGTGTGTGACTCAGTGCTACACTTCTCCATTCTTCATTCTTTTTTTCATCCATTGACTGTGATAATTCTGCTAAAACTGTTGCTCTGGTAGATTTCATTAAAAGAAATAGAGCCTTATTCTTTTAAATTGTATATGGTTCTGGATCATACCATTTTACTGTGTTTTAGACTCCTCTTGTGATCTCACTATAGGGAGTCGGGATGTCACGTGTTCAGAACCACTCACACCACCAGTGTTTGTCGGTTTTCAATCACCTGAACCTGAATTTGGGAAAAACTGCTCGTGTCCTGCAGGCCTGCATACAACTTCAGTTACAACAATAATAACTGGAGCCAGTGATTGCGTTTTAATGAGAAGGCGTTCAGCTCAAGTCGACAGAGGTGAATGATGTGGGCAGCGCAGTGCCTATTATTTCCACAGACCACTGCTTTTCCCTCTGCAGCACACTAAAGTCTTCACCTCAAAGAATATGACCTGTCTGATTTCTCTCATAAATGTCATAGAAGTAATAGATGCTCACATAAACACACTTGCATACACGGGCATGAAGAGATAAGTCAGCAAAGAATAGTGTAACCAACTTTAAGGTATAAAGGTGAATTACAGCGCAATAATTACTTGGGCTCGTAATAAGACCCTGGCCAGAATCAGAAGACACCAAATTCGTATGGAGCCAAAGTATTGAGCAGCAATAATGACCTGGACACAATGTTAACTTTTGAGTAGCCACTCTTGTATTGTTACAAAGTATAACAGGTATTTGTCCAATTTGTACAGATAAAGTATAAAATAAAATAAATAGTGTGCACACTCAACAAAATAAAAGTACTCGTTGGGGCCCTTTAAGAATTTAGAGTTAAGCTGGCGATAGCCAACTTCAAAGGTCCTTGTGAATGTAACTGGAATGTATGAGTGTGTGGTGTGTATCTTCTTTGGGGTAGATCGTCCTCAAAGTGGTTGGCTCGCCATCTATCACAACCAGAATATCGTCCTGGTCCTTGGACTTTTCCGTCCTCTCCAAAAAACCTGACCGTTGCTCTGTTTCACAAAAGCCCAACACACACTGGCGTTGGAATTGCAGCAGCTCTCCGGATGAAAGGTGAGTGGTTAGCCGACGTTGCCTCTCTCCTTCATCCAGCCACTCGACTCCGGACTTCCAGCAGGTAAGTAGGCTGGTTTTCCTTCCTCTCAATCCTGAGTTTTCCTCTCTTTTGTCCGTGGATTTCTCGGTTTGAGTAGCAGATGCCTCCACTCCTCTTGCTGAGATAAGAAAAACCCGGGACACCATGCACCTCCACCTCACTTCCTGGCTGACAGGGTCAATGCGGCCTGGGTAGGCTCTGATTGGTTGCTGAGCTAGGTGCCCTCACGTGGGGTGAACTGAGAGGTGCATTCAATGGTCATAGGAAATACGACGCTTGTTGATGTGGACAGTTAATATAAAGAGAATAAGTATGATATTTTTCATCTGGGCTACACCCTCCCCTCCTGAACTCATGCACGTCCCTGTGCATGGTAGACGGTTAAATGATGATTATTTGACGGGTCAAGGAAGAGGGCGAAGCAGGCTCTTCACCATCACTGATGACATCGGCCCAAGCTGAAGACAGTCCTTGCAAGAATGATTTTGCTGCAGTGATCAGAGGATTGCCTAGCTCCGTATAGTCAAGCCGTCGTGGCAGACGACGGTTTCTCTCAGATCTCCTTACAGAATCATTTGTATCCATGTTTTCCCTTGTATCCACTGGGACTATCTCCTCCACTCTCTCCTCAGAATTCGCACCTCTGGTGCAAGCCTCCTGAAATGGAAGTTGCCTTTCTTGGACGTCTGGGTCATCAACAGGTGAGTCAGTTTCAGTTAAGGTTATTTCATCCACTTGTTCGGTCGGTGTGACTCCATTGGTAGATAAGTACTCAGTATCATCTGTAGTACTGTTAGGCATATCAGGTATGTTGCCAAAATCAGATTGGCTGTCAAAAACAGGTGGGTTGTCAATATCAGGAACATTTACAGGACTCTCACTCACTGTGTGGACAGGGGAACTCAACCAAACAGGAATGAGCAAATCATCTTCTTCGTCTGAGGAGTTCTCTTCCTCTAGCGCTGGATTTGCACGGGTTCTTGGCCTGCGTGACACTGGCTTCTGTACATGCTCACTGCTTTCCTCCACAGGTAGGTAGCCACATGGTAGCAACAGATCCCGGTGTAGTGTTCTTAGGGGACCATCTTTGTTTTCAGGTTTAACTGTATATACTGGGAGGTTGCCTGCCCTTCTCACCACTACATGCACAGTGTGTTCCCACTTGTCTGAAATCTTATGTTTGCCCCGGATACGGACATTCCTGACCAATACCCGATCTCCAGCTTCCAAGTCTGATGCAGTTACATGTCTGTCAAACCTCATTTTGTTCTTGTGAGCCATCTTTGCAGCCTTGTCCATAGCTAACTTGTAGCTTTCTTTGAGACGTGACTTGAGTTTTTGCACATATTCAGAGTGAGATGAGTGTTGTTCCTCTTGCACTGGCAGGTTGAATGCAAGGTCAACTGGCAACCGAGGTTGGCGTCCGAACATCAGTTCGTACGGGGAGAAACCAGTCACCTCATTCCTGGTGCAGTTATAAGCGTGGACCAGGGGTCTTACATGGTCACGCCAACAGGACTTATCTTGATCACGGAGAGTTCCCAACATATCAAGCAAGGTACGATTAAATCGTTCCACAGGATTGCCCCTAGGATGGTATGGGGTTGTCCTCACCTTGTGGATACCAGCCACCTGACAGAGCTCCTTGATTGTGCGGGACTCGAAATCTGGACCCTGGTCACTATGCAATTTTTCTGGGATGCCATAGTGTACCATAAAGTTCTCCCACAGACACCTTGCCACTGTGCGGGCCTTTTGATTAGGTGTTGGGATAGCAACTGCAAATTTAGTGAAGTGGTCCGTGATCACCAATATATCTTTGGTTCCACTCCTGTCAGCTTCCAGGGACAAGAAGTCCATGCACAAGAGTTCAAGAGGTCGTGTCGTATTAATGTTGACCAAGGGGGCCGCTCTTTCAGGCCGTGCCTTCCTCCGCACGCACCTGCCACACGTCTTCACTTTCCTTTCCACGTCCAAAGCCATCCTTGGCCAATAAAATCTTGACCTTACAAGGTCCAGTGTACGGTCGACTCCCATGTGACCCATATGGTCATGCAGGCTGGTGAGAACTGTGTTGCGAAGCTCAGCTGGAAGTACAAGCTGGTAGGTTTTCTGGGACCCCTCTTGGCGTCGCCGGTACAAGACATTGTTGCGGAGCTCAAGACGGTTAAGCTCTCGGAGGAGCAGTGGAAGCTCAGGGAGCTGTGTGCGCACGGTTGGAGGTGGTGTGTCCCCATATTCGATCTGAGAAATAACATGCTTTATACACTGATCGGCTCTTTGCTCGTCTGCCAGCTCTGCCTCAGTTAGATGGGGAATGGTTGGCAGACCTCCAAACTGTTCCTCTTGCCCATAGCTATCAGGTACAGCACTAGGAGACACAGCAAGCACCTCCACCAAGGCAACACAATCTGCATCTGCCTCTCTTTCATTGTCAGGACTGACGCTGTAGGTGAACTGCCTCTCACAGATTGCTTTCACCACAGACTGATTTACAGCATTGATGTTGTCTGGATCACAAAGGTGATCTTGAGTGAACTGTTGTATGCGTTCAATCTCTTTTTGTGATTTCAGGTCGTCCGCTAGCCCTCCGTGTGGTCTGCGTGATAATCCATCCGCATCTCCATTCTGCTTCCCTGGACGATAGAGGAGTTTGAAAGAGAATGTGGACAGTGCTGCTAGCCACCTATAGCTAGTTGCGTCAAGTTTTGCTGAAGTCAGAATGTAAGTCAGCGGATTACTATCCGTTACAACAGTGAAGTGGTTGCCGTAGAGATAGTCGCTGAACTTTTCTGTAACTGACCACTTGAGCGCCAGAAACTCCAACTTGTGCGCTGGATAGCGATTTTCGCTCCGTGACAGCCCTCTACTTGCATAGCCTATGACTCTAAGTTGTCCCTCTTGCTCCTGATACAATACAGCACCAAGCCCGGTGGTACTGGCGTCGGTGTGCAGTATATAGGGTTTCTGGGGGTCAGCGAAGGCAAGTACAGGGGCAGTGGTGAGACTTTGGATGACTGACTCGAAGGCTTCCTGGCAAGCTGGCGTCCAGCGACCTCCGAAAGGGTCTTTTGGGTCATGGTACTGATGTGCACTTTGTCTTGCGTTTACTTTTGATTTCTTGTGGCTAGGTGGGTACCCCGAAGTTAAGTTGTGGAGAGGTTTCACAATGCTGGAATACCCCTTAACGAACCTTCTATAATACCCAGCAAAACCAAGGAACGACTTTAACTCTCGCAGGGTCTGTGGGACAGGCCATGTTTTAAGGGCCGAAATCTTCTCAGGGTCAGTCCGAACTCCATTTCTGGAGACCACATGTCCCAGATAACGGACTGAAGTCTGGAAGAAGACACATTTCTCTGGTGACAGCTTTAACCCAAACTCTTTTAGACGAGTGAGCACTTTCATGAGTCTTTCTTCGTGTTCCTCAAGGGTTCGGGAGAATACTATCACGTCATCAAGAAAGACCAATGCATCCTTCAAATGCATATCCCCCATGCACCGCTCCATTAACCGCTGGAACGTGCTGGGGGCGTTCGTTACACCCTGAGGCATTCTGTTGAACTCCCAGAAGCCGAGAGGGCACACAAAGGCCGTCTTCGGTTTGTCTGCTTCTTCGACCTCGATCTGGTAGTACCCTGATTTTAGATCAAGAACAGAGAACCACTGTGAACCATTGAGGGCTGAGAATGTGTCCTCTAGCTTCGGAAGGCTGTACGCATCTTTTATAGTCTGAAGGTTTAGACGCCTATAATCGATGCACAACCGGACTTGGCCGTTCTTTTTCCGAACTACCACTATGGGTGACGCAAATGGGGACTCTGACTCTCTAATAACTCCTGCATCAAGGAGTTCCTGAATGTGCTTCCGGACAGCCTCAATGTCCCGTGGGTGGATTGGCCGGGCACGTAGTTTGAAAGGCGTGCCATCCGAAAGTTTTATATGATGTCGCACCTGGTCCGTCCGGCCAAAATCCAGGTCGTGCTGTGCAAACACCTCAGGCATGCCGCTGAGCTGCTGAGTGATGCGCTGTTTCCATTCCAATGGAACTGGGGAGTCACCAAAATTGAAGGTTATGGTGGGCTCTTGGAAAGACGGAGTGTCTGGAGTTCTCTGGGATAGTTCTGACTGTTTGGTCTTGTTGTGTTCCTTTAATAGGATGGTCTGATAAGCACTAACCTCTGCAATAGTACACTTGGCAGGGATGACAATGTCGTGGTCAGACTCGTTGCTTATAACAACTGGCAACTTGTGGGGCCGCCGCTGGGGAAAGTCCACCAGACCGGCTTTAAGTAGCAGGCCACCGGGCAAGGGGGACGATGATGGGTACTCAATTACAACTGATTTTTCATCCTGAAGGCCCTCGCCAAGGGCGACTCCCTCCACCACTACAGTTGAACCAGCTGGAATGACTTGAGGCATCTTGCCAAGTAGCTTCACTACCCCCTGATGGGTGTCACTTGTCTGCTTCCGTCTCAACTCAATGATTTTGAAGACTACTTTGTAGCCATGTGGGAGGGGTTGACGATTGGCTAAGTCAGTCTCTGAGTAGATGTCGAACAGTACATCTAGGGTGTTTGTGCCTATGAGCATGAGGGATTGTGAAGTGTCAGGGACGATTAAAGCAAGTGTGTTTACATCTACTGGAACACCTATAAAGTCCTTTGGAAAAGTTATGGTCATTTCTATATAGCCAAAGTAAGGCACTAGCTGGCCATTAGCACCTTCCACTTCTAAGAGGTCATGTAGTGGCTTGATCTTTTGCTCTGAAAGGTGCTGCTGGTAAAATGACTCAGGAACAGTGGTAACTTGGGAGCCTGAGTCAAGAAGACAGTTGACTTCTTCACCTCTCACAGTCACTTGAGCTGTACTTCTGGTACCAATCAACTGTTTAGGGAGTTGGAAAGATTGGTTCTGCTCTGAATGGTTTAAGCCAGAACATGTTTGTGCTTTGACAGTCTTTGCTGGGGTACTTACTTTGTTAACCTCAGCTGTGATTTTGTCACCATTGTTTACGTCTGAGGGACGTTGTTGACTCTCCTCAGCTCCTGTTTGTCCCACAACAGGAACTGTTAGATGTTTAAAGGTGAATCTGTACAATCTTGCGCTTCCCACTGGCGTTGTTTCTCCTCCAACTGCTTCTTTTTTTCTGCTACTAGGTTGGGGTTAGCGGGGTCAACACAGCATGGAGCGATATGTCCATCTTCACCGCAGTTGAAACAATACCAGGGCTTGGGTCTGCCCCTTTGCCTCTTTGAAGTCTGTCTTTGCATACGTCCATCTACACCATGTGGCTTTGACATCTTACTCTGCGGCTTCCCTGCAGGGTCCTTGCTGTTTGCAAACTTTGTTTTTTTCTGTGACATGAATGTAGTTAGTTGACTTTGCAGACTCGCCACCTGCTTTCGCAGATCCTCAATAGCAGCAATGCTACTCCCATGTTTCTCCTCTGGTTCACAAACATGTGCACCCTGGAACTGTAACTGAGTTCTCTGCTTTGTGGTGCCAATGTGTTTTCTCATACGGTTAGTTTTTGCTTGCTGTCGATCTTCCTCAGAGCGAATCATTAACAACAGGTCTGAGAATTGGGGTGGGCTGCTCTTCTTTTGCTCAAGTTGCAGGGCGCTGAGTAGGTCGTTGTCCCAACATCCCCTGCAGAACTGTTTAAGTAGATGTTTGTCCACTTCTTCACATGCGACTCCCCCCCTCTTCGTGGCTCTGTTTAATGCTAGCTGTAGCCGGTGAAGGTAAGTGGATGACTTCTCACCTGGATCTTGAAGGGTGTTCAGGAATTGAGCGAAAAGTTCCTCACCATCTTCTACAGTGCCAAAGGCTGAATCTAGAAGCTGCAAATAAGTCACAGGTGGTGACTCAGGCCGCAAACTCTTAACTATATCAGCTGCTGGTGGGAGCAGGCTCTCATGGATCTTTCTGGATATTTGCAGGGGGGACATGCTGGGATCATTTTGGAGCAGTTCAATTTGTGTGCGCCATGTGTCATAATCAGTTTCATTGTTAGGTCTGGGAACCTTACCGGAGAAGGAACGGAGTCTCACCTGGGACTGGATGTGTGGGACAACATCTTGCCTTCGTACGATATGCTCTACCACAACCTTCTGAATGTCAGGTGGGTTCAAGTCACTTACTGAGAGGGACGCTGCTCTCCTTCCATTAGTGAGGGGAACATCATCAGTGGCACCAGTATCACTTGGTGTAACATCTGAATGTGAGGTGTGACACTGTCGCTCTTTAGAAGCGGGCGGAGATACAACAGTGGTCTCGACATACGTGGGAGAAGGTTCTTCAGTGGTGGGTCGCATGGCTTCAACATCCTCCCCAATCTGACACATCATCTCCTTCAGCACCTCACCGTAGTCTTTGCCACTCAGCTTGGCTAGTTCCTTGAGTTCCGCCAAGTAGGTTTTTGTAACATTACTCCCAACCGTGGTAGTGTACATGCTACTGAGTGTTTTAATTTCATAGACAACGCTGGGATCAGCTTGTGCTGTGTATGTGTATGGTAAACGAGGTTCTAAACCTTCTAAGGCTGAACTGCTAGAGTATTCTACGATCAGGTTTTGGTAGAAGTTGGACAGTGAATCATCAACAAAAAGGACTCTTGTGATTTTACCATACTGTTTCAGAAAGTCAATGACCTGTTCATCTTTCTCAGATACCTGTGTTATCCCAGCGACAACAACCGCATTAGGTATTTTGACACCAGACTTTTGTATGAAATCCATGCTGGTCATTGCCTCAATATTGATGCTCAAATCAATTGGCTCCTGGCTGGCTCGCCACTTCTGTAACCAACTTTAAGGTATAAAGGTGAATTACAGCGCAATAATTACTTGGGCTCGTAATAAGACCCTGGCCAGAATCAGAAGACACCAAATTCGTATGGAGCCAAAGTATTGAGCAGCAATAATGACCTGGACACAATGTTAACTTTTGAGTAGCCACTCTTGTATTGTTACAAAGTATAACAGGTATTTGTCCAATTTGTACAGATAAAGTATAAAATAAAATAAATAGTGTGCACACTCAACAAAATAAAAGTACTCGTTGGGGCCCTTTAAGAATTTAGAGTTAAGCTGGCGATAGCCAACTTCAAAGGTCCTTGTGAATGTAACTGGAATGTATGAGTGTGTGGTGTGTATCTTCTTTGGGGTAGATCGTCCTCAAAGTGGTTGGCTCGCCATCTATCACAACCAGAATATCGTCCTGGTCCTTGGACTTTTCCGTCCTCTCCAAAAAACCTGACCGTTGCTCTGTTTCACAAAAGCCCAACACACACTGGCGTTGGAATTGCAGCAGCTCTCCGGATGAAAGGTGAGTGGTTAGCCGACGTTGCCTCTCTCCTTCATCCAGCCACTCGACTCCGGACTTCCAGCAGGTAAGTAGGCTGGTTTTCCTTCCTCTCAATCCTGAGTTTTCCTCTCTTTTGTCCGTGGATTTCTCGGTTTGAGTAGCAGATGCCTCCACTCCTCTTGCTGAGATAAGAAAAACCCGGGACACCATGCACCTCCACCTCACTTCCTGGCTGACAGGGTCAATGCGGCCTGGGTAGGCTCTGATTGGTTGCTGAGCTAGGTGCCCTCACGTGGGGTGAACTGAGAGGTGCATTCAATGGTCATAGGAAATACGACGCTTGTTGATGTGGACAGTTAATATAAAGAGAATAAGTATGATATTTTTCATCTGGGCTACAATAGACAATTGTTTAATTGCAAAGAGGGTAATGCGTGTAAGTGTGTTGTGTCTGAAATCTCTCCAGGCTGTGACTCCACTGCGGTCAGGTGCATTTATACCCATAGGCATTTACCTTGCCTATGGGTATAAATAAAGTTACCTTGACCTTGACCTTGATTTGAACCATGTATGAAATTTTCAATATTATTCATAACCTCACCTACAAATAATTCTCTTTAGTTGTTCATAATGTGACAGGATGGTTGCTGAAAGAAAATGTTAACTGAATCATCATTAAATCAGACTCAAATCACTCAGATCAATCGGGGTGGTTGTGGTTGGAGAAAGGTTGGTGGTTCGATTCCCCAACTGCTCCACTCAGCATGCCAAAGTATCCTTGGGCAAGATATTAACCTCGAGTTGTTCCCAATGGGTTCACTAGAGTGTGAGTGGTAGACAGAAAGCACTTAGATGTAGAAAAAATGGCTGAGATGCTGTTTAAAGCGCTTGGAGTGCGAGAGTACAGAAGTGATGTATTCTTTCATATTATATTTTGTGGAAATAGAGGAAATTATTTTATTGCTACAATATAACCTGCATTATTACAATTGCATTAATAACATTCTTTATAGCATTATTCTATTAATAATATTTCTTACAGTATTGATATTGCATTAAGAGTTGTTTATTGAAGATGTTCATTTAAGGATCCTTCCACTATGTTAACTTTTATTACAGGTACGGCCAGAAGTATTTCATACACATTGCATAGTATTTGTGCTCATTAAGAGTTGTTGCTTAGTCTACAGAGGGTCTTAAGCTTTGTGAAGCGCGACGTCTTCACAATCTATTGTGTTAGAGACTAGAGCATAGAAGGATAACAGCATACATGCTTACAATACACATATAATCTAGAAATGTGCCAGGCCTGAGGCCTTAACTCATTTAGCTTCTAACTGCATTTTAGTCTACTTGGTAACAGATGACCGGAGTCAACAACCAGCCCTCAGAGACCCATAGGGCTTGAAGTTTATTGCCTTGTATGGAAGGTGTGATAGAAAGAGGAACTTCTCTGTCTAATTTTAGGGGCTTAAGATTGACCATTTACTGTAACTGATGCATATTATGTTCATTTGTGACGCATGAGGGGGCGTAACCCTGATGAATGAAACCATTCTGAATTGAGCTCTTCGGAGAAGATCAATGCTGGTGTTGCAGTATACATCTTCCCATATGTGTGCTCAATAAATCATTGTTTGACTTAACTCTTCTGGACCAGTGTTGTTTTGTGCCCTCCTTCAATATTTGAACTCGCGACAATTTATATACAGTTTGTCAGTTTGGACGCTCTCATTTCATGGTTTTTCTTTATTTTTACTACTTTTTACATTGTAGATACAAACTAAATGTATGAAGCAAGATATATGGAAATATGTAGCAAAGAACAAAATGCTTTAGATTTTAGGTTCCTCAAAGTAGCCGCCCTTTGCTTTGTTGACAGCGCTGCAAACCCTTGGCCTTCTCTTAATGAGCTTCATGATGTGGTCACCTGAAATGGTTTTCACATCACAGGTGTACCTTTTCAGGGTTCATTTGTGGAGTTGGGTTGTGCAGAAGTCAGGTTGGTACACAGCTGACAGCCCTATTTGGCAACTGTTGGAATTCATATTATGGCAAGAACCAATCAGCTAAGTAAAGAGAAATGACAGTCCATCATTACTTTAAGAACTGATGATCAGTCAGTCCAGAAAATTGCAAAAACTTTGAATGCGTCCCCAAGTGCAGTCACAAAAACCATCAAACTGGCTCACATGAGGACCACCCCAGGAAAGGAAGACCAAGAGTCACCTCTGCTGCTGCCAGGACAGTCTGATGAATTTGATGAATTTATCCTGTGCTGGATAAATTCATCCAAGTCACCAGCCTCAGAAATCGCAAGTTAACAACAACTGTGGCTACCACAGCATCTTGCAGCAACATGCCATCCCATTCAGTTTGTGTTTAGTTGGAGCATCATTTATTTTTCAACAGGACAATGACCCCAAACACACCTCCAGGCGGTGTAAGGGCTATTTAACCAAGAAGGAGAGTGATGGAGTGCTGAGCCAGATGACCTGGCCTCCACAGTCATCTGACCTAAAACCAATCAAGATGGTTTGGGATGAGATGGACCTCAGAGTGAAGCAAAAGGCCAACAAGTGCTCAGCATCTCTGGGAACTCCTCCAAGAGTGTTGGGAAACCATTTCAGGTGACGACCTCATGAAGTGGTTCATAAAATGTGTACTTTCAACATAGCTCCATCCAGCTTCAACCTCAGCAGATGGCCAATCAGCTGGAATAAACTGCAACATCTGTCTGCGTGTCCTCTTTTGCTGAAAAGATAGCTGACAGCTGAGGCTGGTTCAATCGAGTTTATTTCCTGTTAAAGGGACGTTTTTCCTCCCCACTGTCTCCAAGTGCAAGTTCTGTATTATTTTAGGGTGTTTGCCATACAATATAGTGCATGGTTGTTGTGATTTGGTGATATATAAATAAAACTGAATTGAACTGAATTTAATTTGAATTTGTATCCTGATCATCCCAGACACTACTCCTCATTTCAGTCGTGTATCCTTATTTTCTTCATTCAACTTTCATTGTATAGACTGTAAAGCTGTAAAGATGACAGATCTTCACTTCATGATCCTGTTTTGCCTCTTCCATCCAAGAGCCAGTTTGTTCTTTCTTTCTGTCACATGATCTACCAGCTTTGGGAGATTGAGTCAAGTGGATGCACAGAAACAATGTTGTCTTTTTGGACATGAAACATGTATCAATGCAGTATGATTTATCACTGCATTTAGCAATACCACAAAATCAGACTACAAAGTGTGGTGCTGACAGTTGGTGGTGCAGTCTTATCATCCTCAACAATTGGCCGGCCCTTTTCAACAGCAAAATAACTCAGACCCCTCTCAGTCTGTGCAAGGTTTCAAATCAGTGGGGTTTCTATTCAGAATTTCAAATTCAGTGGGGTTTCCTTCTTAAGAAATAACACAAACACTTATGCACAGAAAACATTAATCACACAAGACTTATTCTTTTGAGGTTTTGCCAAATTATAGAACTAGAGTTAATGTTTTATTTGTAAAGGAATAAATATCAGCATGGATAGCCTAAGCTGATTTGCAAAGCAGTGTAACACGAGAAGCATCCATGACTGACCCTTCTTTAAAAACTGTTTGAAATGATGCCATTCAGGATGTAAGTTCAGAGTTCCACGTGTTGTTTGGAGAGCAGGAGAGCATTTATCCTTACAGTTAGTGAGCCTAAAACCCCGAACAGAACCTCAAGATCTCCGAGCACCGGACTTAGTAAAAATCTCTAAAAATTGGGCAAATTTAATACGATTTAATACATGCAGTTTAATATGATCAAAATCCTTTTATGTAATTTTGCCATCTCATCGACATCTCATGCAAAATTTTGGTTGCTCCACTGTGTTATAAGAAGAAGCTGAACTTTTATAGATGCTGCTTGTGACCAATCAGTTGCAACATGAAACAGCAGATGGTATCTAATACATTTAAACACATGGAAGCTGATTTTTTTTAATGTAACATGATTACATGGGATTACCTCTGGAACCTGTTTGGGTTCAGGATGGCCATGCGTGTAGACACAACAGCTGATCTTTCACCACCTCAGAACTTAACTACCACCAACTAAAAATCCTATTTCAAGAAACCAGACTGATCCCTAATTAAAAGTGGAGCTCTTAAGATTTGAACACTGCATGTAGTCACACAATGAATTTTTCTATAAACAGCATATCCTCTACATCCTCCTCTTACAAGTAGTATGTACAGTGGGGCAAAAAAGTATTTAGTCAGCCACCGATTGTGCAAGTTCCCCACTTAAAATGATGACAGAGGTCAGTAATTTGCACCAGAGGTACACTTCAACTGTGAGAGACAGAATGTGAAAAAAAAATCCATGAATTCACATGGTAGGATTTGTAAAGAATTTATTCGTAAATTAGGGTGGAAAATAAGTATTTGGTCACCTCGAACAAGGAAAATCTCTGGCTCTCACAGACCTGTAACGTCTTCTGTAAGAAGCTTTTCTGTCCCCCACTCGTTACCTGTATGAATGGCACCTGTTTGAACTCATCATCTGTACAAAAGACACCTGTCCACAGCCTCAAACAGTCAGACTCCAAACGCCGCCATGGCCAAGACCAAAGAGCTTTCGAAGGACACCAGGAAAAGTATTGTAGACCTGCACCAGACTGGGAAGAGTGAATCTACAATAGGCAAGCAGCTTGGTGTGAAAAAATCAACTGTGGGAGCAATCATCAGAAAATGGAAGACATACAAGACCACTGATAATCTCCCTCGATCTGGGGCTCCACGCAAGATCTCATCCCGTGGGGTCAAAATGATCATGAGAACGGTGAGCAAAGATCCCAGAACCACACGGGGGGACCTGGTGAATGACCTGCAGAGAGCTGGGACCAAAGTAACAAAGGTCACCATCAGTAACACACTACAACGGCAGGGAATCAAATCCCGCAGTGCCAGACGTGTTCTGCTGCTGAAGCCAGTGCATGTCCAGGCCCGTCTGAAGTTTGCCAGAGAGCACATGGATGATACAGCAGAGGATTGGGAGAATGTCATGTGGTCAGATGAAACCAAAGTAGAACTTTTTGGTATAAACTCAACTCGTCGTGTTTGGAGGAAGAAGAATACTGAGTTGCATCCCAAGAACACCATACCTACTGTGAAGCATGGGGGTGGAAACATCATGCTATGGGGCTGTTTTTCTGCCAAGGGGACAGGACGACTGATCCGTGTTAAGGACAGAATGAATGGGGCCATGTATCGTGAGATTTTGAGCCAAAACCTCCTTCCATCAGTGAGAACTTTGAAGATGAAACAAGGCTGGGTCTTCCAACATGACAATGATCCAAAACACACCGCCCGGGCAACAAAGGAGTGGCTCCGTAAGAAGCATTTGAAAGTCCTGGAGTGGCCTAGCCAGTCTCCAGACCTCAACCCCATAGAAAATCTGTGGCGGGAGTTGAAAGTCCGTGTTGCTCGGCGACAGCCCCAAAACGTCACTGCTCTCGAGAAGATCTGCATGGAGGAATGGGCCAAAATACCAGCTACTGTGTGTGCAAACCTGGTAAAGACCTATAGTAAACGTTTGACCTCTGTTATTGCCAACAAAGGTTATGTTACAAAGTATTGAGTTGTATTTTTGTTATTGACCAAATACTTATTTTCCACCCTGATTTACGAATAAATTCTTTACAAATCCTACCATGTGGATTCATGGATTTTTTTTCCACATTCTGTCTCTCACAGTTGAAGTGTACCTCTGGTGCAAATTACTGACCTCTGTCATCATTTTAAGTGGGGGAACTTGCACAATCGGTGGCTGACTAAATACTTTTTTGCCCCACTGTACTATCGAGTATCTAGCAGATTTAAAAATGATTGAAAATCATTATGCTTGTTATAGAAAACTTTACTTTGAACCTGATTGTTGAAAAATATTGTGATTCACAACCAAAGTCCGTTTTGTGTTAAAGATTCCAGCTGTACTGACAGTGTTTCTGACCTGACAGGGCACTGTCAGTAATTTCTTTAATGCAGGCTGACACACACACACGCACGCACGCACGCACACACACACACGCACACACACACACACACACACACACACACAGACCACTGTCCATTGTATGTGTTTACCTTTGAAGGCATTCGTGGCCGGTACATCAGTTTCCTGCATACTGCTCCTTCCCACGCTCTGCCAGCTGCTGCAGATGCTGCGATGGATGCCAACAGACCAACCTTAACCCGTCCGAGCCACGGCCGCTGGGGGGAGGGAGGGTGGCCGAGAGGAAGGGGTGGCGCCTGTCAGTCTCACTGCCATCTTTCTTCATCAACAGCCCATGTGCTTGGTTAAAAGGCCGCCGTCTCTAAAGCCCCGCGGCGGGTGAGTGTCTCTTCCCTGCTCCAGCGACAGCTCGTGAGGTCACTCTTTGTTCTCACAGGACGCTGCAGCCTGGTAAACTAGCCCGTATGAGGGTTCAGCTCTCTTGTCACAGTGGACTTTGTGGACTACAGTGATGGCTGAGGGGGAGAGATCGACGGGTTGTTTAGAGATGGGGTTAGATCAGGATGGAGGCTGCGTTGTAGATGCTATTAATCTGATCTCTATCCTCCCAGCAGCAGGCCCGCAGTCATGACCAATACCCTGAATTCTTGGCTGTCTGTCAATCTTTCAACCTACGGATGAGCAACTCTGCCTCTTTACCTTCTGTGAGCTGAGAGGCTGAATCAATATGTCTCTCCTCTAGAGTCGGGCTTGCCTTTTAAACTCAACTTTAACTAACATGCCGTCTCCTCTGATTCTCCTTGCTCCTTTGCCGGCTTACTCCCCCTTTGTATTTTTCTTCCTCTTATGTGTTTTGTCCTGTTGCTGCAGTCCCAAGCTCAGCAGGGGCTACTCGGGCGCTCTCACACTGGCACCACGGCTAAAAGAGACGAGAGAGAAAGAGGGAGACAGAGAGTGAGCAGCTAAGTGACTAAATTCATGAGATACCAGAAACAACGAGCGAAACGGATACACCCAAGCAAAACATGGGCAGGGCTAACTGCTGCAATGACCAGCTGAGAAAAGCGAACACAGACTTCTCATCCACATTCACACACACACACATCGCAGTGGATGAGGTGCGATGTGTGTCTCAGTTTGGATAGCGGGTGGGTGGCTGGCTGGCATGGCCCCCTTTAGTTCCTCTCACCCACTAGGTTCTGACATGAAAGGGAAAAGTTTTTGTGAAAGCCAAGCGCCGCCTGTGACCCTATTTCACAGAGCAAGGGAGAGATAGAGCCACATGTCAGTGTGCCACTTTGAAGTCTGCCTGATAAACAGGGCTGGAGGAGGCTACGGCTGAGGGAACAACAAAACTTTATTTACATTTCAAAAGTGCCAAGTGCTGCTTTTTTGTGTCTGGGAACGGAATAAAAACCCAGAAAAGAGGAGAGGGAGAGAGGAGGAGGAGGAGGAAGGTGGGGTAGGGACGACTGGAGAAAAGGGAAAAACAGTGTAAAACCGATCGAGCCATTTTCTCCTCGTTCAGACAGTAAAATGAGGGTGCGGGAGTGATGCAGCGCACACGGGGAAGGGGCACGATGGGCGAAGGAAAAGGGGAAATCGCAGAGGAGGAAAAGCTATGCTCAAAACATAAAGGAGGGAGGCAATCCACAGGAAGTTGAGCTAGGAAAAAGCGGTGAAAATGACAAAGGAAAGATGAGACGGGAGGGGGAGATACAAAGGAGGAAGAAATCAAACATAAGATGAAGAGACGCAGGTTTAAAGAAGTTCAAGAGAAGAAATGACATGGGACCAGAGAAGGAGGGAAGGAATTTGATGGTGAAAAAAAAGCAGACAGACGGTAAACAAACACACGCCCTGTCTGAGGTTTTGGAAAGATATGACAGATCTCAGTCTTATCTCAGCTCCATTCGCCTGTTCTTACCAAGCCTTATCACGGTCAGGGTACACAAACAGCTTGTAGGCTGGCGAATGGAAAAGTGGAGGCGAGAACGGGGCCACTGTGACGTAAGGGGGGGTGGGGGGGGGGGGGTTTAAATACTTCATTATGTGCCTTGTAGGTGACTCATCACTTTGCCTCCTGGTGACTAAACAACACCAGTGTCCCGAGTCTCTCCAGGCTCCCGCAGAAAAACATGTGATTCTAGGAGACGATTTCTTGCCTGAGTAACAGTTTGAAAAAATTCCAGAGGGTCGAAGTTAGCCATCCTTATTTTCAGAGTGGTCAGCCAATCAAAGAGCTCCTCTGATTGAGAGGACCGAAAATGAAATGACCCATGGGTCGCCACAGCTGGTAGCTCTGATGGGATCCCAGTGGGATTTGTGTCCTGGGATCAAACATTTTCTAACTTTTTAGGTGAGAGTGTAAACCGCTACACCAAGACTAAAGTTAAAAGGAACAAAAATAACTAAATTTAGGCTTAAAGGACGTATTTTCAACAATCAGAAGACCCTTTTGACTGTCGGACCTCTCTTAATAAACACCGAGGACCCGTCCTGGCCCTAAGACCTCGATGTTTAAAAAATGACCTAAGTGATAAATATCATCTGACATACTCGTGTAACAGTAACCCAGCTACCCTATGAGTTCAGCAAAACTGATTTATTTATTATATTCAACAAGAAAAAAAGTCTGAATTTATTTGCTTTTTCTAAAGGCAGACTGTTTCCAAAGTTATTCTTCTGTGAGCTGAACCAATGAAAGGAAACAGAAATTAGAAAGTGGGTTTTTCCACAATGTGCGCCTCTTCCAGTAGTAATAGGGGCATTATTGTATAGCGTTGTGGATAGACTGTACCATCATATTCTGATGGAGGAATTACAATAGCATGCGGCCTATTCAAAAGTCCAGGAGCAGAATCTATAGAGTATTTTATGGCATATAAAGTAATTGTATTGTATAAACCCTTAATGGGTTTTCAGCAGGACTGAAGAAAGTTCTTTTTATTAAAGTTTTCTTCTTTTTTCCAGACAGCTCCTGAAAACATGTGAAAGTCAGTGCAGCCTGACCCCACTGACTGTCTGTCTGTCTGTACTACTACAACCAGGAGTAGAATCGTTATCTGTCTGTCTGTCTGTTTGTTTGTTTGCTGGGTCATCTGAGGACAACAGGCTGTCCTGGCAGGCAGTGGAAAATATGGCTCCAGGTGGATGTTTGTTCTCTGGTCATTTAAGGACAACTCCTGGTCTCCTGTCTTATCTTTGGATTTATCCAGCTGTAGGACTTCCAAGTCAGAGCAGAGAACAGAGGTCTGGCAAACACCACGGGACACAGGAAACCAAGTGTTTGTTACTGAAAAATACCCAAAGAAACACACACACACACACAAATAGCACCTTATTTGTAGCTGTTGTCTCCGGTACAGGCTTCTATCAGGTTTCGGCTTTAATGTACCAGCGCCGATCTTTGTCTTATACTATCACGAAACTCTGGACCAGAGACTGGAAGCTGTAGTTCTTTAGTGCATTACCCCAGTCTCTGTGGTATGCACACTTAGTTTTTCTCATTCTTGCAGATTGAGTTTTAGTGTTTTTTGTTGTTTTCTCTTCTTCGTGGCGGTGCGTGGAGTCATTAAACTTTTCTCGTTACCTTCATGCCCGTTCTCCTGTAACTGGGTCCACCTTATGAACTTCGCTGCCAAACACTTTGCTAATAAACACGTTTTTTCACACGCGAGGTTTCGACTACTTCTCGCAAGTAGCGAACCTCTGTTTGGCGTAGGTGGGGGTGCTGCCTCGATAGAGTACGCAAGAGGCGGTGCAGATAACGCCCCCTTGCTCGCTGTGAATTCGTTGCACAATTAATTGCGCTGGTCTCGCACTGCGGCGATCTAGTACCATCCGCTCTGCGTCGGGGAGCTGGCAGATTAAAAAGCCTTCACCGTCCAGTAACGCTGCACTGGGTCTAGAAAAGTTCAGAGCTGATGGCTGAAAGGAAACGTCTGTTCAATTATTGCCCTAGTTCACTCCTTATGCTTTATGCCTGTGCCTTAGTTCAAAAAAGGGAGTTCAAACCAAATGTACAAATGTACACGCAGAAAGCCAAAATCATTAGCAATACAAAGTAGGGTATTACTGTTTAGTCAGTGATGTTAGCCACCAGGGATGTATGCTTTCAGCTCAGTCCAATACTACTGTACATTCATTATAACAGACTTTTCTGTAGGCAGGAAAGGTGTGTTGGGTTTGAACTTGAACGATCAAACTAATGAATAATTCAGCTGCGGATTCATTTTCACTTTATAGCGACTGACAGTATCAGTGTTCACTGACAATGTAGTCAATCTGTTCTTTGTTTTTTCAGTGAAATGTCAGATTGTGCCAAATCCCTGATAATAACAACAGCTACTGCATCATTTACATCGGGCATTAGAGCATAAGTCACAGTTGATCCCTGACATTAACCGTGTTTTTCTCACGTGCCTCTGAAAGAACATATATGCCTATTTTAATCAATCCAGCTTGTCCCTGGAACATTTGAGCAAACTGACAAACAGCCTGAATCACCTTTGAACCTGAGGATGATGTAAAAAGAAACTGCAACCTCAGATGGCTGCAGGCAGATGGCGAAGGCCCTGGACTCTTAGATTTTACGCATCTTCTGGATACATTATTTCGTACAATCTGGATGTTGAGTTCGGTGTGTCGGCTATATTTGTTTCTATCTGTTACACTCTGTGCTGCTCTCTTGGCCAGGTCTCTCTGGAAACATGTAATCTCAGTTGAACTGTTATATGGCTGTCAGCAGTCACTCTGCATGTGTCACCTAAACGCTGACATTAATTTAACTTGGAGCCCATCTTCTTTTGATCACTCACAGATTTTAGTCTGCAAGTAGTCTACGGTCTCCAGCCTCTTCACGAGTGGACCTCCAGTAAGGAAAGCTATGCTCTTCTTTTTGAATTACTATGCTGAATCCATCTCGCCATTTTAAAGAAAACTGCCTACATAAGGGTGAAATTTTCAAAAATCTACCCCTGTACTTAGCAGCGCCATAATGTAGTGGTTTACATATTTGCCTAACAAGCACAAAAAGATCCCTGGTTCAGTAGCTTTTTAGTCAGCAGTGCATTCGTGCTGCCATCTGTCAGTCATAAAATAAACTCCAATAAGACAGCCTGCATTGTAGCCTTGAGAGACTGTACTTGAGCAAAGAGTCCTATGCAGACCTTTATAATGACAATTATAAGCTTTGTTCCAGGGTTCTTAAACTGTTAAGACTGCGTGTGGCCTCTAGCCTCCGTGAAGTGGGTAAAGTGAGGAGTGTTTCCGTCAGAGCATTATTAGTACGGGAGCGTGTTTCTGTGTCTACTATCTGTCTGTCATTGTAACATATGGGGACAACTAGCAGTTTTAACAGCCAGCTCTGACTCCTCCGCTGGGTCACACAGGGACATGTGCTTATCAGTGAGACAGCAGTCAGACAGACAAGCATGGACTGGGGAACAGACTATTTAACCACGGGGCTGGTCGCATCTGTTATGCTGAAAATTCAAGCATGCTAAGAATGTGATTGCATAACAAATAAAGAACTGGGGCTACCGAGGTGATTCAGAGTTCTGCCGCAACAGACGTGGCGAAAAAACGACTCATTAAAAAAAGAAAGAAAGAAAAAGAAAAGCTTTCACGGACTGTTTATGTGTATCTGACAGCGGCAGCCGAAGGAAATACAAAATGTTCTGCTGCTGGACAATAAAACAATGTGGATCTCCTGGAGATTATGACGGGTTAGCTCATATATTCACTGTTCTTTCTTTGGATTAAACAATGAGTAGTGGACACAGTGTGCACACTCAAACATTCAAACTAAGTGTGGAAAAAAGACAAAGTAACTGATGAACTCGACACTCCTAGTATGTGAAAACTGGAGGCCATTTTCCCTGAATGTTTTAACAATAATTGAACATTTTTTCCACCTCCAGCTGCAGATAAGCGCCTGAGATTCTGTTTGATCCTAAAGTTCATTTGGGTTGTCTCAAATTATTTGCCTTTCTGACAACCTACAGCCCACTCTAACATCCCATCACCAGATTTCTTAGGTTACATGCAACATGCACACGTTACTTAGGGCTAAGAAAAGTACTTCAACTGGCCCTCTGTGATTTTAAAGCATACGCAAACATATCTACTACATACCTATAGATAGCACTGTTATAGAGAGCACAGGCAGGTATAACTACTTGATGCATTTACGGACAACTACTATTCTCTCTGAAAGATGCAACAGTCAATATAATTGTTATTGACGGGCTGATATTATTGGCTAATATAAGCCATTTGATAATTTATCACCATTTATAATGGCTGAAAAATGTCTGGAATGCCACAAAACAACAACCAACTGAGAAAAGTCGAGCAGAACAAGAAAAGAAATAAACAAGAAATGTTAGGGACATTATATCAGCCAATATATCAGAATACCAGAATTTTAAATGACCAAATACTGATATCAGTATCTGTCTTAAAAAAAACATTACGATGACGTTAGTTCAAAGCCAGTGGATTGATCCCCAGCTCCTCTAACATAGACATCAAAGTGTTCTTAGGCAAGACCATCACAGTAAATATGTGATAAGACACATAATAAAGCACTGTGTTAGATCCATTAACCATACAAAACTTAGTCTTTACTACAGAGACAACCAGCCACAGATGGGTGGGGGTGTGGCTTTGTTAGCCCTGTTTAAAGTATATTAAATATAATCATATACTTTTCCACATTTCTTTAATAATATCGACTCTTTGTCTTAATAAAACATTCTCCTAATGTGCAAATGACAAGTAGTTTAAGGACACCGACACTCTGACACACATGGACAAAGATTACACAAGTTCACAGCTGATTAATGGAAGATCTACTTTAGTCCGCTTCATTAGTCTCATCCATACTGTATTCCAGTTTGATGAGCTTGGCTTGCGGCCAGAGCTTATGGGCTCTTAAGGTCGAGCACAGTGCAGAGTGCCGTACAGCTCAGTAAGGGCTTTAAACCATACTGTTAGTCTTACAAGGACACCAACACCCAACAATTGCCATTTTTTTACTGGACGGAAACAATGTGTCAAATTAAAGCAAAAGCTTTGTAACAATATACTGTGGAGAGCATGTGTTTGTATATTCATATCATTCCAAAAATCATTTTGAGAAGAAGATAATCCAGCACTTTTTAAGTACAGGTAGCAAAAGCAGCAGAGAGCTAAACAACACGTAGCTACCTATCCCAGAAGCATCCAACTTACCTGCAGGTTTATTTTCCTCCTTTAGTCCACATTCATGCATACACCACATCCTATTTTATCTTACAGTATGTCTTCTATTGTATAACATGGTATCACACTGTGCTATAATGTATTGTGACGGACAGTGAGAAACACAGGCTTGTGTCATAGACAGTTAATGCTTGATTTCTCAAGAAAAATATAGATCCCATATTTTTCTTTTGCTTTTTAGTATTTCAGAGGCGTCACTCCAGTCTTCCTGGACTTGCGAATAAAGACCGCATTAAACACAGCTCTTAGTGGGTAATTTTAGTTGGTTTCAGTCCAAAAACATTCCTTTTTAATCCGTACTTACTGAGCTGTCACACACTAATAACACAACAAGTGCACGTTATCCTTTACCTTTCTCGGGCAATAAAGCAGAAACATCTAAAAACATAACCTCTAAACCTCCTTTTTTAAACCCCCTTTCAGGGGAATTATCTAATATATCATTCACCGCAGGCCAAAAAAACAGATAAATAAATTATCTTAAAGTGTGTAATGGTGCACAAAATGACTGGCAAAGCAAGAAGCAAACAAAGGTAGGCTGAAGGCGTCATTCGTCAAATCCTTGTCTGATCTGGCTCTGCGTCGCGCTGACTGCCAGTCGAGTGTGATAAATCTGACAGGCTTAATCTGGCCATGCATCAACTGTAGTGTCAAGAGGCCGGACTGACAGACGCATACCGACGGACGCATAAGGCACAGAAATGCTGGCAAACGACAGACAGGAAGTGGATGCCATTAACACGGAAGCTAGCCACTCTGTGATAGATGGTATAGAAATACTTATACTGTTGGCTTTTGTGTGTGTGTGTGCAGTTCAGTTAAGTCATGCAGATGTGTTTAAAACAACAACAACAAACAAACAAAGAACAAATATAGACCTAATCTGACAATCCATACCGACACAAGAGCTCCACACAAAGACTATAAAGAGGCAAGAGCCATCGGGCAAAATTAGCCTACACTTCCATAAAGAGACAACTGATCAAAAGCCTTTCCCTCAAGGGCTCTCAAAGGATTTACTTAAAATGTCTCCTGATGTGCAGTAGTAGTGCAGCTGATTAGCTAGCTGTCCCAATCATCAAACTAAGACAAAAAGATGGGAACAGACTGGACGGATTAGACGAGAAATAAGGAACAGAGAAAAACAGAGATTGACTGTAGGCGTAAACACTGGGCTCATACATATGATTTTATTGAGCTACAGAACGAATGTAAAGCGGATGAGCCGCAAGGGCCTTCCTTCTGACAATAAGACCGCAAAGGAGCCTTCCGTGTTGCTGTGATTTGACTGTATTTGAGTTCTGGGGTTGTCTGTGATTGGTGGAATGAAGTCTTTGCAACAACGAGGAAAGAAATGAAGTCAACCTGGCGTGAATATGAAGCTTTATTAGCAGCAGTGAGTGAGCGCTGCGTTTAAATCCAATATTACCAGGAATTCGTGACAGAACACAAGTACAGTACTACCATGTACAAATACTGACAGATTAGACATTTCAGCCAGATTGTGTAATTTATTTGTATTTTTTATTTGACTTCACAGACGCAACTTTTATTTAACTTACAATACTAAACGTAAACAGCAGGTCACCTGTTAACCTGAATCTTTTTCTGAGTTAAAGCCAAATCTGATGGTCGTGCATGACTGGAGACGAAGTGGTTAGGGTGTTAACTTTCATTTCTTTGATATAAAATGACACAGAGCAGATGGGTTGAACATGTTGAGTGCAGTTTATGTACTCTTATGTGATAACTGAACACTGAATTCCAAACATTTTTACACACAGCATGGTGCCAACACAAGAATGCATTTTCTTTGTTGTTTTTTTTAATTGTTTCTTTCCGTTTTATATACTCTCTCAACATTTCCTGGACTTTTTTTTAACTGAAAAATCACTTCCAAAAGGCACAGAAAACCTCCACTCTGCGACTAATACTACAGCTACAGGCAATATTTATCACAGAATCAAATGCTTGACAGGTAGATTCTGCAAAGTGGTATAAGAAAACCCATGTCGGGTCAAAACTTTTGAACTTTTTGACTTGTCTACGGTAGAAACAAGCTTTTTCAACCACTGCCATTTTACCCATTCCATCCAATCTGAAAATAAGACAGAAAGTAAAGACTGTATTGAAAGTACCAGACAACAGAGACATGAAACACTTAGCAATGCAGAAAATAAATAAAAGAGTCCCACAGAGTGAAACTACTGTTCTTTGAAGAAGCTGAGAGCAAGATTTTTTTTTAAAAAGACATTTAGCTTTGTTTGATAAAATGATTTACATCCAGTAAAGCCTTAGTGCTTCCAAGCCATCTTTGAAAAGAACAAATCTCCTACAATGCAGACATAAATACAGACAATTTTACAGGCCATTCAAAAGAGTATGTAAACATGAAAATATGCAGGTATATTTAAGTTCAGACACACAGAAAAAAAAAGATGACACAAAGAGGCACAGCATGAGCAAATGCAGGAGCTAGAGGCAGCAGAGACATTACAGGCTGCAGTCATGCAGCAAAAATCCTTCTCATTCCCTCTGACTGAGGAAGATAAAAAAGAAAAAAAAAAGACAAAGTATCAAGAAAATCAGACAGCACAGCCCAGGCAAACGGAGCGACCCACCTCCCCCGAGAGAGCTCTGACTAACTGTCTGAGGAGGAGATGAATTCCTCAGGCACGCAGGCTCGTGTGTTGCATGTGGGTTAAATTATGCTACCAAAAATGATGCACTGCAAAAAAAAACAATGCCCATGTGTTTGTTCACACATGCAGTCATCAACAATAAAGAGCAGTAGGGTTATGGTTTGAAGTATGGTGCAGTTTGAAACGATGAATCGTATGTGTGCCGTGCACGCAGGCTACTGACGTCAGCGTGTGACATACAGGGCAGCACGATCAGTGAGCCTTGCATCTTTTCTAAGTCACCTAGCCAAGGAGCAAGTGAAAGTGCAAAGCCAGCAAAATGAAAACAAATCAGGGCATAAAAAAAAAGAAAGAAACAAAGCACAGAACACAAAGCTCCTAAATGGGACGTGAACCTGTGGTGTCCTGGAGGAGATACTCAACACTTACTTCTTGCCTACTTATGTGGGCACATGGCTTTAATTTGAGAAATTCTAATTAAATTCAGTTTTATTTCTATAAGCTAAAGTTTTTCAACATTTTTCAAAATGTTATATAATATTATAATAAATAACATTTTATTATGTTCTTTGGGTTTGTGATGATGTTTGTGTTGGTTATTTAACAACCTTACAACTGACTGAATGTGGTACTAATATGATTTGACCAGTACATCTAAGTAATAACGCATTCCAGTATTTTTTCCAAAAGCCATATTGAGAAAAGAATGCAGTTTGTTGTGGCCAGTGCGATCCTCTATGCTGTTGCATGCTGGGGGAGCAGGCTGAGGGTCGCAGATGCCAACAGACTTAATAAACTAATCCGTAAGGCCAGCAATGTTGTGGGGATGGAGCTGGACTCCCTCAAGGTGGTGTCGGAGAGGCGGATGCTGTCCAAGATAAAGACAATGTTGGATAACACCTCCCACCCACTCCATGACATGTTGGTCAGTCACAGGAGCACGTTCAGTGAGAGACTGAGATTACCGAAAAGCACCACTGAACGACACAGGAAATCATTCCTGCCTGTGGCCATCTCCCTGTACAACGCATCCACTTAACACACTGTTTGCTGCTACAACTACACATGTTTCTTTTCCAAATATTTATTTATAAGTGACTTATGTATGTATGTATGTATATATATGTATATATTGTACTATTCTTAGTTAGCGTATTGTCTGTCTTGTCTTAATGTTGGTTTAAAATGGAGCACTGTAACAAAAAATAATTTCCCCCAGGGATCAATAAAGTATTCTGATTCTGATTCTGATTCTGATTCTGATTCTGATCAGTTATACATGAAATTAGGAAGAATAGATATAAAGCACTGCTGTTACTTTGATCTGATATTATTAGGGTTTCAGTTTCATCATTGCAAACAGATCTGATGTTTTTCATCTGCCCCTATGTAAGCCTAGCAAAGTGGAGGTCACATGCATCATTTATACAATCATTTATTCACCTGGCATGTCTCCGTGTTTGTACTCGTACAAACATTTGCACATCAAACAATGTAAAAACTCCTCAAGAACGTTCAGAATTTCCATTGAAATGTGCACAAAAACAGGTTGTTGGAAAAACACCTGATGTCTCCTTTTAAAATATTGTGATATGGCTGTTCAATTATAGCACACAATTGCCACACTAGATCAAAAATACATCACCGTTTGTTTTCAACGGCGTGTTTGTGTTACATACAGCCTTAAGAGTGCATAATTCGATTATGTTCACTTATGAGTGACAGGAAGGAAGGATAAGGTCAACAAATGCCACAATTAATTAAGAGTTACTTAACATTTTATGCCTCTTTGAGTTAGTAAATTGTGTATTTACAGTCAACCAGCTCTGCTCCAGTGTGCCCATGGCTATGCAAATTGGCTTATAGTTGATAAACATGTCTCTAACTAGAAATTGTACTTCTGAAGTAGAAATGTTTATAAGGTAAAACTGCTACAGTAAATCTACTGTAATAGCACAAGTTTTGCTCATTTACCTCTATTCCAATATTCCCCCCAACCCAAAACCCCCAAAACAAAGCAACCTCCCCCCCCCACCACCACCACAATAACAGTAGATCCAGAGTTAGGACAGAGCTTTAAAAAAAAAAAAACAGAAAGGAAAGCAAAAATACAAAACACAGTGTAAAAAATAACCTCCGACAAAAGAATAAAATCCATATTAACTGCAAAAGCAACATAAAAAACAGAAAACAGACACATAAACAACAAAACTGTTAGAAAAGGTGACATCACATATAAGTAAGTTGATTAAAAAAAGTATTTCTTCCAAGTCGCTTAAAGGAAGTCACAGATTTTCAAGCCTTATCTCCTCAGGCAGGTTGTTCCAAAGCTGAGTGGCCCTGATGGAAAAAGCGCTGTCACCTTTAGATTTAAACCTCAATTTCCGAACAGCCAGAAAGGCCCCACTTTAGGATCAAGCCTGTGAACTCGGTCGTACAGGGTCGACACTTCTGCCGAGGCGCTCAGGACCAGATCCAAACATTCATTAAAAGTTTAGCAGTGAAATCCCTCCTAAAATGTTCAGGGAGGCAGCGAAGACAAAGCAGGACAGGTGTGATCTGCTGCCAGGTGTGACACATCATGAGTGGCCATTGGGGAGGTCTTTATTATAGTAGGAAAAGCTGTAAAACTTGTGAAAATACAGATAAAAGCTCAAAATCGATTCCCCTCCTTCACATTTTCCAAGGCCGTTTAGTGGGCCAGATTGGAGTTGGCTGATTCTGACACATCCCTGTTCCAGGCAGCTGGGTCACTTATAAAAGTATGTAGAAGTGAATTGCTTAGAACAGAGAAAAACTTTGATTCAAATCAAACTTTTTTTCTACAAAAAAATGTAAACTTTTCACTAAATCATAAATCCAAATTAGCCTTTTTCCTTTTACAAACAAATTATTCTAAATGGCAGGAAAGCTACTGTGGACGGGAACAGTTTCTTTTGCTGTGGATTTCTACAGCTTTTATCCTCTATATCCAGCAGGAGAGTTGACTTATGTCTGCATTTTAATGTGGATGGACCTACTTCCACAAACAAACCTAAACGCCTGGCACAGGCTGTGCGTGGGCGGGAGTGTCAGTGGTCATGGGCTATCGGTGGCTTCTAATGCATTTTAAATGTGTGAAGGAAGAACGCGCCACAAATTACTGTAAATATTCCTCATTGTACCGTGCACCCCCCTCCTCCTGGATCTTATCCTGGGAGAGCCCTGCTGCACGCCACAAAGTGCACGAGCCACAGTGACATTTCTCTCAGAATCTCAACAGAAACCGGGGTAGATAGGTCAGGCCTAATGGCTCATTTCATTCTGCTGTAAGCGGACATTAGAGGTGACACTCTACATGAAACAACTTGTTATGAGTCCTTAATCTCTCAGCTGAGTCTCTGAGCAGCCATAAAACTGTAGTGAGACCAGAAGCTGACTAAGGAAAATGAGTGTGATAATAATGCAGTTAAAGTGCTGCAGCTCCGAGTCCTTTTGGAGCTTCCCGGTCACTGCGCGCCAGTCCCACTCTGCATTAATCAGGCAAAGGTCGCTGTTCCTATACATTAGGAGCAACTTTCTTTTTTTCTCCTTATCAGACTTAATGAGCAGGGATGTTCTCTGCTGCTCAGAGTGCCGGCCTAATTAAGCACATTAACACTTTTGACCATATGTTGACATGAGCACCACATCACAGGGGACAGGACAAGGTTTAACATTTTCTCACACTAATTCCAAACCACTGATCACAAGTCAAAAACCCAGAGCGTGGACTCTAGCTTGCACAGTAGGACAACACGTATGATGGTCCATATATCATCACTGGCTTTCTCAAGCCTGTTTTTTTTTTTTTAAAAAATCAGTTGCTAATTGAAACATAGCAACTAAGCTTTAGAAGAATTTGCTATTCATGCTTTCTTTATTTGAGGGGACTTTTCTGAACAGGGATTTGAGTTTATTTCATTGTTTAATCTAGGACAACAACACACACGGATGACTAATGAGGGTGATTATTGTTGAACATCAGTGTCTCGATCGACCGCAGTTCACTGTTGTCATCATGCAGAGACAATACGCAGCTGACAGCTATGTAGACAACCTGTCTGTCTGTGGTGATGACCGCACAATCACTTAAGTCTGGATTACTTTACATGCTTCAAAAGTAATTCTAGTGCTTTATGTGTGCTTGTGCTTGTGCAGCAATCTAATCACGCTAGTTAATTGTACATACTTGCCTTGGCTTGATTTTGTAACAGTCAGTCCTCATGCAGCTTCTCTCAGTTTGTTCTTTAGGATAGATATCAGTTTGTTACTTATTTTAATTTTTTAGTCAGTTTATTATAATCTCTTTCTTTAAAACTTTAGATTCCCTCACAGATCCTGTGTGGTGGCTGTAGCTCAGGACGCAGAGTGGGTTTTCTACCGATCGGAAGGTTGGTGGTTGAATAGGTGAATGAGGCATGTTGTATAAAGCGCTGTGAGTGATCTGGGAGAGTAGAAAAGCGCTATATGAGAATCAGTCCATGTAAAAGTTAATTTAATGAACATTATAACGACTACTGTGTATTTTATTTCTTTACAGAGGGTTTCAGGGCCTACCGTGGACTTCTTTAGAGTGAAAACGTTTTCCGTGGTACTCTGTTCCAGAGAGCCTGAAAATAAAATCAAACTGAAGCAAAATGAATAAAATTTCAAGTGGGATTTATTACTCAAGAAGACCATATTTTAGGACTGCACAATGGTATTAGAAAGTGATGCATCTTTTAACTCATAAACAATGTGAGTATAGGCAGCAGTGATACGCTGAAGTGCTTTTTCCTATCAACTCGAACAAAGGCACAAATAATAGCAAAGTTTTATTTTGCTCTTTTAGAAGTTTGCTTATTGGTTCAAAACTTAGAATATTATCGAATGCTAATAAACGGGAAACCTGACTGGTCTCTACACTGAGCCTATAGCTACACACAAATTCCTCTTACTTTAATGACTGTAGCTTGTATGTAAATGTCTGTATGTACCCAATCTCCATTTTAACACATGGGCCAATCAGATCAAACGTTTGTACAAACATCATCTTGCATTCAACAGTTATTAATATCTATATCTTTTTAAAATTAATTTCTTTTAAATCCCAATTCTATATTTGGTTCATTATGTTTCCTTTTAAGTCTCACATTCATGTACATGTAACTTAATGGTCACCCGAATTTGTATCTACGTGATAATTTTATTCCAAGTCCCTACTAAATATGGAATGAAGAATCTGAAAAAGTGTCAGAGGCCTGGTGAATGTTTGCAGAATGGATACTATAACAATATGTATCCAAAATAATGAAATGGGTTGACAAAATCATCTTTAAGCTAGGCAAGGCTAATTAGCTTCCTCCCAAACTAGCTAAGAGTTAGCTAGCTCTTCTTACCATAAGTCACAAAACATAATATAGAGTAATTACCAGCATCTAGTATTAGCAAAAACTAATAATAACGATAAATTTAAATAACATCTATTGGTAACAATAGCTAACATTAACAAGCAAGGTTCATTACCTTCCACTTTCTGACTGAATGCTAAAGAGCATTGCTTGCTAAGCTATTTAGCAGCTTCTTCAAAGCTTATTTTTAATTATTGCTGGAAACAAATATTGTAACAATGGGACTTTTTTAATGTTTGACTTTAAGCTGAAATTGTAAACATTTTCAGTAAGTCTCATATACACAAGACTATTATTCTAGCATTTTTCTTGACTGTATTTTCTACAGTCATCGGTCAAAACCCATAGCCATGTGTCTTGGAACCTCACTATTACATCCTGTCATTTGAATTACAACACTGACTAGCATGCTTTTTGTCGCAAAGATAATTTTGATGTAACAAATATGCCAGTACCACAACCACAACAAGAATCCTTTTTATGAAAAGGGAAGGAAAGATGGAAGGAAGCACAAGGAGATGAGGTACAGATGCCACTTTCCCTGAGGCTCTACTCATACCATATCACACAGCTAACACATCCTATATGATGACTCATTCTGTTTCCCATTACCTTCTCACGACCCCAGTAATGATACAGTATGTTTGTCCTGTAACAAATACCTCACAGGGACTGAGGCGGCGTGTGTGAATATGTATGCTGGCGGTGGAAGGCTACATTTACACACTTGCATACAAACTCGCAGGTTGTTCCCAGCAGTCTGAAGCATACGACTCATCTTACAAACATAAACAGGGCTTCTTTACCTCAAGCAAACATAATCTTTAAAACGCGCATCTCCCCCTGCTCTCTCACTCACTCTGACACACATATACATTCACAGTGTCTATCCAAAGAGTGTCATTAGACTCCTACCAACTCTAGCCAGTCTTTGCCCATAACAAAGGTTCAGAGATGTGTTATTAGTGATAATGTGTACCTACATAGAGAAATTCCCACAGTGATCTTGTATCTGCAGGCTACGGCATCACTGAGTGTATCTATAGATGTTTATACGGTTATTTTTCGAGCCGTTTCTGCTTTGTGAGATAACACGCCGCACAACGCAGTCTAAAGGAAGAATATGAGATTGAAGAGTGCAAAGTACACAGGAAGACATACAATTATAGATAGGTATGAGGTGACGCAACCCCAGAAGTCTGCTTTTAAGGGCACACCATAAAATACTGTATAACACATCATCTGCAGGAGCAAAGATGAATTCTAGGGGAGGTGGGAGCTCAGGTCACTGGCTTTCATCTAGTCTAGAAATTACTTTATGTGAGCAGATTTTCAGCCCTTTCCTAGTAATAATCACAGCTAAATGCATCTCCTGTTTTCAAGCCAATCACTCCTGTAATTTAAGTCTTATCAGGAGCTGCGTGCTTGTATCTTAATGCCATTAAAAATAGTTTGTTTGTAACATGCTCACGGATGTACTGACAATTAGGACTGGATTACTCAGACAAAGAATAAATACAAATACATATTGTCTTGTAAGCTCTGAAGTGAAAAAATAAAGAAAGAAATAAGATTACATCACCTGGGACTGCAGAGACACTTTATATCCTCCCATCTCCACCTGGAATGTTAGCCAGTCCTAATGGGGCTTAAGTGGTTTGCTGAATGTTTCTCAAACTATGAATGCAGAAAATCAATTTAACATGTTTTTTGGAATATGAAGTATATATGAAAATACATCAACAAGCTAATACTGGCTAGTTTTCTTTGATCTGCCTGGACAGGTTGATGTTATGTGTAAATGTGTAGTTGCAGAGTTCTTTCAACACAAAGTAACTGTTATTCTTGTTTGCTTTTACTTTCTTACAGTCATTATGTTGGACTCACTGCTACTAATTCTGATGAGACTGAAACTACGTGCACACACATCAGCACTGATAACTTTGTATTTTTCATTAGTTTAAAGATTTATTTTTGAATTTTTGTTTTCTTTTATGTCAGTTTTTGAAGAAAGTTTGCCTGTTTACTTTTTTTTACTGCATTAACATTTTTTTTTATCCTATTGTGTTACAATTTAGCGAGCTGGAAACTATCCTACTGACTTAAGCTATTTGTTATATGTTTAATTTTATTTTGAACTGCTGTAATAAAGACATTTCCCAGCTTTTGCATAAATAAAGCATATCTGATCGTCTTAGCTTATGTTCTAAGTTTCAGTTTTACATCAGACTTGCTCTGTCATCAAATGCTTGCTTATAGAGGACTGTCGGATCTTCCTCTTTCTTACTGCAGGGTCTTTACCTTATGATATAAAGCACCTGAAGATGATTGTCGTTGGGTTTATATTGTCAGATTCTTTCGACGGCACAAGTCTGATCAGGCATCAATAAAAGTTGATCCGTTTTTATAGATAACACATTATAAATTGTGGTGTCGAGCTGACTGATTTTGTGGTTTACACAACCATCACACCATAATCAGACTCCTGCAAGGCAGCCCCCCCACTGAGGACCCCATTTGTGTGAAAACTGACTGGCTGCCAGACTGGCCTCTAAGCCTGCTCGATAGGGTTATCTATGTATTTTAAATTCACTGATATGCATGATTGCAACATCCCCCTGGTGTCTGATCTTTATCTGCTGCCTGTGCATCCCCCGTTAGTCTCCATCCTCTCTGTGCAGACGCAGGAACATACACATTTGCACACGAGCCACTTTGATTTATGGCCGCCTGGAAACATCTTAACACAGTCTGCTGGCCCGGTGTCACTGCCTCATCACCAGTAATGGAAGACAAACGTGTCAAATGCTATTCAAACTCCACATTACGTGACACAGTTTCACTTCCTCATCAGCATTACTCGGCTTCCATCAGTCGCGTATCTCTCAAATAAGGATAGATTAACATGCGCATCAACAGGATACTACAAAAATCCAATCATATGACTCCTTACTCCCTGCTGACGCCTCCCTCGGGAAAGTTAAAATCCTTCCTCAAGTAAACATCAGAATAATGAGCTACTTCTAATGTGCACTTAGTTCTGTGTGAATGATTAAAGTGCCATCTCAGAGGCAAGAATTTGAGCACCTGATTACCTAATTATAATGTTTAACACATATTCACAACTTCTTTATTTTTTTTCTCATCAGTTTTAATTGCAATTGGGTTTTTTTCTTAAGTCTAACTTGAAGCTTTTACACTGAGTGTGATGTTCTGATGCGTATTTCACTTGATTATGATTTGTCGCGCACAGAAACCACAACACAATCCCTTTGTCTTCCCTGCTAGTTCGAGCTTAAAGGGTAACATTGAGTTGTGGTAAGAGAGACAAATCAGAGGACAGGGGCGGCTTAAATGTAGAATTTTCCTCTTCAGTCTGTGGCACTGAGCAGAAGCTGCTATATGGGGGTCTGGTTGGCTGATAAATGAAAACAAATGTATTTTAGATGTCAGGCAGCAGAAGAGCAGCGCAGAACAGGAGGACACAGGAAAACGCCTCAGTGCATGCTGCTCCAAGACACAAACACGCACTCAAAAGTGCGACCGCATTGCCTTTGGTACACATAATGCATATGCATTTGCACACATGTATGGACAAGCATTTCCACGAAATGTATTCACAGTGAGGTGCGTGCACATACACACACGCGCACACACACAAGCGCACGGTAAGCTATTTATACAAACAAGCCAATCCGGCTCAGACAGGGTGAACTGCAGCGGTATAAAAGATGGGGCTATGGAGACAGGATAGGATAAACACTAACAACAGAATAGAGAGAGGCTGCTGAAAATCTCATTAACTGTAAATTGAAAAACAGACTAAAAATGTCTTCCAGAGCAATAGCCGAGGCGGCTGCGTCGCTTTTTCATCTTCTCCACAACTTTCACGAGTCGATACACCCCCACTTTCACTCTCTCTCCTTCGCTCTCTCTCTCGCACACAAACATATATTCTCAGGGTGAGCTTGTTATAGTTTTATCCTCCTTGAGTGTTATACCTTTGGAGTGGAGGATGTTTATTAGACAGACGGGTCATTTTTTTTTGCTAGTGAGTGTAGCACAAAAATCTCCTCTGCTGCACGCACGCATCCACAGCAGGCCTCATTGTTCTCTTGATACATTGATTTTTAAATGTGCAAATAAGTGAGCTGGTAACCAAACAGCGACATTAGAAGCAGCTATTAGGGTAATTAGCAACGACCCATTTATGCCACATCTCTCTAAACACACACTGAACCCTTACCATGTGAGTTTCTACAAACTTCCACTATGAAGCGTAGCTCAGATGTAAATAATATAATTCACTGATCACCTATCACTGTGCAGCTCACACTGCTTGGTTAGGTTACATTCATATATGAGGGCTGTGGGGTTATTTTACTAAGAGTGTGCCAGTCAACACTGTCTTAGTAACCTAAGTTTCTACCCTCACAGCTGAAATTATTTTATCTTGGTATGCACTGACACTGAGTGGCTAATGTTTGTTTCAGAATTTTTCAAACACTTAGGTGTTTGTCTATTCTATTGTCTGGCTTTGGATTGCTAACTGATAGCCTCAGAATGCAAGAGACAAACATTGTCAGTTAGATGTACAGTGGGTTTCCAAGACAGGCGAGTGAATTCCTTGAATTCAGGAGCGATGATATCATGTAGTGACAGGGAAGAGATCCACCTGGCATCTCATTTACAATCACCAGGCTGTGAGTTGCATTATTTGGACACCCTGCAACCTTTTAGTTGTCCTTACATTAGCATTCTTTCTACACTAAAAAAAGATCAAAAATACGCACAGCTGGAAAAGGGAGGAGTGTCCGGTCCTGTTTATGAGTGAGCTGTTCCCCCAAGCAGCGGAGCTGGAGTATCTTGGGGTCTTGTTAATGACTGAGAAGAGATTGGAGCAGGAGACTCATGCACAGATTAGTGCAGCGTCAGCATTGCTGAGGATCCTGAAAGAAAGAAAGATCGACATTGCGATCCTCAGCTATGGCCACAAGCACTGGGTATTGACCAAGAACATGAGATCATAGACACAAATGGTGACAAAGAGGATCTTCCAAAGGTTGGCTGGGCTGTCCCTTAGAGACAGGGGAGAAGTCTGATCACTCAGGAGGTGTTTACTCCCTGGTGAGTTGTTCTGGGTATCTCCTACCAGGAGCAGGCTATGGAGTAGACCCAGGACATGCTGGGTAGATAATATGTCTTGGCTGGTTTAAGCAGTATCCAGGACGCTCTATTAAAGAAGTGCTTATGGCGTCCAACACTAGTAATGACCTTTGCAGGCCATGAAGAGAAACACAATTGCCCATGTTTCTGTAAAGAGTAGAAGGAGCACCCTCAGAAGCACCAAAAATGCTTACTCTGCCAGGCATTTGGTTTTATTGAAGCATCTGGGAACTTCACTGTTCCCAAACTGTTCCTGTGACTAATCTGCTGAAATCACCTTTTTAAATAAAAATGACTTGGTTAACTGATTAATTTCATGTAAATAAGAAGTTTTACGTTGTTCTTATGTCTTGTGTTGCAGATAGCTGCCCCTCCCTGAGTCTGGTTTCTTCCTGTTGAAAGGGCGTTTCTCACTCCCACTTTCGCCAAGTGCTTGCTCACAGGAGGTCGTCCAATTGCTGGGGTTTTGCGGCATTATTGTAGGATCTTTCCTTTATAACATAAAGCGTCTTTAGGTGACTATTGTTGTGATATGAGGCTATAGAAATGAATAGATATGAATTGAACTGAATGATATAAATAAGAACCTAAAATTTCAAGTTTATGGATTTCACAACATGGTTTTAAAAAAATTTTTTTATTATAAAAGCAGAGGTAACAATACAATATATATATAATTTAATATAATGAATACATTCAGTCCCTGCCCTTGATAACGTATTTTTAGCCTAGCACAGCCTCGCATGTTATCTTTGACTCTGCTATGCAGCTGAGGACTCCTGATGTGAAATAAAGGTGTGATTCATTAAAGTGCGATGTATAAGGAGAGCAAATCTTTCTGTTAGTGTATCAGCCAATTCAAGCCTCAATATCTCCACTTTATTGAGGCCGTTTCATCAAGTTCTACACTATAGATTCACTTTGTTGGAGTCTGGTATGTTAATAATTTTACATATTCACTTGATTACACTTGTTTCTCCCCCAAACAGCTTAATGTGTCCAGTATGAACTTGTTGAACTTTCTCTCAGTCAGTCTAAATTACCTTGAAATGACTTTAAACAAACTTAAGAGATCTAAAGCCTGCATGGATCGAGTCCTTTGATCCAGATATTTTTTTCTCAATAATATAAATATTATGCCTCAACATTTTTGCTTGATATGGAAATGAAACTTTCAGTTTGATATTTGCAGCGATTTGAACATAGCCAAAGATCTGCATCAACTTCAACAATTCCAAAGTTGTGCAAAGCCACTTTTCTTTTTCCTCAGGAAAAATCATGAAAATCCATCTTTTTACACTTTTAAAATAATCCTACAGACAAACAAACGTAACAAGTGACACAACCTGGCAATGAGTACTGGTGCTTGGGTAGGACCACCTGTCAGTCAGGGGTTCAGAGTGCAGCCTCTGAACTGGTCCTCATAAAGTTGGAAGTCCACTGAGGTGTGCTGCATGTCAGCCGTGCACAAACTGCAGCACTCAGGCGAGGCATCAGGAGACGGCTGTGTGCTCAAAGTCTGCCAGAAGCAGATCTGTCAATCAGCCCTGCCTTTCTCTGTCTCTGAGGTGACCCCTGTAACCCCCTCCTCCTTATCCATCTACTGTCCCCCCTCAGCGCCTTTACACACACACACTCACACATTATATTTTCTCTGTGGGCATTTGCTATTCTCCATCCTTTCTCCACCTTTCCTCCTTTTCATTCAGCACCTCATCTGTCACACGCTGACCGCGAATCTCATTTCTTTTTTCCTCACTTTCTCTCCCTCATTCTTGTTGTTCCCCTCTCCTTTCTCTCCCCGTCTCTTGCTGGCTGACTTTAGTATTCACAGCCTCTCTTGCTCATTTGACTTCTCCTCTCTCACTCTATTAATTTCCTTTCGGGCGCCCCCTTTTTCTCTCACCTACTGTTTCTCTCTGTGTCTCTCTCGCTCGCCGAGGTGGTCTAGATGGTAGATGAGTCACTGCAGCTTTTGCCACTCCGCAAATGATTTATCTGCCCACAACGAAGCAGGGAAGGGAATGATGGAGGTGTGCGTATGTGCGTGTGGAAGTTGGGAGAACGGGGTGGGGGCATTAAAGAAAAATGAGTGAAAGATGAAGGGAGAGGAGCGAGGATAGAAGGTGTAAGGGGAGGCCGGGGGAGAGGCAGAGCCAGCCCGCTGGCATCATACGCGTTCGGCTGGAGGAAAACAGAGGCTGTTGACTGTCAGGAAAAATGCTCCTGAAGAATATTTAATTCATCAAAGAAAACTCGATGTTTCCAGAGGAATGTTCGAAACACACATCAGACCTCATTTTCCACCATTTTGATTTTGCTTTCTCTCTACCTGGCACCTGTGGCTAGGCTTTGTTTGCGTTTTCTTCACTTTTTAAGAGGATGTGTCGTTGTCAAAGCGACCAACTTTCACCAGAGCTCCGCATATCAAACATCTGCTGTTACTAATGTCTTTGTAACAGCAGTCGTGTTTAAAGTAGGAGGGCGAGAGGGGGGAACAGAAAGGAAGAGGAGGGCAGACAGTTTAAGAAAGAAAATGAAATAAGAGAAGAGTTAAAAAAGGGGAAAGGAAGGATGAGAGGAGCAGCCCGCCCGGCCAGACGCACCAGATGTCACCCAGGAAACCTAAGCAAAGAGACGGGAAAAGGCGGGATGGAAGAAGGGAGGGTTTGATGATGGAGGGAAGGAGGGCTTGATGGATAGAGGCGGGATGGGTGGGCAGAAGGGAGGGAGAGGAGTGTTTGATGTAGGGAAGAGGGGAGAGTGTGATGAAGGGATGCAGAGGGAGGAAAGGAGAGGATGCTGAGAGAAGCAGCCAGGAGGGAATTTATGGCAATCATTACACTTGATGGACTCACTGAAGCTGCACTTCATACACACTGTCTGGCTCCTGTTTGTGTCTGTGCTTGTGTGTATGTGTGTAAATATGATGCTTCCTGCCATGCACAGAAATACATATATATATATATATATATATATATATATATATATATATACACACACACACACATATATATACACACACACTTACACACACTGTCTGGTTGAGCGTTTCTGTGTTCTCTTTAGCAAGTTAACATTTACGAAAGAGGGAGCAGACACATGGAGAGACGATGGGGAGGGAGAGGTCAGGGGAACAGGGAAGGTAGTCTGAGTTTCTCTGTAATTTTCTGCATGGCCTCCTGTTACAACACGGTGTCCCTTTCTTTATGGCACTGTATTTTTATGTATTTTCTACCCGCCATTTCCTTTGTTTTTTAAAAATTCTTCTCTCCTCATTTTCCTCACAGACAAAAGAAATCGCATCGCGGAAGCCATCCTGTGCAGCTATCATAGCTTCCTGTCATTCTTGTCCTGTCTAGGCCACCATATGGTAAATTTGTCTGTCTACGTGGGCTCGTCTTCCTAGCAAAAGCAACTGACACCACTTTGGATAATAAGGTAATCACACAAAAAGGTGATCATGTTTCTAGCTTCTCAAGTGTGCTGATTTATATCATTGTCATTACATAAATGTTGACTGGACAAAACAGGGAGCTAGCTTTGTGTTTGGGATCTGTCTTCTTATATTATACAATTAATAAAGTCTTTAATTAGAACTTATGTGTCATTGAGAATGATTTGTTTTAGTTTGATGTTAAGTGTGTTAAAAAAAAAGAATAAAATGGATGTCTGAAAATAATCTCTACAAGCAGGTGGAGGCCAGTCATTGAGCATTATGGAACATTTCTCAGCTAAATGTTTCATCTGGAGTTGGTGGAGACCAAAAACAAAGGAGAGGAAGTACTGGACTTACATTGGTAAAAAAATAAAAAATCATGCTAATGCTTTTGCTACTCTAAGAGACCGAAACTGTCGACTGCCTTCTTTATCATTCCATGATTACAAAAAGCTGTAATCAGTATAAATAAATTCTTATCACTAGTAAACACAGGCATTGCTACATCAACAACTGAAATCTTCCTAGACTACTCGGGCCAGTTTAGACTAACAATGATCTTTAACAACAAGAACATATGGTTCTAAATCTTCTAAACCAGGGGTCACTAACCTTTTTGAAAGTGAGAGCTACTTCTTGGGTACCGATTAATGTGAAGGGCTACCAGTTTGACACACACTTCTCAAATAACAAATTTCCTCAGTTTAACTTAATTATGTGTTATCATTAATAATTAATGATATTCATCTATGTACGGACATTATTATTATAATTATTTTTCACCATAATTATAAAGAATGCAATTAGGAAACAAGGTAGGAAACATAAATATCAATATGCAACGCTTTATTTCTATATATCTCTGCAAGTATTTACATTTTGAAGTGATCACTTCTACAACATTTTCACTTACCACTAACAAATTTTAACAAATCATGCACTGTTACATACATTATTTTTGTATGTATGTAACATACAAAAAATCAACTTTCAAATTTTACAAAACTTTTCACCAAATTGGCAGCATTTTAAAGCAAATTGTCACATGTTACACTTAACAAACACATTTGTTTTTCAATAATTAAATTAAACTTTGACATGACACTGTAATGTTGCCACTGAGAACATCTAATATGGCTTTCTTTGTCTGTTAGTGGGAAACCTGGCATTGCATGCTGTTCACCAGTGTGTTGTAATCTGGGGTATAACTTGACACTGCAACTCTGAGTGAGTCTTGCAGATGTGCATCGGAGAGGCGTGTTCTGTGTTTGTTCTTGATGAAGTTCATGTCAGAAAAGGCTGATTCACAAAGATAGGTTGAACCAAACAGGCTGGCAACCTTCATAGCTGCTGTGCACACACCACTGTACTTTTCTGTGTCAACAAGGCACCAAAAGTTTGGTGCACCCAGATAGGCTTTGAGGTGGACGTCATTTTGCAATGTTACAATTTCGATTTCCACCTGTCCAGCATCCAAGCTGAACATTGAACTTAGTTGCTCAGCAATGCATGTTGTGTCCACATTCATGAAAGGATTGGAAACAAATGAGACACATGGCTCAAGCTGATCAAGGTCACAAAACCTGTTCTCAAACTCTTGACCAAGTCGGTTTATGACTTGAGTGTACTTTTCTGCAACTTTGTCAAAAGTCTCAGATGCAGAAGCATTGTCTTTCAGCACCATCTGCACAGAGGGAAAGTGCAGCACCTTTTTTCTCTGTAAATGCACAGAGAAAATGTTCATCTGGGCTTTAAATCCATTTAAAGCACTAATCATGTCAGCAACAGTCTTACCTTTGCCTTGCAGCTCACAGTTCAAATGGTTCAGTTTCCCAGTAATGTCTGTTAAAAACGCAAGGTCAAGTGTCCACTCGGTGTCCTCCAGCAGAGATGTGTCTTCCCCTTTGGATTGCATGAACTCCTTGATTTCACCCAAAAGTGACAAAAAACGAAGCAAAATCCGTCCCCTGCTGAGCCATCGGATTTCCGTATGTAGTAGCAGGTCACCATATTCAGCTGACAGCTCCTCCAATAGCACCTTGAATGTTCTGTGCTGTTTAGCTCTGGAGCGGATGCTGTTTATGATCTTCACGACGGGAGTCATGACGTGCTCGAAGCCGATCACCTTTGCACATAACGCCTGCTGGTGAATGATGCAGTGGTAATGCATGAAGTTTGGGAACTCTGTGTCACCTTTACAGTGAGCGATGAATCCTGTATGTCGGCCGATCATAGCAGGAGCCCCGTCGGTAGTCACTGATACCAGCTTTTCCAACGGTACCTTTTTCTTCGCGAAAAACTCCTTCACCGCGTTATAGATGTTTTCTTCCTTTTTTCCGCCATGTTTTCCTCATCTCCTCACCTTTGCCTTTGCTGGTCTTCACGGCAACTGTTTCCGTGGAGACCAGCTAGCACTAAATATTAGATCATGATCTAATATTTAATAATAAACATTTTTTTTATATATTATCTCTAACAAATTAACGCCAATGCAATTGTGATTAAAAAAAAATAGCAAGAAAAAATAAAAATAGATGCAGCTTACTGGTAAGTTGTTATGGTGAGCTATTTTTAGAACAGGCCCGCGGGCGACTCATGTGGTCCTTGCGGGCGACCTGGTGCCCGCGGGCACCGTGTTGGTGACCCCTGTTCTAAACTGTGCTCTATAAGGACGAGTATCAAAGAGCTGTGCCAGTTTCAGACAGGTCAGTACCAACCTGCTGATAAGCAACTTTGTGTTTATGCAAATTTAATCAATTTAAACTTTGATGGAAGACAAATGGTTTCATATTTCCAGTATAATGACAAAATTGTCAATTTCAGGCAGTTACATTTGCTAGATAATGACACAGTTATGCACAAAGTCAGCGTTTTGGTACCGGGCCGCGAGAGTTGAGGCTCAGGTGTGAAATTTATGATTTTCAGGGTTTTTATCGGTAACTCGGTTTCCCTGGGTCTTTTCCCGCGTTGTAGTTGTGTGTCTTATTTTGAAATAGCGACCAGAGAGCATTAAGGGGTAGAGAGGAGGATGTTACTCTCAATGTTGTTGGTGCATTTCAGGAGGACGGTGCTAATAAAGTTACACAATTACACAGTGAACTAACGTTTATTATTATTATATTTACAAAATACCACAGTTTTTGTCTTGGTCGTATCATTTTATTTGCTTGTATTTAGCCGCGACACCTTAAAGGCTGGTCCAAAATATTGTCTGACATTAAATCGGTCCGTGGCACAAAAAAATTTGGGGGCCGCTGCACTAAGTCATAAAGAGAGAACAGGGTGTAGACTGTTCAACGGTATGGGCTGGCTTTGCTGTATTTGCAGTTAAATATTAGATGTTTATGAAAACGTTTTTGGGCGCAGGTAGTACAGTAAAAGCACTGGGAGTGAACAAAAGCAATAAAGATTTCAGCCGCAAATAGCTAAAAACTGTTGTGTTGCTTAGAGATGAAGGCTTGTTAGTGTGAGCGAGACCTTTCTCTTTATAAAACATGCAGCATGTAGCCATATACGTGCATGTTCAAGATCAGTATGTGTCCTGATCTTTAATGTTTCCAGTCTTATTTTAGCATCCAAAGCACTTTCATTATAAAAGTAATTTTCTCTATTACATAATTAAAGCGGAAAAAAACTAGAAAAACACTGTTAATAATGATTAATTGCAACTCTAAAAATACTGATCTTCTATTAACCTTCTTTTGGATCTGCACTGTCAAAAACACAGAAATCTGTTGTGTCCATGGAAACTGAACAGGACATGCAACAATACAAACACACTTTCCTCCACAAAAAGAAGACGGACAGTATAAAACAGCTCCAGAGTGTTCAGTTTTAGCCTCCGTTTATATATCACCATAATGCTCATGTTCTTTTTACTAAGGGCAGAGGATTTTCCTGTGAGAATGCTGCAGGTAAGCTATTCACCCAACCAGCCAGCCTCCCATTCAGCATGCCTGCCAGTCACCCAGACAGCCATCCTGTCCAACACCCAGCCAACCAGACGCTATGTATCCCAGAGCAGCAGTTGCCCAGCGGTGCTCGGGTGACAGCGCTCAGATTTAAAACCTAGCAGCGGCATTTTGTTTCTGCCCCGCTGACTCTTCCTATAACCTAACCGGGCTTTATCAGCCTAACACAGACTGCAGCAAGCTGGATACAGCAAGCGGGTAAAGAGAGGGAGCGCAGAGGGGTGACGCAAATAAAAAAAAAACAATCCATGAGAGTGGATGTGCAGGAAATGGGAGCAGAAAGGAGCAGATGAGCAGAAGGTAGACGAGGAGAGCAGAGGGGGGTGTAATGGAGCAACTGGGGAGCTCTTTCACACTTCACTGTGGTTTTGCCCTGCCAATGACCCTGTCATCAGTGTGTGCATATGTTTGTGTGTTTGTGTGTGCGTCACTGCTTCCGACAGGTGTCCGATATTGAATCCTGCTACCTGACACACTGTTGTCTGCCAGAGACACAACTGATTCAGCCCCCTACACACACGCACACACAAAAACACGCAGCACGCAGCACGGCTTTAGATCAGAGATGGTTTCATCCCTGGGTGGGCGAGATGAAAAATGACTTTGCCTCCTGAGGATGAGTCTACATTTGACTGAGTCTAGTTTATTCAACAGTGTGGTGGAGTACGAGGGTGTGATCTGTGTTTAAGTGAACTAAAAGTCACCTTCAGTAGGGTCTTTTTTTTGTTCTATTTAATTGCTATTGATCTGCAAGGACAGCAACGCTCCCTAGATTTTTACAGCAGATCAAAGATCCTTGAGCTAAACCTAGAAAAACATGACTGGAGGAGAAATTCTCAGCCTTTCCTGATAAATTCAATTAACCTGAGAATTGAGTTAAACATTCATCAACATTTTCCTCAGATCTGGCATTGAGCATCTGGTTCATGGCTATCTGAGCGGTTCTGCAACACTTTCCTACAATATGGCTGTAGCTTCATTTGTTACAATAACAATTAAGGCAAGCATAAGTCGAGCTCACTCGCTCAAATCAGGACTCAATGGTATTTAAGAATGTATTTTCACAAAATAATGGCAAAACTGCTTTTATTTCTACTGTGCAAAAAAACAAGAAGATGATGGTAAAGTACAAACCGCACCCAGGACAGAAACCATTTAGTGGCTGCAAAATTCATCTCCAAATATCTACACAGACAGCATGCTAACAAAAAGCTAGCAGGCTTGTAGCATTGCAGCCACCACTTCTATGATACAATCTACTGTGGTGATTGCTGTCAAGTGTTTATTGGGTTGGTTTTTGCTTTGACGTAGGCTTTGATTAACACTTGTGTAACAGACTGTAGACAAAGTTTTATAAGTTAGCTAATAATTATGTAACAATGTATCTCAGGTCATGTTACAAAGTAAAACAAAAGTTTAGTCAGGGGAGTGTAACAAATTAACTTCTCTAGAGACTAACTAACATGATGAAATACATTCTTAACGGACAAGTACTGCATAATACTTTTTTGTTGGTAATGACCATCTTTTGTTGTTCTCTTCATTTGAACTTTATTCATGTGTCTGTTAAATGTTTGGTTTTTTTTTCCTCACTCCCTGTTTTATTTAGATTATCATCTCCTGTGTCTAGTTTTACCTCTCTCCTCCTGTCTCACTGTCTTGATTGCTCACAGTTATGTCTCATTACCCTCCTGTTTCCACTTCCTTGATTACCTTCTCATGTGTATAGAGTCCTGCCCTTCCCCTCAGTTTCCGTCTTGGCTGTCTTTGCATCCATTTACTTCCTCGTGTGCCTGTAGTTTAGTCAGCTTGCCTTAGTTTAAAGTTGTATTAGTTTGAACTCTGAAATTAAAGGGTTGTTTTTGTTTACTTTTGCTTGTGTATGCAAGCAAACGTCCCTTTTGTGTAAAATCCAAAGTGTGTGTGCGTGCATATATATAGTTTTTCCACATAGGTCAGCTGGTACTAATATATCCCATCCAGCCTGGGGCTGCCTTGGGGTTCCCCCCAGAGGAGCTGAAAAGATTGCCGGGGACAGGAATACCAGAACCTCATTATGTCTGCTGGCAATACATTAAAACTGTGTATAAGCAGTTGGATGGAAATTATACCGGTGAAGTATCTCTGATTATCAGATGAGACAGGAAGAGAAAAAAAAACAGAAACAATGTCAAAATAAAGCTAAATGAGCAGTGAAATATGAGGCTTACCTTATTCCTGAATTCTAACCTTTCTCCTCCTATTCCGCCTCATTCCTTGCCATGTTTTCATACTTGCATCCACCTCTGCTTTCTTCATTTTCTCCACCACCGCCTCTCAGTCTTTCTCTGCTCCCCACCTTCCTCTTGCCTTTCAAAGCTTCACTCTGCAGTACTGTCTGGATGCTCTCCTCCTCTTCTGGACTCCCAGCCAAATATTTTCTCTACTGAACAGCTAACGCATCCTGCTCTGATTCAGACGAGCCTCACTGACCTCGCCGAACCTTTCACCTCACCTCAACCTCCTTGTTCATTTTTCACCTCTTACGTTAAAAGATAAAATAAAAATCTCTTTCTCTTCATGGATCTAAAAACTTCCAAAGGGCCCCTTTAAAGGGTGCTCAGTGACTCAGATTTTTTGAGTTCATTAAAGACTACCTTGCGTGAGAGTGCGTGTTTGTATGTAACCTCCAAAACACTAACGGAGCGTAACAAAGCACTAGGTTCCACTGACCTTTCCAGTGAGTGCTGTGGTGTGTGTGTGTGCAGCCATGCAGAGATAGAAAGCTGCATGACCTCTAAATGCGCACAGACACAGACACACAAACACACTGGTGTCCCTACTTAAATCCCAGTTCTCATTCATGATGGACAGATGAATCATAGGCTTTGGTCTCAGTATCTGTTTTTCTCTGAACTATGATATTAAAATGTTTAATATAGCCTTGGGCTCGCAGCAATAGCTTTGATCCTCAGTGAGGTTTGTCAGAGAGCATTTGGATGCTAGCGTGCATAGTTGTTAAAATAAAAGTCGTTCTTGATAAATAAATGATCTTGTAACATCTGCCTATTGATGCTGTCTACAAGTTCTGTAAATCTCTTTTTTGCATTCTTTTCCAACCTCTCCCTAACAATCCTGTGGTCTCACATCAAGGGACTTGAGAACAGGACTTGGCTCAAATCAGTAGCCAAGCCCTGGAAAACCTCTTCTACCCACAACTCAACTTGACGGCTGCCGCCTTCTGAGCAACTGAATAAATCAGCTTTTTAAAAACGATAATGGTTAGGACAGAGGAATACTCTGAAGCAATCTCCGCAGGCGAGTTGATCTGCTCCTTCCCGCATGGAAATGCATCGCATTTATGAAAGATAACCATACAGCACAAGAGGAGAGAAGGTTTGCTATCACACTTTCAGTTTCATTCTCTAGAAGTTATTCACATCGACTGCAGGCAGGTTCAAGTGTAGATCTGATAGGCCCAGACAGGAAGCTGGAGCACAGAGATGCTTTTACCAATCAGTGTCATCATGAGACACGCACACACAGATACACCCAGACGCACACACGGAGACAGCCTACATACAGTAATCCTGTACGTGTGTGTGTGTGTGTGTGTGTGTGTGTGTGTGTGTGTGTGTGTGTGTGTGTGTGTGTGTGTGTGTGTGAGTAGTGGAAAGATTTTTGCTGCTCTAGGTTTTGCAGCCTGGCGTTATCAGAGTTGTCAGGCAGGCAGATCTGCAGCACAGGAGAACGTGGCTGGGGTAGAAAGCAGACACACTTTTAGAGTGAGTTTGTGTGTGTGTGTGTGTGTGTGTGTGTGTGTGTGTGTGTGTGTGTCTGTGTGTTCTGTTAAGATACAATAAAGAACTCTTTAAAAGGATGTTGTGCATTTTTTCAGCCATTGCATTTGAAAACAGGTTCTGTTTGTGCCCTTGCAAACCATCAATGGCATTACAATAACCAGGGCTATAGCAGGCAATGTTTGCCAGTTAAGTACTGCAAAGCTAAAATGCAATGCGCTAATGCTTGGTTAACACATTCAAACCACCAATTCTACTAATACTGGTACAGCTGAAGCTAATGGGAGTGTCATCCATCCATCCATCGTCTACCACTTATCTGGGTTCAGGTTGCATGGGCAAGTTCAGCCACCCCCAACTACATCATCAGAGAGGAGTCATTCCCAAGATAGCTGAGAGAAACAATCTTTCCTCTAATCTGAACACTTATTTATGCAGCAAGGCTTCATAAATGCAGTGAAATTTTGCAAATCTATCTGTGCAACTGTAGATTTAAAGTGGTAGTGTTGCAATATCAAGAAGCATATTTTTAAATATTCATGTTTGGGTGGTTGAGGTGTTGTGTGCACCCATCTAATTCAAAACCTGTGTCCCCAGCTGGCTCCAGCTCTTCAGACACACAAGCTAAATTGTGATATGTTAAAATGCACCATGTGCTACGAAAGGCACTGAAGGTTTCCTGCTGTTTAAGTTACATTTAGATTATGCCACCTGTAAAAGGTCACATCTGCACACACCAAACAATGAGCCACCTGACTGAACAGAAACAGGAAGTGCTTTCCAATGCGCATCAAGACTGCCCAACAGGACTTCCACCATTTGTTTGTTCCACCAGAGGATGCCTGGGAACAAGTTTCTTAGTGGACTGTCATTCTGCCGAATTTCACTGGAATCACACAGCAGGGACCGTAAACTTTGTAGGAAATCTTCAAATACTGTTTCCTCCTATACAACATGAGATAGCTGCAAACGGCCACCTGCTACCAGTTGTTCTAATGGGAGATTTCCTTTTCTTTGTTTCTCTGTATGAAGTATTGTTAAAGTTTATTCCAAACTACTGTATTGTTCATGAATGCAGCTTTTGATGCTCTGTGGGCAATGCAGCTTCTCCATTCTAGAAAACAAAGACTTGCAAAAAAACATGGATACTTGGCCAAGAGTATGATTTCAGAATCTCATCCTTAAACACAACCCGAAGAGGGAGAAAAAAGCAGTCACGTGTAAACAGCCATAGATGGAAACAAGTACTGAGAGAATGTTTTCAAAGGCAGATTAAAACCGAGTGCAGTTGCGGATTATCATGCAAATTAATATAAAGAAGGGTATAAGGCATTTCCATTTCATGGTTGACCATATGTACTGAACTTGAGCTTTAGTAAACACAGCTTAATCACTTGAAATGATTACGTTTGGGACCAGAAAGAGAAGAAACATATACCTTGGAAAACAGCGGTATTAGTGGGTCACTGCCCTCCAAAGCAAACTCAAGAAGAAGAAAACTTTGGAAGTAAAGCATAGTGGATATCTGGATACTGCAAATAAGAGTGAATGAAGATACAAAATTACACCAAAGGACTTTGCAGCACTTTTCTAACAAAGATGCGACCCTGTAGACTGCCTTAGAGAGCCACAAAAAAAATGTACAGACTAGAGTGAGTTGGACAAAAAGGTTAGTTTTCCATCCCAAATGCTGTGCAGACAAAGGGATGTTCGCAGACAGACCCTAATTTTGATGGTTCCTAGTTAATTTATTAGATAAATTAACTGTCCATATCTAATCTATAGATTTTAGACTTAGCTGCTTTCATCTATATGCCACAGTGTGTACCTCTTGAGCATTTCTAGGTCTCTAAAATTCAGTCTAGCACGTTGTTTTCATCTAGTTAAGTACAATATACTGTATTAGGAAAAAGAAGCACATGGGGTGGGTTGTGTATGATGCCCTGCAGCTATACCATTATTAAAAGCATCGCAGACAGTTTAAGCTATGACACTTCATATGCATTCAGTCCCACTGCATTAAAGTCTTCCAGTTGCCTGGAAAACAGACATGGAGGCTTTCCACATGCATTCAGTCCCAGGTGCGCTCCGACAATGCGGTGCATGAGGAAGGCATGGAGCGCAGCCTGAAGGAGAGATTCTAACAGAAAGAATGAAACTGATTAGTTCTGTTGGGCGGGGGCCAAACAGCTATTTTACTTCTGGCGATCTCAAGGGCCGAACTCTTGTTTCCAGCCTTTGTGTGTTTAACAGAATCCGAAAGAGCGATGAATGGTCTATTTAACAAAACCTCCCTGATGAGAAAAGGTGAAACCACAAGAATGTGAAAGAACGCAGTTCGTGGATGTTATCCACATGACCTTGGAGAGTTCATACCAATTCTCTCCTTGAGAGATGGAAACTTCCAAAACTAATTTAAGCTTAGTGAATGAGAACATTTAGTAACTAACGGAGACACTGATCCAGACAGAATACTAAAATGAGAATCGTTTTAAAACATAGCAATGAACAGAGCACATGTCACCTAACTAACAGCCACAGAGAGAGACACGATGATGCACAAAGATGTAGCTTGTGGTGCTCAGGATTAGGAAGGGCTCACAGTGGTTGTGAGATGAAGACAGATATTGTTCTAAATGTAAGTTAGCAGTTGCCAAAATCGAGGAAAAACTGGTGGTTGCCTAGTTATTGCACTGAATCTTTTCGCATTCAGCGACTGACTTTAAGGACCAGACAGAATTTAAATGTTCACTGGTTCCAACCTCTGGGTGACCACAATCGCCTTCAATCAGAAGGCGCCTGCACAGGTCACCTGGTGGGATACAATCTGTCAGGGTACCTGTGTCATTGACCCAGTGTTTTCAGTTTTGGACCTTTTTTCATTGTTGTTGTTTCCCGTTTTATTGTGTTAGTCTCTTGCCCATGTGCATTATGTTTACTTTTGATTCCTCTGTTCCATTAATTCGATTCATCCCAGCTGTTCATCTCATTATCCAGTCTATTTAAGCCCTCAGTTTCTCCCAGTTCCTTGTCCCGTCACTGTCAACTCATCATGCGTGTTCACAGTTCATTCAGTCGATTATGTTCAATTCATCCAACCTATTAATAAATCCATGAGTTCTGCATTTGGGTCCCCTTTCTCCATTCTCCACACACCTGACTGTGACACAATCTCCAAACAGTCACCGTCCAACTCAGACCAACTCCAATCACACTTAGATTGGCAAAGGTCTTATCTTATATAAACACCATGCACATATGTCATTTAAATCAAAGTTAAATGACGGTCTTGCAGCAAGTACGTCACTATTTTTGGAGGAATTTCTGTTTCGGATCTATGAGGTTCTGGCTGGACTGCAATTGATTTAGGCATCAACAGATGTGTTTTGTGCTGGTTTTTAACAACCACTTGCTACACTATTATGCTGCTCATGCTGTGGTCTCCAACCTGTGTTTCCTCTAGTGTAACTGTATAATTAGTGAGTAGTAGAAATAAGGAGATGTGCTGCTATCATAGACTTTAATTTAAAGATGGACATAACCCCCATCAAATGATTTTTTTTTTGAGCCAGAAGTGACCATATCTGTACTACAGGGTGGAGTGCTAAGTTATTAGCTAAGGCTAGGAAACTTTGTTATACCTGGCTTGGATATATAAATATCCGTTAAATAGTCCAAGTTCATATTAGTAAGTAGAAGAATCAGGTAAATGCATAAAAAAGCTCAAAGAGTCCCAAATACCACATATACAGCAGAGAAGCCACTTCTCATTTTGACCTGCCAGATGATATGCAAATTCTTTTAAAAACCAAAAACACAAAGCAAATTGTTATGTACTTGAGTGGCCCCATACGTGGGTTTCCAACCACCTATTTTATGCACATTTGTGATTTGTTAAATAAATAAAAACAAAGACCCTAATTGTAATGCCATCATTTCTTTCTTTTTTCCCTACTTTTTTAAAAGCAGAATTGGATGGAAATTAATGTAATGGGTATGTTTGAATACATCTGCTCCAGATTGGTCCATTTGGATGAAAGCCCAACTGCTAAAAATACAAAAGGTGACACACGTCAGTATATAAAATTAGTTGATGTTCCAACAGCGATTAGCTCCAGTACATACATGCTATTATGGGCATACAAATAGCACTAGCTGGAAAGCACACGTGCAGCTGTGACTCACGAGTTTAACTACTTTGTTGGTTTCAAACTTAGCTCATCAACTCGGACTAAACTGTGGATGATTTTTTTGGCTTGTTTTCATTTAAATAAACAGATATCGCTAAACCAAGAGTGGTTTTGTGTCATTCATTTGTGGTAATCTGCAATCTGAACATTTGTTTACGAATGAAACTTGATTTTGTTGTTACTGGTTGATTCTTTTATGCCACTAAATTTTCAAATAGTAAATAAAGCATTCTAATAATGCCTGCTTCTTAAATTAATTACATTCTAATACTTACAATTCTTAATTTTCGAGAAACCACTATAGAATAGAATCAAATAGAACAGAATAGCCCTTTATCGTCATTGTACATCTACAACGAAATTTGGCAGCATGCTGTGAGCCCATCAAGTGTTTTCTCAGTGCTGTCTGTGTGCGGGGAGAGAGCAGAGAGAGGAACTGCCTGCACTAATAACACCAACCATCTGTTGGACACCAAAGAGAACTCTGTCTCCCCACCTACCTCCTCCTTTGTGTCTTTCTCTCACTGACACTGTTTATCTTCCAATCTCTAGCCCTCTCCCACTATATCTAATAACTCGGTCTGTTTTCTCACTGTGTGGTTTTTTCTTTCTTTTCCCTCCTTCTACTTTCCCCTTGTCTATTCAGTCTATTTTCTTACCATCCACTCTCTCTTAGTCTTTTCAGAGCGAGCCAGAGAACAGGGAGGGTCTGCATTTGGGAAAGAAGACAGAAAAAATAATAATAATAAAAGAGGAATATGGCGGCATTTCCTAATTTACATGCATGGACAAACATGGACATCTGAAAAGCTGATCATGACATCAGCTCTGTATTATTTGTATTATTTGGACTGTGTGTGTTTCTATGCATGTGTGAACTATGTTGTGTTTTGCTTGCTGCGCACACCTGACAACCCAGGCACGCCCACTACAATAATACATCCAATATGCAATATACTGAGGTTGCATTTGAGTAGGTGAATATATGTAAGTGTGTGCATGTACAAGTAAACCACTACTGAGGGTTTGATTGCCGACTGATAGTAACTCCTGTCAACTTCGCCAAAAGAGAAAAGAACAAGGATAACAATGACTAAATTCAACCTGGCGTCTGTTCTCTTCCAGGTCTTTCTGTTGTTCTGTGGGTTTGACAGCCAATACAAGTGAGAGCAGCTATGAAAAGGATGAAGAGTGGAAAGGCAATTGGTCCAGATGGCACACCTGTGGAGGTATGGAGATGTCTAGGAGAGAAAGCAGTAAGCAGAGGACTTTTTGACCAGACTGTGATTTTTGGTAAGTGAGAAGATCCCAGAGGAATGAAGGAGACGTGTACTTGTATGGATTTTCAAGAACAAGGGTGATGTGCTGAGCTTTAGTAACTACAGAGGGATAAAGCTGACAAGTCATACCATGAAGATATGAGAAAGAGTTGTTAAAGAGGTGAGGATTAGTGGGGAGCAGTATGGGTTTTAAGATTTACATGATGGTTTTGAGATGGTTGCATGAACAAAAAAAAAAGAGGTGGAGGCGCAGAGTTGAAGATGCTAAGCTTTTATTGGGAGTCACCGGAATGGACTAGATCAGAAATGAGTATATTAGAGGGAAAAGGTCAGGTTGATTGGTTTGGAGACAACAACTTCCTTCAAGAAGTCTGGAGAACTATTTCCGAGGACTACTTAAAGAACGCTGCCTCAGAGTGTTCAAACTGTGTTAATAAAGAAAGGTGGTCATAGCAAACGTCTTACATGGCATATTCATACCGTTCTTTATTTCATACTGACTTTTTAAGAAATCTATTTAACCTCCTAGGACCTGGCGTCCACATATGTGGACATCACATTTTGGGATGTCTAGACCAAAATAATACATTTTGCTCCACAAGGGCCTGATATCCAGTTACGAGAACATTATACTGCCACTGTTCTACTGAAATTTAAAACGAATGTCCTCCTATGTGGATCTCATTTCTCTCAGAAACAAAAATCAGGTAAAAAAAAAAAATCTGGAAATTCTTTGTTTTTACATTCATCAGGTCCCAACGTGCCCAAATATCAAAGAGAAATAAAAAATGCATGCCATGAAAGAGTTCGGGTCTTAGGAGGTTAATATTCAAAATTAAAGATGGCTTGTGAACATCACTATGAATTCACTACATGTTAGATGTCAGTTTCAATTCTATTAACGATGTATGTCTTACACTGCCCCCATGCTATCCACACTACCTTACTAAGAGCTGGATATATGGTACTCCAATAGGCTGTGGGTGCAGTGAAACAGCAATATCATTCATTTTTATTTTTTTATTTCAAATTAAATTGAAGTTGAAACAATGAAACAATTTTCAATCACCATGTGTTGACAGTATAACATTATTTTACAAGCTATAACTATGAGTGAGTGGAGGAAATTAATAGGTCGTCTACAGATGGCCGTAGACACTCACTGTACCTCTCTCTCCTGACCTCCTCCATATATAATGACAATGATTGGAACCAAAAAATTCAAATTTGGATTCATCCCTCTATTTCCAGGCCAGTTCTTGTGTAACTTGGCGTACGTCAGCCTTTTTTTCCCTTGCTTTCCTGCTTTAGGAACCTTCTTGACAGCGACATTGGCCATTAGGCTTCCATAACAGTAGATGGAGCAACTGCTGTTTTTTTCCCCAATTTCTCAAGGACATGACCTCCAGATACTGTTCATCCAATGTAGATGTTTTCTTATACCTACCACTTTCTCTTTTTTTTAAGGACACACTGCACATCATCCCGAGAGTTTCAATAATACCTCTTTGGGAATTACCTTGTTGGTGGAAAAATATTATTTTAAGTCTGTCGGACTGTGTTATCTTTGGCATTTTTCATTGTGGCGGGGCGTGGCATGGCTGCAGGAGAGGCGGACACACCTGAGTTCGATCAGCTCATCGTGCCTCCCCTATTAAACGTGCCAGGACCTGAGGAGTTTTGTTGTTGTTTTGGTGTGTAGGATGCAGCTGAAAAGGTGTGGCCGTGAGCTGTAGAATGACGACCGGGAATAATAATAATAATAATAATGGATTGGATTTATATAGCGCTTTTCAAGGCGCTTTACAATGCCACTATAAAGTGTGTAAAGAGCGAATACATGGTCGAGTCCATCTTTACTGCCACATTCATTGATTCAACTAAAATATCTGACCACATTAAGTGTTTTTGCAGCCGACTGCTAGTAGCAAAGTGCCTACAGATACAATTTAAAATTGGTTCTTTGCTAAGTTGTCTGTTATGTGTAGATGCAACACTGGTTCATCCCTTGAGCCTTTTTTAAGCTTGAATGATTCATAAGTCAATGTTCAGGGTTTAACAAATAGAGTATTCCTCTGAATATGACCAAGCACATTGACTTGACTGAAAACGAGTGAAAAGTCATCCAAAGTCATTCTAAAGAAAAAAATTAAAAGACCTTCAGAAAGATTGAAGGAAAGATAACACAAAAATAATACAAGGTAAGATGAAAAAAGGTATTATTTAAGTATAATACAAAAAAAGATAATACAAAAAAAGAAATAAAATCAGGGTTTAGGATTTGTATGTGTGCAAAGGGCGGTCTGACATCAAAGGATGGGAATCCAGGAGGAAACTAGTGGCTCAGTCTATAGTGTGTTTATGAACATGTTAAAGGAAGTAAAAGGAAGTTTAGAGCAGATATTTAACTTGTGGTTATCAGCATAAATATATTTATGTTGTTCTTCTGTACTGTCAAAAACAATTTCCATGAAAAACAGAGGGCGGTGTTACTTCTGTCTCTTCTTCAAATATCATAAAGAAGAATCAAAACCAGGTCAGTGTCTGCTCTTCTTTTTCTCATCTACCACACAACAAAGAGACAGCAGACAGTTGCTCGGCATATGTTCGCAGGTCTGTGTTACAACTTTCTCAAATCTCAGCGTTAACAAGCCCTGCATTACAAAGCTGGGAGACGTAGCTACGGGGCAGAACTATAAATCAAAGTGACTCGCAGGAAATTATAATATTTATGACGTGATGAAGTGTGTGTCTATTCTAGCACTCCAGGATTGACAGTATCTGTGACAAATCTTCCTGCAACAGTAAAGTACGATAAGTGTTGCTTTGCAAAGCGTTAATCACAAAAAATTTTGTGCAATCACAGTGGGTTTTACCATTTTGGGTGGGTGAAAAAAAGTAGCTGCCTGTAATTTAACTGCACACATATAGATTTTTCTTGGAACGTGTTCCCGTGAATTGGTAGGAGCGGAGCAAGGTGTACAGCTCTGGCCTTGACACAATATTTCAGTGCGAGAACAAAATAATGGAGCGGCAGTGCAGGTAGGCATATAAATGTTGTTTCAGAATACGCTCACTGGGAATTCACAATAAAAGCGAGACGTGAGCGGCATGTACTCGCTGCTCAAACGTCTGTTCTGTTCGGTCCACACTGGCTCAGAACGAGCTGTTTGTCTGTCTGTCTGTCAGCAGCATGAAGCAGCGAAAGGACCCTGGCCAGACAACCCGTCTCCACCAGCGGAGATTTATAGAGCAAAAATAAAACCCACAAAAAAAAAAAAAAAAAAAAAAAACAGGTGGGGTTTTTTTTGTTGGTTTGTTTTATTTTTTAGGAGGAAGAAGTCAGGATTATTTGTACTGATTCACTGATTTCTGATTTACTTAGTAGTTTGATCAGAGGGAGAAGGGATTGCAGGGGGCGTGGGAATGGTTTGTGATTTTCAGGAGTTTTCTAGTTGCCAACAAATCTCTTGTAAAGACCAAAATCAACAATGAAGTGATTTGACTAACACGTATTGTCTGGGTATTGAGAGCCTGATGTATCTTATTCCTCTGTGCAAACTGTTGTTGAAAGTTATTAAAAATACATCACTGAGACACACTCCTGCACTGTAGACTGTGTTTGTTTAATAACAGCTTCATAGACTAATAATAATAGATACATACAATCCCTGAAGAGGACAGTATGTATGCCTTCTTAAAACACAGGCCTCTGATGTTTGAAATACACAGCCTTTCATGAAATATGGGAACATACCAATGAGAAACAGGGTAACATATACAAGGTATGTACAGTATGTATGCATTTAATGACATACCACCAACTATCTTGGTGCAATAGCAATTACTAAGGTAGCTTAGCTAAGGGAAGACAACAGGTGACAGGCCGGCAGACCAAAGCTCAATGATATGTGTGGAAAGCAAAAGCTGGGCTGTGTGGTGTGATCCCACAGAAGATGAAAAACCTGAAAAACGCTATGGCAAGAAGTTATTGCAGAAAGATGTCAGAACGCTCAGAGTAGCACAGCCTGCCACTTACTCGTCTGACGCCTGCCCAGGTGTCTGGTTGAATAGTGTTTTCCTTTACCATGGGGATGGATGCTTGTATGTGATGTGAGCAGCAGGATGCACTACACTTAAAATAAGCAGCTGGTCAGTGACACATCCGTGGCTGATCTGCGGACAATCCCTGGCTGGTCCTTGGTCGTAATGAGATCCCTCGCCAGCGACACAGTCAGTGTACTGATGTGTGCTACCACAGCTAAGTAACATGTAATTGAATACTGGTGTAGTCAGTGTGATGGGAAATGTTCTACTGGGAAATCTGCTGTCATGTAGTTGTTACTGACATGTACCTCCTACCTATTGTTCCAGACCATGTACCAGGCATGGATGATACAGCCTCAAAATTATATTTGTTAAAGCTGTATATGGATATGGTAGCAAAAAAAGGAAAAAAAGAAAAGAAATGATGACAGACTACCTGATTCAAAATGTGAATGTATCGCTACAAGGTGTCAGAAGCAGCAGCATTATAATAGTAACAGCAATAGTAGTGACATAGTGGACCAGCATAGTCAAATTTAAGTACAAAAGTAGCTAAGGTAGTGTTTACCCTGTAAATTTTAAGTATCTGACACTTTAACAAAGAAATAACTTTAACTGGCAGCTGGTGAAGGACGGTCATCCGTCACCAGCTGCTGGCATCTCCTTCTCACCCAGTATCATAGCCTGGATGTCAGGGTTTGGGTCCGTTTCAGTCTGTTTTGAGATCTTATGTTAATTCTTGAGATAATGTTGAGTTATAGGATTGCCTTGAGTTTAGTATAGGATGTTTCAGCTAGGTCATCTGTATTGGCCTCATGTATTTGTTGTCTGCGTGTTTCATTTTGTAAAGCCTGTGTTGTCTACGTCTCTCCATGTTTCCTGATTTATTTTGAAAGTCTTGTGTTTCTTTGTTCAATGTGTTTAGTTTTACTCTTCTCCTGTGATGTCATTATGTTCATTTGTGTCAGCTGTTTCCCCATGTGTTTCCACTTCCCCTGATCACCTCCTGCGTGTATTTAAGTCCTCTGTCTTCCCACCATATTACATCTAGTTACTCGTTCTTCATGATTCGGCTCAGGTCGTGTTCATGTCTCATTTCTTGTTTCTTCGTAGTTTTGCACTCGTTCCTAGTCTGAATCATGTTCATGTCAGTTATCACAGTTTCGTCATAGTTCTGATTGTTTAGTTTTCCCAGTGTAGGTTTTAGTTTAGTTTACGCCCTGTTTCCTTTGCTTTATTCTGTATCCATGTTCAACCAGCCTATAATAAACGGCTTGCTTTTTGCTTAAAACTGGAGTTCCTCTCTCTAGTGTCTGCTTTTGGGTCTGCTTCACAAAAACACTGGTGTACCCCGCCGTGACACTGGAGGGACGTAATGGGTTTTTTGCATCAAGCAGAAAAAAGTTTGTCATCCCGGGAACAATTTTCTTGCCAAATACTGGACTTTGTTGGAAGTTTCTTGATATCGCAAGATGATAATGTTTTATTGCGTAAAAGGATAATGTAAAAGGATAATGTTTTATTGCGTAAAAGGTTATTATATGTTATTATTGTGTTTGAATGTTTGCACTAACAAGGTGATTTCCAAAAAGCAAGAAGAAATAGCAATAGCAAAAACCCCACAACTATCTGTGCAGCAGATGGTTAGTTCATACTGACTTTTTAAGCAGCCTATTTGGATATATGGTGGATGCAGTGTCATATTAATATTGAAGTTATTTGCCACCGAACAATTTTTCAGTCATTCTGTTTTGATAGTACAGAATTATTTTACAAGCCATAACTATGAGTGCGTGGAGGAATTTAATAGCTGAAGTGATCATTTAAAATGTGTACCCCAAGCTTACACAAGCACACACACACACACACACACACACACACACACACACACACACACACACACACACACACACACACACACACACACACACACACACAAAGATGCAAAACAAATTTGTGTTTTTGAGAGCTTTAAATAAATGATTATTAGATGGTCTATTTTTTTAAAGGGGAGTAAAGTGCAGGGTATTGGAGACAGACCTAAAACAGAGAACAGATGTAAAGGCAAGTGCACGCATACAGTATGCAGACAGCGCCAAACAGGAAGCCAGCCACAGGGTGTTGAGATGAGCAAAAGGAAGAGATGCAAAAGCAACTGCAGGAGTCTAACACTGTCCTGTCAGCTGCTGCTATACCACACACACACACACACACACACACACACACACACACACACACACACACACACACACACACACACACACACACCTTATCCCCTCCCCGTGTGCAGACTTATTATAAGTCCATTCCCACCCTCACCCTATATCTGACAAGTAAGGACTATAACACACTGCGCTGCCATCCTTTCGCCGACACCCCTGCAATAAGCACACAGGCTTTGCACGCACACTCAGACACACACACACACCACCTAGTGAAGGTCAGGTTTCTCGTCAGTGTCCTGTCTGAGTGTGTAGACCACAGTGAAAACCACACAGCATGGACACGCTGTCCTGTCTGTACAGCTGGAGGGGCAGCAGAGCTCGCCAATGTCACTGCAGGGAAGCAGGCTGTCAGCGGGAAAGGAAGGACCAGCAGTGACAGCATTATACTGACGGAATGACAAAATACACACATGTAAAATATTTGCAGAAGCGTTGGATTTTAGTGTAGACTGCACCGACAGATCCGCAGAATAGTACAGGATGCTGATCGCCTACATCAACCCGAAGTCTGCAGCGGAGTTGAACAGCATTATAATGAGAGGTGTTTTAAATACGGTATTTTTTTAGAACAACCTATCGATTACAGTTCTCCAGCACCACAAACTGTATGAGCTGTGCTAATCGTATTCACAATTAAATGCGGGTATTAAAAAAATCCTTAAATTATACACACATTAGAATAATACTTTGTTTTTAGATTTTTACTACTTGTTCCAAGCGCAAATCTGGCAAGATTCAAATATTGATATTGATATTGATAGATTAAAATCCAGTTGATTCGATTGTGCTAAACTAGTGTGCTGCAATCAACAGCCCGTCATCCAAAACGCACATTTCGCTCAGTGCTGTCGAGGGAGTTGTGTCTCCTTTCCTTCACAGACGGTCGTTAGCTGAGCACTTTGACAACAGCAGCCAAAACCTTCATTTTAGCCACAAATAAACATAATTAATGCTAATCACTTATGCATGATATGATCTGCTGCCAGGAGGTTTTATGCATGTGACGCAGCAGGCAGTATTGGATAAAATGAGAGAAGCTACTCTAATGTTTTTCGGACATTGGCTTTTGCTAATAAATGACAGTACGGATTTATAAATGGTTTGATAAGAGCACCATTAAATTTGATAATCTCAACTTCTGTTTTTTAAAATGAGCACTTGTTCTTTTCTTTAATCATTTAACTGCTCAAGTCATAATGCTTTAAATTTCCACCTGTAAAAAAACAGCTGGATTCAATCAGTATCACATACACAGCAGTAAATTCAGAATGAAGATGAGATGATTTCTTTTCTTTACCAATCAGACCAATAGGTATGAAAATCTGATGCAAAAAAATACTATTTTTACTTTTACTTCTTAAACAAAACCATAAATCAGATCCCAATATCAGCCTTATAGAAATTGGTTAGGAGATACGTAACCAAAACACGGCTACGCTAATGACTAGATCTCTGCTGGTTAAAGCTTGTTGGTGTAACCGGTTTGTTCCTGCGTTGTGTCTGACAATGAAAGGTAAAAAGAAAGACCTCCAAGTAAATAACTTGTCTACTACAGCTCCTCTTCCACAGGGGAGTTGTAGAAAAGGGGAGAGACCAAAGGGGTACCCCAAATTTATAGGGTTACACCAAAGAAGAAGAAAAGGATGAGGAGGGGCACTAACTGATAATGAGGATAACTACAGGCTTGGAGGTCCTAACAGTCAGGTATACCAGGAACAGTTTGGGGTTTAGAACACATTTTGTGTAATTATGACAATATGTAAATTATGACCTGGTTACACTGACCTGGATCTACGTACAGCCAAAGGTAAAACTGTGCTTTTGAGGTTGTGGCCCCCAAGTTGTGGAACTTCCTTCCACTGTACCTATAAATTTGTGGACACTCACTATACCTTTAAAAAGAAACTTAAGACCCACCTGTTCAGGCTTGCTTTTATTTAGTTTTATCTAATTACACTATTTCAATTGCTTAATTTAAATTTTTGTATCTTATTCTGTGTTGTAAAGCATTTTATGAATTTTGTTCACCGTGTAAATAAACAGTACTTACTTCTTCAAATGGGTTCTAAAATTATTGACCCCAACATGTTAAAACCAGCCTTTTTACTCTGTGACACACAAGAGTCATCACTGGCAATCTTTGGACTTGTAGGTTAAATTGTGTGTGGTCCAACCAAAGAAGATGCTGAACAATTGTTTAAATGGTTATGAGGTTAACTTTGAATGGCCTTTAGATCAACTTACAGTGAATCTATTTGAAAAACACAACAACCTCTAAACCCCAGCTGGCTTGTTTGAGCATCCTCTGGAAATGCTAAATTTTTCTCTCATGGAATTCTCACTGACAATGACGAGTGATGTTAGCAGCAAGGTAGCAGATGTAAAGACCTAAAGTCATGTGTAAAACCTTTCCTTTTTTTTCTCCACACAGGTGTACATGTTTGGGTGGGGGCGGTGGGGGGTGTCAGGAAAAAAAGAGAAAGAAACAAGCTAAAAATCCAAAATGTCACTGCATTCCTTCAAGCAAAAAAAATGTCAGCAAAATAACAAACCCCAAATGAGCGTCTGCTTGCAAATGTCACTCAAAGCCTATAATCAGCAACACAATGCCTGCTGAACTTGGCACTACACTTAAAACAGCACTGAAAAATGTCACATCTAAATTTCAGAAACACTACTAACTTTTAACTTTACTGTTTTCCAAACTTTTTTTTTATTAACAGCATCTGTATTGTGACATCAGCCAATTACACTCTAATGGACCTGATCATGTGCTCTGTTGTTTAGAACAATTTCTGTCCTCTCTGCTAGCTGTGTGTGGCAGTTAATACTGTACGAGTTTTGAACTTTGAACTTATCACCCCCCACTTAAAAACACCAACATCAATTTTTTTTTTTTGCAAAGTAACAATGAGATTCGATTTGAATTTCAAAACCAAGCTGAGCTTAAGATGATAATCAGGTTGTGTCAGAGTCATTTTTGACGTGTGTGAAGTTTTTAATTTTTATATGAAACTGTGCTGAGAAAACTGAGACGACACTATGGAGAAAAACTAAAGAAAAATCAGAGGTGATTGATTCTGACTAGTGTTTCAAGCAGTGTTGCCAACTTATCAACTTTCTCATTAAATTTAGCAACTTTTAAGATTTATCTTAATTCAATAATTTTGTATCAGTTCATATCTAAGTATCAATTTTTGTGACAATCTTACTATAATCAAAAGGGAAACTGATAGTTCCATCTGCTGTAAAGAATATTCGGTGGTTTCACTCTGTTCTGGGGCCTTCCCACCTTTAACATGCGTGCGCATGGGAAGCTTTAGAAGGGCAGCAAGACCAGAGCTCCGAACTAAAGAGGACACAATGACAGCAGATATGAAAATTAGTATTCCAGATGAAGCTTGAAAGTAGGAGATTGGATTGGTGGTGGTTTACAAAGCAGCTTTCAGATGAACATCAAGTGTGGGCATTAGTTTGCCTGTATGTAAAAGGTAGTATAAAGGATATATGTGTAAAAGGTATCAGCTGAGCGTGAAATCAGCTCATCTGCCAGGACTGCAGTTTGGTCTGTTTAGAGCATCCAGGAGGTAGAGTTGCAGATATGTCTTTAAAGGTGAGACACCAAGATGATCCGTAGCAGTTTGAGTTATTAAGAAGGATTTTGAGACAGGGAAGTCATCACTAAGGGAATATTATAAATGTAGCCATGATATTTGTTAGGCAAACACTAGAGATATGGTGATCACGATACACCATATTCACAAATATGCTGTAGCATGAGCAACATTATTAGCTGAGCAGTTTAAACATCCATGTTCAGACAGCAGTCAAAGCTCAACACACTTACCTGCAGTTCTGTAGATGATATGACTAAAACAGACTTATGCAACATCTGTTACGCACTTATCTGTTCAGTTAGACAGGGATTAAACGCTTCCTGTTAACAAGCAGATACAATGTAATTTACCCATAACAACAGCTCACCATATGAGATTGCATTTGGTGGCAGTGAAATCTGAGCCAGTCTAAATTAGTTTAATGGCTAACCCTTTGTTCTGTTGTTGGGACCCTGTGCATTAGTACCCTGTTCGCTTATTGCAATACCCCTCATTTTATTCAGGTTTGAAAAATACCAGCGTTCAACATTATACTGAGATTACGCTTGGTCACGCAGCCTGGACCGTGTGATGCTGGAGGAAATACAGGCCTCCCTCCAGAGGATGGGAATATGTTATTACCAACAACAATCCATTACCTCAAAATGCTTTTTCCTGTGAGCAACAGAGGTGACTCACCTGTTGTATTATCACACCTGCAACAATCTCAGGAACACACACACATAGACGCAAAGCCATATACAGCACTGCATGACACGACAACAGGCGGCTCCATTGTATTCTTTACAATGGAGTCAATATACAGCTCATGCTGTTTAAAAAAAACCAGTCCGCTACTGCATCTAAATATGCTGTGAATGTGCAAGATTCCCTCAGGCATTTATGAAAGGATTCAGTACATGAAAAGTAAACAGCAGGCACTAAACATATGTGCCATGCTGTTTAATGTGGGACCAGCTGATGTGCCTGACAACCTACAACCTGAAATTTGAGCTGCAAGGCATTGATGAGCTTAACATGAGATACATTTTCCCTCTGCACTGCTCTGTACATGCTACTGTATGCATGTCCTGAGGCTTTTCCTGAGGTTTGGGAGAACCTATGAATGTCTAAATAACTCAAAAGCTTTACAAAACAAGACACCTCCTAAGCAGCTGTTCTTCATTATCTAGTCAAGTTAGATAATAAATGGGATGCTAATTCTGCCAAGCAGCTTTGACTCCACTGCATTCTTGTACTACGACTGAATGCTAAACAACACAAAACAGCACAGGCTGGTCACTTCAATCAGATGTAGTTTTAATCTGGTCTTTAAGTAATAATTTAATGCCTGTTTCTGGGTCCAAACTGCTCTGTGTTTATTAAGGCTGTTGTGTTTTTAACATGTTTTAATGCTTTGTATCTTGTCGTACTTAATCTGAACAAGCCCCTTAAAAAAGGCAGTGATCACTGTCGGCCTCTCTTGATTTTTATTACCATTACTGTATGGACGTTTTTAAGCTCAGTTTTTAAAACCTTACAATGTAACCACAGCTCAGCCCATGCAGCAGTATATTAATGACTAACCTCACATTGTGGGTGGATTATTTCAGTTGTTCTCCTACTGAAGTTTGGTCTGTTTAGAGCATCCTGCCATGCCACATTTGTCCCTAACCATCGGGAACCCTTATGTTAACTTTTATCGAGTGGAAAAAAAGTAAGTGTTCATCCTACAGCTTCACTGCGCTAATGTGTTTATATCATGCTAACCCTAGCTCTGTAGCTAGCCACCACGTAGCACATCACTATATACCAGCTAGCCCAGCTTCAGTAACCCTACAAACATCACTGCTGTTTAGTTTTCTGTCTTCATTTACGTGATAGCAGAGCTGTATGTTTTATTTTTTTCCAGAAATTCCTCAGTCAGAACATGGTGCATTGTGTTTAGATGGAAACTAGCGAGCTAACTTCCTGCTTCGAACTCTGTTAAATTTCATAAATCCTATTTCTCATGGATGCCTGGATGTTATACTTGTTACACCTGATAGAGCAGCCACATAGAGCAGATGAAAGAATTTACACAGTTTGTAAATGTCATAGTGTTCGTTTGACTTTGGGAGTTTAGACCCGGAAACGGCTAATGATGTCAGACTTACAGACCGGATTAGCATGCGGAATTTTGAGGGTTGATACAATTTTTAACTGGTGGGTAAAATTAGTAGTTTTATCATCAATGGCTCTGTGTTTCCTAAAGTAAAAATACAATGGCAATTTCCTTGTGACTACAAAAAGATCTGGTCTGGTCAGCGGTCTGGTCATTACTTTAAATTTTTTCCCCATATGGTGGCAAACCGCACACAGTTGTGGTACCCAACTGGTCACCAAGAGGTACAACATCCTCATCCAAATTTGGCAAAGGTTTGCAAACAATCAGAATCTGATTTACAAATGCAGGCAGACTCCCAAACATGTTGCAATAAATCAATCTGCACTGATGAAAGCAACAGGGAAATACTGAACTTGACAATTTCTGAAATTCTGTTTGAAATCTATGAGGTTCTGAATGTAAGTAGTTCATGTAAATTTCTGAGTATGTAGGAAGCAAATGAGAACAGCAGACCGAGTCCAAAGTTGTGGGAGCCAAGTTAAGATAGTTCATATGTTTAGTATTTATATTTCGCTGTTGTTAAGCTTGTTTGTGTAATTAATAATTTTAGGAAATAGATGCATGTTTATGGTGGAACTAGGTTATGTAGTACCATGTATACATGTGCCTTAAAGACTCGTGTTTATGGTAAAATCCGGGCATCACGGATGTATGCAAATTAGTGCATGCGGTGCGGGAGGGGGGAGAGAGAGAAAAAGAGTTAACACGGCATAAGATATACGGGGCAGCAGGGTAGAACAGAGCCACACGGTTTTCCTACCGTAGTAGGTTATTTTGTTGAGGACAAGTTAAACCTGACCACTCCTGTAAGATGCAAAAACTGTGGAATAAATTTTTTGTTACATCTTTTCACATCGGAGTCCCGTGGAGTTCTTTTTCCTCTTCAAACTGACGTACGCGAGTGAATCACGGGAAAACTGGTCTCACGGCTTAAACAAAAGTCTTAAACCACAGTGTGACTGTAGCATGAAGGGAAATTAGCTTTAGAGTACATGAAGCTGTTTTTGAATCCTGCTTTAAAACCTGTTTTAAACTGTTATTTAAGGAAAAGCAGCTTATGGGAATTGATTTGAATTTGAATTCAACCCCAGGTGGTCACTCCAGGAACTGCAGCTTATAGCAGTTTACCCTAGCTTTTACTCATCAATTCAATAATCAGCACCTTCGTATCGTACCGATGGCATACAATACTTCAGAATTTGGCCATGGTCAATAGATTTTCAGATCATACATCAAGTAATCCCCTACTATTACACTGGTGTTTAGGAGACATGGATTTATTTAAATACATTTTTAAAAATCAGTGCTATAAACAGACACAACCCTGCAATATATTATGTGTATGCTGAAGCAGATCTGTATGAAGGATTCTTTACATTCTCCACATCTCTCTTTGCTCCATACAGAATGACTATAATTCCTCTATCAAAGTGAAGACTGAAATCAGACCTAAAGCACTCAATAAAGGAGACACACAGACACAAAGTGTCAGACGTACGCTGCCACATACAGGTTTCACACACGCAAGCAGCAAAAGTTCTCTCTTCAGTCTAGACATGTGGGCAGAATAATGACAGAGGAATGCAGAGGGAAAGTGACAGAGTGGGAAAAAGAGGGACTGGAACAGAGTGAGAGATAATGAGAGTAAAAAAACGAGTGAGACAGTGTCAAACAGGGAGGGAGGGGTGAGCAGACAGAGGTGGGTGGGAATGGACAGATAGGGTGCAAGGTGATGTCTCACAGCCTGTCTGACCCGCGGCTGTTGGTAAGGAAAATACTGAACAGGTGTGTGCAGAGCTGTGGACGTCAGAACAACTTTATCACAAAGATTAACTGGTAAGTATAAAATTATTAATAACCCTAAAAGTTCAAAATCATGCTAGCATTTCTTTTCTCTCTTATTTTAGTCTTTTTTTTTTGTCCCTATAAATGTCATTTTAAATGCGAGTTGAGGAAATGGGCCTATAAAAAAATCAGACGTCCTCCCTGGTTTTAATTTGGCTGATCTCCGGTTCAAAGCAGCTTCTAGTGCACCTCTGGATTAGGGCTGAACGATTATGGAAAATAATCTAATTGCGATTTTTTGCCCCAATATTGCGATTGCGATGCGATATGCGATTATTTTTTAAGGTATTTGTCTTCTGTATTATTAAACAAAGACAAGCAATACATCATATAGTATGGCCAATACTATATTACATTAATTTTAAACTGTTCTTTCCTGGAAGACAGACCTCTGTTATGATGACATGAGGTGATGCATGAATTGATGACTGACATTTTTATTTAACTTCTTCAATCACAACAGTATATTTGAACATACACAATAGTTTATTTTTAGCTTACAAACATCTGAGCATAAAGTGCTGACAAGGAACCCTGGTGTAAACATTAAAATGAAAGTCAGTACAATGTGCAGATTGCAGAAATATACATAAAAAAAATCAGTGGCTTTACCACACTCAGTTTTTCGACATCTGTGAACTACTAGACAGTCATTCAATTAAAAAATAATATTAAATAAATAAAACTAATAAATAAAAAACACACACATCTTACTGATCTCTGCAGTCAGTAACATTACACATAAAGTGCAAACATAATAGCAATTGTATAAACACACACACAAACACGCCTTTAAAGTTTAAAGGCGTGAAATTGGACGGTCTAGTTCTGATTAGCGTCACCGCTGTCTCGGTGGAGTTTAATAAACTCGGCCGTCTGCTTCTTGCTATCTAAAATATAACCAGACACTGGTGTAAATTCTCGACTGTCTCATACTTCTGTTTAATAAGTTTTCTGTTTGACGTTTAGTCAGCTGTGTGAAAACCAAGGAGGAACCCACCCGGGGGATTAATAAAGTTTTATTTTATCTAATCTAATAACTTTAATCTCAGCCAAACCGATTTACTCACGAACAAACAAAACACTGAAAAAAGCCCAACAATAACATTTTTAGGTTGTCTAAGTGACTTATATATTACGTTTAACCCGAGCAGCGAAACTCCGCGGTGATCTGAAAATGATGTGCCGGGAGTTGTGCCGTTCTCGGCCGCATCAGTAACCCTCGAGCTCCCGGCTAGCTGTCGAGCTGGTGGGTAGCAGACGCCTCTGAAAACGTCGAAGCACTTTTGCAAATATGGGATATCTTGATAAACCGAGCAGATATTTGATGTTTACACAACTACTTTCTCGCCTGAAAATATGTTAAAAGTTTATTTTGTGACCCAGAAAGATTAGTATGAGTAATTTTAAAACTTAGTAGCGGCCGCCATTGCTGGAAACTGGAGTTTGGCTGGGCCGCGCTATGAATTCTGGGATATGGTAGTAATTTGGACAGCCTTCGGCGCGTCGCTGTGAAGTAATCGGTCTACAAATGCGGCCTCAGGAGGATGCAGCCCATGAATTGTATAATATAATCGCAGTATAATCGCAGCCTTTGCGGTTAGAAAATTGCACTTGATCATGTCGCGATATTATCGCAAATGCGATATATCGTTCAGCCCTACTCTGGATCATGTTAGTTATGATTAGACTGTGTCTGTCTAGCTGCTGGTTTCCCCAATTTTCTGACTCTGTCTGACATTAACTCATAAATAGGAATTACTCCATGCTCCTTCTCTGAAAACATCCACATTTTGCATAGCACTCTATACTGAGGCAACAAAACACTTGAGCAGTCCTCATTCATGTCTGCACAGTTAACAGACGCTCTCTGGTTTACTCTACAGTGACATTTTCAAACAGTTATCAATGATTTACCGACAGCTTTAGCGTGGCACTAATCAAATGAATGACACATTGCAGCGTGGGGCTGTCAGCAGAGAGTGGGAGAGTATATGGAGTACTTTTCTTTGTTCCATTACGCCTAATGATGTAACATTTGTCTTTCCGCTTGCTTGTCTGTGGCAGAAAAAGACATTTAGCAGCAATGATGAAAATTTTAACCTCCTGAAAGGCTGAGTTTAAAATTCCCGCTTTCATCTTACTTTGAACTTACTGTAACCAGTAGACTGCTTGTCCAGCACGTCCAGTGTTGATTGGTTGAAAAGCTGGCCGGAACAGCAAACAGAATCACAGCAATCGAGATTATTCACAAAGAGGAAAAGGGGCAAAACAAGGCAAACACAAAAGAAGACAATGACGATGACAAAACATGTTTAAGAACCTGTCGTTCCACATCACACAGCTACTAGAACGTTTGGCTTCTTTTGTGTTACTAATTAGACTCACTACACAAACATGGATATGATCACCAACCATTACTGATTTCCTACCATCCAGACTAACACACAGTCCGGGAATTTTAAAGACATCCTCCAACACGCACTAATATAAAGGGACTAAAACTGTGTTGGTCACCACACCAATTGAAATTAAACACAAATACTTTATCGAGCCCTGCAATAGGGAGTCATTTCAAAGATCTACCAAACTTTGCTAATCAGCATGGCAAGAATCATTGTGCGACAGCAGCTGGTAATGTGCGACCCTCAAAAGTAAAAGAACGACTCCAGTGAGCATGACTGCAGCACTCCTTAGAATGTGAACGACAGGAAATGACCGATGTTACATGGTGGAAAACAGAAAGCTAGTTGAAAAGCTTGACCCAAGTTACAACATCCCAGGGAGATAATATTTTTCAGTTTCTATTTAATTATGTGACAAACCACTAATTCAAAACAGGTGCATCGGAAGAAAAAAATCCTCAAGAACAATGAAATGTGACTCCCGTTGTTCACCGTCTCACTTCACAGCCGTGCTGGCTTTGACTAATACATTCACTACTTTAGAATCAGGCACCTGATGAAGGTCAATAGATGCACTAGTGGGAAGCGAGGCAGTGAGCGGGATTTACATTTGATTGTTTTTGTGGAATTTTACTACACGACCGTACTGCGCAGGCTGCTGAGGGGTTACAAGGCTGACTTACTTTTTTGTACAAAACAGTACGAAACAGTTTTGCTGTACTTTTACTGAAATTCTAACACTGTGCCTGGTCTACTTATGAGCTTATATTTGACTTATGCTGTGTCACTACTATTGCATTATAATGCTGCAGCTGCCACCTGGTTTCAATGTATTCACACTTCAAATTAGGTAGTGTCGTCTCAGTGGAAAGGAAGGATGGTAAATACCCTTCATTTTTTTTCAGCTGATAAATGCTGCTTCCTTTAAACTGCAATCACTGATAAAACTATGCTTTTTGCATGCCATCAGAATAACATCACAAATGTTATCATTCTATACTTTTGAGTAGGGCTGCTCGATTATGGCAAAAATGATAATCACGATTATTTTCACTGAAATTGAGATCTCGATTATTTGACGATATTTATTTAACAATAACAATGTATTGAATAATGACTTTAAAGATTGTCAAAAAATTATATAAAATAGTGTGCAAATACTGATTGCAATATAAAAAATAAATGAAAAATGTAAACATCTATGTTTAGTGAACTTTGCAGTGTTGCTCTGTGGTGCAGCTACGACACTGTAGCAAAGTTTACACACTGTCTACTTGATCCATGTCTGACTCCGCGAACCCATAATGTTTCCACACCACTGAAGTTTTTTTTACCTCTCTTTTCAACCAACGGCAGTCACTCTCCTCTCCAAATAACTTCTGCTTAGCTTTCCGAGCTTCCCTCGGGTCCTCTTAATCAGCGGTCCCCAACCCCCGGGCCTCGGACCGGTACCGGTCCGTGAGTCGTTTGGTACCGGGCCGCGAGAGTTGAGGCTCAGGTGTGAAATGTATAGTTTTCAGGGTTTTTATCGGTTTTCAGCGTTATTTTTGTTATCGTTTTTATCGTTTACTCGGTTTTCCTTGGTCTTTTCATGTGTGTTATGAATAAAAAAAAAATTTTCGGTACCGGTACAAGTTTTATTTTGTTGTATTTATCCGCGACACCTTAAAGGCCGGTCCATGAAAATATTGTCGGGCATAAACCGGTCCGTGGCACAAAAAAGGTTGGGGACCGCTGCTCTTAATTGTTGTGACACGTGTTCGAAATGCAGAGAGGTGCGCTCGATTTGCCACACAGAGCAGCGTGAGAGTAAAGCACGAGGGAGGGGCTAATAATCGGCTCAGTCATTTTTAATGATCGTTGAAAGCCCAGATCGTAATCGAGATTAAAATTCGATTAATTGAGCAGCCCTACTTTTGAGGCTATATTGCCCACCCCTATGCTGTATATATGTAATCAGTGTTGTTCTATAAAGCGCTGTGAGACCGCTGTTGTCCATGATGTTGTTTTCATGGCCGTACTTTCTCTCATACTCCCAAACATGCTCTTTGTAGATTGCACCGAGACGAGCTCACAACTGAAAAATGTTCAAAGAAGACTATCAGTGAGAGCCCATTTTCCTAAAACACAGTAGTTGCATGCACGTTATGCACAAAAGGAGTAAGAGGTACATATAAACACATTGTGTTGGGCGTACACCACAACGTTTTCTTTAAGGTGTGCAGGCAAAGGGGCAAACACAATTGACAACACAAAAAAGTTCAATAAAAATGAAAAAAAAATCATGTCTTCCTGTTACAGAGACGGTGACAAAGCCGATCTCTTCCTTTACCGCCTGTTTCTGCAGGTTGGCTTCTGCTCAGCCAGACAGAGAACCCGCCAAACACAGACCGCCTGACACTGAGATATGTAGAGTGGGAGATATTCGCTCAATCAGACAAACATTTTGACATTTAGTACACATTGATATGACAGCTTCACCCCCACTGAAGAGCAGTGTAACCATGGTGTCAGAGTGATTAAGCAGATACGGCGTTTGTAGTCATCTGTAGGGCTACGTGAGCCTTTTCTGTGATTCAGTCTCAATGCAGCCGCTGCCTGGGAGCAATTGCGCCGCTGCTAATAAACTTGCGCAGAAAGAAAGAAAGTTGAGCAGTTGATGGGAGTCCATTGACTGAAGGTGACAGACTGCTAGGGAGAATATGCCAAAAGAGAAAGAGGAGGAGGAAAGTGCACTCGCTCCCAAACTAAAGCCAGCTTATAGCTTGTATGCACAATTTAACCCAGCTTATCTCTGCGGGCTCTGCATCTCTCCCGACATCCACCACCCCGTGCATACGTATCATTACACTCCTATTTACATGAAACACCACAACAGGTTCTGGTTGTGGTTAACATTAAAGTCGTTTCTACATCTAACTCCCCTCAAGCAAGGAAAATGAAGCTGTAGTAGTGTGTTATGGGAGGCAGATAAGGGTGAGAGACAGACAGAGGGAGGGAGAGGGAGCAGAGAGGACGACACAGTGCTGCATTGCAGTTGCAGAGCCAACAAATGTTAGTAGTTTGCGAAGCCGGGGCCCTGTTTTGCTGTGACGATCTTATCTAAGAGTTATCTTAAAAAAAATTTTTTTTTTTAAAAAGGTCCCCTTCCCTCTGAAGATAATCATGTATGACCCAGTGGAGGAAGAAGGACACTTGGTCAGACACATTATGGCCCCTTTATCAGCCTATAAGTCTGTCGTCGTATCTCAGTGTCATTTATCTTTCCCTTCTACTCCTGAGGATAATAATGCATGGGCAGAAAGGGGAGGGGGGGATACGACGTAGCATTTATGTGCTTTATGGGCTATCTGTCGCTGCGAGCGTCCCCGTTTGCTTTCGCCGGCGATGAAATGTGTTTTAATCTCGTCAGGGGCGATTTGAGCGTTGGAGGTGATAATGGTAACTTTATTTGTATCGCGTCTCTTCGACAAACAAAGTTTACAGACTGCCAGAAGAGAAAGAGAGAGAGAGAGAAACCCGACAAAGGACACGGACTCAAGGTTAGACGAGTAAAGAAGAAAACAGAAGGAAGAAACACAGACAGACGATTTTATGTTACAACATGTCATCCTAGAGGCTGACAGAAAACATACTAAGACTCAGTTTGGACAAACACTGCTCTTTTTCTCCTGATGCACCGCTGAGATATGCAGCAGGGAGATGCTGTTTACCACCACGTGGCCTGGGACAAAAAAGCATCACTAACAGTTTTTTTTTTTTTTTTTAAAGAAGTCAAATCATAAGTATTCTCTCTAATCTAGACCAACTTAATGCTGCATTGCTGTGAGACGGACGGAGGGAGGGAGACAGACAGAGAGGGAGATGGAGAGAAGGGCAAAGCTGTGGGGACACTGCTGCATCCAGCCAGCCAATCATCCAGCCAGCCAACACAAACAGACAGACAGTCAGTCAGTCAGTAGTCAGGCTATGGCTGTCAGTCAGTTGCTGCTGCAGAGTGGCGCAGTGCCACACTCTCTCTCTGCCTCTCTCTCTGTCTGTGCTGTTGTCTTAATGCTCGCTTTCCCTTTCCTCTCCTCGTCGTCCGTCTCTCCTCTCTGGCCGCCTATCCTCCGTCCCAACTCCTCTCATGCCGTCGCACCATCTTAAAACTCCCATCCATGGTACTTTTACATTTCCATCCTCCCATATTCATATACCTCCCCCTCCCACCCATCTCCCTAACATCCCCACTGCTGCTTCTCCACCCTTTTTTCCACACTTTCACTCCTCCTTTTCTCTGCAGATCTTTCATCATCCCTACCAAACAGTTTCTCCTCATTTTCTTCATTGCTATTCTGTCCTTGTCCTCTTCCCAGTCCTCGTCAAAACTCCTCATCTCCTCACGTCGAATCTTCTTGCTTCCACTTCCACTCTTTTCCTACACCTCCTACGTCTCTTTGATGTAACCTTATAATCAATTAAGATTTCTTTTTTTTTTCTTCCCCCCCCCCCTTCTCTGTTCTTGTGGCAATTTCTGTGTCGTAATTTTTCTGGTGTTGGCATCGAGTTGCAAACCGGAGAAGCTAATCGAGGTGGAGCTGCTCCTGGAAGTTAACTTGACTGTTAGCATAAAACATAAGCAAATGTGATAGAAAAAAATAGACAATACTACATCTGTCTTTGTGATTCTGACTGTTTCTGAAGACAGTATGTTTCCTAGGTTCATTTAGCAAAACCACTCTCAGCAAAAACAATGTTAATTTTGCTGACCAATCATTTTTGTCACGTTTGTTTTTTAAGGCCCTTTTCTCTGATGTAAACATGACAATAACTAAATGAAAACTAACATAGAAGGACAAAAACTGGGACCAAATGTATTAAAACCCACAACAATTAATAAAACGAGATCCAATATCAACTAATTAAGTTCCAATCAGAAATAATCTCCTTGTGCAGTAAGGTTAGATGGTACATCTAGCTCTCATGCTTCCTTCATCTCATGAAAATGTGACAAAACACTTGGGAGAAAGAGAAGAGCAGGCGTATGAACACATTTTCTTTAAACTTAAACATAAACTTTATATTTTAGTCAACTGAATCCACTTTAGATTGAGTATACTATGGTTTAATGATATTTAGCCAACTAAAACTAGGTTAAATTAAAATAAATTAGATGCCTAAATTGTGACTAAGATTAAATCAAAATGTGGTTTGTGTCATGAACACTGGGCCAGACTATTTTCTGGTAATTATATCGTCATCCAAGCACAACTTTACAAGCCATATAGTGGTCTGTATGTGTCAGCATCAGAATCAGAATCAGAAAGACTTTATTTATCCCCAAGGGGCAATTAAGAAGCATGTGTTCTCGATCCATACATCTGTTCACCCGTCCAACCATCTTCTCCCCCATTATCTGTGTACAGGTCACAGTGAGGAGCAGTGTTTGCAGAGATGTCCACAATTCCCTCTTTCCTAAGCATTCCAATGCCAGGTTTGAGAGGACAGTGTCAGGGTGTACTCTGACACCGCCTCCCAGCTGAACATCCCTAAGAGGTTTCCAGGAGTCATCCTAGTCTAGTCTGCTGAGCCATGTCACCTGGTTTCTTTCTTTTCGTGAAGGTGCAGCAGTTCTAGTCTTAAATAAACAAAGGATTCTCTCAATAAGTAGGTCTGCTTTATTGATAAATTATTCCGATACATTATAGGGTTCCTTATGGACCCATGTGTTCATAAAAAGTCATCATTCTTGTTACACAACAGTTAAAACAAGAGAGCAATATTTTCTGAAAACACAGACAACAACAGTGTGGATGAGTAGAAGAAGCACATGTCCTTCAGATATATTGTTTGAACATCCTCACTTTCTTTGTAAGACTTATCAAATAGAGCTCATTGTTTTCCCTGCCGGTGCCTTGGAGGAGCGGCCTTCTCTCCAATGGGACACCCCTCAAGAATCTTAAGTTCTGTTATAAGAAAAACTGTACAATGTAGAATGTCCATCACAGTTTCTAAGAGTCCAAGGTTACTTCCTTAAATTACCAATGTTGGGTGTTTTTAACAGTCCAAAACCCAAAGACAGTCAGGGTCCAGCGCGGTTAAGCAGACAAAGAGGCAGACTGACGAAATACAAACCAGACACTATTTGGACAAAAGAAAAAACGTTAAGCGACTGTCAAAACTGTTTAACTTTAATATTCTGTTCAAATTGATATTCCTTCTGAGTCACTGTGGAGGTGCTCCGTGATTGAGACTTGTAGAAGCAGGCTGTCTTTTCTGCCCTCTTTTGTCTCTGGCCTGTCATTGTGTCTCTCCTCTTTTTGTTGAACTCCATTCTTCTACGACCTTCTCTCACTCTTTTATCCCATCATCTTCCCCTTCCCTCTACTCAAAACTCCTCCCTCTTCTTTCCACATTACTTTTCATCTCATCTGTCCTCCACCCTCTCACTCTTCTCCACATTTATTCTGCTGAAAAACTCCCCATTTGCCCGCTTGCCTCTCGTACTCTGTTATTCTGTCCTTTCACTCGCCTCGTCTTGCCATTCCCCCTTTCCCCCACCTCATGTCCCTATTACACCCTCCCCCTTGCTCCCCCTACACAACCAAACCACCTTTTTCTCTCCTCTCCTCTTCAGAAAGCCACTCTCATCTCGCCTGCTGAAACACTCGTTTCTTCTCTCCCAGGGCAGGGATCAACCATAGCCCATTTCACACATGACAGAGTGTGCTGTATGCCAGTGATGTATGTATGCTTCTAGGAGTGGCGCTACTGATGGGTAGCAATGGAGATAGGGTAATGAGCAGGGAGCCCTGTGTGTGTACACCAAGCGTGCATGTGTGCGAGTCTCGATGACGGGCAGCAGAGCTGACTGGAGTCCATCTGAATTTTAATTCTCTGTGCCACATAAACGCATTGAGATTCTGCTCATACATTCAGAAATTATTCTCAACAGAAAAAGAAATTTCACTCGCTTCGGACTGAATTGAAACACTAGACAGAGCGGGCGGCTATCGATATGCTCATTTACCCCATGCCAGCAAGAAAGAGGAAAAGTGAGTAAACAGTCATAAAGCTGTATGAGAGAAAAAGCAAAGCACGAGGACAAAAAGGAAGCGGAAAGAGTGAGGCAGAGAAAACATTACATTTGTTATAGAGGGCAGGAGGTCAAGACGGAGCGGGAGAGACAGGCTACACTGCTGAATCGCATAAATTGAACGGCTCAGATCTGCTACAGGGTGGGGGAAAAAACACCTCTGTACGAGCCAGAGTTCAGCAGCTGTAAAGAAATGTGTGCGTGACGGTGTGCGGCACATCTGTACAATGTGTGTTCTTTAGAAAGTGTCAAACTTTAAGACCGATTCTGTTTCTCCGTCAAGTGCAGAGACGAAGTCTTTGTGTTGCAGCCCAACAACGCAGTGCAGAGGATTCGCTCAGGTCTTTTTACAGTAGAGGAGTCCTTGAACTTGAGCTCATCTGTAGGCTGCACCATGTATCCAAACTAGCTGAAAAGACTGAATTTGTGCTGCTGCTGTCCTCAGCTCTGTGTCAAGAAGCAAACTGTATTTGGACCCCAGGCTTTTAAATGTGGGAGCCAGAGTACTTGGGCTAGTCAGCTACACTTTTAATTATATCACTATGCTCATATAATATTAATATTCAGTAGTGTAAAGGTTGACCGATACACCACTGATACAAGAGTGAGAGACATGGGAACACGATTGCAACTACTATGACGTCAGAGATGTAATGCACTGCTACCTCACAAAGCCTTTATTTGGTTGGGCCAACCAAGCATATTAAGACGCGCCCGAATCTATTTCATCATTCATTTTAGCATTTTTGTTTTTCACTTGTCTGTGAGAGTGATGCCATCCTTGACAGATTTCCTAGATGTAGTGATATTCAGGAGTCCCTGTCCATTTCTGTCTCATGCTTGCCTGCTGGATGGGTCGCTGACCAGGTTGCTCATGTGTTCTCGATATCATTCAGCAGCTTTTGTGTTTCACTTTTTCTGGAGGGTGGCAGGTTCTGGCTGAAGGATGGGCAATTGTGATAGACAAAAACAAACAAACTATAGACTGTGTAATCGGCTTTTAACCATGCTAGCATCAAAATGTTAGTAATAATTCTAGATAAACATAGAGGTTTGGGAACATTCAAACAGCAGTTATTAAATACTTTAAAAATAGCCTTTTCTATACTGTACAGCACCTTCCTGTGAGCTTGGATGCCAACCTACCAAAACTCACGAGGCGTGTCCTAATCTGCCAAAGATTTGCTGTTCCAGCTGAAGCGGAACCCGCTGCCAGGTGGTTATTTATCATTTTAAAACGGTTGAACCAAAACCAACCATGTTAGTTGGATGGTGTTTCTCAGAAAGCATTTGTAGCCTTTAGAGCAGAGCTATTACAAACAGTCTGAGAAGGCAGATTTAAATACATGAGCTACGCAGGCGGCCTTGTCTATGCTCTGAAGATACCGAGGGTGTGATCACAGCAGGAGGTTCAGGTTGGCCCATTCCCAGGAAAAGCAGGGATTGTAAACAAAAACACACAGGCTCACAAATAACGTGTTTGCTGTGGTGTTATATCAAACCAAATGAACTGCCAGCAGGGATGAAAGACACGGCTCAAATTAATGATCGTGTTTTAACTAAGGACTGTTTATTTTCATAGACTAATAACAGACATTTCAAATGCTTTCAAATCCAACGTTTAGCCAGTGAAATTTGTTGAGTTTCAGTGTTTCACTGTGCACTCTGTACTCTACAATTTGGCTACCTTTTAACATTTTAACATGTGCCATCTTTTTTTTTTCTTCTTTTTTTTAAAAATATGGAATCACTTTATTATTAGCAGCATCGCCGCAGCCTCAGGTGAACGATTAAAATGAGAGCATGTGTAAATGTTGTGATTTTGGGGTTATTCTCTTGAATTTTACCTTTTCTCTTTCGGCTCAGATGGAAACCCAATTAAATCAGAGTCCACCGACATACAGAGGAGTGCTGGCATGTGAGGAGGAGCCGTAAGAAAAAGAGGCTACCAGGCAGTCAGAAAGAGCCAAGGTAAGAGGAGCGGTGCGGGCTGAGTATCTTGAGCTCCACAGTTGGTCTTCGGGGCCCAGTGAGTTGCCATCTGTCCCGGGGCCGGGGAGGCCAGGCCAGGAGACAAGCTCCCCTGACAGCATGTTACCGCCATATGCTGCTGGAGCATGTACACGCGTGAACTGGCACGGCTGAGAATGGCACTGGATGGTATGGTCTGGCCTGCACCAATCTGAGATAACCTTATCTGCTGTGGTCTGATTTGCATGACAGAAAATGCCACTCATTTGATCCACATGCTGCAGATTTGTATTAACACTGACTTGACTGCTGCAGTCATGTGTGGCCCTTGACTGAAAAATATTAACCCTTGCATTTGTTTGCAAATCTGGACCCGATTACATCACGGAAACTGGCTGATCGATGGGGATAGTTGATGTAGTTTTCTTCTTTTGTTTCTTCAAAAAACTCATCAGGATAATTAATTTACTAATTATAGTAGATAGCAGCACTTTATTTGAGCAGGCTTTAACTACAAGCAGTTCTTTATTTCCAGTTCCTTCTGTTTGATTAGTAAACACATGAAATTACCATACAAACCACTCCCACCTCTGCTACAGTTACTGTACTGCAGTTAACTTCAACTCAAGGCTTCCTGTATCCATTTCAAATTAAAAGCTCTGTGGTGTTGGTGCTTTGCTTCACGAAAGCCCCTAATTTCTTAACAAGGCTTTTACCATGAAACATAGAAAAGTCATGCGTCCACGTGTAGTTTTGCCATGCTCGTGGGCATCCTTCTTCTTCATGTAACATCACACTCGAACACTTTTAGTTGTTTGCAGTTCCAAGAGAATTGCAGTCTTGGTACATACATCATTTGTATGGTACTACAGCTGCATTGAGTTTTGGTACTAAAAAGGTATCAGGAGTATTGGTTCTGGTGACCTTGCTAGTGATAACAGTAGGTAGTGTACTGTGTCCACTCTTAAGACCTTCACACACCGGACACGTAAAAGTAGTTCAAATATTTCAAACTCACCTATTCTTTATGTCGCTGTTCACGTTGAAAACATGTTTAATTTTCCAATTTTTTGCATGTGAATAAACAGATCTCACCAATTGGACCAAAACATTTGGCAACAGATGTGCTCATAACTCAAAACGTGCAGCGGTATTGAAAATACAATGCTATGAAAATAGTAAAATTATACTATTCTATCTCAGACACAGAGCTGCACACTGCTCTGGGTCAATCAGCTCTCTCTCTTAAATGAGTTCCCTGCCTCGTCAGGTGTGGCTCACCTCTGTCAACAAGAGCTCAAACTACCCAGCTGACATCCTGAAATGTGCATGAAAGCAGTTGTGATACAGCCTCAACTCCTGGATACATTGAAGCAGTGGTCCCCAACCTTTTTTGCACCACGGACCAGTTTATGTCTGACAATATTTTCAGGGACCGGCCTTTAAGGGGTCGCGGATAAATACAACAAAATAAAAGCAGTACCAGTGCCAAAAAAAAAAGAAGATTTATTCATAACACACGGGAAAAGACTCAGGGAAACCGAGTTAACGTTAAAAACCCTGAAAACCATAAATTTCACACCCCAGCCTCACCTCTCGCGGCCTCACGGATGGGTACCGGTCCGTGGCCCGGGGGTTGGGGACCGCTGCATTAGAGGACAAATTTGCATTTTGTCATTTTTTGTATCATTTTCTTTGTAACGTGCTCAGATGCAAAATAAAATGTGAATATTTCAACTGGTTATAAAGTGATGGCAAAGCTTTACAATGATACAATGTGTAACCCTAGAGACACTGACACTGGTAAAGAAACAAATACGTTACTGCATTTGTATCCTATAATGTTACAATAGCACACACCCTCAGCCCTACCTCACCTGAACTGTGCTTCAGTTTTTTAGCTCTGAATGAGCCACTGAGCTTTTATTGAACTTTTAATGGAGCCAACAAGACCCGGAGACCTTGTAAAGGTTAAAAGTGCAACAACTCAGTGGGTGAATGTAAAAACAGACAAAGCAGAAGGTTAATGTGACAGTCCAAACAGAGAAAAGAGAGTGCCTCACTGATTCAGCTAACTGCAAGGACACTACTGGTATATGAGCCAAGTTAATTATTCAGTTTAACTGAGCATTTGTTTTACCATTTCTCTACACAGCATGTGTGTACATACTAATTGTACAATGGGAGTTGAAAAACAGCTTAGCAATGTTCCTAAAATGACTCAAGATCAGTTTATGTTAAAGATCAGTTGAAGGGTGAACTGTGGCTTTGAGTTGCTGTCTCAGTCACACGGTGGCCCAGTGGATGGTTAAAGGTTCTGTTTAGAGAAGCTTTTATTATTTGAGGCCTTCGGTGATAACGCACCAGAGGAGGGCTGAGCAAAATCAAAGAGTGAATCCAACAAAATCAAGTCATGGCTCTGACGTCAAAATCAAAGGACCAATCAGACCAATCGAGCACAATCTTTAACTGCTGGGGAAAAGAAGAAGAGCTAGCACGTCCACAATCAGAACCACTTTAGATGAACAACTCCCACAAAAATGCTAGAAATATCACTACTGTCCATCCACACGCAACCACAAAGACAGGTGTATTATTAATGGATACAATCGACTTCAGGGAGGTCCTGCTCTTGAGCAGTATGGTCCACTGTCATATCGCAGCATCCCTAATGGACCCGAGCTTTCATTATCACTAGCTGTGCTTTCTTTCCCTTGTGACAAGTCCTAATGTCGGCCATGAAAAGGGTCTATTAATGATGGCTGTGCTGACTCAGACAGCAGTAACATGAAATATCACTTTAGTTTCTGACATCTGTAAATTATTTTAAAGTCTGAGGAATATGAATTTAATATAGCTTTAATATAGCTCATACAGTAAGTAAGAGATGGGTAATAGTACCAGAAAAATGATCCATGCCTTTGAGGGCTAACAGAACTGAAAAGCTTACAGTGTTATATATTCCAAAGTTTAATGAGCAATTCATAATTTACGGAAAACAAAAGAGCGCTCCTTGGACTAAAGCTATCCGAGCTTTACTCATCTGAAGCTTTGAGGGTTCTGAAAGAGGAAAACAAAAACAGAAAAGGCTGTAAAAGAGAAAAGAAGTATTTTCAATACCATCGACTGGGGTGTGGCTGAAATGCAGCATGCTCAAGGCTCAAGGGCAGCAGTGCATCATTTGATTTCTTCCTTTTTATGACTGTTGATTTAAAAAATAAATCAGAGGCAGATGTCAAAAGCAGTACTTTTTGCACTAAATCTGGTTCCCACCAGATCCATCACCTAGATGCCACATATGCATACAGTGAAGCATGGCAGCATCGTGCCACTGTATGGGGATGCTTCTCAGCAGAAGAGACGGGCAGACCGGCTGCAGCTGAGGGACACTCGAACAGAGCCAAAGACACAGAGATCCTTGAGGGAAAACATGTACCAAACCACGCATGGACAACATTTAGCTTTAGGCACGATGGCACCAACAAAGACGCTGGCCAGCAGACTCAGCTCAGCTCAGCTCTCTCCTAAGCATAATGTAACAGTGAAACTGATGTTTAAGATGAAAAGTGAAAGCCTGTCTGACATATGAACCTGTGCTTATGCAAAGAAGTAGATCCGACTGAGCGTGCAGGTGGGCAGGTGAGGAAAGCAGACAGAGTTAGACACGCAGACAGGAGGGCAGACGGCTAACAGAGAGGGATGAGAGAAAGCAGGGTAAACAGATACGGAGGGACAGATGGACGTACAGACAGCTAGACTAGAGGGAGAGTTTTGGAGGCAGATAGACAAACAAACAGATAAAGGGAGGTGAGTGCCAGGTAACCAGACTGTTAGGTCTTATGATCTGCAGACGTCACACGCAGTATGAGACGGGAAGACTGCCGCTTTACTGCTCTGGAGCTCAGAAACGGAAAACAGCATCAATAACAACCCTCCCCACTTTCTTTTTTTTCATCTTCCTAATGCCAGCATGCTTCACTGTAACCTCAGCTACACTGCATGTCCAAGTACAGATATCCAGGTAAGGTGAAACCACAAACCTGATGGTTTTTATTGTATTCTAACAGTTATGTAACCCAGAGTAATCAAACATTTTCCTTAGGAAGGTGAAGAAACAGGGAAAAACATGGGCCTGGAAGAGCATTAGAGGAGGGATCCCTCTTCCATTAATATGCAGTGAAATACAAAAACACTGATAAAGGAAAAATATTAGCAACTTAACCACCAAATTCTGCAACATCATGTAGAAGAAAGTGCTGACCGGACGCTAAACACTGGAGTCAGAACTGCTCTGCAGGACAAACTACGCAACAACATCCACCCATCCTCTGCTTGTTTAATTCAGGGTTAGGGAGGGGGGTGGAGCCATAGGGCAAGAGGTGGGGTACACCTTAGACAAATCGCTGGATGCCTCTGACTGTCCCCGGTGCCAGATTTAAACTCAGACGAGACTGTGCGTTCTCTGTGTCTGTTTGACTTTATTCTGGTCTGCTGCTTTATTTATTTGTGTCCACTCGGTCTGCTGTACAGCATCTTTTTAAATGTGCTTAATAAATCAATTTGAGTTGGGTTTCAGTGTCACTAAAATGTGTGACATTTTGCTTGTATAATCTGCACACATGCAAAGTCCTGTTAGTTGGATGGATCTAACATTAGTAGCACCAGCAGCCTTCTTTTCCTGCGGGTTAGCGTCCACCTGTCGAACTGCGCTGCTTTGTGCTGATGTCATCTGCTTACTTTCACCTTGCTCAATTACAACTTCCCGTAACAGAGAGAGAGTGTGTGAGAGAGAGTAAATGCCATTTTGTGCTCCAGATATTGAAAGGTAAGGATTAAATGCTCGGTTCCACATCTGTGTTTGTGACCTACAATGACACTCCACTCAGTAACATCCTATAATCCCATAGTGAGGTTATTAACTGTATTGTACTTAATGTATTTTTTGTGTCTGCTTTTGATGTAGCTGGGTGCAAAATGCAGTCACAAATGCAGCAGTACCTGGCACGATGCAGCAGCTTTAGATTGTTCCCTTAAATTTAGTCAAGAGCACGAAGAGAGATGTGAGACAGATGGAGGGACAAACACAACCTAATCCTGACACTGTGGAGAGGTTAATAAGAATTAGCTTCCATCTGCTGGAATAAAACAACTAAATATCCGTAACAATATGCACCACCTAATGGACGTGCCACCTCGGCAGGTCCCCTGTGTAAGGTGGACATTTCTGGACAAACTTTTTAGAAGTGAATCTAACTCCTTCATCAGTGAAACCTTCTATGACTCAAACATATAAACCTCCAAGGAAGTTTGCCATTTCCCATCAGCTGTTACAATTTGATATAACATGATTTACATAATAATACTTGGATGGCCGAGCTACACAGACAGAGAGAAACAGACTGAGGAAGACAAGACGGGGGAAAAAGTAGCTGTAAAACAAAGACAGAGAGAGACAGTCAGATGGAGTGTGTGTGTCTGTGTGTGTCTGTGTGTTGTTTTTGGGTGGGGGAATATTTCCAGAACACGTTGCATGTGCAGAAAAACTATGCGTGCGTGCACACACACATGCACACGTGCGTGCGACAGATCGGCTTTTATAGTCCATGGGATTTTATCGTGCACGCATCCCTGAAGAGCACACTCCCCCCTACTGGCACTAAGCTCATTTCAGCCTCACTGACAGATTTATGGCATTTCCATCACCTCATGTGTCTGAATGAAAGTTTGTCCATGTGTGTGTGTGTGTGTGTGTGTGTGTGTGTGTGTGTGTGTGTGTGTGTGTGTGTACGCGTGTACTGTTCGACTTGACGCCCCAGAAAATACGGTCACAGTTGGCCAGGTGCCCGCTTCCGAACAGTTGGCAAGACAAGACTGCGGTGCTCTGCACAAACCAGTGACACACACAATGCAGAGGTGATGCGATTCTTGCTAAAGAATAGATTTACCACCATACTGTAGTAAGAATGTGCCATTATTTTCAGCTACAATACACTGAGTCACTGCTCAAGGCTGAGAGCAGAGTTTTTATAGGTTTAAGTACTGTTTACTATTACTGTTATTATTATCATAATAATCTGCAGGTATGTAACTGAATAGCTATTGCTGTAATACTGTGCGCAAGTCTCAAACCACTTATTTCTTTCTATTCAGCTTCTAAGAAGTCAGGCTGTCCTAATAACTCAATAGTTTTCAAGGTTTATTTTCTTTGAACATTGGCTGCTTTTTCACTCATTTCTCATCATTTTCAGAGGAATGGTTTGTTTGTTAAGCCGCTTAACAGTGACTTCTAAATCATTCGAGCATGATCAGACAGTATGACATGATGCTATTAGACAAAGCCTCATCAGAAGGGTTCGTGTGGCTGTCAAGAAGCCACTCTTGACGACAAGGGGAACTGTGACAAAAGGCCGCAGTATGCCACATTACAAATGAACCAGACGGCAAATCAGTGCTAACAGGCTGATGCACTGATGAATCCAAATTAGGCATTTTTAGCTACAGTCATCTATAAAACACATTGCAGGCTGTATAAAAATGGCTTTAACTGCTAAACAGATAATGCAAATTTTACACAGACCCTTTGATTCAAAGCTGAAAGTCTGCACTTTAATCACTTGACTTAAAGCCCACTCTCCACTGGCACAGTGGGCATTGTAACAGTGTCCATATACTTACAGATCTACCTCTATACTAGGATGTTTTAGTTCAAGTTCTATGTTGCTTGTATTTCAGTTAGCCTAATATTTTGAAACCTACTTTTAAGTAGTCAGTTAATCTTTGACTTTCATAGAGCGCGCTTCAAATGTATCAGAATGTGTTCCTTAATAGGAACAGCTCCATATTTTGAGAAATGCACTTGTTTTCTGATGGTGAGAAAATTTACATGTGTGTTAAATACAAAGCTCAGTTAGAGTTCATTTGTGATGTTAATGGTTGGTTGGGGGACTGGCTGATGGGAGTATATGCATGTAGTCAATGGCACACTTGTGTTTTTATAAGAATAATAATTAAATAATACCATACATAACATGCTGCATTATTTTATATTTTAACTGGCACTTTAACTGGCCCCACAGAAGACCTGTCCAGCATGTGGGTAGGCGTGACGCTTGAAATGGTGAGCTGGTTAGTAATGACTCAAATTAGCAAAATACAGTACACCACAATGAACCCCACCAACGAAACATGCAAATAAGGATGAAAAAACAAGCAAAAATTTTAACTTTTAAGGTCAAATTGTGAAGATCAAAGTGACCTTTAAAGTCTCCCGAGTCACCAGAGGATAAAGATCAAAGGCGCAAAGCAGTGATGAGAAACCATTTGAGCTCAGGCACCCCAAGTCGCCGAAACTAACGATTAAGATTAAGCTGCAGTGGATATTAGCGTGCTAGTGCGGTGAGCCAGAGACATGCAAAGCACCACGAGAGCTGAGGGACAGTAAACAGACCTAAAGGCCATGAAGGGCAAACCCTCAGCCCCACGAGGTGCCCTCTGCGTGCCTTGTAGGTCATAGAGGACACTTTAAGACCAGTAATGGTTGGCCTTTTGGCAGAACCAAACTCTTTAGCAGCTAATAACAAAAATGACATGGTACCAACAATGAGCTGAAGGACACCAACACGTTGACCTGAGAGAAGCTGCAGAGGTGCGTGGGAAGTCTCTGGTACTTAGATGCCACAGAATCACACACTGTCATTTTATCAGGGTAGAAATATTAAAGTGAGCCATGGCATTGTAACAATGGCAGGTTGTTCTACCGTGGTTCACTCTGCATTCAGCAGCTGCTCAGCAACTTTAGCCTCAGCGAGCACAAAAAACAGGTCTATGCATTCAGTGCACTAAATCATTTGACCCCGTCGCTTTTTCACACACATGAAGTATACCACTCTGAGGACTTGAGTGAATGAACTGCTGGTTGATGAGGCAAAAGAATAATTCTGCCAACAACACAAAAGCCTCCCTGGAAATGTGAATCTCTTCCAGTTCGCTGTCATAATGACTTCAGAGCGATGCTAACCGCACCACCCACCTGCCACCGCCAAGTTAAGGATGTAAACACACCCAGACTCTTTGATAGGGTAAGAAAAAAGAAGGGGGCATGAAAAGAAAGAGAGGAGGAGAAAAAGAGTGAGAGAATGGAAGAAAGGGAGTGAGTTAGTGCTGTCCCTTGGTATTCACAAACTTCCAGCAATTAAAGCTGTGGATTCAGAGCCAGGGAAACTTCCTTGAAGGTCTTGGCAGTGGCTCTAAGGCTATTCCTCCTCCACTCCAACACACACACACACACACACACACACACACACACACACACACACACACACACACACACACACACACACACACACACACACACACACACACACACTGATCAGTAACCTGAACTGACCTCCAGCAGCCTCCATCGGCCCACAGCAACCCACCTTATCACACATTAACATGCACAGAACAATCCTACCCGAGCCTACATCAGCCTACACCAACCCACACTGACTGACTCAATACACAGCATTAGGAGACACACACACACACACACACACACACACACACACACACACACACACACACACACACACACACACACTTAATCTAGTGCAGCTGCCTAGTAACAGGTAGGATATTTTTACCTTTAGAAAAGTCTGTGAGAAATGGATTTTTTAGGAGTCTTAATTTAATATCACAGTCAAAGTGCTTTGAAAAAAAAGCACTTTCAATTTAATTCGTGACATATTATTTCAATTTTCTCAATTATTTACTGGTACGGTCCACAATAAGGCACTGAATATCCCTGGGCTCAACCTTGAGATAGGAAAATGGCATTAGTATATGTAGATATTTCATGTTTAAGGTGATATTAACTGACAACGAAATCTCTTTGGAGACTAATAGCAATATTGTATTGTACAGCACGTGCACTGTGCTTTATTTAATAGTTGGCTATATGGTAGTTACTTAAATTTTAGGTAATATTAGGACCACAATCCCTGTTATCGACAAACTTCATTGTGATGAGCTCTTTGGAGACAATCGGCGTCTATCCAAGTGTTGTGACAGCTGAACTTCTGGATACTGAGATGTGTTTATTTTATCCACTTGTGTTAGATGAATATACAGAGATGGTTAAAGACAAACTAGAGGTTTTAATGCTCCACATCAGATTACATAGTAGATATAGATTTAAAAATCATAGGTCAACATGCAGGCCACAAAAATGACTTTCACAATTTCCTCATCGACTTATGTAGATCTTAGTTTTTGTGAGTGATGAATAAGTCAAGTGCTTCATGGTTGCCATAGTTAATTACTACTAGTGGACTACCCACTGTCGTGTTAGCATCGGCAAGGGAAGCTATCACATCAGCAGAAGTTTATTTATGAAATGAGGCAAAGCTTGAAAGCTTGTTCAGAGAACTCGAGGTGCACTGTGCCATACACATGCCTCACTTTCTTAACATCATGTTAAGTACAGTCTATTGAAGCTGCAAACTTAAACAGACCATTGACTATGGCTGAGAATGATTACATGCAGAAGAACTGTTGTAGCTGGCAGGCTAACTGATGAAACAGAGCTCCTCTTTATCTGTGATCACTTTTTCTTTTTTCATCATCACCTAACAAATTGTAGAATAAAAGTTACTGAAAAGGTAAAATATGTTCCTCAGTTAACAAGGCTGCTAAAACTCTGATACCAAACAACTTAATATGTACTTACTTACTATGTCTCATAGTGTGGCACCCAATTCTCTTAAATTTGAAATTACCGTGTGTGTCTGTGTGTGTTGAGGTGATACACTGAGACATCACAATCATCAAGTGAGAGAACACAGGAGCACATTTCTGACAGTTGAACTGATTTTTAAAATCACAGCATTAATGTGCTCAGAACTGCAGAGACGCTCGTTTATCTCGTCTGTTTTTTTTTTTGTTTTTGTTTGTTTTGTTGTTTGGTAAGTTATTTTGCACAAATAAAACAACCTAGACTGACCAAACTCAAACTGGCTGTTTTAGTTTTTACTAACTTATGTTGTGACTTAATACGGTTAAATCTGTTTAGCTGATATCCAACCACCCTTGTTACAGCTGACTAAATCAGTCAGCATATGCCAGTGTCCAAAGAAGTCTTCATGCTGGGAGTGTGAAATAAACTCCTTGTATGCTACAAGGGTGCATAATACTACTATAATAGTAGGCTCCTCTGCCCAACAGCGATGCTAACATTTCCCTGTAATGTTACCTGCTGCACTATTATTTAAAAAGGCACATTTTTTCTATCTGTGCCATCAGTCGCTGTCTGCAGACTCTGGCTCTCCTGCAGAACATTCAGTGAATTCTGCATTTCTGCCCCTTCAAAGATCTGCTAAAGATTTCATCTGGAATAGTAACTTCTTATTTAGCCTAGTCTGGACATCAATAATATCTGCTAAGTAGCAGAATACTATGGAAGCCCGTTTCCGCCACTAAAAAAAAAAAAAAAGCTAGTATCCATAACTCGAAATTTCGAGTTATTTTCTCGAAATTTCGAGTTATTATCTCGAAATTTTGAGAAATATAACTCGAAATTTCGAGTTACTTTTCTCAAAATTTCGAGTTAGCTCTGCCAATCAAAAATATACGTGAATATCCCATGCAGGTCGCTTTCTTGTTACCCGGAAGCATATGGCGCAGGACCGCGCACTCAAAAACGGATCCCAACAAATTAAAGTATGTTTGCTGATAGTAACACCATGTGATTCAGCTAATAACACAGGGATTTCATCATTTGTGAAGCCAGGCTGAAAACACTCAGCAATCTGTGCATTCACGACTGGATGTAATACCGGTAGCTTAGCTGTAGCATTTGTAGCTGAGGGCTTCAGCTTCCGGGTAACATGGAAATGACGTCATTCACGTAGATTACTGATTGGCAGCGCTAACTCGAAATTTCGAGTTGCTTTTCTCAAAATTTTGAGTTAATATGTCGAAATTTCGAGATAATAACTCGAAATTTCGAGAAAATAACTCGAAATTTTGAGTTATGGATCCTTTTTTTTTTTTTTTTAGTGGCGGAAACGGGCTTCCATAGAATACATACACACTCCTTGATTTTATTTATTTCGTTTTTTATTTTCTTACGTGCTCTATTGTGAGATTGAAGCGACACAAGACCGTGTGCGACACAGACACACACAATTCAAACGTTTTCGAGTGGAAAAGGCAGCAGCACCTTGCGGGAGCAGACTCAAGGACATTTCTTTTATTATGCAACCACTCAGCTTCTAATAAGAAATTAACAACATGCAAGGCACAAGACAAACAGGCCCTGTCTCTTCATCTTTATTTCACTAAATATTTGAAGCATGTGTTGCAGTCTCTTGCAATGGTTCTGGCTGCTCTAGCATGTTGGAAAAAGTGCATCCCATGCATTTCTTTCCTGAAGGTTCCCTCTTTATATTGTGCTGTGAAGTTACCGTAATTGTCGGGCTATAAGCCGCTACTTTTTGCACAAGCTTTGAACCCTGCGGCTTTTAGTCAGGTGCGGCTTTTCTATGGATTGTCCATGAGCGGATTTGTTTTGTTTGTTCCGCTGTTGTACGGCACTACGTTGCCTGGCGGAAGGATCGGAGTTCAAGAGTGGTATGTTAGTCACATGTCCATCCGCCAGGCAACGTAGTGCCGTACGAAGTAGCGCGAAAAACAAACTTCAAAGTAGCACTACGCGTTCAGCTGGAGGCGTGGATGATGAGCGGCGATAAACTTGCAAAAAGCAAGTTATGCCCAACTCCACCACTGGATTCTGACAGCGTGGGAAAGTGTGAAAACATCCACGATCACCAACGGATTTCGAAGGGCTGGACTGCTGCCTGATGGAGAGGAGGCTCTTCAGAAGGTGTTCGACTCTGACACTGACAATGAGGATTTCTTTGGTTTTGAAAGTGACAACGAAAGAAAGGAGCTGAGAGTGGATGATGAAGCCACCCTGAGCCTGTTCGTTTCCGACACTGGAGGAGAGGACTTTGGTGGTTTTAGTGCGCAGGAAGAAGAGAAAGATGGTGGTGAATGACTGACTTTTCTTCTTGTTAAAGCCGTGTCACTGCACCTGAGCCTAAAAGGTAGTCTGAATCTATTTTTCTGGTGTGCTGTAGGTTATTGTTATGTACTACATTTGTTACTCATTTATGAAGCACAGTACATGTTTTGTACTTGTAATTACCACTACTTGTACACATACCCTAAAAGGTTATGCAAATATGTACCCATAACTTTTTTTTCAAAATATTAATAAAAGTGGTGTGTCTCCAAACAGCCATCTCTTTCCTGACAATTCGATTTGTGCATATTCTCTTACATATGATAAGTCAACATTGAAACACCTGCGGCTTTTAGTCAGGTGCGGCTAATGTATGTACAAAACAGGATTTTCCCCTGCTTTTAGCTTGTGCGGCTAATATTCAGGTGCGCTCTGTAGTCCGGGAAATAGGGTAACATGTTCATTTTAAAACAATCGTTCAGAGTTGTTTCTACACCTTGCAGAGATCATTTAATGGTTAAACTAATTAATTTCAATAAACAACACAAAATTTGATGTGGGTGCCAGGAAGCGGTGTGCGGCAGGCAGGATTAGGACCCAAATGCAGGACTCAGGAGACTTTAAACTCAAAAAGCAGCTTTAATGCTGAAGTCCTTTAAGCAAAATACGAGACAGAGCTGGCGCCAGGAATGCAAAAAATCAGTCACAGGGAAACCGCAGACCGACGGAGCACGCGGTATGATGGAGGTAACAACAAAGAACACAAGCAAACTGAGGGTTTAAATACACAAGAGGAGACGGGAGCAGAGGGGAGATGCCTGGGAGAAACAGCTGAAGCAAATTTTTTATGCGACATGAAATGCGTAAAATTAACCGAGTTACCAAAATAAGACAGGAAGTAACTGAACTCAGGACACAGAAATGCAGACTCGATACGTAGAAAACAGGAAACAGGAAACGAACCCAGATAAGTCTAACCACCACTAAACTTTAAACAGGACCTGAGAAAATAACAGAAACCAGCAAGGAAATATCTCAACAAGGTACAAAGCAGTAGGGACCTGGCAACCTGCCTCAGTTTCATATTATCCTCAGAACCATTCCCTTTTCAGGGAAAAGGCAAGTTAGTTTTTTCTAAATCTAGCTGGACGTCACAATATTTCAACCTCCCAGCATATATATTAAAAAAACCCAGCAGAAACACCTGTAGGAGGATGCCATTTTTCACATATGTAAGTTTCCCCATGTCATTTTACCAGCTCCCCCTCTTAACTCCATCCCTCATTAAAGTGTAGGATTCAATTCAGAATGCCAACTAGCAGCTTTAAAATGTAAAAATGTCCAAGGGCACAGTGACGTCATCTGCTCATTTGCATTTCTGTGGCATCAGCAGTAATAGTTTGAGAAGGTCTGCGGGTTTCTTGGGGTAAGAGCTTCTTGATGCCAGCTAGAGTCAATTAAACAACATTTCTCTTCAAATTACTAAAAGCCACGCCTTACCAGAGTTCTCGTTTGCGTGATTCCTGAGTTCTGATGCCCAAACTGTGTGTACCAATTACATAAAGTAAGATATCTGAGAGTTCTAACTGAGGACTAAGAGGCTATATTAAACACTGCTCAAGAGCTTGCATGTATAAATAAATAATGGCTGAATACATAAATTATGTAATGTTCTGTGCTAAGCTAAGTCACGGTGAACACACAAGCCACGCCAGCTCACATGAGGGCGTCCTGTGGCCCGAGTGTGCAGTGAACCTGCTACGCAACGTGAGACGGAGCTGATTGCTATGGCAATGACTGACAATCACCCAACAAAATCACATTTGTTTAATTCTTCTTTAATATTTTGTGACATATTTGTAGTAAGTTTTAAACAAAGTTCACTGGAAGAAATATAGTGAGGTCCAGTGCATTAGAATACATCAGCTTAAATATAACAATCACAGATAATCAGGTTTAATGGCATCAGATGAAGCTGGACATGTAGCATGGCAGCAGCTACAGAGATGCTATTTTGTCTTTGTGTATTATTTTTATACTATTCACCTGAAAACACATATTTCACACACACTTCCAGCTGTGCCTCCCCCCCTCCCCATGCTGCTGCAGTCAAGCTCACAGCAAGGAGTAAAAATACCAGGTACAGGTGAGGAAAACAGTATCTGAGAACGTGGGTCGGCCATTGGTTTGTTTCCTGCAGCTCAGCATGAGCCACATGTGCACGAGGATGTCTCGCAGAGGTTTGGTGTCGAGGTTCTGCAGCTCTGCAGGAGGTACTGTCGAATCCGACATATGTCTCTTATGAAAAAACAAAAGAACAAAAGTAAATATGGGTGGGACAGTCACCAGTTATGTGAAATAATAGAAATGTGAGTACCTCAGTTGGGTGCAATCAAACTGTACAGATTAGCCACTTTTTCAGTAGTAAATAATATGATCAGACCTTTCCATCACGGCACACACAACACGGCCCTGAACCAAGGCTACAGCTAATGTCAACGTTTCCCAGTTTTAAAGAAAGTGAAAATTTCCTCCATTCATCCTCTGACCATGCTCCCCTGTCTCATTAAATACAGCTTGGTAGTTCTGTCTTATTCTTGCTGAAACGTATCTCTACCATGGCTATTACGTTAGCTGCGGAATAAGCATAAAAGCATGTAAATAGGATCAGTTCAGGTGTATAATGGATTCACATCATCCTTACATAGAATGCAATCAGTGTGAAATGTGTTCCTTGAATAGTGACACTTAATTATAAATTAAGTTCAATCGACTCACCACGATGACAAGTAAAGTGTTATCTGTATAATACCAGAGATGGCTCTCAAAGGGAAAGCTCCACTGGTTTAACAAACAGCCCTCATGATGCAAACGGGGAAATACTGTCACATGTCTCCACACAAAGCTATTCAATTCAGTTACATTTCTCACTTTTATAGATATGCGTGTGTAAATGAGCACGGCAGACCCGATGTGAACATGCTTTGCAGCATACTTTATTGATACACCCAATTGCTGAACACACATACACAGCTACAGCTCTCCCGCTGCAAGCTCAACATACCAACAACAACACCCCAGACAGTTCCCAGTACAGATTTTAAGTCGACGGGGCATGATTGCGGTGCCGTGCAGGTGCATACATCTTCCCTGCACAGCACCGCAGACCACGCCCCGCCACAGCATGATATCACAACAATGTGTTGGTATACAGAGAAAATGCCAACACTGATACAACCCCCTATGAGCAAGTACTTGGTGAAAGTGGGAAGGAAAAACGTAACTTTTAAGAGGAACCAGGCTCAGGGAGGGCGAGGGGAGGGAGACTGGACAAAAGACATGCTGAGGAAGAGAATCAGAGATTAATAATAACAAGAATAATAACAACGATTAAATGCAGAGAGGTGTGCAAATCATTGAGGTGCATTATGGGAAGCTCCCAGCAGCCTAGGCCTACTGCAAAGTAAGATCACCTGATTCAGCTCCAACTATAAGCTTTATCAAGGTGTAGAAAGAGGGTGTCTGTCTCCTGAATTATTTATAAAGTCATTTAAGGCATGATTCAAATGTTTTGTTTACAAGGAGTAGCCAATCAAAGACAAATAGCTAAAAAAAGGTGAGGGGAAAAAGACTAAGATAGCTAGTTTTAGACAACAGATCTTATGATGATTATGAGCTACTCGAGCGAAATCCAAGAATTTAAAAAATAGAGCAGGAAATGAGCCTACTAGGTTGGTAGTAGGAAGCAAGGTAGCCTGTTTAATTTCCTTTCACAGCGTTCTGAAAGCTTTTTATGTGGCCCTTGTATCCACAGTGCAGCTCCTATCTAAGGCATGCTGTCTTAAACTTTTCCGGCCCATAAGCCAAATTTAATCATCTGAGTCTCGCCCTGGGACCCGGGCTCATTAAAATGTACCGGTAAACTTGTCGTGTCACCGGAATCAGGTCGTCTCTCTGCTCCCCCCCTCTTAAGACACCTCCGTTTTAGACCGAAGCCAGAGAGCCACCTTCAGCTTCCTCACTGTCTCTGAGCTCTCCTGCTAACTTCCCTGCGAGTTCATCTGGAGTTCACTCCACCTTGTGATTTTTTTAAGTTGTAGCCTATGGCCCGAGGAACCCAGTCACAGTCTGCATCAATAATGCAAAGACCACAGACTGCTAACATCTCAGCCTTAAGCAAGAGGTCTGCTCGACAACACGGCGCTCAAACAAAGGCAGGCTGAAGACGTCTCAGACTATCTCAGCCACGAGGGAAGGAGCACCTATGCTGTTTAAAGGACACACACGCAAACAGAGCAGACACACAAGTACACTGAAGACATGAATTCTCTCTGTAGCTGTATAACACCCTCTTAGCACCAAGACATAATCAGGAGTGTGTGGTTCGTGTAGTCAGTCTACTGAGCAGGACTCAGTACAGCGTTCCTCAGCAAGGGTATGCCCACCTCACTCAAATACACACACTAAATGGAGAATACACACCCCGCTGCATCTCACCATCAATGTGCTGGGAAACATCTCCAGCTGTCACATTAAAAACATCTCAAACTATTCATGAATCGAGGACAACGCTGGTCCGTTTCCCCGCTGACTGAGATGTTATTGTTGAAACGACTCTTTTTCCTCACATTTTCAATTAGATTCATAGTCGCCAGCGCTGCCGAACGCTTTGCATAAAAGAGCCTGTAAATCTTTAATTCAAGTAAAATGGAATGAAGCTCAGAAGTGCAGGTTTTCAGGGTGCCAGCGTCGATGTGAAACGCGTGTATGCGTGTGTGTCATTCTCTGGTCTTTTCTTGCATGCAGGGACTTTACTGAATTATTAAATCACTACTTAGGCTTTGTGGTTAAATGAAGCTATGCAAACAAGGACGAACTGTATTAAAAACACTCTAGCAGTTAGTGAACGCATCGTTTGGCAAAACTGTTTCAACGTAGTCTGTGAAACACACTTAAAGAGTAAAACAATATCAAATCGCTGTCTCCAGCACTTTCTGGTTGTTTCTGGGGCTCCTTAACTACTTAATCATCGACTTAATACCGCCGCTTCTGGACTGCTCCTAATCAGTGTGGGAACTGTGGAGCCATTAGCCAAATGCTGAGGAGTTTCTCTCCTCTAAAGCTTGAGGGGCTGAAGAGATCTGGGCACCCAAAGAAGCAAAAGGCAAGATAAATGAAGAGAGGTGGGAACGGCTCCAGGTGGAGAGGAAAGCATGTTTATTCACAATACGCGCTTTCGTGACGGCTTACTTATGCGCGCCTCCAAATATTAAACAAGTCTGCCACCTTCTCTTTTTGTGATTTGAAAAGTGCCACAGTGAGATGGAATGTATAATATAGCCGTCTTTTGTCAAAATCCAATTACTGGAATCTGAGATACTGCATATCAGATTAAACGGTGTAGCGCCACACGCAGGCCAGTTAATCTATCACGGAACAAAAAAAACACACATAGCTACGATGAATCGGTCTCACCTGGATGTAATCCAAATATAACCTGCATGTAAAGTGTCGCTGAGAAACAAATCAGAGTCTGGAAAAGTGAAGGATTCGTTCAGAGCTGGAATTTTACCAGTAGGAAAAAACAACAACGTTCAAATTATGTCTGATTATCAAAAACACAGCACACCAATGGCTGTTTTCATTTGTTTTCAAACATCAGTTACACAATATTTTGTGTATTAACGTATATTTTATCTGCATACAATAAAATAGTTGAGGAAAGTACTTTTTTCGCTACGCAGTTTACAGAAACATGATGACCACCGGACAAAATTTAAACTGAAAAATATAACTTATGTAGCTGAAATAAGCTCTTGTGCTCACTTTAACTTCACTAAAATTCAACTCAGGGGAGTGTGCTATTACATATAAATGCTTTTACCAACTACTCCATTCATGTTCGCCCTGATAACGGTTTTCTTAAAGGCTTTCCCATCCACGGTACACCTGCACAGCTTATTCGACTTACTCTGGCTGATTAGACTTCTGAGGACTGCGTGTGGGCGTGTACAGGCGCTGTTTTACTGACACCTTCGCCGCCCTTTTGTTAGCTCCGTCGGCCGTGTTAGGGGGGAACAAATTACACGTCTAAAGGTGTAATTTGTTCACTGTTAATCACACAGGGAAGTCCAGTGACCTGACAGAATTCCAGACATAGCTTCCCCCACTTTCACCCCGAGCAGAGGTCTACTCATCAGCCAAACGCGAAGACACCTGGCAGCCCTCGAGATGTGCGATGGGATGGAGTCATTCATCAGCTGTGTGACTGACTCTGCTGCTTAAACTGACAGTATCACACAGGCATTCAACATATTCCGGTTTAGGACTAATATTCTACATTCAGTTATTGAAAACTCAATTGTGTATTGTTTCCTGAGTTGCACAGAACAGAGCTGGATTTCCACTGGAGGACTTGTTAGACCCAGTAACCCTCGGTGAGGGGGTTAACAGCGTGCTACCCACCTGCAATGCTGCATACTGTGTGGCAAAGGTGAAACAGCTGCCTGGCGTGGCTGCAGGTTTCACACACCCTGCTGCCGGTGTGAAGAGAGAGCGGTGAATGGTTTAGCCTAATGTAATTAGTGGAACAGATATCAGAGCCGCTGAAGGTAAACTGTGGTAAATCACATTTGCTTGGTTCTTCATCACAGTTAGAACTTCTTTCTTTCTACTTTCAGGCTGCCGAACGTGTTAAATATATAATTCCCCGATGCTCAAGACAAACATTTTGAGAAAAACATCTTTTTCCCCCCATGTTTTTCACAGCTTTTTTTTTTAATGCATAACCAAACATTATTTTTGGACCACGTTGACAGCTCTATCCTTGGTTTGGGTGTTGTTCACTATTTTATTTTATTTTTTTGCATTTATTTCAGGATTTAACAAGCATCGTCTAATCTGAATTTCAAAATAGTTACTTATTCAGATAAAAACAAATTTAATTCAGGTTTTTTTTCCTACAGATTTTATACTGGCATTTAAGTGATCTCTTAAATAAATAAAACAAAGATTAAAAAGTAAAAAAAATCTGTTTTATAATTAGTTATAAACTCAGGTGACACTTTAGATGTGTTGTTTTGCCCAAGTAAATTTCAAAAACATTAAATTTTTTTAAACTCAAAACTTAAAAAAAGCTCCTGTTTTTTGCAGCTGTGGTGCACCTCGTCTCGATGACCAGTTTTCACTCGTTTCTATAACAGAAAAAAACGTCTCTCCGGCTATGCACATATGTTTAAATCTAGCAAACTGTTTACACAATCCATGAAATCTCCAAAGGAGATGAAGAGGAGGATTGTGGTGTCAAAGCCGAACAGAAATATCTCTGTAAGGCTGCTCTGTGTTCGCTGAATGGCTGAGATTAACTTTCACACAGCTCACGCACCTTAATGCTGTGATTTCTGCAGGCTAGCACGGAAGAATATACCATGTTTTGGCAAATAAGTTCTTTGATCAACTTATCACTGTGTGCCAACTGGGGTTAAAAATAAAACCACAGCTTTTCTCAGGCGGCTTCACGCAGCACTTTGATCTCCCGTTTGACTAGCACAACATTTTTGGATGTATTCAGTCAGAACTCAGCGAGATGTACAGTTCTGGCCAAGAGGATATCTTTAAAAATACAGAAATTGGGATAGAGCTGTTAAAAATGTTTTCCTTTCTTTGGCGAGAATATGAAAATCTTGTTTGTGATCCATTTCAAAGGATATGCTACATCTCCAGCACGGATTCCTTTTTTTTTTTTTAAGGAGATGCCAAATAACTTTAAAAGAAAATCGTTGGTATCACGCTGTTTTTCAATCCTTCTCAAGTTGTTGTAGAGGCGATCAGACTGAAGGAAAAAAATGAGCTTGTAGCATAAAAAGAATGAACTCTTCTTGATTAATTCTGCAGCAGCATGAAAAATCTTTTCTTTTCTTTTAAAAGAACAGTTCCACAAAGAAGGAAAAGGTTGAACGTCTGATTTGTGCTATTTACATTATTTCCACTGGATAAAGTCACACGCACAACACTCGCTGCAGACATTTGTATGTACAAAGGCGCACAGTTGAATGAGCACAACCCAGACAAAGACACACACACACAAACACACGCTCCAAAGCAGGCTGGCACTCGTCTTTGCCCGTCTCGCGCCTTTCGCTCCACCAACACAATACTGTCACATTTTGGCGTGTCACATGGACTCGGAGACAGACAAGGCTGCATTATCAACAACTGGCTGGGGATGTGTGTGCGCGCGTGTGTGTGTGTGTGTATCAGAGCTCAAGTGTGTGCGTGAGAGTGAGAAAGAGTGTTAGAGTTCAGGTTAAGGCTGAGCCGTCAGCGGCAGACAAGCCCCATCAAGTCTCCCTCCTCTGTCTAACACGCACTCAGCCTCTCGCCTCAGGAGGTGAGAAGCCGCTAATTGGCAAAGGGCGAAACACACACACAGACACACACACACACTTGCTTTAACACTACACACACACACACGGACTGACGGTCAGCTACAGTCGTACACAGAATAGTACGAACAAAGAGACAGAAATACAAAGAGACAGATGGACACACACACACACAAGTCTGGCTCTGAGAGGCAACACTACAGTTTGTGTCTGCTGCGCACAGCTCGACCTGATAGACGCGCGCACATTACTGTAGCTAATAATACACGCTGTCTGCCTGCTGACTTTCTCCTCAACTTTCTCACTTAGTTATTATTGCATGACTTGATGGTTTTTAGTCACTTATATATTAATAGACTCTTTGAGTTGAGCCTGCGCACAGAGCTGACCTTAAAAGAGGGAATGCTCGTCCTCTGCTCTTTGGTTTTCAAACAAAGCTCAATTAAACCTCAGCTGCCCATGAAATCAACTCTTTAGAAACCGTTTTTATGAGATTTATACAGACATGTCATTAAAATGGGTCATATTAAACGGGACTAATAATAGACAAATGTATTTTTCCAAGTTGCTTTTTGTCACTTGCAACATAAACTGCACAGTTTTAGGAGCCGCTGTTGCGTACATCGATGGAAAATTTGAACATCTAAAGTCTCAGAACAAACTGGGAAACTATAATGAATGACATTGTGTTGCCAACAACTTTGATCCTTCACATTTAAAATGATTTAAGTTACTTCATAACCATGCAGGGAACAGCAATGAGAGTTGGGCAGAATGGTAAAACCTTCCATCCAGCCACTAGTGGGCCATTCAAACCACGAAGCCAGGAAAATACTACAACTACAACCAAATTACAAAAAATGTCACCTAAAAATAACAATCTGGTAATCTAATTAGCAAACCTCTGATGGCTGATATATTTATCCAGTCGTCCCACCGTATATTGCAATGTTCTGGCTTCTTCCCGTCTCTCTAAGACTGAGTACAGGCACTATGAGAGAAGCTCGTTTCTGCTGCTTGTATCCATGATCTTATTGTTTTGGTCACTACCCAACAGACTGTTGTCATAGGTAAGAGTAGCACACAGATCAACTGGTGAAACACAGCTTTCATGCTCAGCTCTCTCTTTACCAAGGCATCTGTCAGTCTTCTAAACCACTCACCCACATCATGCACAGGACCTCGAGAGACTAGTGGAATAGACCCTATTCCAACTAACACTGCCCGAGATGTGGGATACAGTATTGGATAGGCTGGACTACCCAAAGAGAACCTACACAAGCACATGGAGAAGAAGCAAACTCTTTACAGAAAGGCCCCATTCTTCCTGTGCTGGTGACAGTACTAACCAGTGTACCAACATGCATCCAGCCACAGCTGTGAGAAGTTTAGACAGCAAACCAATAAAACCAATGTTTAAACAGTATTGTGTGCATGCCTCTCACCCTATGAGAGCTGGGATATTGTTCAGCACCCCTGCTCAACAAGCTTTACATCAACACCTCGCTTCATCACTGCTGCGACAAAAGGATAAAGACACGAGAGCACCCACTCCACACTGCTGCATACTGCTGCCACAGCCCAGGACTCTGACACGGCATCCCAAGAAGGTAAGCGCTGGGCTGAGTGTGTGTGTGTGTCAGCACTTTGTAAGGTTTGTACATGAGGGAAACAGAAAGGAGCTGGAACTTGAGAGTGTGCGTAGTGGGGAGGGTGGGGTCACAGACAGGTAAGCAGAGAGGGAGAGGGCAGAGCCAAAAACAGCACTAGCAGCACTAAATAATGCTTCAAAGCTCTTCTGCAGGTCTTGCACCGAGACCTTCAGGACAAGGAGAGCTGTGGTTGATTTGAATCATCTCTGACTGCTTTATGTACGATCAGCCATGCAGGCAAGGAACAAAAAAGATTGGTAGAGAGAATTCAAGCACATGCAGACTCTACCAGACAGGGGGGGGGGGGGGGGAAACACACCCCTGCCCTTAATGCAGCTCACCCGAGAACAGAGCTCTGTAATAGAATTAATGTAAACCCGATCAGTGGGCTGGAATACAGTAAAGGCACAGAGCAGTGCTCTGCTCCTGCACAGCATCACATATAGATCAGCATGTTTAAAGACTGTATTCTGTTGAAATTTGGATCCATGGCTTTCTAAGATGTAGCAGACACTGTTTTGTTTTTTTTGTTTTTTGCTACTGGACCATTTCTGCAAATCTCTGCAGCAGAGGTTTAGGTTTAGCAGAGCCTGGGTTAAGATAAAACATGACCATGCAGAGAGTATGGGTCACTTCGGGAACACTGTGGATCACATGCATGACGGGTGCTTTTAGTTTAAGCTTCATCATCACCTTCTTAAACCTCCAGCCAGGAAGGCAGGGTGCACTATATGAAGCGTGGGAGGGAGTCATGGGGTTCCTTAAATAGGTATCGGTCTCAAACTGGGAATGATGGGGAAGATGTTTCTGTGCTCCCTTATCACCCTACTCTGTTGCACAACTGTGGAGCAACTCTTGCCTGATGGAGCTTCTCGTGAGTGGGACCAGCTTACGTGCACCGCGCGCTTCATTTGCATAGGGAAAAAGTTGGAGAGCCTGTGGTCTGAGATATGAGTGACAGCTCAGGTGATCACCTTCCTAATCTAGCTTCCCGGCTAGCTTGTTCATCAAATCACACAGAACATGACAGCTAACGACACAGGATGCAGGCAGGGGGGAAAGCACACCTCTCAGTGTGTGTGTGTGTGTGTGTGTGTGTGTGTGTGTGTGTGTGTGTGTGTATGTATTCAGGGCGATAAATGATAAGAGCAAGTGCGGAGGTCACGGTCAGTGGGGAGGCGGCGATGCCCCGCAGGGACAGAGGCATAGCGGACTGTTGCTGTGGCCCCGGCAGGATGGACGGCTGCCAGAGCTAGCCTGCTCGCTGCTAATTTAGCCTAGCTGTGCTGTCTGGCGCAGCTTGGAAAAGCGGCTCCAACTCTAACCAGCAACTTAAACAGTCTGGCTCAAAGTCAGCCGCCCCTCACGCCGGCACAGCCTCGCTAGCGTTTTTAGCCACATCAGCTAGCATAACCAGAACATTCCTGCAGCCGCCTACGATCACACACTGTGCATTTACCAAAAAAACAAAACAAAAAAAACCCCACATATAAATTACTCAGAAAAGGTCTCAGGCTTCCTACCTGTGAATGCAGCCGCTAACTTGCAAAGCCACCGGGTCTGCTTGTTTAAAGTCTGGTGTTGTGTTGCTAGACGTCAAGTCCAACTGCACTACAGTGGTTTCCAGTCTGGGAAGCAAAATAAAGCCCAGCTGTCCTACTGTACAGTACATGCTGCTGACAGCCGGGCTCTACACAACGCTTTGGCGACACCTGCCGGGCACACGGCATTTAACAGGCAAAGTAGTAAAAGTTTGATAACTCGCTGTTCCAGAGGTCACACGGGTCAGGAGCAGATTTGCAGCAACATTCCCAGTTCACCGCTTCACTCAGGGACATTTCACAGTGATGTGAAATCTTGCAGAATTTAAAAGAGCTAGACCATGCAGTGCTTTAAAAGGAGCTGATACAATGCCAGCATGACTGATCAAACTGAATACAAGAAATTCAAATCAAATTCAAATTTTATTTGTCACGTACACAGTCATACACAGTACGATATGTAGTGAAATGCTTGGACAACTGCTCGTGACCTAAAGAGAACAAAAAAGGAAAAGGCTATGAATAAGATAGGAAATAAATATGAAAAATTAAAAAGGGTAAATTTAACTAGGAAGGAATAAAATATAAATTAAGGTTAAAAATGAAATAACTGTACAACACAAATTAGAATGAAGGGTAAATTTAACTGGGAAGAATAAGATAAAGATAAATATATAAATTAAAGTTGAAAATAAAATAACTGTACAACAAAATACACAATACACAATATAGAACTATATAAGAATGTATGAAGGAATCTAAATATAAATAAATATATACACAATAACAGCAGCTGTACAAGTATTAACCGGAAATGAAGAATATAGTGACCAGTGTTGTGCAAAACCAAAGTCCAGAAAGTCCAGTGTGTGTGTAAGAACCATATGTGTGGGTCAGTACTGTGTGGTGGTGTGATTGAGAGACCGTATCGCCTGCGGGAAGAAGCTCCTCCTCAGTCTCTCTGTGTTGGTCTTCAGGGAGCGGAATCGCTTTCCTGACCTCAACAGAGAGAACAGTCTGTTGTTGGGATGGCTGAGGTCCTTCACGATCTTCCTGGCCTTGGTCCAGCACCGCCTGCTGTAGATTGAGTGCAGGTCAGGGAGCTCGGAGCGGATGGTGCGCTCAGCTGACCGCACAACCCTCTGTAGAGCTCGTCTGTCCTGCATGGTGCTGTTCCCGAACCAGGTTAAGATGTTTCCCGCCAGGATGCTCTCTATGGTGCACGAGTAAAAGTTCCTGAGCACCTTGGAGGGCAGTTGGAAGTCTCTCAAGCGTCTGAGGTGGTAGAGACGCTGTCGGGCCTTTTTCACCACGGTGTTGATGTGACAGGACCATGACAGGTCCTGCGTGATGTGAACTCCGAGGTATTTGAAGCTGTCCACTCTCTCCACTGGGCACTCGTTGATGACGGGGGTCTGGTAGTTCCTCTCCTGCTTAGTGCTGAAGTCCACTATCAGCTCCTTTGTCTTACTGACGTTTAGAAGGAGGTTGTTCCTCTGGCACCAGTTCTCCAGATTCCTAATCTCCTTCAGGTAGGCCGTCTCGTTGTTATCAGAGATCAGGCCCACCACGACGGTGTCGTCAGCAAACTTGATGATGGTGGTGGAGCTGGTAGTGGCCACACAGTCATATGTGTACAAAGAGTACAGCAGGGGGCTCAGAACACACCCCTGGGGGGCTCCAGTGCTGAGAGTGGTGGAGGCTGAGACATGTCCGCCCATCCTTACTGCCTGTGGTCTGCCAGTTAGGAAGTTGGAGATCCACTGACACATAGATGAGCTGAGTCCCAGATGCTCCAGCTTGGTGGTGAGTGTGGAGGGAATTATGGTGTTAAATGCAGAGCTGTAGTCTATGAAGAGCATTTTAACATAATTCCCCCTTCTAGTGTCCAAGTGAGTGAGTGATGTGTGGAGGAGATGAGAGATGGCATCGTCTGTGGAACGATTTGGACGGTAAGCGAACTGTAGTGGGTCCAGTGTGTCTGGTAGTGAAGAAATGATGAAGTCTCTGACCAGGCGTTCAAAGCACTTCATCACTACTGAGGTGAGGGCTACAGGGCGATAGTCATTGAGAGAAGCAGGGTGGGGTTTCTTCGGGACAGGAACAATGATGGACTCTTTGAAGCATGTGGGGATCACCGACTGAGATAAAGAGATGTTGAATATCTCAGTGAACACAGGAGCTAGCTGGTATGCGCAGTCTCTTAGGATACGACCTGGGATGCCGTCTGGTCCTGCTGCTTTCCTGGTACTGGAATGTACTGTTATTCAGCTTTCCTTTATTCTCATTTGAATTTTTAAGGATTTAATGGCTTAATTGTTACCATTTTTATTCCAGCTAAGTCAGACTTTAATTTCAGGAAGTTTGCTTGAAGAAATCTGCTAAAATAAATCTGATTAAAAGTCAAATCTGGGATTTAAATAAAGCTAACTGAACAACTAACGCATGACTTTAGAGTAAGAAACATTTTCACTGTTCACTTGTTATTGTTAACGAACACGATGTCCAGAAATCCACTTACTAAAGCTCATTACATGGCAGCCAATCTGAATTTATACAGAGTAGTGCTTCCATCATGTGGAGGCTAGTTATGTCATTTATCCAAACCACTTAACAGAACTTGGATTTCTGAAAACACATCGCCTTCTTATAAAATAACTGGACTTTTGTTAGATTCTTTAACAAGTTGTAGCATTAAGTGAAAGCCTTATTGTACAGAAAGTCTGATTGAATGGACAAACAAACAAACAAAAAAAGTGAACATGAATATAAAGCTAGTGTTCAAGAATATATTTCATAAATCATATTTGTCCACTTTGATACCTTTCTGACAGCAATGTGGGCTAAAGGAAAAAAACAAAAGACACTGCACCTTCAATTGTCACGAAACTTTATTTAAACATATATTACATACAATATATTACATAATTGCTATTCAAAGCATGTGCAAATTGTAAATCAAAACATGTTGGGATGTTTAACAGTATACTGCCTTCATGTTAAAACCCACTACACAAGTAGGAAAAACTGTACAAAAGAATAGTGTTCTTCAGCGTGTTGTCACAATGTGTGGCACTAGCAGGTTAACAACACCCCCTTGATAAAGTTTCCCCATTTCCATCCCCTTCAATATCAAAACTGATTATGGAAGCAAATCCAAAACCCCCCGAGCAATTTTTGCCATTTGCCCCAGAGCCAAAAGAGGAAACAAGGAGATAATTTTCTGTGAGTGGAACAGTGATTAACACCAGTTTTGCCATGGCAACCATACTGAACAGACCTGGCAAGCTGCCGAATGAAAACCCCACCAGAGGAAACTCTTTTAGCATGTAATAACAATCATTAACCATCCTAATGTTGCTGTGAGCTGCCCTGAACATGACTAAATTAAGTACATCTGGGCTGTTTGGAATGAGCCTTGGAGGTTGTGGGGAAGTCAACACATGGTGCTGACAAAGGCTACTGCGCAGGTGGGCCCTGCAAGATGAAGAGCCATCTCCATAGAAACAAACACGAGTACAGAAGATTAGGAAAATGTTGTGAGATGCAGACAGAGCTAGAATAGCAGTTTTAAAATGTACTCCAGCAAAACTGAAGCTTTAAATCTATTCGGGTCCTTGTTTCAGTTAGGAGGTAATGGCAGAGATGACTCCACAGAGTTCTCAGACAAAAAGGTATGTATCCACTGTGTAACACAACAAACAGGCAAAAATGTGGCTTTTCCAAAAACAAAATCCCTGAAGTGATGTTACCAAACAGCAAACAAAGGCATTCCTGCATGCCCAGCTCCAATTAATTCCAAAGTATCTCAGCTGGTGCCGCTACTGTCCGACAGACCATGGCAACAGCAATGCTACTTTGTGACATGACTCAGAGAGAAAGCGAAACACCAGATCCAGAGTCAAGTGACAAAATGCATTAGCTCTCTGGAACGCCGGGGCCGTGCAGACTAATTGTGAGCTGGACAGATTCAAACTACTCAGCTTCAGGCACAAACAGGCGCAATCATTTTTCATCGGCCAGCTGAGGACACCTGTGCCTTATCCACAGGCAGCTGGGGCTGTGTTGGCAGGAGTCTCAGTCAGTCCCCCTCAATCAGCTATAGCGTGCATCTCCAAACATGACGACAAGGAAGGATTTAAATCCAGAGGCTGACATTATTTGATCCTTAGACCTTATGCCTCTTATTCTGTCACTCACATCTCTCCCACGGTGAAGAGAACAGAGAGGAGCACCACCCAAAGCCAGGCGGCACGACGAGGTGGCGTGGGATGGTTAAAAACGGTGGATTCAAGGCAATGCCTCACCAGTCAGCTGAATAACAAGACTTCCGCTTGTTTCTGACTGGATGAGCAGCAAGCCGCTGTGTCCGCCTGCGGTACTGGGCTTGAACTGGACGGGTAGCTTCAGATAGTGCTGGGATCTAAAGGTCGAGGAAGAACAAAGGCGGTTACTGAACGGCTGGAACAATTTGAAATGTGTGTGTATACATAATGTGAAGAAGCACAAATATAGATTCAAAATGCATTCAAATATGCACTGCACTCATCTAAAAATAAATAAAATCCTACACTGTCACCGTTTCATATTGTTTCAAGTATAATTGATATCAGTCACAACCACTTTGCACAGTGATGGAACACTTGAACCTGAAATGAACAGTCCGTCTACTATTAATGCATCTTTTAGCCATTCTACAACAAAGCTTTAAAAAGTATTTTATTTGTGGATTAATTACTGTTTTCTAATGTTGTACAGAACAAATAATGAATCAATGGTGAAAACAATCACATGATGCAGCCATATATGGTAAATGGTAAATGGCCTGTATTTATATAGCGCTTTTACTAGTCCCTAAGGACCCCAAAGCGCTTTACATATCCAGTCATCCACCCATTCACACACACATTCACACACTGGTGATGGCAAGCTACATTGTAGCCACAGCCACCCTGGGGCGCACTGACAGAGGCGAGGCTGCCGGACACTGGCGCCACCGGGCCCTCTGACCACCACCAGTAGGCAACGGGTGAAGTGTCTTGCCCAACGACACAATGACCGAGACTGTCCAAGTTGGGGCTCGAACCGGCAACCTTCCGATTACAAGGCGAACACCCAACTCTTGAGCCACGATCGCCCCCCATATCAATGACTAGCACTAATAATCCATTCATAACTAGCAGAAAATGAATGCAGGGATTAACTACAGCAATTTAAGGTCCAGTTTAAATTTTAGATGGTTAGAGGTTAGAGAACTACTTCAACTATACTGGTTATATATTCAAGTTGGCTTTTGGTCAGCTTTAGATACAGAGGTATTTCAGAACCAAATGCTTATACTAGAGCTGGGCGATATGAGATTTTTTCATATCACGATATGTTTTTTTCATTTCAGGCGATAACGATATCTATCACGATATAAGCCAAATAACTATATTTGTAAGATTTAAATGTGCCGTTGCTCACAAGTAAAATGTGAAATAATCAGCAGCTTGTTTTGATTTAAATATTTATTTCCCATAATAAGTTCAACAGGGTAGATGTACTTAAGGAACATGAGACTTTTTCAGATAAATAAAGGCAAATATTGCAAACTACACAAAAGGCAGCCGCTAAAGCGTTTAAGTTTCAAAATAGAACAAACAAAACAGACTAAATTGTCAATTCCACTTAGAAACAAAATATTAATTCTAAAAATAAATCTTAGTTTGTTTTACAGAAGAACAGACAAAACTAACTTTTGTCAGTATCAAATAAACTGAGAACTAAAAGGAAATTCTCAATCTCTCCTTGTTGTATAGCTTAGCTTTTCAAACAGTTTTAACAGTTACTTTAGTCTGACAAAAGCCGAATGACGAATTAGCGCTTCCAGTCAGAGACTGAGGCTACGTCCACACGTACACGGGTGTTTTTGAAAACGGAGATTTTCCGTTTTCGTTTTAAAAAATAATCCCGTCCACACACAAAGGCAGAAATGAAGGAAAACGCTGCTATGAACATGCCAAAGCAGCAGGTGGAGCTAGATTCCTAACCGTGCAGAAATGTTGGCCAATCAGAAGTCTAGAAGCCTCGGTGGGAAAAAGTAAACAAAGCTGGGGCATAGAAGCAGAACCGAGTCGTATGTGTGGAGGGACAGTAACTGTGTGTATATGTAAGCATTTAAACACTGCAGAGTAGAATTAACAGTAACAGTATTGTAGAAATTCATTTCACCGAAACAATAACGTGGCGCACAGTGTGACGCATGCACCAGTTTATTGTATTTCCAGACTTGCTTTCGTGCCGAGTAGCGTGCAATTTACAGTGCAGCTACTCGGTTTTTTGTCAGACTTGAAATAGCCGAAATACCTTCACACTACGGAACTTCTATGGCTCTTCCATTCGACAATCTCTCCGGCATTGGAACCGTCATCTGTTTTCTCTTCGGTCACGCTCGGTTGATTTTTCTAGTCGGCACACTCATTTCCTCCATTACGCGCTGGCTCCATTACCCACTGCCTGCTTCCCAAACAAACACACGTGCGGCTTGGCACTTGTGCTGTATGTAACAAGTCACGCGACGTGACGCTGCGGCTGTGATTGGTTCGGCTCTGCGCTACTTAGTTTGGATTGGCTGACCTTTTTTAAAAAATGTTTTTTATTTTAAGAGGACAAGAGCGGCGAAGTCTATCGCGATAGCTTAATTTCTCTATCGAGTAAAAGTTATATCGCGATACATATCGTTATCGTTCTATCGCCCAGCTCTAGCTTATACTAAGACCCATACAAGGGAAACTGGAGAAGCATTTCTTTAAACCTGTGGTCATCGTAATGAGATCCACAACATGCTGGGAACACCACAATCACAAATCCACACACAGCAGTGCTCACAGCACACCTATCGCAAAGCTGGGGGAGGTTCAGGTTGTGACACTGTTTCACATAACTGTCATGCTTCACTATGGAATGTGTCACAGTACTTTCATTTTATTGGTGAAGCAAATACATTTCAGTATTTCATTTCCATACTAGGCATCATTTTAGCCACTACAAAACAACAAATAATGTGCACATTCTGAACACCGTTCCTCACCAGCACAGCACAACACAACACAACTGGTACCTGTGACCGGGCCGCCCCTCCAAACGCCTTTGTCAGGCAAAAACATCACTCGTACTCAGGCCTCAAGTATATACTCTAGAAAGTTAGATCATCCTCCTGGTCCCAGCTTCTCACAGGACCTCCCCACAGTGAGCATTCACAATGGGAAAATGACATTATGCAGTCTCCAAGTTAGACCACAGAACATCTTTTTGATTAAACGTGATCTAACCAACTACTCAGTTGTATGATAACAATACCAGAAAACTTCAAGAGCTCCAAATAAGCCTAAACCAAGTCTAAAAGCAGCAATCAAAAGGTTTGTGTTTGTTGTAATAAACATCAGACTCACCTCAGAGAATATCTGGAATGCTTGATGTAGAAAGGCTCACTAGGGTTTACAAATGTCAGCTGCAAGTCAATTAGAGAAGCCACACATCACATATCAAATCCATGCAAAGCACAGTGACAAGTGTTAGGGGTGTTACTGTATTTTTCACTCAGTATAATTACATCAACTCAGGCATGCAATTTCTTTTAGTGGTACAGAGAATCACAAATATAGTCAAGGTATCTCTACTTCTGCTTCCTTAACACATTATGTCATCTCCAGGGGCAACTCACACTTAAAGAATGACTTCTTTTAAAACACTCTCATATCTTACTTCCTTGCTTGTGTTAACCCTGTGACAACTTCACTTTTCTGACATGATCTTACTGCATTTGCATGTAAGTGAACTTCAGTTTCTGCTGCAGTAGGCAAGAAAAAAAAAACCTTACACCTTCATGAGAATAAATTATGCCCCACCTCATGCATGTCGGACGAGTTGTTGCGGACGTTGACCTTTAGAGAGCTGGACTCACCCACCCGTGTGGCAGGGAAGGTGTACAGGTCCTGTGGTGAATACACACCCCTCCGCACGACCTCCTCCTGGCTAAGGATTACAAAATGTGCCACTTTAAACGGGGGGCATAATATTCTTGTGTTTTTTCTGAATGGGATCTCCCTCCATGATTAGATTTAGGTGGAGTTACCTGATTTTGCTAGATGAGGACTCGGGTCTCTTCTTGGTCTTGACTGTGGCCTCTGTCTTCACTAGAGAGCAGTCTCCTTCCTGTGGTCCTCCCACTGGTCCAGATTTTGTTCCCTTTGGACACAGACATTTAAGATTCAGCCTGTTAGCTTTCAGTGCAACTTAAAAACTGCTGCTCACTAAAAAAAAAAAAAAAATACAAAAACACCTGAATCTAACACCATTTATCCCTGGGAGACATACAGCTACGTGCTGGCTTACTAAATTATATGCAGAGACTTTGACTTAGACAGTTAGCTGTAGAGCTAAATATGAGTGTTATGTTTTGCATTTTGGTTTTCCAAAGTTTTACAAACTAGAGTCACAGATTGGTATTTAACTCTACTCAAAGACTCTGCATTCCACTTTAAACACTGCATCTAAAAGACAAAGCAACAACAAGAAAAGCACTAGCATCACAGCCACTTAACCTACTCATGTGGAGCCATCTCTCTGACATCCCACTTGCTGTGCATGTATGCTCTTAAGTTAACTGATTCTGTCATAACACTTCACTTTAAAGTGTTACACACAAGAAGCCCGCAGGCCCTTCTCAGCAGGGTGGCTCTCCTTCCCATCCCACAACCCACTTGTCTCATTTGTTAATTCTGTCACTTACACTACAAAGCCACAGTCAAGGTACTGCTAATACAGTGGGGCAAAAAAGTATTTAGTCAGCCACCGATTGTGCAAGTTCCCCCACCTAAAATGATGACAGAGGTCAGTAATTTGCACCAGAGGTACACTTCAACTGTGAGAGACAGAATGTGAAAAAAAAAAAAATCCATGAATCCACATGGTAGGATTTGTAAAGAATTTATTCGTAAATCAGGGTGGAAAATAAGTATTTGGTCAATAACAAAAATACAACTCAATACTTTGTAACATAACCTTTGTTGGCAATAACAGAGGTCAAATGTTTACTATCGGTCTTTACCAGGTTTGCACACACAGTAGCTGGTATTTTGGCCCATTCCTCCATGCAGATCTTCTCAAGAGCAGTGATGTTTTGGGGCTGTCGCCGAGCAACACGGACTTTCAACTCCCGCCACAGATTTTCTATGGGGTTGAGGTCTGGAGACTGGCTAGGCCACTCCAGGACTTTCAAATGCTTCTTACGGAGCCACTCCTTTGTTGCCCGGGCGGTGTGTTTTGGATCATTGTCATGTTGGAAGACCCAGCCTCGTTTCATCTTCAAAGTTCTCACTGATGGAAGGAGGTTTTGGCTCAAAATCTCACGATACATGGCCCCATTCATTCTGTCCTTAACACGGATCAGTCGTCCTGTCCCCTTGGCAGAAAAACAGCCCCATAGCATGATGTTTCCACCCCCATGCTTCACAGTAGGTATGGTGTTCTTGGGATGCAACTCAGTATTCTTCTTCCTCCAAACACGACGAGTTGAGTTTATACCAAAAAGTTCTACTTTGGTTTCATCTGACCACATGACATTCTCCCAATCCTCTGCTGTATCATCCATGTGCTCTCTGGCAAACTTCAGACGGGCCTGGACATGCACTGGCTTCAGCAGCGGAACACGTCTGGCACTGCGGGATTTGATTCCCTGCCGTTGTAGTGTGTTACTGATGGTGACCTTTGTTACTTTGGTCCCAGCTCTCTGCAGGTCATTCACCAGGTCCCCCCGTGTGGTTCTGGGATCTTTGCTCACCGTTCTCATGATCATTTTGACCCCACGGGATGAGATCTTGCGTGGAGCCCCAGATCGAGGGAGATTATCAGTGGTCTTGTATGTCTTCCATTTTCTGATGATTGCTCCCACAGTTGATTTTTTCACACCAAGCTGCTTGCCTATTGTAGATTCACTCTTCCCAGTCTGGTGCAGGTCTACAATACTTTTCCTGGTGTCCTTCGAAAGCTCTTTGGTCTTGGCCATGGCGGAGTTTGGAGTCTGACTGTTTGAGGCTGTAGACAGGTGTCTTTTATACAGATGATGAGTTCAAACAGGTGCCATTCATACAGGTAACGAGTGGGGGACAGAAAAGCTTCTTACAGAAGACGTTACAGGTCTGTGAGAGCCAGAGATTTTCCTTGTTTGAGGTGACCAAATACTTATTTTCCACCCTAATTTACGAATAAATTCTTTACAAATCCTACCATGTGAATTCATGGATTTTTTTTTCACATTCTGTCTCTCACAGTTGAAGTGTACCTCTGGTGCAAATTACTGACCTCTGTCATCATTTTAGGTGGGGGAACTTGCACAATCGGTGGCTGACTAAATACTTTTTTGCCCCACTGTATGTGCAGCTTATTTTAAAGTAACTGAAAGTTAACATCACAATGTGCCTCTGTAGTGAAAGCACTGGCCATATCCATATTTTTTTGACTGAATATCAAATATCTAAAGCAAAGTAGATTAAAATTTGTCTGAAAGTACAGTTTGTGCTATAGAAAACAAACTTGAACTCAGTTTTGTTTTTAAATGCCATTTTTTAAGAAAGCTGAAGGTGTACCAGGATTCCAGTGCCTCTTATGTACTACAGAAGAACAACTTTTATTTTCCCTCATTATGGTGTTGAAAACCTGCATGATTAGTGTTGCTACACAGGAAGAGGGTCCTGGGAGGGTCCTGGGAGAGGCCCTTCTGTGTGTGGTTTCTGTGGGGGGTTTTCTGAATGACTGAAAAATAAGCTGGGAAAAACTCTTTCAGAGAATAGATTCTATATTTTGAGGAGTCTACTTCCTGGTTTAAGGGGAAGGGGGGGAAAAAAAGTCCTCACAGTGCCACAGAGCTGGAGGCGGATTCGGGTTTTCTGCTGGGGCTCAGACACAGGGTGGCACTCCAAGTCCCAGAATTGGGCATAGTCCCCTCTGTCCCTGGGCAGAAAAGTGATGGGCACCTAAAAAGATAACAAAAAAACAAAAACAAAAAACAAAAAAAAACATTGTAAGATGCAACTGGATTTTATTTAACCTCATAAAAACATCTTACTACAGAGTTATGCTTCTAGATGGAAAGTATAAACTTAAATTCACCTCAGTGTTTGATTTAACCAAACATTTAAAACTCACAGATGTGATACATAACAGAGTAACATAGAAACATCATTTTGAATGTGTCACTTGACTAAAAAGAGAATTCCAATGTTAACAGTAAAACTAATTGCACATGAAAACCGTATTTCGTGAAAGGAACAATAAAATTAATGAAAGTTTTAATAGAACACCAATTTAAAAATGCAAAAACAATAAAACTAGATTTTATAGGTTTTATGATTGGCCATTAGATTTTTTTTTTTTTTTAATTAAAAAGGATCCTTTTCCCTGTGAAAAAGCATTTGCTGGAAATCTTTGTCCCTTTATAATGACCTACTTTAAATATTACTGGCAAGTCTACTGCGAGTACCTACCTGCATCTTCTCATGGGCTCCCAGGGTTCCAGAAACCCTGGAGCATCTGAAAGTCGTGTAGGTGGCCCGGTAAACGTCTCCGCTGTTGTCAACCCCCTGAAGAGAGAGTGAGGGAGTGAGAAAGGACCACAGTTTGTAACAACATAAGCTTGGATCAAAGCAGCCAATAACATTTATGTATTAGAAACATAATACATAAATCGAGGGTGCGAACAAGTACAAAGTAATTACTAAGGTAGTTCATGAAACAAAACGAATCTCACAACACTCACATACAAAAGTAACTTCAAAATAAACTACAAAGCCATAAAAGCAGAGATCTCCCAAGAGATATTCAAGAGGAGCAGGAGAAAACAGCTAATAGAAGAAAGGAGGGAGGAGAAAAAAAAAGCACCTTGACATATGGAGGAGCAAATGATGACAGGTACCACCTCACTTCCACGTTCCCATTCTGCACCTCCAGCTGGGCCTCTGAAGTACAGGAGCAACATAGAGACGTTCAGTCTCCCACAGGAATAGATGCATCACGTGCTACCTACAGACCACGACTAAAAACTGACAGCCTGGAAAGTATTTCATGTTTAAACTGAAAGATAATTGTTGTAAAACTGTTCAGACACGAGCACAATGTAGAGCTTTAATGTTGGTCAGAGCAAGTTACTTCCAGCGGTAAGCCATGTTCCTACCTGATGTCTCCCCTGAGGGTGTGGTGGGGAAGACTATGGTCTTGTTGTTGATCTCTACCATGGCCTGAGGCATCTGTGGGGTAAGTGATGGCCTTGTGGTGAGCCTGCCCACAGGCAACAAGGGGGTAGCAGCCTGAGGAGGCAGGGCTGACAAACTTGTATCTGCTGGGGCTGTAGACACATCCAGAGCAAGGTCTCGACGGATCTGAACCTTAATAAACTGAAACCAGCTCAGATTTAGCTCATGTCAGTTTCTCACAGTCTGTCAGTGTTGTTTGGAAAAAGAAAAGTTGCTAATATCCCATACCTTCTGTTGACCATCACACTGGACATAAATCTGTCCACTCCAGGGAAGCAGGGAAGATTTAGTTGCCAATGACGGGTTGGGGCTGATCAAGATCTGCAGGTGGCACCTTGGTTTATGATAATGACAAAATTAGACGCAAACATAACATTCAGCAGATTTATGCACACATTAAATTAGGATTCGCTTGTCTGTTGTCCTTCTAGAGCCACTGTAATGGCAAAAGTTATGGAATCAGACATGTAAAAGGGTTACCGCATTCAAATCTGGCACATCTCCCTTTAAAAATAAAAAAATAATTTCCTCAAGTGTATGAACACAGTAATCCTTCAGCTTGATTTTCGGTTGCAAGGAGGAAAATCTAGTGATAGTGCAGGAGGTGTGCATGTTTTCTGTTTTTTTTTTTCCCCAGGAAAAAACTCCAGTATTTTCAATGTGCTCTATAGTGAAACAGGATGACACAAGCCACAGTTCTGCAGAGACCATCTGCCCTGAGGGATGAAATCAAGGTGCATGCTAACAGAAAATGCTGAAGGTCATATCCTGAGAAGCAGCTCCCATGATCATTCAGGATGGTTTCAAAGAGAAGTCAATATTGCCTTTTTACTCTACACACCAACCTTATGTCACACAGAGGGAAATGCTTCAGAACAGGAGTGAATGAAGCCAGACATTGTTGGGAAGATGATCTTGTAGAAAAAGATCGTGGAATATTTTGATTACACCTCATATTACATCTGTGAAAAAAATCCACTGGACCTCATGCTAAAGTGTTCCAAATATTCAGTTGATGCGTAACGTGATGCAATCACATCAAGTGTGAGAAATGCAGAAAAAAAAAAGAGAATACAGAGAATTTGTAACCAAAAACTCTTGACTCAAGGGTATTCTTACTGTGGCTCGATAACTCCATGCTGTGGGGTGATCGTGAGGCAGTGGGCAGGCCAGGACAAATCAAAGCTCAGCTCTCTCGAAGTATTGTTTCGGATCTGAACTTGACTGGTGGTGGATGCACCATCTAAAAACAACAACAACAAAAATTCACTGGTTGCTCCAGCCAAACTAACAACCAAGCTTGCTTAGTACTCTTGAAATCTGTATTCAACTCACTGATGGTGGGAGCTGCAAGGACGAGCTGTTCTGGGTGAATAGTCCAGGACTCGGACTGTTTGTGTAATTGCTCTGAAGCCTGAAGAGGGTAAAAAGAAGATAATCTACATTCAAAAATGATACATTTTTCACATGAAATAGAGTGAAGCAAAGATCTAAATCTCAGTCAGTTTAAAAAGCCCCAAAGTAATCAATAGTCATTGAAAGAAACCATTAAAGTTGATTAAGAAGGGCTTACAGTACCTTTAAGGAAGGCTCTGCCACTCTCAGTGCTGGACCCTGGGGACCTTTCACTGGCAGCACATCCAGAGACACATTGCCATTTGAAGACCCACTGGGAATCACACAAGACCATTAAACTGTGCATTCTTATCAATGCAGAGTTATCAAAGAGCAGGAATACACAAAGACAATTGATAATGTTGCATCATAATTTTGAATGTGTTTACTAATCTAAAACCCAATAAAATGAATATGCTGTACGTTGAGCAACGGTCTTTTGTTTTCTGACATGTACTTGGATCCCCATATTGGTGATCGCACTGCTATTAAGATGGAACAGACCCGTGTATATTCCAGCAGGTTACCTGTCTGTCTCTGAGCTGGACTTTGCAGACGGTAGCAGCAGAGCATGCTCGCTCTCCTCAAAGTCTGTATTCTTAGTACTTCCAAGCAACGACACCACCACCTTACTCATGTTGCCGTAGAAGATGTGGGCTTCATTGGGCCGCTGGGGCAGGTCACAGGCTACACGGGAGGGAAATCATTCGTCAAATTTTAAGCAGTGAATCAGATGTAAAGATGTTCAGAATCAAAATATGAATCTCTGCTGCCTTAAATTTTATGTTCATGTTCTCTTAGGCTTTATTCAGCCATGCAACTTTGTCCTCGGCTGAGTGATTTCTGCTAAACAGTCTTTGCTCAACTTGTCCCAAAGCTTCAGAACAAAATCTGACATTTCCAAAGCATATCTGGGATTAAGTTGTTACCTTTTAATACTTTCTCATCACTGCTAAAAAAGAAAAAACACCAGTGGTACCCTTCAGCCTCCTAGTAGATACACTTATGGTATGATTTGAAGCTCCTGCATCTGCTCGTTCCAGTTATCGCATTCACAAACTTGGGTGTCCATGCCAGCTGCCCAACATCCCGCAGTCTTTTAAAAGCTGGTAACAAGGATGTCGTTTTGTGCAATTTTTCCTAATGTCAATATGTAGATATTCTACTACATCCAAAATAGTAGTTTTAGTTTTTTTTAATAAAAAGGGAAAAGGCTGTTTATTTCTATGTGAGACACTTAAGTTAAATTAAGTTTTAGGTTAACAACGCAGTAAAATGGAACATGAAATGTGCAGGTTATTACCATCATCTATGGAAAGTTTTCAACTGCTTTAACCTTGAGATCAGAAAGGAATTCCCCTCCCAGCATGGTATCTTACCCTCTGCAACATATTCTTCTCCCAAGAACTTCTCATTAAAATCAATGTTTTTCAGCAGACTGTTGTCAGACAGGGCCTTCCGTGCAACTTCTGGCTTGCTCTGAAGCAACCTGACAGAAAAAAATAAAGAGATGCATAGGACTGAAAAAGTCCTGCCAAAAGCATCTGGAAAAGGCTCTGTAAACATTTTAATGATTCAGAAACGATTTACGGCTTTGTTTGTGCACAAGCGTCATCATTACTATAAGGATATAAGACAAGAAGAAAGAAAGATGGACACTTAAAAAAAAATAACTTTAATTGGCCCCCTTTGGACTTTACGGTAGAAAATAAAAACTTTAAGGAATTACTGATGCAACAATTTCAGTTACTCTTCATTGTTCTTATTGCAGCATTTGTAAAATCAGTTTACAGGGCCACATAATTTTTTTCTGAACCTAATACAAACTCATACAGTGATAAAGTTAATCTATTTAAGTACTGCTCTGGCCATTACCGAACAGAACAGAAGGCCATTTTAATGCTGATGTAAAGCGACACAGAAAAAATCCCTTCCTTCCACAGAGATCCATATTATTTGAAGCCATCTTTACTACAAGAGAGCTTTAACTTCTCCTAATAATCGTTTAGATTTAATTAAATCACTATCAATTTGAATCCTGTGAACTATTACCATTAACACTTCAACAGTCCAACTAGAAAACTAAATGCTGGAAGGTCTCACCTCCTGTACTGCTGTCTGGAGACCTCATCTCCACAGAATAGGTAGATTGTAGCCAGCAGTGCACTGTCTAACTGACAGAGGTTCTGTTCTCTTTGGGTGGACTTCATTAGCACAGTGATCACCTGAAAATTCAGATTGATAACAAGTTCAAGTATACACAGAGAAAAATCAACACAAAAACAAAAACTCTTACCTCTTGGGTTCTTTCCTTTAGTACAAACTGTGAAGGCGCGAGGCTGATGACTGAGGGCTCCATAAGTGATCGTGTTTGCACGTCAGAGAAGGCCACAGCTTTGATGAAAGCAGCTCTGGAGCCTGTGTTCCTCACACACAGACACACTTTGCTCACGCAGCCAACAGCGATGTCGGTCAGTGTTGCCACGTAGCCATCTGCACGTTTCCTCTGGTCTTCTAGAATGATGTTGCTGGTGCCGCCATAACCCGACAGTGGAATCTAAGGATCAGAGACACGGGAATGAAATTAATCACAGATGCAGAAAGTGAAAAGAGCGTGACAAAAGAGGAGTAAAACTGTGATAGGAGAAACTATAATGCGTTTGATGATTTTGGTTTTAACGGTCACATCCTCACAGTGAATTTGACTCCGGGCTGTGAAGGTCGAACTCCAGATTGTTTGATCTCCAGCTTGGCCAACATGCAGGCCACTCGAGTGGGAGCAAAAAGAAGGTGGACGGTCACATCCTCTCTGGGACGGATGGACAGCTCTCCATGTCGGGTTAGACGTTCTTCGGGACTGAACAAACTCTGGAGCTGAAGAAGAAATGGAAGACCAAATTAAGGAAATTCAACACATGTTAACTACACCCATCAGTCATAACATTACAACCATCTGCCTAATATTGTGTTGGTCCCATATCGACTCCAACAGACCCCTAAAGTTGTGCTGTGGTATCTGCACCAAGATGTTAGCAACAGATTTAAGTCCTGTAAAGTGGACTTAAAGGATCTTAAAGGATTCTTGGGCCTCCAAGAATCACACTTGTTTGTTCAGCACATCTCACAGATGCTCGACTCGATTAGTATCTAGGGAATTTGGAGGCCAAGTCAACTCGTTCTTGCACTCCTCAAACCAAACCAAACATTGCTGAATCATTTTTGCTTTGTGGCAGGGTGCGCTATCCTGTTGAAAGAGACCACAACCATCAGGGCGTACAGTTTCCATGAAAAGGTGTATGTGGTCTGTGGCTATGCAGCCTAATTTCCTTCGGGATTAATAAAGTATTCTGATTCTGATTATACGCAACAAACAGTGAGGAACTCTGTATCCTGACAACTTTCAATCAGAACCAGCTTGAACTTGACCACATGGGCCAGGTTCAAGCTGGTTCAAAGCTAAAACTTTGCTCTCCATGTGCCTCAATGAGCCTCAGCTACGCACGACCCTGTCGCTGGATCGCCACCACTCCTTCCTTGGACCACTTCGGATACATACTGACCACTGCAGACCCAACAAGACACCCCAACTCACTCAAATTGTTACACTTGCCCATTTTTCCAGTTTCTAATACATCAACTTTGAGGACAAAATGTTCACTTCCTCCCTAATATATCGCACCCACTAACAGGTGCCATGATGAAAAGATAATCAGTGTTATTCACTGCAGTCAGTGGTCAGAATGTTATTCCTGATCAGTGTAGATTCCACTGTGCCAGATTCCCAATACACAAGAAAAGTAGTAAAAAAAGAAAAACACAGTTCCAACCAGTACATCAGGAAAAGAAAAGAAAAACCCAACCAAACAAACAGTATGCGCTACTCACAACAACACACAACAAGAATAGAGATGATGTGCACCTGAAAACAATCTTGGTCTTGGCCTCGAATAAGCAGGCGCAGCTGCTGTGTGGCGTCAGTCGAGTTGTTCCTAAGGACCAGCTTCTGTTGGCTAAAAAAAACAAGCGCTCTTGGTTACGTGACAACAGTCAGTGTACACAGTGCTCTCCGTCTAACTGGACCTTTGACAGACTTTGAACACTGACAATCATTTTCCTACTTCATGTACGAGTAGCTGGGTCAAATCTGGATCTAGCTAAAACTTTAAAGAATACTTGTTGAGGGGGATTTAGCCTGCTTACTGCTGTCTCTTCTATGCTGCCCTTCAGCGAGTATAAATAAATTGTGCATTATGTTGAAATAGCTTCTGAGGAATAACACTCCTGGTAGATGCCCACTGTCCCTTCTCATGAATAACATTATACAAGTCTTAATAGAATAAGATGGACCACTGGGCCTTGAGATTTTTATTGATTACTTTCCAATGAATAATTGATACCTATAACATGTTTTCTTTTTCTGCAAGTGTGTAGCTGTGAAATTAATGAAAAACTGAAGAAAAAAAAGAAAACTGCTTACACGGCACGTCCCAGGGTGACTCCTCCCCAGGCTACAAACTGCTTGTTAGAGAGGATTGGTGGGACGTTATTGGTCAGACCAGGGCCGCACACTGCTGCAGAGGGGAGTGCATGCTTTCCAGAGTCCTCAGGGGTTACTTCTCCTTTCAGTGATACCTCATACTGAGGGCCGGACAGTAGCACCAAAATGGTGAGAAGGCTGGAATATAAAGTTAATTGTAAGAATTGAGTTTACAATATATTACAACACTTTGGAGGGGTTTCAAAGTTACAATCCAGGACTGCTGTATGAGTATAGTTCATTAAAAATGAAGAGTCATTAAAACAAAGATATATTTAGAGTCCTAAAAGGCACCATTATATACATTTGCTGGTAATTTCAGAGTCAGACTGGATTAAATTACATCAATACAAAAGATACAGGGTTATAAGTCATTTCAATGCACGCCTCCTATCAATCAGGACTGCTGTCACAGTCGTTTTTTCCATTTTAAGTCTAGAAACCGGGGTAAGCATACAGATGTTACACGTAGCCAAATGTCATTTACTAGCAGTCACATTTGTATTATCACAGTTGTTAAAATCCTTTTCAGAATGAAATTGTGGTTTTGTGTTTAAATCTGGTTGCTACAAAAAATAACCTCTTACAATCATGAAAAAGTTATATACCTGTCTCTACATTTTCGGTTGCCCTGTGCTTTGAAAGACACAACAATGGCGTGTTCCTCTCCCACTCTCAGGGTCAGTTCATTGGGTGTGACAGAAAAACTGTCCTCGTTGTCACTGCACTGTAAACAGGAATGAAGGCAAACGGCAAAGGAAAAGTGATTCCAGTTGAATGAGCAACAAAAAGGAAGAAATGTACAGTGGAAGGGAAAAGAAAAAAAAAAACAGGAGCACAAAGAAATAAAGAAGGTGAGAAAGAAAGGGAAAAATTGAAGGTGGAAGTTGAGAAAGCAAAGAAAAAAAAAAAAAAAAAAAAGGCAAAATATCAATGGATCCCTGCTGTGTTTGCCACAATCTGAGCCCAAAATGTCACAGAGGCTTACCCAAACCCCAGATCCAATAAGAAAAGTAAAGGTCAGAATTACCTTGAGTTTCAGCTGCACATCAATGTTTCCTGCATTCTTTAATGGCAGCGTCTGTTGACTAGATTTACCCAGTGGAGCAGACAAGCTGACAGTCTAGACAAAGAAGCACAAGAAAGGAAAAACAGTTCGCTACCAACTCAAAAGGCCAGTGTACGTTGACAGAGTGATAACTTATACACGTTAACAAAAAGTTTTGATTTTTTATAATAAAATAAATGAATGTGTCCACTCTTAAATGAATGAGTCATTTTATGAAAACAGCCTTTTTTCCTATTTACAGATGTGCTGTTTACATGCTGTTCAGCATAAATAAAAAGCTTTCTGAATAAAGGAGCAGCTCTCGCCTCTCCGAGACTAGCCTCTTTTCATTCTTCCACAATGACAAAATTATTTTACAAATTTCTGAATCAGAATACTTTATTACTCCTTAGGGAAATTATGTGCTCATCTCCTCTTCATTAACCTTCATAAAAAAACAAAAAAACAAAAAAACCCAAAACAAAACCATAAAAAAAAGAAAAAAAAAAGAAAAGAAAAAAAAGCGTCTTTGGTTTAAAGTATGTATTCTTAAACCGGTTAAGTGCACAGCACATACACTCATCCACTAACAACAGATACCCCATTGCTGACACTACTTACTAAACGATACTTGAAAGTGTTTCCTTATTTCTGAAGATGCCACAAACATGATTAAAGGCATAAGACCGTACAAACACCGCCATCATGCAGTGGGGGAAAGCATTTTTCAATTCCCTGGTGAATTTATACGTTTTCTCAGTTAAATCTACTTGAGTTTGTTCTGCTTTACCCTCAAAAAGGGGGGAATATTATTTCTTAGTGCGTACTATAATTGATAGTTGCAAAAACCATATTAACAAGAGCTGTACATATTTCATTGTCATATTCAGGAAGAAATGCTAAATGATGTTAAGCCAGTTGCCATTAGTTTAAGAACAGCCACACAGCAGCTTAGTTACCTGCAGATCTTTAGGAGCATGGACCCTTGCAGTTCCAGACCTGGCCCTGAGGGGAATGCTCCTGATCACACAACTGGGACCAGGGGAGTCCACTTCAATGTCCACACGGGCACTGTACTCATCAGCTGGACCTAGTTCTCCTAAAAAGGATAACAACACACACTTACCTTTAGTAGGAAACAACTTCTGTTTTATTATTTCTACTTCTACTACTCACTCTAAGAATATCATGGGTTAAGTGATTTGTTAAATATATTCAAAAAAAAAAAAAGCTTTAAGTATAATTATTGTGTCCAGACTGGTTACCAGAAGAAGCTGTATACTTCTGAGGGGCCTTGAAATGAACCCAGACCATGAAGCTTTCTGGATTCTGGAAAACAAGTTTCATTTATTATGATACATCATTAGGTGGACTTTAGGTCAGACAGGATCTCTCAAACTGAAATAACCATGTTGAAATGCTCTGCTTGAATACCACAAGTGTTTAAGCAAGCCTTTGAGTAACTGTGACACAAACACGTGCAGCCGTGAAATATTTTAAATGGCAGACTCTGACAAGGATTCTAATCATTTTGGCAACTCAAACCTCTCCATAGTTGGCATGCATCACATGATTCATCACAGAAGGAGAGGAAACGGGGGTCATGTGTCCAGTCGGCTGTGTTCCCTCAGATGTCATGGTAACAGGGTGCTTGGAAAAGGTGAAGCATCTCCATGCTGTGGCATTCTGTTGGAATAAAGTTTAGAATGTAAACCACTCAGATACGTTTCATTATACCAACTGTGTTTCTGCTGAACAAAGCAATGCAAGAACTGGTTGTTATTAGTTATCTATGCTCCAGTGCAGACACTGTCTTTTTATAATATAGAAACATTCTCTGGCTTTTGCTTGATCATTAGCTTTGATGTGATATTAACTTTAGATTACGTTATTTTGTGTTTTAACCCATCATTTGAACCTCGACCCTCTGGTTTGATTCTTTACACAAATACATCATCTTGAAACTGGACAGCTACCAAGCATGGTCATTGCAAAACTACTATGGATCAGCACGTGTGTTTTTGAGTGATTTAAAAAGATACATAATCATTTTTATAGTGTCATTATAGTACAGTGACTTACTGCACTGATGACCAGTCGGACGGGTACTGTGGCATGTGTCCTGTTGAGCAATTTCAGAGGAAGAGATTTAGCACCGCCTCCAGGCAGGTCTCCAAAATCCAAACAGCCAGATTTGCCCACTTCAACCTGAGAACCAAAATGAATTTGAGTCTAGTTAAATCCTGTGAAATGCATTTCATAACGAGTCACCAAAGAAGAGAAAAAAAAGAAGAGTGTCTAAGAATATTAGCTCAGCTAATACTTTTAGCCTTTTTCTTCCCCTTGATTTTCATTTTCATGAATTTTCTTTTAACAAAACACTGGGGAACCTCACCTCCAGAGCAGGGTTCTCCGCTATGGCAACAAGCACCACCCTTTTAGCAAATATGTTAGCCCTGGCAGCCACCTCTGTCTCAGCAGATGCTGGCCAGGAGCTAACACTGAGGACACACTGGTAGACACCAGCATGGGGAGGTATGAACAACACCTTCTGCTCCTCAGTACTCTTTGGGCCAATGATTGTCTTGTTCTTCACCATCAGCCACTGGTAAGGCAAGCTGTCCACCTTTAGGGAAAGAATGAAGCACATGTAAAAAATAAAATAAAATACGGAGTCATGGCAACTCAAGAGATTAAAAAAGAAAAAGAAAAAAAAAAGAGATGGTGTACTTTAAACATACATCCTGTGACATATGATATTCACCTTTTCCCCATCAATGGCCAGACTATTAACGGTAATTGAAACTTGTTGCCATCTCTCAGACGGGTTGAAAAGGCTGAGGGAGGTCTGTGAGGCTATGCCTACACAGCAGGCATGAGAGAACCGCAACTCCTCTGGCACCACCACTTGGCCTGAAGATGACAGTGGAACAGTAATACATGACAGAGAAACACCAGTCCTCATTGCAGGAAAAGGCATATACTTATTACAAGTACAGACAATGAACTCTATGAAGTGCATTAATAGCCTCATCTAAAAAAATATACAAATTAATTAATTTTAAAAAATTGAGTTATGCAAGTTTTTATAAATTCTAGAGTGTGTACTGATATTTCTTCTACTATTATTGATCACTGATAATGAAGCTAAAAAAACAAAAAAAACAAACAACTGCTACCTCGCAGTTCTTCAAGACCGCTTGTCACCAGAGGATCTGCAGTATACTGACTGAAGGGTTTCCCCATCATTCCAATGTCCTGCTGGCTCTGATGTGGTCTGGGAAGGAGATGGGATCCAGCAGCACCAGAAATCCCCAGAGGACCAGATGTTGTGTGGATGTGTCTGACCGGTAGATCACTGTTTGGTATGCCTGTCAAAAAGGAGGAAGGACTATTTAAAGCTTATATTGTCTGGGTTTAACCGTCATGAAGTACCAACACCTCAGCATGTTTACTTAGGAAGTGAACGATGGCAGACCTGCTGAGGCAACGGTATAGAGACCGCTTTCTGTTGCTCCCACATAAGCAGCTGGATGTAGTGGAGCTTCAGGTCCCAGATACTGCTGACCCAGCTGAGAGTTGAAGAGAGCACGTCCAGTGAGGAGAGACTGCACATCTCCTTGGTGGGGAAGGTCAATCGTGCCAGGACACTGAGGCTTAAAGCTGGGGATGGGCACATAGTGAAGTCCGTCCGATGAAAAGGTTGGAGGCATACCGAGGCCTCTGGTGTACACTGACGATGAAACTGAGCTTGCAGTACCCCACTGCTGGGAGCTCTGAGGAGCTGTGGAGCTGCTAGTCTGTTGAATGTTCAGATTGCTACAATATCCTGAGTCCACTTTAGTGAGCTGCTTTACATTAGACTCAGAGAGGTGCTTGTGGTTCCTGCAGCTGGTGGAAATGTCACCGCTTCTGTTCCCAGGACAGTGGTAGTTACATTCACTCTGGCTGCGGGTGCAGCTCAAAGCAGAACCACTACGTGAGGGGTCTGGGCTTTTATGTGGCCGGGGTGGGAGTGGGTCTAGACTTCTGGAATGCTGTGTCTGCACCTGATCGAGGCTTTTGGAAAGGCCTGGAATCTCCATACAAGACTGTGCATCTGGATCCACAGGTGGGGTAGGACTGAATCTGATGATGGTGGTGCTCAGTGCCATGCTAGAATTATTCTGTTGAGCGCAAACAGCCCAGCACGGGGGGAAAAAATAAAAATAAAAATAAAAATACACAAAAATTAAGATAAATACAGTACTACACTCTTTTCACCAAAAGCACAACCGGGAACAAAAATCTAAATGAATCATTTCATGTATTTAAGCTGGATCAAATTTTCAATGCTGTTACAACCCAAGTCAGGCACAGTTGACTTTTTCATGGTGTACCTTTGGTTTCTCGGGTGTAGGTACAACAGTGCCATCATTCAGTGAGATGTAGGTGAGTCTGCTGAGACTAGGGCTGGAGCAGTTACCCTGAGGAGAAAGGTCGTAACCAGGATGTCTGTTTGCCAGACGTCCGGCAGATGAAGGTGGTGACAACATACTGGGAAGGCAAGACAACATGGATAAAGTAACAAATGAATAATGGCTAGTAATAAAGACATCTATTAAGTGTCAGTAGTGATGAGTTTTGACTAAATAATAAAAAGATGAATGACATACAAGAGAACAGGGTAGACATTTGAAGACTTGAGCTAAATTTAAAATGAGGTCATGCTAACAGCATTACCAAACAACAACAAACATTAAAAGCATTCATTTTATAGAAACAATGTGTGACACAATACCCATCTGCACTGGGAACAGAGGTCTGACTTGGAGAGGAGTGGGTAAGAGGAGAAGTGGATGGTCTGAAGTTACACTGAGTCTCCTCCATACACTGCTCAGAAAAACCTTTTCGGCCAGAAGCAGAAAAAAAAAAAATCTTGTAAATATTCCAACTGCAGCAATCCTTACCAATAATCAACATTATGGTGGAGACCAATGCTTTTATGGTACCAAGTACATTAGTCATGTTTGTTTTTGTGGATTACACGCACCAGATGTAGGGTCTACAGAAGACTGAACATTTCCAACATGCTTCTCCAGTGAGGCCGAAGCAGCAGCGATATTCCTGGGTGGTGGTCTCTCACAATTTCTGGATGTGTCCACATGCTTCTGCGTCACGGGAGAGGAACCTTTATGGCAAGGGAGGACTGACTGCCCTTTCATCCAGCCAGGGGAGGTTCTGGGCAAGCCAGGTGAAGCAGCAGAGCTTTTATTAGTTTTGTGTGGGGTTTTAGAAGGGCTACCGTTGGATGCTTGTATGTTCGCTTCTGCTGGCTTCATTCCACCTAATGAAGCACAGGTAGTGGCTGAGGAAGCAGCATGAGATAACACTGTGTCTGTAGGAGGTTTGTGTGTGGAAGAGCCCACAGATCTCCTGGCAGAGCTCAGTGACGGTTGAGGGATAGAGCTGGCAGGCGCTATCGTTGACTCTCTCCTGATGTCTTTCTCCATCCCCCATTTTTCAGGATGTCCTGCCTGAGGGTTCCTCTGAGAGCTGCTGAGATTGTTAGCCCAGCTGCTCAATTCAAGGGTGGTGTGAGCCCCCAAGGAATCACTGCTGCCAGAAACATCAACCCTTTTCAAGTATTTCTCCATATCAAAGCCACTCATCTCTCCTACACACGTGCTTCTCTGCAGTGTGTCTAGAATGCCACTCTGATCGGGCTCAGGGAGGATCTAGATGGAGACCAAAACAGTGTTTCAATGTTTCCATTTTCTTTTTTTAAGTTAAACACTGAAAAAACATGTTTAGAACCTTAACCATTCCTTAATCTGAACTACAAGTCATAGATATAACTAAGACCCTTAAACATATTGTTAAATAAACACTCAATGCTTACATGCAGAGCTGAGGTAGGTTCCTCAGTGCTGCTGCCAGCAGGTCCCGCTTTTGCAGACTCTGCACGATTCCTCGCCCTACTCTTCTTGGACAGCTCCATGATCATGGCAGCCAGCTGTGATGGGTCGTTACTGATGGATGCATCCGCAATGGCTGAAGCAATTGTACTGATACTAAGCATCAGTGGACTGCTGTTATTGTCAGGGAGCGCATAGCTCTGATTAGCCAAGTTTGAATCAGAACTGGGGCCATCACTGCTGTCTGGATGTGCAGCTCTAATGCCATTTTCCTAAAGAGGAAAGTGATTTTATGTCATAAAACTGTCCATGTAATCTTTAAAATATTCAAAATATCATTAAAAAAAAAAAAAAAGGGGGGGGGGGGAATCTACATACCTCCTTTTTACAAGAGTCTACATCAGTGGTCCCTTTTGGTGACATCCTTTCACCTGGAGCTTCAAGAGTTTTATCTAGTTCCTCTGCAAGAAGATGAGTGTAAGCAGAGAAGCACAAAAATGAACAAAACACACAAAAGATTCTGTTCTATTCTATAAGCTTTTAAAATAATGCTCCAGCAACAGCGATGCTACAAACACACCTGGGTTGAGAGTTTTGTCTGCTTCACTGAGATCCATGGTGTCACTGGAAGGAGAGCCATCTCTATTTGACAACTCTGAAGGGTGAATCAAGGCAAATGGCTCCCTTTTTTCTGGAGAGGTAATGATGTAGCCAAAGGATGGCTAGAGGAACAAAAAACAAAAAAAAACCAAAAAAAAAAAAAACAAAACAGCTTTTTAATAATTTCACACTTTTTGCAATTTCTTCTCTTCCTATCAGAATTTGTTCAAACAAACAAAAAACTCTTTGGCAGCTGCATCTGTCCTGCCATGCCCACCTTTATGCAGTCTTAGTAGTCACCCAACTTTGTTGAGTTGGAGAAAAGAACAATTTTAAATTTCAAAGTAGCTTTTACTGACCCTTTTAACTAAATCACTGGAGCTTCCCAAACAGCCGAGAGCTTCAGAACGCTGTCCAAAAAACTGCCCAAAAGAAAGTCGCAGATAGCTTTCATCTCCTTGCAAAAATTCTGATGAGACCTGGGAGGCCCTCATTAGGACGTGGCTGTTGAAGGGCAATTTCCAGGACGAGTCGCTGTGAAAGGTGCCGTTGCTGCTGGCTGGTTCGATCTGTTCCTCCTGAATGATACATTACACCACCAGAGACCATTCTTTACACCAAAACACAGGGTTCATACACATTTTTCAGGGTCAAATTCAAGCACTTTTTAACCCTTGGATGCACAACCTACCAATACCTACACTCTTCCACGAGTGGGGTCAAAAATGACCCCAAATAAAATCAGTGCATTTTGCTATAAACTCGGCTGTTATTCTTCAAAATCTTTAAAACGAAGAGTTGTAACATTCTCATATTTGAGGTATTCCTCATAAAACATGTTTGTGACATGAGGCCCTTTGCATTTTTGTAGCGGAAAGCTGCCATGTGGTTTGTTTTCAGTCGGTAGGCTCTGGTCCTCTTGTCATCAAAGTGCAAGACGGGCGAATATCTTCAAATCTTTGAATTGACATAGTGGCCTTGTAGTGGTTATGCAGAGGACTCCCAAAAAGCACACCGACTGGTACGTCCCCGTTCTTCTCACTTCCTGCAAGAATGGTCAATCAAATGAAGGCCAGGAGCTTATGTTTGATTACATTTTTCCCCACTCTTTTCCCCTTTCTGTGGCTACTCTTCGTGTCCATGTTTGTGCATGTCATCACTTCTTCTGTTATATTATCAGACATGAACATCTTCCATGCATCTATTGGGGAGACAGTACTAAACCCAGGTGCAAGCCCTGGCCGTCTAATTCAGAATATTGTGGCTAGAGCAGTAAGAGGGGCTCATTCAGTTAGATATCCATTTCCTCTTCAGAGGACTCTTAAGAGGACTCCTCTGTGTCCGACTGGCCTTGTTCAGTGGGGGGGGACAATAGTCTGGGTCCTCTATATCTGAGATGTCAGATTCTGAGTCAATGCCTCTGATGGGCTCTTCATGCCCTCCGTCCTGAATCATTTGTAGGGCAAGGTCCACAGGGATCCTAGCTGGCCTCATAGCAGCCATGGTACTTTAGATATTTAAAAAAAAAAAAAAAAAAAAAAAAACATCAGAAAGTACAATGTTTGAAATGCACAGAAAACTATAAACAGGGCTGCGCATAAATGGTCCGCAGGTGCGCATTCGCTGTCAAAATAAAAGACCAGATAAGAAGTTGGAACGCGCGTTTGCATACATAAAATGTTCTGGAGGAGGACAGACATTTGTTCAGAACTCGGAAAGATGTCGGAAAAGCAAGCTCCGTAAGCAATTACTTTGGTGTTCCTCCACCGCAAAAGAAGTGCATATTCTCGGAATTTCTGGAAATACTTTTATTTTGACAGCGAATGCGCACCTGCAGACCACTTATGTGCAGCCCTGACTACAAATCATGTATGTTACTGTGTAAAAATTAATTCCTGATTCATCAGAAGTATAAGTGGGACAGTCAGAGTTGTTAAGAATGAAAGTTTCATAGAAGACTCCATAGGAACTGCCTGGGGTCATTTTTGACCCACTTGTGGAAGAGTGGGGTAGTGATACAAAAACTGCATTTTTTTTTTTTTAAATTAATGAAAAAATAAATAAAAATGTAAATGGCCTCATTTTACAAACATATTTTATGAGGAATACCTGGAATATGAATATATTACAACTTTTCATTTTAAAGATTTTGAAGAAAAACAACCCGTGGAGTCATTTTTGACCCCACGTGTGCGTCTAAGGGTTAAGCACATTCAAGGTGAATTTTCAAGCTTTTCCAGCACATTACCAAAAAAGAAGAAAGCATGTTTCACTTTGCATCACCTCAGTAAGACCTTGTAAAAATTTTAACAAATCATCTTAGGTCGACTTAAAATGTCTTTTGTCCCCCTTTTGTTAAAAGAGAAAAATGCAGCACACAAAAATAGTGAAAAAGGAAACGGTTGCCTTACATGCATATAGTGCACAAACTCAAAAAACACATTCCTCTTAAAAATTAAGATGTGCAAATGTGAACAAATCAACTTGTTAGAGATCTTCATCTTCACTGTAAATAAACAACAACCCAGAAAACAAGAAAACTGCACCAAACACCACAAACACCAACAAATTAATGTCTTCTCATCAGATATTGAAGCTTCTTTCCTGTGTGACATAAAAAAAATAGGAGACAGATGTTTGTTTGTTTTTTTGTTCTTTTTAACTAGTTAAGCACCCACGCCCAGAAAAATGGTAAATGGCCTGTATTTGTATAGTGCTTTACTCAGTCCCTAAGAGCCCCAAAGTGCTTTACACGTTCAGTCATCCACCCATTCACGCACCCATTCACACACTGGTGATGGCAAGCTACATTGTAGCCACAGCCACCCTGGGGCGCACTGACAGAGGCGAGGCTGCCGGACACTGGCGCCACCGGGCCCTCTGACCACCACCAGTAGGCAACGGGTGAAATGTCTTGCCCAAGGACACAATGACAGAGACTGTCCAAGCCGGGACTCGAATCGGCAACCTTCCGATTACAAGGCTAACTCGTGAGCCACGATCGCCCAGTGGGGACATTTCATTTTCGAGCAGGAAGCTCCCCCTTTTTGTTATACCCTTTAGATCAGGGGTCGGCAACCTACGGCTCTGGAGCCATTCCAAAATGTCTTGTGACAATCTCATTGGCTTAGGGAGTGATGATGTCACAGGGAGATCTTAAGAATCTTAGGTCCTTTGATGAGTTTCCTTATGTAGGGGTGAGAAACAGCAAGTTTTAGTTCGTTTTAGCAGCATCTGTGTTTGCAGCCTACAAATGTTCACCACAGAAACAAAGTCATCGTATTGAAACTCCAACATGTTTCCAAGAAAAAAAGAACAACCAATTCAAAAAGATTACGCCGCCTCTCCTTCCTGGCGTGGCCGGCCAATTTCCCCAAATGGCGTGTCATCCTTCCAAAGGGCGTTAGAGGAGAGTAGGAATGAAAACTACCTTCTCCAGAAAAAAATGCAACAAATTGAAGTAGAGAAACTTCAACTGGAGAACAAGTGTAGACGAATGGAAGCCCAAAGTAAAGAGCTGGAAGACAGACAACAGCGCCAGCCGGACATAAAAATTATTAATGAGGGCTGGGGAATCAAGTTTGCTCAAACCCGAGAGCAGATTGTGCACCTCATTAAAGAAAACAGGCAAAAGAGTGCAGAACTAAAAGAAATGACCAACCAGCTCCAAGACAAGAAAACGATGACTGATAAGATACAATGGGATCTCCAATACATGGACCGAAGCAATCAGCTCCTCCAAAGACAGCTCCATGAAGCTGTGGAAGAAAAGAAAGAATTCCTCCAACAGAAGGAAGAGCATGACAAAAAGCAAAGAGACATGCAGCACAAACTGAAGAGCATGCAGGAAAAATACCGAATGCTGAAAGAAAGCCTGGATGAAACACTGCGCCAAAATAAAGACCTTCTACAACAGAAAGAGCAACAACAAGAAAGACTGAAAGAAGGAAAGCGTATCGTCCAAGACTTTGAGTCTAAAAATCTAAAACTGCAAGAGTTTTGTAATCAGCTGGAGGATAAAGCAACTAAAGTGGAAGAAGAAAAGGACAAACTGGAGAAACGCTGCTCACAGATGCAGCAAAGGATCGAGCAAAATGCGAGAAACAACTCAGAGCTCGTTAAGGTGATTTTGGTGGAATATAATAACTTGAAGCGTGAAAACACTCAAATGCAGGCACAAAAAGAACAACAAGACAAAATACATGAAGACCTGCAGCTCACCCTCCAAGAAATCCAGAAAAGAAACGAGCAGTTAGAAGACAAGCACAAAGAAGTGCAACAGAGAAATGCAGACATGCACAAGGACAAGCTGATACAGGAGGCAACATCCAAACAACTCCAAGACAAGCTTGAAGAACAACAAGCAACATTAGAAGAGGTGGAACAAAGATGTGAGAGACTTGAAAAGCAAAACACAGAAACAATTGATGAGTTGAGAAATCTCATCCTGGAGAAAAAAAGCGCTCGTGGAAAAGTGCCTGAAAAAAAAGAAAAAATGGTTCCACTTGTTCCGGAGGAGAGACGCTACTGCTTCCTCACCTGATGTAGCCTCGTCTTGCTCCACCTCTGTTAACCCCCCCCAACCAGTCCCAGCAGTTGACTGTCCACTCCTGGTTCCTGCCCGTTTAAAGGCAGTTTTTCCTCCCCACTGTCGCCAAGTGCTTGCTCAGAGGGGATTGTTGGGGTTTTCTCTCCTCTACCTTGTTTCTTCATTTACTTGCTTGTTTAACTTTTTTTTCAACTTATCTAAATAAACCATTTGAATTTATCCTTTGAGTATTTTTCATCTAATCTTTACAGAATTTTTCCAAAACATTTTCAAACATTCAGATCTGTCTTTTATTTTCTTCTTGAAACCTCATAACAGTGCAGCAGAAACTTCAAGTTACCTGCCAATACCTTCTTTTATTGTATGGCGGCAGCAAACCGCTCTAAATAATATGCCAGCAAAAACTCTGGTGAGGCAGTGATATGTACCTGCATGAACTGGTGCTCCTTTTCAAATTCTTCTTGATCCTTCACTATCTTGTCCATAGCGTCACCTGCAAGAAAAGGAAACATAATCCAAAAACTCAATCAATGTATATTACATACAAATGAAACAGTGTAGTATATAAATCTAATATTATAATAGAGTTGTGGACCATACTTGCAGGAACAAAATCCTCTGTCTCAAACTGGGCAGCACTCTCTGAGGCCTTTCCGGCAATCTCTTTTTCAAAGGACGAGTAATATGCCAGGTCTGTCACCCACTGCCCCTCTTCATTCTGATACACTACATTATGAGTGGCACTGGCACCTGAGGGGAGCAGCAGTGTTGTTAACATGTTACATCAGTCTCAGATTTTTTACATCATAATTGAGCCTCGGTATTTATTCAAGAATAACAACCACCTACCTCGTTGAAATTCCTGCTCTAGGTTGTCTGGGCAATGGTTCCAGCCATCATCTGAATCATCCTGCTCCCGGTGGAAGCTCTGGGAGAAATACTTAGCTTCCAGGGATGTGGAGAGGGGATTGTTGTCATCCTCGCTGGTACTGTCTGAAACTTCAGCAGCAGTAACATCACCACAGGGTCCTCCTCTTAAGCCCAAGGAGGGCCTGGCACCATCAAGCTCATCTATTCCATCATCATCGTCATTCTTGTCATCACAATCTGGAACCAGCACCTGAGGCATAGGTATTGAAAAAAATGTATTGTATGTAATTTTATTTCAAAATGTGTTAACGTTGCAGGGTTATAAATATATAAATGCTCAAAAATAGGACTAGCACAGTTGGCTTTAAACAGGCACTCAGGTCTACAAGAGATTTTCACCCCCTAACCTCCATTTACCTGGGAGAGGTGGAAGCTCCCTTGGGTTCCTTGAAGGTGAGACACAGTAAGGTTTGTTGAATCTTGAGGTCTTCTCAGTGCAGCTCCACTCCTCAGGTAGACAGAGTCCAACAGTCTGTCAACTGCAGGCCCAGAGTCTGTGCTCTCCATGGCATCCTGACATTCAGAATTACAAAAAACATGAGCAAATATAGCCTTTAAAGCTCATTACAACTACTGGTACCTCCAACGTTTTGATTGATTACTAAATCATTCCATTTAGTGTGAAGCACTATCTGTTATGTGTACGGAAAAAACAATATTTAAATGTCATAAGTGAAGTAAAAATACAAGATTCATAACAGCAATTTAATGTTCTTGAGAATCAGATGACACATAACTTTTTGAATACCCGAGCATCCTGAGCATGAGCTCAAACCAAACACTGAATGAAAGCTCTGTTGAATATTGTTATTTCAGTTGTTGGAGTTACCCATCTTTTGATTATTAAATCACCTAAAATTTACTGTTAGGTTTCCTTATGTTCTACTTTTGTTACTTTTTCCTAAAATAGAAGCCAAATACAAACTGGTCCCATGATATTGCAATATTAATACTGTTACTCCAATTACCAAACAAGTACATTTTAATAAATAACATCCTTGCTTTGTCAGTACTTGACATATAGTGTCAAGTACTCAAGGAGAAAGCACCAACAATTCAGTTCAACAATAAGATAAAATGTGCAAAACACTATTACAGTGGCAACAGCATAGTATGCACAATATATAATAAGTATAGCCATGCATGACTGAAATGACCACGAGCTGGTCAACTGCAGTTACATATAGCACTTGTACTTACCAGTGCCTCCTGTCTGTCCAGGGCCTTGCTCCAGCTGACATGAGAAAGCCTCTGAGATGCCCCAGAGATCCCCAGAGAGGAGCTGGTCTCTCCTGTTCCAACAGGACCCACACGGTCACCCATCTGAAAATTAAAAAGTAACATTTTTACTTAAAATTAAAGCAAAAAGACAAAAAACAAACACACACAGTCAAGGCCGAGTTATATTTTCCATCTATCAGGGGTCCAAACGGTGAAACACTTAATTGTAAACTTCATGAACAAATGAATGTGTTTTTTTTTTTTGGTCATAGCTTTTGCAAAGGCTTTTATGGTCAATCAAAAAGGTAAGACTTACATTTGGCATTGATAAATAGATTTCACAACTTCTACAACAAAAAGAAAAATATTGGTGTTTACCACTACTACCCCAATGCTTCCTAATAGATGCACCTATGGTATCAATTTGAAAATCCTAGGTGCCTTTCAGAAAACTTGACCTCTAACCTTGAGGTCAAGGTCAGTGGGATTCAGTGAGATTTCTAGTAGACACACCTATGGTATCAATTTGAAAGTCCAACATAGCCTCGTTATCGAGTCATCTTATTCACAAGAGTTTCAGAAAACTTGACCTCTGATCTTGAGGTCACCCTGATGGGGTGACACTAATACCCCATCAACCTTTTATAGCTAAGGAGTAATAACTATCACAAGCTTAATTCAATTAACCTGTTGTTTTCAGAAAGCCAGGTTCATAAAGATCTGTATAAGGGAATCATTCTTAACACTATATGAATTTGAAATCAAGCAATCAAGATATGTTTTAAGTGTTAACTTTCACTTTTACTTCAAGGACAACTAAAAAAAAGAAAACACAAACATTTAGGAATGACAGAAATTTTTAAGGGCTTAAACATTTCATGTCTTAAAACCACAGTCATGTTAACCATGACATAGAAATAATTATTTGCCACCAACTACCGAGTACAGAGCCCATTCGTACCTTTGTATGTCTGGGAAGGCTGATTCTTCCATGTACTGGAAGACCGTTCAGATTATCGTCCTCATCTTCACCAACAGCACTGCTACCCACAATCCCCAACCCACGCAGGGCATCGTAGGTGGTCTGGACATTAGTTGCTGCTGGAAGAGGCATGGTCGACACTCCTCCATCGTTTCCACTTTCTTCGCTGCCACTGCTCCCATCCCCACCTCCTCCATCTCCTGATGTTACACAGCACCAAACAAAAAACTGTGGGTTATACAAGACGCTCGGGAAATTTGTTTCTCATTTTCACATAATCTACTGCTGGTTTAACGATATGACGGGATTGTGGTATGACAGTTTTGTCACTACTACTACTACAGACACACACAGCAAACATTAAAGATGGGTGTTATACCTGTGACAGGAGGGTTGATGACTTGACCTTCAGCGGATCGCCTGTGTCCAATCCCAGATGAGGATGCACCACCCCGACCACTGGAAGCCTCATCCTCAGAACTGCCTCCTTCTAGACCTGGCCTGAAAGTGGGACGGTTGCTTTGTCCAACCTGTCGATTCACACAGAGAAAAACACATGCAATAAGTAAAACAATATTGAGAATGCAGTTCACTTTGATTGAAAATAAAACAGTGGATCTACTGGTGACCAAAACATGTAAATGTAAAAATATCCGATAATATTTCTTTTTGTATTTCTGACCAGCTGTCTGGATGTGCTTGGCAGCAGCCGAGTCCTGGCAGCATCACTGCTCCTTCTTGCAGATTCCAGCTCATCCTCTGTGTCCTCATCACTGGCTGGACAGGAGTCCATACCTGTGGCAGCCAGGCGCACATCGGGCATCTGGAAATCCTCCTGATTTATTTATTTATTTTTTTTAATTGAGAGAAAGTAAAACATACAGCTTTTAATATCTGGCCCAAATATGATTAAGAAAAGTACAAGCAAACCAAAAGTCAAGCAAACGAGGTTCTTGCTAAACCCTTATTTTTGGGGTCAGCTGTCTAAACTGACCTGTAGTTTCAAACACAAGTTACCATTCTCTGCCTGAGCTGAAATCAGTACACAGTCACAAAGCAATGTATCAACATGCTCACCTGATCAGACTGATCAAGGAATTGATCTCTGTACTGTTCAGGCTCTGTAGAACTTGGGTTGGACAGGACATCAGCAGCACCTGGCACTCCCTATGAAAGATATACTGTGTTAGCGAGAACTCTGAAACAAAGATTTTAGCTTGCATTCTTTTAAAAGTGGTGCTAGTAAAATGTATAAGTCAGTAAAGTCAGCAAAGTCAGCAAAGTAGAGCGGAAAGAGCCTTACAGTTGCAGGAATCTCCTGGCCCTCCACTCTGCCTCTCTGCATAGCAGGAGGGACCAGCTTATTGAAGTACAGCTCCAGCTCATCATCAGGCAGGTTGTTTACATCAATGTCATCATCTGGTGACCAAACACCAAGTATGTGTGTGACTGAATCACAAATATCACACCTGCTCGGTGTTAAATTCATCCAACTGAAATAGGAACGATGTACAAAGCGTGACTCTAAGGACTTAAAGGTCTGACTTACCTGTTAGGTCGCTATTCATACTATCCACAGACATGAGCTTCTCATTGGCCAGGAAGCTTGAGTTGCTGTCACTAAAATGGTCACTGCCCACTCCTTCCCTCAGTACCTGGTTGTTTTCAACTCTAGATGGTAAGGCCTGAACCTGTATGGACTGAACAACAGAGGAATGCAATGAAAGCAACTTTACAGAAATTTTGTTAGCAAATAAAAAAAGGTGAGTTTGATTTAAAAAAAAAACTTGTAACAAAAATACTGCATTGTAGAAAGAGCTAGATATCAAGACATTCAAAAGTTTAGAAGAAGTGAAATGGTGGCTTTTAAACAGTGACTCAAACTCTGTATTTTTGCACATCACGACAGAAAATATAGAACACAGAAAATGAGTAGGGAAAGAAATAGTCCAAATCTTTGGACAGCAGTCTCATGACACATCATACAGATATAAATCAACAGGAAACTGATCAGCATGTATGGAAAGGTGGTACCTTTTTGTCTGTGACATCTTTATGTCCAAAATGAGCAAATGTCAGAAGCCCTGTTGACAGATCTGTTAGAAGAGACACAAAGTTCATCAGTAACACTTTCATACAGGTGGATCAAATGAGCATGTACACATTGCCCCCCAAAAGCCTCAAGCAAACAAAAAACAAAACAACTTTAGGCAAACACTCTTACATAACAGATCAGTATGAAGCGGTTGATTTATAAGAACAAGCAACACTCAGTTATTAACTACATTTAAGGGCCGTAACTCACGTGTACCATGGTTCTTTGCATTACCACAACAGCAACAGAAAGAACCATAGTACACATTCAAGTAGTACATAGCTCACTTTTAAATTGTGTGCTAAGTCTGAATGGAGAACGGAGTCACTTGAATAGACTGATGAAGCCAGAAATATTACTTAACGTGTGCCTGAAAAAGTCAATAGAGCCAGGGGCACAAGAATTTACCTGTTCCAAGTTCTGTGGGATGGCCACATACTGAGCCTGCCTGTGTAGTACCAAGGCCCAGCATGGAGCCTTGATTTCTGGATGCACTCTCATCCAGATTAATCTTCAAAAGCTTGTCTGAAAGACGATGGGCTGCAATGAAGTCATCTGCATTATCCCTGTAACAATGACAGGGATGTAAATAATTCAGAAGAACACATTAGTAAAACACACCAAAGGAGAGTTAAAGTAATTACTTATCTATTAGTCAGGTTTATACTGTGTGTGTGTGTGTGTGTGTGTGTGTGTGTGTGTGTGTGTGTGTAAAACATTAAATTCATACTAACAACAACCGCTGTGTATCCACTTCACTGCATTTGAAACATTTTTTTTTTTAAAAGGGCATTTATTTTCACAGAGATGACAACGGTACACACCTCAAGTAAAATCGACACTAAAGATTAGAGTTACTACATTTCAGTATTTGGTTTCTCATCCTTCAAACTACAAAACATCTATCCTGACTATTGATCCAACAATTGGAAGTTGGCTGCAGTATTACACACTACAGTTTTTTGTTTGTTTGTTTTTTAACCAGAGATTTTACAGGCAACAATGAGCAGCGTGAATTACATGTATTTCTATACTCACATGTCATCTTTGAAGCTGAGGGCAAACTTGGGCTGTTCTACTTCAGATGACTGTAGACCAGAATGCTGCAGCACTCTGCTATCCAGGTATGAAACCTCAATGGGATCGTCTCTATAAAATGAGCAAATAGTGCAAAAAGCAGCTTGTTAACACAAAAATCAACTGTAAATAATTATCAGCACCCTTAATTACATTTAGCACCTATATGCTCACCCAGAATTAATATATTACCTATAAACTTTGTTAAACATGTCAGAGACCACAAAGAGCTGCTTTTCCTTTTTCATTAACAAATATACACAGTTGTTTGTTTGTTTTTTAGCAGGCATTTTTGAAATACTGCCATCCTTGTATTGCAAACAAAGAACCTGAGATCTATTTTTAGCCTCAGAGCATTTCTAAAACAAGTCACATCAGCCCAAAGCCAACAGCATACTCCCACCTGTTGTCAGATTCGCGTCTAATTTTAGCCACAGTAGAGGCAGCCACCGGCAGTCCTGGGCCTGAACCCAATGTCACATTTCCCAGTGTGGGGCGGCCACTGGCGCTGTCCAGAGACTTGCAGAGGAAACTTGGGAAGGCTTCATCTTCCAGTTTGTAAAAACTGTCTGCCATTGCTTTTGAAGGGAGCAGGGTGAGTGCCAAATGTGGCTTAGGTTCCGTTCAGGTGATGACCATCTGTAATGTCTAGAAAAATGAACGGTAGCAATAAAGGACCAGGTAAAACACATCTTGTGCCCACTCGTGTGCTTATTTAGCAAACATCAGCTTCTTAATACCACCTTTCAATCGTGAAAACTATTGACTTAAGTATTTTCTTTGGGGAACGTCATCATACATGTTGTTTCGCAGGTATACGGTTCAAGTCTATTGAATAAACAAATTAAGAGAACTTAACTAGCCAACTACACTAGGTGGGCTAACTTCTAAGCTAACAGGCTACTTGCTAAAAACAAAAGGGTCTGTGGAACTCGCCAGCACGTTGCAGATTTAAGCTACCCCATTGTTTTTGGTTCTTTAAGTTAGAGTGTGTAAGAAGACATTTTGCAGACAGCACATATAAGTGAACAAGCTTCACCTGCTCGCTAATTATTTCTTCTTAGACTGTTATACTCCAGCAAGGGAATTCAATTATAAACGTTTGTCGGACTTCAACTCACATTCAACACTCCAGAAGTAAGCGGGCCCAGGGATAAATAGTTTTTCTCCAACTCGAACTTTGTCCTTATAAACGGTTCAAATGCCAAATGTAACTTCGAAATAACTTAGACTCATCATTATTACTTAAAATCTGACATATCAAACAAACCGTACAATAGTTCGTAGGACCAAACAGCGCCCAGAAGTCACAGGAAGCCCGCGTGAGCGTCATATCACAAAGGCGGGACTTAATCAATTTTAGACGACGCGGATTGGACAGAAAACCTATGAGGGAGGAAATTGCCAATGATGATTGGTTACTATCTATGTCATTCCAATGGATTTGGCAGCTTGGGGCCAATGACTGTATGCTTGGGGCGGTTAAGAAAAGTGCTTATTCATTTATCAGTAAAGCGCTTGTCCTCAGATGAATGAAAGACGGAATGTGCTCTTTTGAACTCCAGCCATAACTTATCTAATAATACGTATACCACTAAATTATCTGCAATAGTTGATAGGTTGTTATATTTATTATGAATTAGCGCCCAGTTATTAAGCAAAGCGTGTCACACAAGTCGTTAATGGCCAAGTGAGGATTTTCTTGTATCGTATGTCCTGCCAAACAGCTGCAAGAGTACCGAGGGTCGCAAACAGCTGACTGCTGAAAGAGTTGTCATCCCACATCCCATGCGTTCCGTTTATTAGGAGTGCCACGATATGAAATGTTGTCCTCCCTGTCAATGTTAACCCTCTGTGAAAATACTAATGGCATATATTGTCAGTTTTGCCTAATTTTGGAGCGATATTGGCAGGAGAATAGCCCCTTGCTGACATGTGATCCTTCACAAATAACGCCAAGGAAATGTATAGCACAGCCAAAAGACAGCTGTTCACACTAAAAAGGAAAAGGTTATATAACGCAATATGCAACTAATGGTTAGGCCCTAAAGAAACACATCAGTGTCCAAGAGCTACCAGGTATCACCAAGTTTTATAAATGGCTAGGACAAACATAGATTCAAGAGCTTTTAAAAAGATTTTTTTAAAACTTCCTGGCCCAAGATGACCATCATATTATTTCCAGTCAATCATGTGGAATGACTATGCCTTTCTTCTTCTTTGATTGTAAAGGAGAAGCAGTCAAAAATAACACCCCCTTTATATCATTTATTTCTGAGTCTTACTTCCACCCATTCTAATTATAGACTTCCATAAGCAGAAAGACAAACATGTCCCCCTTTCAGACACAACTGACAGAAGTTTTCCAATTTACCAGCCAACAATACCCGATGATTGCACGCCCCCCTCCCAACAACAACAAAAAATCAGCTTAGTTTAAAAATGCTGAGTTTATTATTCACACAATACCATATACATTATTTAAATGACTCTCTGTACCAACGCATTAGATCTTCCAAAGGTTTTCTTTAATAATATGCAGAGGGAAAAAAAACATAAACCTTTAGAAAAGTGAAAAAAAATCTTTATTAGAAATGAAAGGAAATTTTCTTTTTCATCCAAAACTATTTCAAAAATGATACCCTGTCTTATTTAACTAAAACACACAGGGGAAGAGAAAAAAAAATCATTGCCCTTCAGCTTCTGGTAAGGGCAGCAGTGCCCTGGAGGACAGCCTGTGGGGAAGAGGCTGCTGCTGAGGCTGAATGGGCTCAGTATCACAGTGCTCTATTAGGGAAGAAGGAGGCAGCAGGTGACCATACACAATACCCGCTCTAGGGGGGTCCAGAGGAGGAAAGAAATACCTGAAGTAAGAAAAAGAAGGAGGAGACAAAGACGGCAAATACGTGGACGGAAAGAAAAGACAACAAAGGGAATACACAGAGGGTGAACAAATAAAAGGAAGCAAAAAAAAGAGAAATTAAAAGGAGAAGGATGCATGTTTGGTCCAGACACTAAAAAGGTAAGAGGGAAGACAGTGACATTTTAAAAAAAAGAAAGAAAAAAAAAAGGTTTAAGCACAAAAAGAAAGGAATCAATGTTTTGCAAGGTTCATGCCAGATTTGTTGCAAAAAATTAAAGTTTCAATCAGTAATACCCAAGTATCCATTTGTGAAATGTGTTACAGAGTCTTACATTTTAAATATGGGCAAGTGGGAGCTGATGCACAAGACACATTAGTAATATGCGGGTGGCTGGTATATCTTTGGAGAGGTCAGCTGCCGCAGGGGAGGAGCAAAGGGAGCTCTCTTGCCAATCCTGCATGCAATAAGCAGTACAACAGCACATTACTTCAAACAAAGCTCACTTCACACTTGTTTCTGATACATGAAAAATTCCACACGCCGCTCTGCAAACGCCTATATTCAACTGAACTGAGTTAACTGGCTTACAATACACAGATATTGTGTTACTCGGGTTAGAGGGGAATCACAAGTTGAGTCAAAAACACGTACGTACAAATTTTTGTTAGGTCTGAGGTTATGGTGGAGTTGAACATAAATACAGCCACACTCTGAGCTTAGACACAATTTATTTATCGTTCAAATTTTCCTGGTGCTTCATGTGCGAATGAGGGGGGAACAATGAAGGCTAAAAACAAGAACAGCTGCTGAGCCAGCAGACCAAATATGGTTTCAATAGGAAGTAATAACAGGTGTGGATACATTTCATTTGTATAAAAAGAGGAATGTGTTATCACTCCATTCAAGGCTCGCAGTGGCTGTATTCACACTCGTTCTGTGTGTGTGTTTACACTCTGTTAATACGGCTCATTCAAGCTGTCCTTTCTGCTCAGCAAAGAGTTTGGCACTACTTGTTCAAGGATACATTCAAATCCAAAAGAGAAAAATAAGGAGAAAATATTCAGGATGCATTCATATATTGGCCAAATGCCTGTATCAGGTGATATCAGCATGTCTGTTAATATAAGATGGTACTTATCAACATCAGCAGCTGATATTCGTTTTGTGTTGGTTAAAAAGTCCAGGCAGAACTAATGGGAGGAATAAATAACAAAAACAGTCAAAAGACTGACATTTGCTATCGGCTCAGAACCTAATGATCACAAAATTCCTGCTCCACTTCAGTTTAATCATGATGTCAAATGTTGAGACTTTTGACTGAAGCTGATCAAATTCATTTACAGAATACAACCTAATAGCACAATGTTTCTGTTCTGTATCCCAAAATAGCTCTAGAAATTGAAAGAACGGCCACGTATCAAACTCATATAAACACATTTATTTTCCTTTTATATATTAAGAAAACAGTTAGTCCTTGCACTCACGGTGCAAAGTGGAACCATTCTTATTACATGCATCAGTATAAATTGAGAGGAAGTCACCACCACAACACATCTGGCTCCACAGGTACAATGTAGATAACCTGTGTGGTGAAAACCAGAAGCCAAGCTCTTTGCATGAGTGCAGCACGGGATCAGTGCGAGTCCAACACGCTTGTCAGTAAGCAGCTGTACTCCCAGTCAGGGTGAGGCGTTAAAAAAAACCAAAGTTGTCAGTTCTGACTGGCTTGGGCAGGGCTGGGTGAGTGGCGTCAGACGCGCCACGCCACCTACCTTCCTGCAGACATCCCGTTCAGCGCATTCTGGGAAGACTGAACAGAGGAACCCAGCACAGTACTCATGGCTGAGGGCTGACCGGATGAACCTGTAAGTGGGCTTCCATCTCCCTTCAGGATGCCGGTGCACTTCCAGTTGTCCATGTAGTTAGCTGCACAGAGACAGAAGGAAAAGTCGGCATTTATTTCGTACACAAAGGAGAAGGGGGACAATCTGACAGCTGAACTTTTCACCGTCATAGGATATTCAAGTGGGGCTCTTTTCTCCACTTGAATATCTGGTGTTCCTCCAGACCAGTGCATTTTGCTGAAGCACACAAATCATTTGATAATCTACTTGTTGCTATGAACACAGTTACTGCACAACCATTTATTGTGAAGGGATTTATCAGCTTTAGCACTTTGAGAATCAGAATCAGAATCAGAAAGGGGTTTATTGCCAAATGTTGAGCAGGTTTACAACATTAGGAAATTGCTGCGGTGCTTCAGTGCAAACATAGTGTCATAAATAGCACTTAAATAGACATGAAAAAATAAAAGTAGGGATAAGAATTAAAAGTGCTACGTAGAAAGATATGTGCATGAGCTATACATGAGATATATACATGAGAATAAGAATTAAGAGTGCTACGTAGAAAGATATATACATGAGTGCAGGTGGTGATCAGTGCCAAACATAGAATGATGCAGTGACACAGCGTAGGGTCATGTGTTAGTAGCGGGAACAGTCATATGGTTATTGTTCATGTGTCCAACAGCAGAGGGGAAGAAACTGTTCTTATGGCGAGAGGTTCTGGTGCGAATGGACCGGAGCCTCCTGCCTGAGGGGAGCAGGTCAAACAGACTGTGTCCAGGGTGAGAAGGGTCAGCTGAGATCCGAGCTGCACGCCGCAATGTCCTGGAGGTGTATAGATCCTGCAAAGATGGGAGTCTGCAGCCAATCACCTTCTCAGCAGAGCGCACAACACGCTGCAGTCTCTGTTTGTCCCTGATAGTGGCTCCAGCGTACCACACGGTGATGGAGGTGGTGAGGATGGACTCGATGATTGCAGTGTAGAACTGCATCATCGTCCGTGTTGGCAGGTTGAATTTCTTCAGCTGCCTCAGGAAGTACATCCTCTGCTGGGCTTTCTTAATGACGGAGGTGATGGTGGGCTCCCACTTCAGGTCCTGGGTGATGGTGGTACCCAGGAAGCGGAATGAGTCCACAGAGGTGATGGGGGTGTCAGTCAGGATGATGGGGGGGAGTGGGGCTGTGTGCTTCCTGAAGTCCACAATAATCTCCACTGTCTTCTGGGCATTCAGCACCAGGTTGTTGTGGCTGCACCAGGACACCAGACGTTCAACCTCCCTCCTGTAGGCAGACTCATCCCCGTCCGAGATGAGTCCAATAACGGTGGTGTCATCTGCAAACTTGATTAGCTTGACAGACTGGTGGGTGGAGGTGCAGCAGTTGGTGTACAGGGAGAAGAGCAGAGGAGAAAGAACACAGCCCTGAGGGGAGCCGGTGCTGATGGTCCGGGAGTCCGAGACATTCTTTCCCAGCCTCACATGCTGCTTCCTGTCCGTCAGGAAGTCAGTGATCCACCGGCAGATGGGGTCAGGCACATTCATCTGGGAAAGCTTGTCTCGGAGATGGTCTGGAAGGATGGTGTTGAAGGCAGAGCTGAAGTCCACAAACAGGATCCTGGCGTAGGTTCCTGGGGAGTCCAGATGCTGCAGGATGAAGTGTAGGGCCATGTTGATGGCGTCGTCTACAGACCTGTTGGCTCTATATGCAAACTGCAGGGGGTCCAGGAGGGGGGCCGTGAGGGTCCTGAGATGGGAGAGAACTAGGCGCTCAAAAGACTTCATGACCACAGATGTCAGAGCCACGGGTCTGTAGTCATTTAGTCCAGTGATCCTAGGTTTCTTGGGGACAGGGATTATGGTGGAGGACTTGAAGCAGGCAGGCACATGACATGCCTGCAGTGAGGAGTTGAAAATGCCAGAAAACACTGGGGCCAGCTCGTTTGCACAGTGTCTGAGGGTGGCAGGAGACACACCGTCTGGGCCGGGAGCTTTCCGAGCATTCAGGTTCTTAAACTGCTTCCTCACATCTGCTTCATGAATATGAAGAGTTGTGGTGGGAGGAGGTGGTGTGAAATCCTCTTTTGTGTGGGGTGAGGAGGGGGGTGTTGTAGGTGAACAGTTTGAAGGTGGTGATGGCTCTATGTAGGGGGGAGAGGTGGGGGAATTAGTGTCCAAAGTGCCTCTATTGTTGGGGCCGTTGGAGGTGTGAAGGCTGCCTGATGGCTCGTCAAAACGGCAGTAAAAGTCGTTAAGGGTGTTGGCTAAGAGCAAGTCATCAGTGGAGTGGGGGGTTTTAGGCTTGTAGTTTGTGATATTCCTAAAACCTTTCCACACAGAGGCCGAGTCATTCTCTGAGATCTGCTGCTGCATCTTCTCAGAGTGCTGATGTTTAGCAATGTCCACTTCTTTAGTGAACCTGTACTTGGCCTCTCTGTAGCAGTCCCTGTCTCCGCTTCTGAACGCCTTTCTCTCATTCCTTTCAGATTTTTGAAGCCCTCCCATATCTGTGTCAGTGTAAAAACTATCACAAAACCAGTGTGTAATGCTGGCTCAGCAACAAACACCATTTAACAGACATGGACTCGGAGGTAGCACTTAACAGCTTCAAAAACATATTTCTCAGAAAAGGAGAGCAGGATGTGGAGAACAAAGCAGAGGTAAATTCTTTAATGCTGACAGACTGCTAACTCTGTGACTATACTTGCGTATCAACAGATGTACTATATGCACGGAGTTTGTAAAAATTGACACTGCTATTTAGCCCAACTTTTAAGACATGCATTTCATAACAAAATAAAATGAAATTTTTTAACCTGGAAAAGAGAAGCTATGGTTTTTCCTGCTGCTGATACAAACTGCATCACACAAACAAAGAGGTAAGCTCGGTCAGGATGCTTGGTTATGAGTATAGAAACAAAGTCTGCTAGAGCGCAAACAAACTGTTAAGATCTTTTAAAATTGGTTTTTAAAACCAAATAAAAAATAAAATAATCGTTCCCTGACTCCACCAGGCTGAATACTCGGGAGTGTGAGTGTGTATGCAGATGTTGGAAAAAAAGATAGAAGCACTGTATGAATGTGTGTTTTGGTGAAGCACTTTGAATTATAAACCAAGTAGAAAGATGCTATACAAGTATCAGTCCATTTACCAGTATATAGACACACCTGAATAAGACCCAACTATGGATCAAGGTAGATCAAACATCCAGGTAACGCCCAAAGTTACAGACACTACAGCATCCCATCTATCCAATATTTTTCAAACAAGAAGCAACTTCATATAAACTTATGGACCACTTCCAAATGATCTGGTGTGGAATGACTTGAATAACTGCACAATTTAACCTATGACTAAATCAATATTCCTAGTATTAATAGCAGCAACTGCTGCTACACAGCTACAAAGCCTGAAGCTTGGTAGGAGGGCAAAGGTTTCCTAACTGGAGGACATAATGGTTGCCAGTATCAGTCTGCTTGATTACTGGAATCAATACTCTGAAAACAGACACAGTGGTTAACCTGATTACAACATGTATTCACAAGTAGGTATTTGCACCTCGGACAGTAGAGAATAAAAAAAGTTGTTGTGGTTTGATGAGAACCTGTGCAAAAATGTCAGCTTTCTTTACACAGTTGAACCAACAAATCCTTTATTCTGGAAATGACCAATGCCAACTATGAGTGAACAAAAGTCATTCAATGCCCAGTGAAAAGTACTATTCACTGAACAGCCACATTAAACAGCTTTTATTAAAGTTGTCACTGAAGTAAAAGGAAGACAAACAAGCAGTTGTTAAGAGCCCCCTCACCTTTCCAGAGGCGCACACAGCCATCATCCCCAGAGGAGGCCAGCAGGGTGCTGGTGATATTCCAGCTCACACGCCACACCTGGGAGTTATGGTTGTCAAACTGAGCCACAATCTGCACCTCAAATTTGGTGGGTCCTGTGGACGTGCTCTCCTTCCTGTCAGGAGCACACAAGAAACAGGAAATTGAATATTTATTTTGCATTATCTTAAAAAGAGAACATCTGCTCAGGAACTGCATGCAGGGCTTCAGTGCAGTATTTGTATGACTCCACCAGTTTCTGTGCATTGTGGCCTTCTATAAGACAGAGTGCAAACACTCACCTCATCGGAACTAGCTTAAATATTCGAACATCTTTTGTTGCAATGGCGAGCACGTGGAAAGATCTTCCCAGGTTTGGAGCAAACGCGATGTCATGAACCGCATCAGTGACCGTCATGAGTGTCTCTGCTTTGGCATATTTCCTTTTAAACAGATAAATATTAAAATCTGTCATTTATTTTGGTATGTCTTCATAATTCAATGGTTAGTGCATCACTAATAACAGGGTTCATACACATTTTTCAGGGTCAAATTCAAGGTCAATTTTCAAGCTTTTCCAGCACATTACCAAAATAGAAGAAAGCATGTTTCACTTTGCATCACCTCAGTAAGACCTTGCAAAAATGTAAACAAATCATCTTAGGTCGACTTAAATGTCTTTTGTCCCCCTTTTGTTAAAAGAGAAAAATGCAGCACACAAAAATAGTGAAAAAGGAAACGGTTGCCTTACATGCATATAGTGCACAAACTCAAAAAACACATTCCTCTTAAAAATTAAGATGTGCAAATGTGAACAAATCAACTTGTTAGAGATCTTCATCTCCACTGTAAATAAACAACAACCCAGAAAACAAGAAAACTGCACCAAATGTTTGTTTGTTTTTTTGTTCTTTTTAACTAGTTAAGCACCCCTTTTTCCTTAAGTAGGGGGTGAGAAACAGCAAGTTTTAGTTCATTTCAGCAGCATCTGTGTTTGCAGCCTACAAACGTTCACCACAGAAACATTTGGAAAGCTTTTCAAAATCATCGTATTGAAACTCCAACATGTTTCCAAGAAAAAGAACAACCAATTCAAAAAGATTACGCCGCCCCTCCTTCCTGGCGTGGCCGGCCAATTTCCCCAAATGGCGTGTCATCCTTCCAAAGGGCGTTAGAGGAGAGTAGGAATGAAAACTACCTTCTCCAGAAAAAAATGCAACAAATTGAAGAAGAGAAACTTCAACTGGAGAACAAGTGTAGACGAATGGAAGCCCAAAGTAAAGAGCTGGAAGACAGACAACAGCGCCAGCCGGACATAAAAATTATTAATGAGGGCTGGGGAATCAAGTTTGCTCAAACCCGAGAGCAGATTGTGCACCTCATTAAAGAAAACAGGCAAAAGAGTGCAGAACTAAAAGAAATGACCAACCAGCTCCAAGACAAGAAAACGATGACTGATAAGATACAATCAGAATCAGAATCTTTATTGTCATTGTCATGAGAACAACGAAATTAAGAATGGTCCCCGATCATTGCATCATCCAATGGGATCTCCAATACATGGACCGAAGCAATCAGCTCCTCCAAAGACAGCTCCATGAAGCTGTGGAAGAAAAGAAAGAATTCCTCCAACAGAAGGAAGAGCATGACAAAAAGCAAAGAGACATGCAGCACAAACTGAAGAGCATGCAGGAAAAATACCGAATGCTGAAAGAAAGCCTGGATGAAACACTGCGCCAAAATAAAGACCTTCTACAACAGAAAGAGCAACAACAAGAAAGACTGAAAGAAGGAAAGCGTATCGTCCAAGACTTTGAGTCTAAAAATCTAAAACTGCAAGAGTTTTGTAATCAGCTGGAGGACAAAGCAACTAAAGTGGAAGAAGAAAAGGACAAACTGGAGAAACGCTGCTCACAGATGCAGCAAAGGATCGAGCAAAATGCGAGAAACAACTCAGAGCTCGTTAAGGTGATTTTGGTGGAATATAATAACTTGAAGCGTGAAAACACTCAAATGCAGGCACAAAAACAACAACAAGACAAAATACATGAAGACCTGCAGCTCACCCTCCAAGAAATCCAGAAAAGAAACGAGCAGTTAGAAGACAAGCACAAAGAAGTGCAACAGAGAAATGCAGACATGCACAAGGACAAGCTGATACAGGAGGCAACATCCAAACAACTCCAAGACAAGCTTGAAGAACAACAAGCAACATTAGAAGAGGTGGAACAAAGATGTGAGAGACTTGAAAAGCAAAACACAGAAACAATTGATGAGTTGAGAAATCTCATCCTGGAGAAAAAAAGCGCTCGTGGAAAAGTGCCTGAAAAAAAAGAAAAAATGATTCCACTTGTTCCGGAGGAGAGACGCTACTGCTTCCTCACCTGATGTAGCCTCGTCTTGCTCCACCTCTGTTAACCCCCCCCAACCAGTCCCGGCAGTTGACTGTCCCCTCCTGAGCCTGGTTCTGCCGGAGGTTTCTGCCCATTTAAAGGCAGTTTTTCCTCCCCACTGTCGCCAAGTGCTTGCTCAGAGGCGATTGTTGGGGTTTTCTCTCCTCTACCTTGTTTCTTCATTTACTTGCTTGCTTAACTTTTTGTTCAACTTATCTAAATAATAAACCATTTGAATTTATCCTTTGAGTATTTTTCATCTCATCTTTACAGAATTTTTCCAAAACATTTTCAAACATTCAGATCTGTCTTTTATTTTCTTCTTGAAACCTCATAATGAATACCCACCGTGTGTTTTCGTTGTACTCGTAGATCTGAACCTTCCCACCGTATGTTACGTTGCTGTCGTCACTCCCCACAGCAAACATGGGAGGATGGGCACGTGAGCTGTTTGTAGGAAACAACGCGTGGTTACACCAGCAGACTGTTATCAGCATGGTGTTACATACACATGAAAAAGTCAAGTGATACTTGCATAGCATTATTCATGATGTTGTCATACCTGCATGTCTATAAGTCACATTAAGTTTAGCTGTAAGCTGTTTTATTGAAAGAATTAGCGGTAGTAATTGTGTTATTTCATAAGCACAATAACTGAAAATGTGTTCTAACACAGCGGTCCCCAACCTTTTTTGCACGACGGACCGGTTTATGCCCAACATTATTTTCACGGACCGGCCTTTAAGGTGTCGCAGATAAATACAACAAAATAAAACTAGTACCGGTACCGAAAAAAAGAAGATTTATTCATAACACACTCGAAAAGACCCAGGAAAACCGAGTTAACGATAAAAACGATAACAAAATAACGCTGAAAACCGATAAAAACCCTGAAAACCATACATTTAACACCTGAGCCTCAACTCTCACGGCCCGTTACCAAACGACTCACGGACTGGTACTGGTCCGAGGGTACCGCTGTTCTAACATATGCAAGCAAATAATATAAAAGCACTACAGCTGCTCTCTACATTTGAATCTCATCTTGGTTCCTTACACAAAGTAAACCGGCAGTCTAACCTGGAGGGGTTCCACGAGATGCAGCTGCAGCTGAGCTTGCAGGAGATCTCATGCTGCAGGGACCACTGACTCAGGTTCATCACATCGGGAGCCTCGTAGATCCTCACCACCCCATCCGCAGAGCAGGTGGTCAGCATAAGACCCATGTGTTTAGGAGCAAACTTCACATCGGTCACTGACGTTCTACTGTCCACTAGCGTGGTTCTCTTAATCTAAAAAAGCCCAACATGAAACACTCAGGTGAAATCTAACAAACAGTTATGTTAAATGGGAAATGTAATGCAAGTGTACTAACCCAGTGGCTCAGTCCTCTCTGCTTGTCATTGGACTCTCCTACGATCTCCTCCCAAACAGCAGCTGTTCTGTCAAAGGAGCAAGAAGCTAGAACCTGTCCAAACTCTGGATGCGCCCAGGTCACTCGCCACACTGATCCACTGTGTGTCTGCACATAACAGCATTCATCTATTAACTCCATCGATACTTTGAATTTCATGCTGTGTTCATACTCAAAAACACAAACATAAAGTAATAAATAAAAAAGAAAAGGAAATTATGGTGGTTTACCTTCCAGCTGGCTGTGCAGTGCCACTCTCCGTTCTCACTTTTGTCCCAGACCTGAGTGGAATAAAATCACAACCTTGAATACTCCTCACGTGTCTGTGCACAATTATCACCGGTTTTGCACTGACATTTGTATGTACGTCCTTTATTATGTCGTCACATAATAAACACTACATCGATAGCTCTGTCGGAAAACTGCAGTGCTTAACTACACTACTATGCTATAGAGCTTATCTGTGGCCAGCCTAGCTCGTGTGCTACAAGCACCAGAGCTAACAGACTAGCATATTAAACTGAGATAATTTCCTTCGAGTGTAAGAACCAGCGGAAGATTTCTCAAACAACCTCATCGTCTGTCAACGACTGCAGGAAAACGAGTCAGTAATTTCAGTATGTAAGGTGAGAGTGTCGGTAATGTGGGCAAGGCTATCCTGCTAGCTATAACGGCTAATGCTAACATTAGCAAACTATGATGTACAGCTCACCTTGACACTTTGGTCGCTGGAGCAAGTCGCCATCCTCCGGCCGTGAAAATCATACGATACGTCATGAATTAGATCTTTATGATCTGCCGCGATACTACGCGCAACAAACATGATGACAACTATGTACCGGCAGCTCTAGCTGGGACGATTAGCTGGCAGGCCTGTCATGTGTCTACTTGTGCTGTTTATTTGGCGGTAATGTGATTGTGTGTAGTACAAGCTATTGACCACATGGCGGCGCATGCACACAAATTTTAAGCAGCTCAATGCGACTTTGGGGTTCTTTATAAGAAGATAAAATATAACGAAAGTTATTCGGTGAAAAAGTGCTACAGCCAGAGTTACTTTGAACAGACAGATTAATAGGTTTATTAATACACAACTGCCAAAATAAATATAGTATGTAATATACTGTCAAAGTTACCTCTTGCGCGGTTGCCAGGTTTGATCCAACTGACAGTTTTTTTTCTTCGCTAACTTTATTACTAAAAGTTAATTTCAAGTAACAATATTTAAACAGATTTGTGCAAATGAATTTTGTAAAGGCAAAAAATAATAGTACTTAAAACATTCAGTAGATTTATTGTGAAAGAACTTTTATGCGTTCAATAAGATTATTGCATTAATTAATTAAATTAATGCATTCATTGAAATACTGCAATATACCTTGTTTTTTTGTTTTGTTTATTTGCTGAATAGAACACTGAGCTAAGTGTCAGTATCCTTTCTTGTGTTTTTTATTTTATATTAATGTTAATATCAGATTTTTGTAGTTTAGTGTCCAGAGGATTTGTTTGTGTGTGTGTGTGTGTGTGTGTGTGTGTGTGTGTGTGTGTGTGTGTGTGTGTGTGTGTGTGTGTTTGCGGAAGGCTGTGATGAACGCATATCTGGCAACCCGGGTCAGTCAACGTGCAGGCAGGCAGCAAGCAAGCAGTATTGTGCCGGAGCAGCAGACTCCCCGCAGGGATTCCTAGGGTTACACACACCGCTGTTTAGATGGCTGACAGAAAGGAGTAAGTTGGTGAACGGTGCTGAAAACACTCTGAGATTATTCCGGCAAGTGTCTGGGTTCACTAACTACAACACAATGGAGCAAGAATTTCAAGACATTGATTCGTCGGGGAGATGGCAAAACCTTTACAATGTAAGTCGGGACACTGACCGGGCCTCTCTTGTTTCTATGACGATCGGTTGCTAACTAACTTAGCTAGCTAATTTGATAGCTATCAAGTTAGACACCACTTAGAGATTTTGGTCACTTTTCGTCCACGCTTTTAATTGTGTAAATTTCTACACTTCGCGACATGACTTCCAGGTTCTTTATACATATTGGAGTGCAATTGGTAAAGACGAATGAGTAACTAGCATTTCGCGCTAGCTGACTTCCGTAGCTGGAAAACGTGCATCGGCTCGATCTTCACTTCGGTTAGCTAATGCTGGCTGACGCTAGCAGACGTCAGCCGCAGTTTCTGAGAACTCATCAGGACTTCCACAGAAAAGCGTGTTGTGTTTTACCACGCAGCACAGCATTTCGTTTATAATATCTCTGTTCCGGTTAAACTTTGGCTATGACCCTGTAATGTGCAGCTGCGAACTACAAAGATACCATGTAACTAGAACTGTTTTTGTTTTGTTTTTACACATCAGTGTTAATAAATTAAGAAGAAATGAACGTGCACACTTTATACATTTTTAGAAAATGTTTTTAAAAAACCCTTTTAAAACTTTTTTTGACAGGGAGCGGGGGGGGGGGGGGGTATATATAAAAAGTGCATGATAAGTAATTTCATAAAAGATCAAATTTCTTCCATGCTAACGTCAGGCTCCCAGTCCTACTGAGAATTAAAGTGGGATTAAACAGAAATGAGAATACTAATACTTAATTTAATTTCTTACCCATTTTAAGGATAATGTCGTTAGCATGATAATATATTTAAACCAATAGTGCTCATTGTACATAATGGTGCTTTTCAGTTCCATATGTTATTGGTTTATCTCTCAGTTCATTTCTAATACAAGTCCCAAGCTTGAATAAATGGGGAGGTTTAAGGAAGTCAAATATGCAGACCAAGAATACAGCATCATGTCTTAGTACATCTATGCACTGAAACTGTACTTTGTGTACCACTAAAAATTACTTTTGCCACTAGTCTTATCCATGGTGCTGTAGCTCAGTGGCAGTGAGGGGACACGCCCCTGCTCACGACAGTATTCTTGGGAGTGTCAAAAATAATTTTTATTCTCTTTTATTCTTTTCTTGTCTCCAGTAAAACTGCTTCTGTTCCCCAGAATGAAATAATAATAGAACTGTGCTCGCCCTTTGGCCTTGCCCATGCAGACTGTGTTGTAAAAGGAAAACAACAGCCTGAGGCATTGCAGTAGATTAAGTTTGACAAATGACAATGAAAACAAAGCAGACCAGTTGTGATTAATTGAGTACAAAGGATTGAGGACCTTTGATCTCTGTATGGTTTTTCTTTTAATGTCATTGCTGGTCACCACTCCAGTAAAACTGGATGCACATGAATTGAACAGGTTGTGTCACAGTTTCCTGTCGCTGTCAAAGCGATCCTTCTGAGTTCCTGTTTGGTTTCTCATCTGCAACAGGAGATCCGTAACCAAGCCAGTGAATATTCCTACAAAGTGGCAAAGCTTCCAGTGAATCGGAATCTGAACCGCTACAGAGATGTCAGCCCATGTGAGTGTTACGACAGTTAAGGCTCTCAGTGACGATATGTGCTGCCGAGAATGACGTCGTCATAATTGCTCTGTGATCTCTTGCTTGGTTTCAGACGATCACAGTCGGGTAAAACTTGAAAACTCTGAAAATGACTACATCAATGCAAGTTTAGTCGATGTGGAAGAAGCCCAAAGAGCTTACATTCTTTCTCAGGTATGTAGATTGTAGGACAAGCAGTGTACACTGAACTGTCTGCACGGATATCTGTTGAACACATCTGCGTGCCACTCAAAGGAAAATACACAGGATTTGAGTTTGGCATTTTGGTAGTTGTTCATGATCTCTGGATGTTATTTGTTTATGTGGATTTTCTACTTTTGCTTTGACAGGGCCCCTTGAGGAATACATGCGGCCATTTCTGGCTGATGATTTGGGAACAGAGTTGCAAAGCTGTTATAATGCTCAACAGAGTGATTGAAAAAGGATCTGTGAGTACACTGCAACACCTTCTAATTATTATGTTCTGAAGTCCCCCTGCTGTTTAGGTTTGAAAGTTTGAGGAGACATATCTTTATTAATAGATGTAGATACATTTGCTCATCCCAAAAGGTTTGAGATCAATTGTCTTTGTCATTCCTATTTCCACTGATGCTAAAATTCTGTGCATTTTACAAGATGAAATAGAATCCAAGATACGTTTTATTGTGTTTTCTTTCTAGTGTACCCACTTTTATCTGGTAGACTAGAAAGGATTTCAGCCCTGTTTTGGAGTTTTCAAAAAGATGATCAGATCTACTATAAAATTTAATTGGCTTGTTTTTCATGCATGTGCCATCTCTTCACCACGTTTCATGAAATTCACCGTGGTAGGTGTAACCATGCTGACAGACAGATTGAGATGCAAAGAATGCCACAATTTTGAAAAAATGAATTGAGATACTGAAGAGCTGCACATGTTTAAATTCGTTATGGATCAAAGCCTAATTGAGATATTTTGGGCAGCTATCATGACTCAAATTCCTTTACTTGACAATGGAAAAAATGAATTTCCTTACATTAAAAAAAAAAAAGTCTAGTTTAAAATGTCTTTTTCTTCCTTTGTGGTGTTATACTTCATCAGAACTCTGTGTTTCACAAGATTGTCTTAAGCTCTGTGGTCATGTTTTAAGTTGTACTGTATGTAAAGTTTCAGTTCTGTTGTTTCCATTTATTTGAAACTTTAACCACAGTTCCAGGAAAGTTAATGATTACTTAGTTTCTTTTTGCATTTAGTTTTGAATGTGTTTTTTGATTTTTCGTTTCACTTGTATTTGGTTTTCATATTTCAGTTTAGGTTTTACTCTCTAAAAAGGTTTCATTTTCAGTGAGGTTTTATTGTTGTGTGTTTCATTGTCCTTTTTTTTTTTTTTTTTTTTTTTTTTTTTTTTTAAAGTTTCAGTAAAGAGTTGTTTTCTCTCTCTCTCTCTCTCTCCACACTTTGGTTTTTAGTTGAGTTTAGTGTAGCTAACTATCATGGCCTTGGTGCCAAGAACAACCAATGGAAACTGGAAACAAGCTGTCAGGTACTTCGGTGTACAAGAACGTAATTAGTTGTTCTCTTTGCACACGGTTGATTTTCCGAATCCGAGGAATGGTGTACATATGTGCAACTGTTCTCAGTATTTAAGTCAGAAGTTCTTCAAATGGCTCGAGGCACATGACAGCCTATCCATGAGTAACTGAATGTATTTGTCTCAACAGGAAAAGTGCGCGCAATACTGGCCTACCACCGAGGAGCTACAGATGTCTTTCACAGACACAGGGTTTGTTGTGAGGCTACTGTCAGAGGAGGACCAATCCTATTTCACAATCAGATTGCTGGAACTACAAAATACAAAGGTGAGTATGCAAGGGTGCCTATTGGTTAATAGCATCTCTCTTGAGTTTCAGCATGGTTTTAAGCACTGCTTAACCAGTCTCTTACCATTTAAGTATAATAGCATGTAGCTGAAAAAAGACTGTGATTTCAGAGTGTGTAATGTTTTCCTAGTGACAAATCAGCTAAGTCATGCAGAACTGTGTCTATACAATGCTCCAGTCTTGACCAAACATTATGCCTACCACAGACAGAGGAGTCGAGAGAGATCTATCACTTTCACTACACCACATGGCCTGACTTCGGTGTTCCAGAATCCCCTGCCTCCTTCCTCAACTTCCTCTTCAAGGTTCGGGAGTCTGGCTCGCTGGACCCGGAGCATGGGCCCTCAGTGGTGCACTGCAGCGCTGGGATTGGTCGCTCAGGGACCTTTGCCTTGGTGGATACCTGTCTAGTTTTGGTGAGAAGGGGAGTGGGGAAATGTCACTGAAAGTCTGCCACTGTTAAAGAGAATTCTTTCGCAAGAGGTTCTCATTACAATGACTACAGTCTGATGATGGTAAGATGAGGCGTTCATGCTCTGATTGTACTTGTGTGCTGATAACGTGCTTACAGAGCAGTGTTGACGTGTAGGTATTCAGCGTGAGTGTGTAAAGTCTGGAATATTTTAACTGGAGCAGAGAAGAGGCCCTTAACTGATTATTTCTTGGGAAATCAGGTTTCTCAGGAATAACTCCTAAATTACCACAATTCCACATGTGTCTGCAACTATATGGAACTAAATTCCCAATTCTTATCATGTCTTGATGAGTTTTAAAGCTCTAAAAGCAAAAAAAAAGATGAATCTTATTTCACTAGAAAGTTTTGCAAATTTCCTGTGGCTGTTTGACTTGTCTGTCGGCCTTGTTAAAATGATTTATTTTTTTTTTTTTTGGCCAGCTGTTAGGTTAACCAGACCTTAAGTGCTGTAGGTCTTTCATTATTGTTCAACACTACACCAAAAGTAAGTAGTGGGTTGATCAGAAGGAGATCTTCAGCGTCTTCTATGAATCAAACTCAGCATATGCAGGATGTCTGTCCATTATCTGATTTCAATTACCTAAAGATGGACAAGCAGGTTATCACCTGCAGGGCATTATCACCTTCATAAGTCAGCCCAGAATGATAAACTAACACAGGCAGAAAGCAACACCACTACAAATCCGTGATGTGTGAGTGTGATAGGAAAAGCCCTGTGCAGTAGTGCAATATTAAAAGTGCTGCATGAATGTATATGCACTTTTAAGTGCTTTGGTCAGTAAGACTGGATAAGTGCTATATTAATAAAGTCTAGCCTAAAAGGAGCAAGGAGAAAGAAAGGTGGCTAGAATGCACATAGAGTTACCAGGATTACAGTATTGTATTAAGACATGGAAGAATTCTCTAATCTGCATAGGGTCAAAGGTATTCATACGCACAAATCTACTAGTCCTAAAGATTCTGTAATATGTTTAAACTCTACAAGGCCAAGGGTTATAGACTTCTTCTTAGTGATCAGGATTGCAGACAACTGGCAGTTTCTCTTTGGGGTGATTAAAATTAATTGTTTGGCAGCACTCATTGGACTGACCAGAACAATGGGAAATTTAGGGGAACTCAGTAAAGCTCTAAGAAGGAGAATTGTAGATTTAGACAAATTGGGAAGGTCCTTTTGAGCCAAAAAATTGCCAATTTTAAGATTATCGGTTCAAACAGTTATATGTAAGATCAAGTTGCTTGGATTTGTCACAACTTTTCCAAGAACTGCCATGAACTGGAAATTGCTGGAACACCAGCATCACTATCCACAGTGAAGTCAGTTTAAGGAATCATGGACTAAGAGGATGCTGCTCATGAAAGTAGCTCCTGCTTCAAATTCAACACCTTCAGCCTTCTGGAGAAAAGTTTTATGGGGGCTGGTTTTGGGATAGGTTTTGGAAACTTGAGCAAGAATTCCTTCAGAGCCTTGCACTGCTTTTTAAACCCCAAATAGAAAATTTTAAAAAAAATTAGTCTTCTGGCCCATCACCTCAAATAACCTTTGAATGTCACCCTGTGCATAAACAAACAAGGCTATCTGTCAGATGTTTTGTCCCGCTCCTTCCTAATAAAGCAACAAGCAAAAACAGCCTCTTTGCTCTTGTGGCTTTTAAAAGTTGTACAACAATGGTGCTGTAAGAAAACATCAATCAGCTTTCAATGCTCCGAGCCCCACCTCAAAGGTTCCTGAACATTTAGAAAGTATGGGTGACCTGTGCACACCTCAGTGCCATGTTACCATCAACACCTTCATACTGCGGATAGAATCATGCCAGAGGAAAGTGAATCTGTCCCTGCTTGCGATATTTTTACTGGTCAAATTGACCATTCTATACAGGCTTTTTATATACCCATTGTATGTTAGGAAATTATCACATTTATTCTATGTCAGATATTAATTAGAAACCCTAAAGTGTAAAGCTGTTACAATGTAGGAGACACAACGCACAAAAAAAACAAGTGAATTCTAGTGGGAACTCTTTCTGTTCTCACTTCCTAGTCAGCTGGAAAGCACAGGTTTAAAGAGCCTGAAATTTCTGCTAGTTAATGTACGTGGTAAAAGCTCCCATAAATAAAAACAGATTTTGTACACATAGTTTTGCTCTGCTGTGTATTTAACTCACCTGTTAAATACGCAGTTTATGAGTTACGATTTGGAACAGCTAAAACATATTTCTTCCCAGCACTCACATCTTAAGCAGCATTAGACTCTGAGACAGGTTGGTAAGTTGTTTGGACATGCACCTTAAATCAAACCACTCTCTCACAGATTACCTCGATTTTTCTCAAATGTAATACATCTTTTGAAACTTCTCAATATTACAGCTCATGACTTCCTAAAGGAAAACAAAGGTGTGATATCCTGTGCACCTGATGTGATTCTCTATTAAGCGGTTATTCCATAAATGGGAAAATCTGTTTTTGCAGATGGAGAAGAGGAAAAACCGGTCATCAATGGACATACAAAAGGTGCTACTTGGCATGAGGGAATACCGCATGGGCCTGATCCAGACCCCTGACCAGCTCCGCTTTTCATACATGGCTGTCATTGAGGGAGCCAAGCTCATCCTGACAGACAACTCAGAAACACAGGTAGTCACAAGAATGATTGAAAGCTTGTAAGTCTGGTTCTAAATAAGCTTTTGTAATTTGTTATCTGACTTTCAGTAACCACCCGAAGAGCAGTGTTACTCCAATAAAAGACGGAGGCATTGTTGTGGTTTCAAGTTTTGCTTTCAGTTTCGCTCAAAAGCCGGCATCAGACGCTAAAAGAGGTGGCGATGACTGATTTTTGAATGTTTCTTTGACATTTTCTGGGAAAGTGAAGCTAATCATTTGAAAGCATTAAAGGGAAATGAGAAATTTTAAATGATATGCAGCACTTACGTTGAGAAACATTGGCTTGTATACAAGTATATTAGAATCATTCTGTTTTACTCCAGAGAAGTGAAAATAAACATAATAGTAAAGTTTAAGGTGACATGTGGGCTCTCTTGGTTTTCTACCATCCTTTCACGGTCTGGTTAGCTTGGAAACGGGTCTTGAATTGCATTCTTTAAGGCATTAAAGTCTTAAGTTTTCAACTGTACATGCTGAAACCTGCAAAAATCCTGTCTAAATGTTCTCTTGCTGCATCAACACAAAATTGCCTTTGACGCAGACCGTATAAAACACAACCTCACAATAAAATGAAGTGATTACCAGAGTTTCAAGCCCTGCCAGCAGTAATTTTAAATGTTACAAACTTCCTAATTCCATTTCATTTTTTTGGAGTTTTTCTTCAGAGCCATCAGAAAGTGTCTAATTAAAGTGGTGTGTGTGTGGGTGCTTTCCCATAACAATGAATAGGGCCTCTTTAATTTATAAGGTAACTGTCAAAATAATGGCCGACTCACTTGACAAACTAACTAGATCCTCACACTTGTTATGTAATGACTATACAGACGCTCTTTGATCATTTGCGTCTTGCAGGTGCCCTTTCTTTACCAGAATTTTAGTTTTGCCACTTGCAAACTAAATGATGAGAATGTGAGCCAACATATTTAAAAATCAGGAATTTAAGCTTTTATTTTGGAAAAGGATCACTATTCTCTTCCTCTCTGTCATAAGCTGACAGTACACTGAAATTTTCCTTCTTGGTTGTCTCTGCATGTCATCCTCTTTGTTAGAACAAGCTGACACAGCTGTCCAGAGATGACCTGGAGCCAGATCTACCCCCTCCACCACCTCCACCTAGACCTCACCTTAACGACAGCAGACCCAACGGACCCCACCTAGAGTCTCAGGCCCCCTCAGGAGACAGGCTTGCAGGAGAGCCAGATGCCCAAGATCACAATAAGGCAGACAATTCTGGGCAGTAAGTAACAGAACTGAAGTTTGGCAGATTAAAAATTAAGCGTTGAAATCTGCTGACTTGTTCCCATCCATGCGCTGAGATTCAGTTTATCTTTTTGAGCACATAGAAAAGAAAGAAATCAGGTTTCACCCTTTTATTTGTTCATCTTTGTAGTAAAGCTTTGGTACAGCAGTGACACAATTTGTGGGGATTAAAGTGAGTATTACCCTGTTGTTTATTGTTGGACTGCTGTACTCTCTGTCTTATTTCAGGGTCCGAAAGCGACACCGTGAGGAAAGGATTGCCAGCACAGCACAGAGGGTCCAACAAATGAAACAGAGACTGACAGAGTCTGAGAGGAAACAGGAGAAGTGGCAGTACTGGAGACCCATCCTGTTCAATGTCGGCGCCGGCGCCGGGGCTGTCTTGGCCATAAGCCTGCTGTACTGGATGTATTCCCAGTGAAGCACTGCGGGTCACTTAAAACGGACTCTTATTTTGCACCGGTACCTGAGATTAGGTACTTCTTCTCGACGTAGACTTAGACAGTAATATGTGCAGAATTGAGGGTATTTATTTCTCAAGGTCAAAATGCGGGAGCGCTAGATCAAACAAGCGTCTGTATATTTTTCATGTAAGATCGAAACAAAAAAATAGTAACATCTCAGGATCTCGGTGCCAGCACGATGATTTAATTTCCTTTCCTTCTTGTCACTGCTCATGAATGTACTGTATCATAGCAAAAATGGCTTTGCAGAAACTTACTAAAGGTGCAGTACAAAGAGAAATATATAGTGACAGGTTTATTTTTACATTCTTTATTTGTAATAGTCAGATATGTGTCGATCAACACGTTTTACATTTTGCATTTCAGAATGACTTGTGTTGACTTGTTCATCCTACTGTAGACTTGTAGGAAAACTCCAGAGCCAAGATTCAGCTGTAGGATTTTACTTTTCTTTAGTTTTAATGTAATATAATGAAATGCATGCATTCTGCGGTTTTCCAGACCACCACTTGTTCTTCCATTCACATTTAGCAGGGCATCTCAACACGGCCAGAAGAATATTTTTGTGTGAGTGGACACTTCCTTGCCAATGTTTCAGACTCTGCTAGAGTGGTTATTTTCTGTTATGTGCACACTTTTTTTTTTTTTTTTTTTTTTTTTTGCCTGCCTTTGTTAGCTGCCACATGGATCATAAACGTTGCCCCTTAGCAAGTTATTTACCCACTGGATGGGTTGGTCTGTGTTTGTTCAGGTGATCACGCTGTTTTTGTTTTTTGTTGTTGTTTATTTTAAGAAACCAAAGCCTGTTTTTAGGAAGATAACAGTCAGACAAGCTCCTGATGATGAACCCTCGCATACTCCCCTCATGTCAAATGTATATTCTGTTGAATCTCTCTGTCATAACTGACACCTGTATTACAAAATGATGCTAGTACCGTTCTACATTCTGTCCGTGTTTTGAACCCACATGATTGCCGATTCGGTTTTCAATTGACTGGGACCAATCCAAAGCTACAATAGTGCAATTTAGAAGCTGAAGGAGAGCACCTTGGATTAAATTTAGAAGAGAGCGATGTCCTTGTGGGGTGGTTGAAAAAGCTTTTAATGTGCCTTGAAATGTGTTAAATACGGAAAGGAGGAAAAAAAAGTGCGCTCCCAGAATGTTTTTTTTTTTTTTTTGGTATGTGCGATCAGTACAGAAAATTGTCGTGTCGCACGTAATGTGAGTAACATGTTTGCACTGCAATGACCAGATTAGAGGTGGTGTACAGTAACATGCGTCTGAGTTGATTGAACATTGAATGTGTCATTTGCATGTATCGACTCCTGAAGTGAAATTTTTGATTGGCTACAGTAGAACATGGCTTTTATTTTATTATTATTGTTATTTTCTTATTTAACAATAATATAGTGTAACATTCCATTCATTTATTTTCTGTGTACAGTTTTCAGGGGAGTTTTGTACACTGTTGAGCTGCAGTGTGGAACATGACAGAAGACTTTTGATGAGAAAAATGACAAAACCACAACAAAAACATTAAATACTTCATAAAAAATAAAATATTCTTTTTTTTTTCTTTTTCTTTTTTTTATAAACAAAAATTTGCTTGCCTGTTCTTTAATTCTGTATCCGTAAAGCAGCTTACCCACAGCTCTTCCCACCCCACCCACTTTCTGTGCTGTTACTCATAATTTCATTCTGACCATGAGCTAAATCAATGCAGACAGACTGGAGACCTCTCACTGTGGATTCCAGGAATTGATTCAATATTTCAAGAAGAGGCCATGCTCACATTGACTGCTGTAGTAATTTCATTTTCTCTTGTCTGGGACTGTGTGTGGTTTGTGTTGAATGTATTTTGTGCCTTTGCACTTATTTCAGCTTGTCTATATGATGTTGGCTTGATCTCTTTTGTCGTTATATCGTACAGCTCCTCCTAATTCTGGGCGTTTTAGAGGTCGCCACAGCGAATCATCTGCGTCCGTCTCACACCGTCTAGCATCCTGCTCTGTCACACCAATCCTCTGCATCGCCTCCTTCCGTACACCCATGAACCTCCTCGGAGATCTTCCGCTCTAGCTTCCTTTTTGTCTGTGTCACCATCTCAAAGAGACGATATGTAAACCTCACTTTCAGTTTTGTTGCTGTCCTTTCACCCCTGATGACATTTATCTTCTACCCTGCCTGCACTCTGTTCCTCACCTCTCTTCTGCACTGTATTTTCACTCTCTACTACGGTACGGTCATCTTTCCACCTGTTTCCCTCTCATTCACACTTGTATTTTGTGTTACTCTTGCTGACTTTAATCCTCTACAGTGCATACCACTACCTCTATGGGCTCTGGTCCACCTGCTTCCCAATCACACTACAGATCAGTGTCATCTGCAAACATAATCCGTGTAGACTCCTGCCTGACCTCAACTGTCAATATATGCCTATCGCTACTGCAAACAAGAAGGGGCACAGAGCAGATCCTTGATCGTTTGTAACTCCTACTGCATGCATCACCACTGTCTCATTGTCCTCATACATGTCCTGCACTACACACACACTTCTCTGGCCCTCTTGACTTCCTCATACAGTACCACAGTTCCTCTCTTGACGCTGTTTCTCTGGATCCACAAAGGCACAGTGAAGCTCCTGACCTCTATACTTCTCAATGATTACTCTTAATTACGTTTAAGAGTAATCATTCATCACATCTATAGTGCTCTTTCCCTGCATGAGGCCATACTGATGCTCACTGATCATCACCTATATTAACTTAGCTTCAGCAACTCTTTCCCATATCTTCATGGTAATGGCCCCATCAGCTTTATCCCTCTGTAGTTACTACAGCTCTGCACATCACCCTTGTTCTTCCCCACCCGTGTTCTTGTGTCAAACAATCTGGTTAAAAAGTCCACTTTCTCCTAGACATCTCCATACCTCCACAGGTATGGTGTCTGGACCAACTGCCTTTCCACTCTGCATCCCCTTATAGCTGCCCTCCCATCCTCCTTACCAATCCTTGGCTCTTCCTGATTCACTGTCCTCCATCCATCCTCCTTTCTCTCTCATTTTCTTCATTCACCTGTTCCTCAAAGTACTCCTTCAGTCTTCTCAACTCCATTTCTTCACTTGTTAGCATATTTCTAAATCTGTCTTGAATCACTCTAACCTGCTATACATGCTTCCCAGCTCGATCTCTCTGCCTAGCCAGTCAGTCGTTTTGTCATCCATGAGTATTCAGTCTCACATACAACTTAAAACCTTACAGACCCAACTCCTCTTTGTACATCTGTTTTCTTCACCTTTCTTCATCCATTGAAGCCCCCTCCCGAGTGACACTCTCTACTCATTAACAGAATTTAAACAATAGGTCAAGAAATAATGCAACCATATTCACCATAAGTTTACTTTTCTTAAAACATTTAATTTGATTGATTTTTTTTTTTTACAGAGATTTTGCTCCCTACTGGGATAATTATAAGTACTTAGAAACGTACGGGTCGTTTAATCTTACAAAGTTGCATTTAAATGTTTATTCCTTTGTCCAAAGCAGGTTATGCACACCGAATATACACGATATACATACTTTGATCCATTTATGTCTTGTCTTGGTAAGAAAGCGATACCACATACAAAAAAGCTACACATAAGAAATAGTAGCTATAATTTAAACTACAATTCAAGGGTCTTTCTCATGTCGTCGCAATTCGTGATGCGATTGGGGTACGTAAAAATATCCCTGAATAAAATTGGGAATAATTGGTGAGCAAAAATGAACTAAAACTACAATAAATATACCACCAAAAATACTTATATCGTGGTTTATATGTCGATTCTTACAAATCCTGTAACTTTAGAGCAAAATTGTCGAGGTATTGATTTTTTCCGGAGTATGGTGTCGGGCATCAGCGGAGAAACCTTCCCGCTCGCTTTTCCGCCACTGTTTAAACTGGTAGTTGTTGCTGTCAGAAAAGAAAATTTCTGCGAAAAATGGCGAATGCATACAAGGTTCCATTATAGCTCATATAAGAAGAAACGGCGTTATTTAATGTTTCTACCACTACCCATGTCTAAGCCTGGCTAGTTAGCTTAGCCTAAAAAGCACAAATAATAGCAATAATGTCGCTGCCTCCAGAGAAAGCTTCCGAGCTGAAGCAAATCATTCACAACCATCTGCTCAAGGTGAGAAAACTATATAGATTTTATGGCAATTCGTGTTGTACACAATGTACAGTTGAATGCTGAAGTCCTTAAGCAGCATACAAATACACGGGTATTTTTCATGAACGGGGGAAGCTAGCTGTTTATAGTGGGCAAATATATATATTTTTTTAATGTCACAAATGGCTATTTCCTTGCATTTGCACATCACAGAGAAATCTCATATTATCACCTAGTTGGTAAGATTGGCTGCACCATCTCTTTAGACAGCATTATTTGAAGCACCGTAGGGAACTGCTGCTGTTTTCCAGCCAATATGAGCTACCTGTCAAGCCTCTATAAGCAGATAAAGTACAAATTCACACAGCACACAAGACCAATTTCGATCCTATATTTTCGATCGTACATTTATTGCTAATTTGATTGAAAAATTGATTTTAAAAAAGTAAATGGAAAAAAGTAATGAATGAGAAAAGATTTCGCATCAATAATGCACGGAATAGACGGTACTTATAGGTCTACTGATATAAAACATTTCCTGATGGGTTTGCCTTCATATTCACACTTCCCAAAGTCAGAGTTTAAATGGAAAGGACTGTTTTTAGAGGATGTTGAGAAAGCACAAACACATTTTTTAAGTAGGTGAAGGAATTTTGTTCTTCTGTTTGTCAGATGGATATCCATGGGAAGATCCGAGAGGTGCTGGCTGAGACTGTGAGGGATGATCAAGGTCCTGCACGTCGGTCTCTGTCTGAGGCAGATTTCCTGCGTGCTCTGCAGCGCAGAGGCATCATAGATGATATGATGAAAGATCTTCACTTTACTCAGGTTGCCCAGCTTTTTGGATGCAGTTTCAGACCTATTTTCCAGATTGGTTTTTATTTTAGAAGTATTTTTCATTCCATCCATTCAAAAATCGAACATTTACAATGTATTGATCCCCTTGATAGCTACGTTTTACTTTCAAAGTTTGCCTTCAGTATGGATTAAACATATCTGTAATACAGTGTGTCAGTTCTGTCCCATCTTTTCTGACTGTTCTGTCATGTCGTTTTGGCGTGGTAGGAAGCCGGCACAGAAGCAGAAACAGGATCGCCTACAAAACCTGCTGCTCACTTTGTCGATAAAGATATCACTCATCTGAAAAAAAGTAAGAAACATTATTTGCAAACCAAGCAAATAATAATGTGATGCATAGACTGTTTTGTATAATATTATTCCTCTTCTGCTTTTCTCTTCTCAGCCAATATCGACCCATCAAGGCGATGTCTGTATCTCCAGGTGCTTGGAGGCAAAGCCTTTTTGGAGCATCTCCAGGAGCCGGATCCCTTACCTGGTCAGGTGTGTTCTACCTTCACACTCTACCTGCACTTCCGCAACCAGAGGTTTCGATCAAAGCCAGTGCCCTGTGCCTGTGAACCTGACCTCAAGGAGGGCTTCCTGTTAGAAATCCACAGAGACGGTATAGGTGTGTGTTAACCCCCACTGTTTGTGTCACTCACAAATACTGTTCTTATTGTATTACTTAATAAACCATCTATGTACAGAGTATCATTTTACAATTTTTGTATTCCAGGGGAAAGTGGTAAGATGGCAGATGCGACCTCCATGCTGTCAATGTGTGACCCAGTGCACTTTGTGCTGATAAAAACAGACACCTCCAGTGAAACAATGCTTGTCTCATCCTACTTCCTGGACTGGAGGACTGTTCTAAGCTCGCCCAGTAGCAAGACCTGCTTTGCTGTAGAGCTGATGGGAGTTGGTGAGCAACAAACTCTCTGCACAAAGAGTTTCTTATGAAGGGTTCTTTTGATTTTATTTTTGAAAAACACAAGCAGAAGTCAAAAAATCATGCTGGATATCTAGCTGTATAGACCTGTTAATGTGTTGGTTGGAAATGAAAATTATCAACCTACAAAGTGCTGAATTCAAAGACACTCCCACAGTAAAAGTGAAAAAATGATGCGGCAGTGCTCTGGGGTGAGGTGCTCTATTGGATTTAGTTGAGCAGAGGGGCCAGTCAGTGGTATAAATTCCTTCGTCCTCCAGCCTCCATACTCTCACCCCATGAGGCTGGGCATTGTGTTGCACCAGGCGGAATCCATGACCCACTGTATCAGTGTGGGGTCTGACACTGGGTCCAGTGATTTCATCCTGATATCTGATGGCATTCAGGGTTCCGTTGCCTAGCCTGTAGAGGTCTGTGAAGATATGCCTCCCCTGACCGTCACTCACTGACCACCAAACCAGTCGTGCCGAATTATGTTACAGGTAGTATCATTCTCCAAACCCCTTTGCATCTGTCACATGTACTCAGGGTGAACCTGCTGTCATCTGTGAAAAACACAGGGGCCATTAGTGACCTGCTAAAGATAATTTTGTAGTTCTGGAGTGCTCATCCTGTTCCTCCTTGCATAAAGGAGCAGATACCGTCATGCTGATGGGTTAAGGATCTAAGGATGTCCAGCTGTCTTAGAGTAACTGCCTGTGTCCTGGAATGTCCTCCATGCTCTTGAGACTATGCTGGGAGACACAGAAATCCTGGCAGGGGTTATTGATGTGGAGGAGTTGGACTAACTGCGACCTCTGTAGGGTCCAGGTATCACCTCATGCTATCAGCAGTGACACTGACACTAACCAAAGCAAAACCAGTGAAAAACAGTCAAAAAAAGATGAGGAGGGAAAACATGTCAGTGGATTATACCTGTAAAATGATTCCTATTTTGGGGGTTGTCTCACTGCTGCCCCTCCAGTGCACCTGTTAATTTCAGTAGCATCAAAGCAGCTGAAACGGATGAACAATCACCTCTGCTACTTAACTGACAACATCAATATCCTGAAGGTTGAACTCACTTGATGCTATACTAATTAAAACGTTCTTGTAATTTTATGAGTAGTTTATAATGGAGTGTAGGTTATATAATTCCAATTACATGGGATATAGTAAGGGTGGGACATAATATCAGTATGGTAACATTCTGTTGTTCCTCCTGTGATACATTACCCTTAGACTTGGACTCAAAATTCAATGTCTGCAGACACCCCAATTACTGATCTGCCAGTCTGACTTCTCAGAGTCACTACTTCATGGCTCGCTGTGGTGGAGCTATGATGTGGAAAAAGAATAATACAGTGTAAAAGTGGCAGAGAGCTAAATCAATACAATGACACATTTTAAAATTGAATAATGGTGGTGGTACACCTACAGAAACACGATTTACATGGGGTCAATATTTAAAAGGGACTTAGAAACTGCCCCCTATTCCTGCGTCTCATGGGGCACAGTTGCACAGAATAAGCGTGGTCTGTTGTGCATTCATGTAATGATATCCGTGTTTTCCAGTAATAATAATCTGATGTTACTATTGCCACTTAGTAACTTTTTAAGACAGTGTTTTTAACTGAATGCTGCATTTATTTAATCATGCTTCAAGATTTGAGTCTTTAGATGGATTTTATGACTAGGTCTCTGCTGTGCAGGAACACAAGCCCTCCAGAATTAGTACTGTCCTAATGTGTAAGCCAGTGTAATTTGTTTACCACTCATGCTGGAAGAAAGGTCTGGAAACACAAAAATCTTTGGAAAACTTGAAGAAAATTTGATTGGTAATGTCTGATACTCTTAAACATAACATCACATCTGTAGTGCTCTTTCCCTGCATGAGGCCATACTGATGCTCGCTGATCATCACCTGATCATCACAGGTACAGGGCATTTCGTTGCCCTGTACCTGTGCATGTGCAATGACAATAAAGTTGAATTCTATTCTATTCTATCATTCTATCATCACCTATATTAACTTAGCTTCAGCAACTCTTTCCCATATCTTCATGGTAATGGCCCCATCAGCTTTATCCCTCTGTAGTTACTACAGCTCTGCACATCACCCTTGTTCTTCCCCACCCGTGTTCTTGTGTCAAACAATCTGGTTAAAAAGTCCACTTTCTCCTAGACATCTCCATACCTCCACAGGTATGGTGTCTGGACCAACTGCCTTTCCACTCTGCATCCCCTTATAGCTGCCCTCCCATCCTCCTTACCAATCCTTGGCTCTTCCTGATTCACTGTCCTCCATCCATCCTCCTTTCTCTCTCATTTTCTTCATTCATCTGCTCCTCAAAGTACTCCTTCAGTCTTCTCAACTCCATTTCTTCACTTGTTAGCATATTTCTAAATCTGTCTTGAATCACTCTAACCTGCTACACATGCTTCCCAGCTCGATCTCTCTGCCTAGCCAATCGGTCATTTTGTCATCCATGAGTATTCAGTCTCACATACAACTTAAAACCTTACAGACCCAACTCCTCTTTGTACATCTGTTTTCTTCACCTTTCTTCATCCATTGAAGCCCCCTCCCGAGTGACACTCTCTACTCATTAACAGAATTTAAACAATAGGTCAAGAAATAATGCAACCATATTCACCATAAGTTTACTTTTCTTAAAACATTTAATTTGATTGATTTTTTTTTTTTTACAGAAATCTTGCTCCCTACTGGGATAATTATAAGTACTTAGAAACGTACGGGTCGTTTAATCTTACATTTAATGATAAAACTTTGACTTTACAAATTACAAACCTGGCAATTTTGCTTTTTGCTTGTTTTTCTGGCAACATCTTTAAGTAAACAGTGTGTTTGTCACCAGGAAGTGAATCCAAAGTCCCAGCTGGTGTTTTGACAGTCAGCCTGGAGCTCTACCCTCCTCTCCCAGAGATTCTGAGTGCTGACATCATCAGCACACAGGTCAGCATCTATTTATTCCTCTGTTTCATTATTCATAAATCAATCTCCGTGAACTACCAGTGACTCATTACAACAGAATCCCATTAATGCTTTTTAAGAATCAGTCGTCCTCAGAGTGGAGATAAAGAGGCTGTAAAAGAAACATCACAGCCTTCGTTGTGAGGGAGTGATGTCACTGTGTTTTTCATTTAGCAATCACTGGAGAGGCAGAGGGCGGCCGAGAAGGAGAGGCTCTTCTTGGTTTATGCCAAACAGTGGTGGAGGGAGTTCCTGGAGATCCGTCCGTCAAATCAGACCAAGCTGGTCAAGATTTTTGCACAGGTTTGTCTATCGTATTGACACCCCCACCCCGCGCATTTCATCACTTTATTGGTTGATTTGTGTTTTTAAAAGGAAGCATCTGTGCTCATTCTATTAACATCAAAACCAGTTCACCAAATATTTCATGTCACCTTCTTGGCCTTTCCTTTCCTCTGGGTGTGTGTCTGCACACTCTGCAGGATGAGAATGGCGTCAACAGGCCAGTCTGCTCCTATGTACGTGTCCTCCGGGCGGGCCGCCTCCTGGAGAGCCCTCGGCAGGCGGCCCGCTTCGTCAGCCTTCTAGCCCACGAGAAGGCTCCGGTGGTGGGAGGAGGAGGCAAGCAGGAGCAGTGGTGCACATTAATGGCTTTCCTGTGTCGAGGGAAGGTAAGGAGAGGTTCCCGGCCACTTGGCAGCCTCAAAGTAGGAATGATTCATTTTCCAAGACAGTGCATCCTCTGTACTGTTAGATCTCTTATTGTCACAGATCAAAACAATGGCAGATAATTACATCTGTTACCAAAGTTCTAGTAAACTGATATGTTACTTTTTTCTTCTAAATTAAATTTGTCATTTATCTGCCACTCACTGGGACTGTACTCAGATCTCATGAAGCAGAAAAGCCATTAAACACTAAATAAATCCTGGGATGCGATGCGACAAGTCAAGCGAGACAGTTCCTAAAGTTCTAGCTGTACTATTATGTTTTGGGCTTTAGTTAATGTTTACTCCAAGTTATCTTCAAGCAAGTCCAAGGCAAAGTCTAGATCTAAAAACAGTGCGCCACCATGCAAACGATGGTATCACTCGGCTGCTATTCAAGAGCTTGCTGATGCAAACACAGACTGTGTTTCAGCTGATAAAAATGACAAATGAATGCTTCAAAAGGGGATGCATTGTTTCATGTAAATCACATACTGATGCGTTAAAAGAAAGAAACTCTGCATCAAAATGTCAGACTTCTTTTTCAGCACAGTGAAGCAAATCACGAGTTCATATATCTTTGGCAGGACATAGGTTTTTATCCACAATATACCAGCTGATAATGTCCTGCATTTGTCTGTTAAATTGAGACCTCTAAAAAAACAAACAGTATAGCTCTGCTGTGACGATGTTAGGTAGAAAGCAATTGGCTGAAAAGGAAGGGGAACAACAGTGGAGCTCACTGGCCTGATTTTAGGCTTGTGCGAGGAACCTCTACGTAACCCACAAAGTGGATGATGTTGTGCAGGTGCATTATGTGTTTTATATGCGTTGTCCTCTCGCTGTATTTCATATGCAGTCCCAGCCAGTAGAAACAAATCTCACTCTCAAGTCCTCACTCTTTTTTGTTGTCAGTGTAGTTGGTGTAAATCTATTTGCCCCTCATGTTATTCCCTCACGTCCCCTTCCATAGTTTCAACAGCGTCCCTTTAGGAATTTGCTGACATTTGTGGGTTCCTTTGTTGATGCTATGATTATTAGTCCTTATACTGAAGTGATGATCTTTATTTTTCTCACTGACAAATCCAAGAGGTGCAGTGAAAAAGTAGCTTGAAATGTACAGGAGAATTTAACAGTACTGAGCAGGCCAATCATAGTTGTCAGGCTGCGACAGCCCGATGTGTAGTTGCGTTTCTAGGAAAGTTGATGTCAGGTTATGGCGATACGACATAGCTGCTGCTTAGATTTCCCACTGAAGCATAAATTCTAGTAAAGGAGATGATCAGTGATAAAAAAAAAGGCACATAGACATTGTCTTGGATAATTTTGCACTGTTTTTCACACTTTTTCACTTCACTACAAAATATCTTGGTATATTAGGAGTTTGGTATGGTGGTTAGCACTGTTGCCCCACAGCAAGACAGTTCTGAGTTTGAATCCACGATCAATGGATCCTTTCTGTGTGCAGTTTGCATTTTCTCCCTGCAACTATGTGGGGACTCGGGCTTCTAGTTAGTGGTGTTAGGGTAATTGGTGATTGTTTGGGTGGTTGTCTCTGGGTTAGACTGGCGACATGATAAGTGGAAAAAGATTAATGGACTTGTGGGCTAAGCTAAAGGACAGCAAAAGTACCAAACCAAACAAACATTTGTGTTGTTCCAAATGTTTTTGACACTTTCACCTTGTGGCATTTGAAGCTAGTTAAGTAAAATACAAGTATTAAAATAAGGAGCTGGATTGAGCACTTTCAAGTGAATAGAATTAACACAGTTGCATGCACACATACACGCACACACACACAAACAACCTAGCCTCACGTGATCTCAGTCATTTTCCTCTGGCTACACTGTACATTTTCAGTGAAGTCACAGGTTTGCGTTGCGTTGGCCCCTAAAAGTAAAGTTTTGTTCCACAATCACAGAGCTTGATTTGGCCACGTTTACGCTAGCCGCATTTCCGAGTAAGGCTGACTGTGTGGTTTCTGAGAAAGAAGGATTTGTGCACAGTTGACTGACTGCTGCATTCTCATTTCTCGACTAGATAGCGGGGAATTTCCCAGACCACCACGGGATAAATGTTCCCTGCCTCTTCTCTGTGTGAGCGGCTGGCAAGACAGACACAACACAACTCTCACAAAGTGGCCCTTGTCAGCTGTGATTTATGAGTTTCATTTGAGGGAAAATTAATTTAGCCTCATCAGTCCTGCTCAGCCTGTTCCGATGCTGCCGTCCATATTAGCACTTCTGGGGAACATCTATCATTCTGACTTGCCCGTAGCCCGAGCCAGCACGCAGCAGCAACAGTCCCCAGCTCAACCCAGGCTTCTTTACAGGAAAACTTGTACGAATGAAACAAGAGTTGCTTACTGTCATGGACAATTTAATGACTCCAGAGCTTATTTCCTCTCCAGGAGGCTTCTTCTTTGAATTGGGTACTTCTGAGAAAGGCTAACAGTGTAGCGAGAACAAGATATTGTGTTTTGTTTAAAGAGACTCTTGTACTGACATGAGGAATTAGGCAAGGTCGGTGTGAAAACAGAATTCTGTCTGCTTAAATATCAGCATGAAATTAGCCACATGCAGCCAATGTGAGTTTAGGCCACACCTACACTTGTTCTGCTGTAGGAGATTCCAGCAGAGTGTAAATGCTGGTGGGAATGAAGAAACCAAGCTGTCACTGAGTTGAATTTAAATGCATAACAAGGACTTTACAAGGCTGTAATCAAGATGGCTGCCAGAGACACTCGTGAGATTAGCTTCAATGAACGGGAGTTTGTGGGACTTGGATTGGATTAAATAAAAAAGATAATTATTTGAAACGTCTTTTAGATTAATAAAATAAACAAAAATGCATTTCATGATCCTTTTTACCAACTCCTATATGCCCAACATGCTCCACCTCTTTGTTTTTTCTTCTCTAAGTTATCTCCCAAAAATCTGAAGTATTCTGTCAGTGGATCCTGACATCATCACTTAGGGATTCATGATGTGCTGTTAACCTGAAACAGGAACTACAAGAGGCGCTGAATTTGTCGTTAAATCGAAGCAGGAAATTGCATGGCAATAAATTCCCTGCAGCTGCTCGCATCATGTGGGAAATTTAAATGGCAACAAATACAAAAACAGAAAAATCTTAAGAAAATGAGCTATATTTATTTTCTTCTTCTATAAAAACAAAAAGATTCAAGAAGAATTATTTAAGAAGAATTAGATATTATAATATGTTGGAATCAAAGCTTCAATGATTTGGAATTAAATTTGTATTGTTTGGGTTTAAAGCCACAATATTTTTATAGCTTTAATGTTTTAAAATCAAGTCTTAAGGTTGTTTGACAAAATAGTTAAAACATGTTGAGAATAAAGCTGAAAGGTTGCAAGGTTTTAAAGGGAAAGGTTTTAATATTTTAAGAGTAAAGGTACATTTTTGGGAATAAAATTAATGTTACGATATTCTGAGAAAACAGTTGTAACATCTCAGATTTGAAGCAGTAAAATGTTGTTCTTAATACTTCGAGATTAAAGCTTAAATCTTTCCAGATTCAACTTGTGTGTCGTGCAGCCTTAGAGATAGAAACAGAGGCCCTGTTGAACATGGCAGTTCATTCTCCAGCCACTCACTAGCTTTCTGTGATTTCAACTACATCTCATGATCTTCTGAGAGGGGAGCGTGCTGGAGGCTCTCTGTTTTGAGAAGTCACATCAGGATTAACATATGACCTAACTGAACCAGAAGACAAAAATGAACATTTCTCTTAAAACACAACAAACAACGCACTAATGTGATGAAGATATTTAGTTCACTTTAAACTACCCAACAGATCCCAGCATAACCCTCTGTCCTCCACAGGGGGACTGTGAGGATCACGCCACCCTGCTGTGCAGCCTCCAGCTGGGTTTTGGCATGGATGCATACGTGTGTGTGGGCACCAAAGCCAAAGGAGTGCCACATGCCTGGGTCCTGACCCGTGGTACTGACGGGAGCATCACTTTCTGGGAAAGCCTGACAGCGCACAGGTCTGTTTTTTTGTTAATATAGTTAACAAATAAGTAAAGTAACTCACCCCCTTTCACGAGACCTTTGAGGGTCAGATTTAAACAGGACTTTTCTCAAAGGAAGTACAGCATAATTAATTATCAGGAAATGAAATTAGTTACTTTGGAGAGGATACCACTCTGTTATAAAAAAGGAAAAGGTTATCTTCTCTTCTCGGTATCCCCTTTAACTAAAACCAGACACAGTCTGAGTTACAGTGAGCTTTTTGTGTTTGCCTCACTTACTTCATTAAACGGTCTTTGTGCGTTAGTCAGCAGGATCTCTTGGAATCCCATGAGTGGATTTCTATGAAAGTTGGGGGCCAGCCTTTGAGCCAAGGAACAATTGATTACATTTTAGTGTTTCTTAAGCTCTTCCTCACCATGAAGCACTGGCCTAATGGAGCATGTTTTTCATTAGTTTGAATATCTGAGCTTAATATGATGTGAATTAAAGGATATATGAAGGACAAGGACATATGAACAATTTGTCACATTTATTTTACGTTATTTAAGAATCATGTACATCTTAAATATGAGAAGGTCAAGGAAGCTGCCTAAAATTAAAAAAAGAGAACAGACCATAGACATTTCTCACTGAGTAATATTAGTGTTTTGTTTCATTTCGTAATACTTTTCTTTGCATTTCTTGTGTGTGATCAGATACCTCCACCGTCCTATAGATCCAGATGCTCCACCTCTGGCTCCCCAGCCTAAACCTTCCTACCCGTACCAAACTGTGGGATGTGTCTTCAACCACCAGACCTTCCTTGCCAACTGTCAGCCCTCTGATGCTGTGGAGCTCTGTGTATTTGACTTCCAGGTAATATAATGCACATCCGTTTTGGAGGTATGGCTGGAGGATAGCCATATTATATTGCTTTCCATGCTCCATTGTTGTATTTATTAATAAGAAAATTACTGTAGCGATTAAAGAGTGCCAGAGAAATATCATTACGCTATTCACATTTGTTTCGTTGGCAGGTGTTGTCTTAACGGTTCACATTTGGCAAATGAGCCTCAATATGAAAATCCTGCCGCAATATCAGATTGGCCAACGTAGAAAACCTAATCAAATAAGTACTGGTGATTTTTAGGCAGACAGAGGGCAAAGGTAGCCTGGAGCAGGGTCCTGTGGGCACAGAGCTCGCTGGAAGATTGCCATCTTCAATCAACAGAACAGGAGCCAGTTTGCGGGGAAGGAAATTGAATCTGTAACAGTTTCATTCATCAGCAACTCCCATTCTGTCACGCTGGCCTAAAGCAAAGCACCCAGTGGACAATGTAGTGGGTCTGTGTGAATGAGATTATCAGCTAAATGCCTCTTTTTCTTCCCCCTACCTGATTTTCTTCAGAATCAGTCACGGTGGAAAGCAATGAGTGAAGAGGCCCTTAAGTCTGTTTGTGCTCCAGGCTCCACCACCTCTCTGCCCCCTCTGCCTCCGCTCTGCTCCCCGTCTCTGGATCCAGCTGCAGCCAGCAACCAGCTGGAGTTGGAGATGCGCTACCTGGTATCTGAGCATAGGAAGGTAAAACACAGTGATGGAGTTGTTGGATGGTGGTAAACTCACCTGCACTCTAGAAAGAGGCCTGATCAGAGCACTGAGACAGATGAGAACACTGATAATTCTTTGAAACATCAAAATATGAATAAGTCATGATGTATGTTATTTAAACATCACTTATATTTACGTTGAAGAGATGAAAACAAAAATGCCAGATGACCATTATAACCTTATTTCACCTTTGGTATATAAGTGAACCATACCTTTGCTGTGTAGTTGACTGTAGTGGCATAACATGTAACAGTTACTGAGGAATGTATCCACTCTGTGGGGTGCTCTCCTCCAGGACCTGGATCTTGCGACAGTGTGGGACGACCACCTGTCCTACCTGCTGTCCTCAGCTCTGTCAGCCTATGAGCTGGAACGCTGCACCGGTGTCTCCTGCGGCAACGAGGAGTTCCAGGACGCCGTGAGGAGGGCCGTGCCAGACGGGCACACTTTCAAAGGCTTCCCTATACACTTTCTTCACTGTAACGCTCGTCGGGCCTTTGCCACCTGCCTCAGGTAATATACAACTAAACTAAATGTTAAAATATCACAACTAGAGAACAAAGCTGTATGAAAACTTCAATGACTTTTGAAAGGTTGCCAGTGATTATGTGGCCTCGAAGCCCAAACTTTTGCACAGTACTTCAGGCTCATCTTTACCTGTGGCTTTCCTGTAGAGGGTGTAAGAGACTGAAGTGCTGCACACATGTCTATGTTCTAATAGTGTCAGTATTGAGTAATAAATGATGCGCACACCATCTACTCTAAAGCATGATGGGAAATAGCCTCGAAATAAAAAGTGACCCTGTAAGACCCTGTCTTTTCCACAACATATACTGTAACAGTTTCACATGTTATACCTCCTGCCAGAGCTGAGAACACGAATATGATCACGAAAATAATAGACTCAAAAGTCATGCAGTTACTTCCTGCCTCTGTCATAGACAGGTTTCTAGATAACCTGCGCACATTCACAAACACTCAGCCTTCAGTTTTGTCCCTTTGTCACAAACAATCCAGAATATTAAACTGGTTTTATTCCCTGAATATTTTTCTCACACATTATTTTGCGTTCCATGCTCTGAATGTCTTATTTTTCATGCAGGTCCCCCTTCTGTGAGGAGATAGTGTGTTGTCGTGGCGATCACGTGAGGCTGGCTGTCCGCGTTCGGGTGTTCGTTTATCCCGAGAACGCGTGCGCAGTGTGGATCATGTTTGCCTGTAAATACCGTTCTGTACTCTGACCAGCAGATGGATGGCGCCCAGGAAACCCCGGCCTGTGTTGCACTTTGACCTCACACTGGGTTTTAGGACACCACAGGGACACACCGGGACTCACAATGAGACTAAATTGATATTAAGCTCTACTATTGCACAGACATGTTTGTGGCTCTGCTTTGATGGTTGGGCCTTTATTTTGTAGTGGACTCATTTGTACAGACATTTACATTATTTATTTTTGCAAATAAACCCACCTTTGTTTATCCTGCTGTGCATTTTTTACATGCTTTATTAAAGACATTTAAACCTGTGTCACAAACACGAACAGGCTCGTTTTACTGCAGTTGCATGAAGGATTTAAATAATACAGAATTACCTGCTTTGCTGTAAATGAAGGCTCTGCCAATCTCATTTAATCAAAAATAATGAGATACTGAGGAAATGATATGACCACAGTTGCTCCAAGATTGTAAGAACTAAACTAAATGAAACAGTACAGTATATTATAAAGATGCAAATGAATGTAAGAAAATCATGTCTTTGAGTTTAAAAAGGTTTTGCCACCATTTAATATAGACCTGTCACACAATGTCATATATCGATAATAGAAAATATTGACTACATGTGAAAGTATGTGATTAAACCACGCTGCTGGAACAAACCAAAAATCTTTAAGCAACACAAAAATCCAGCACTGTCAAAAGTTTGAAATTTATGGCCATGGTGTGAAAGAAATTTATTGATTTAGTCTAGTCTAGCGGTGCCAAACACGTGGCTGGGGGGCCAGAACCAGCCTGCCAGAGTGTCCACTGTGGCCTAGAGTATCCCTAGTGACACAGACATTACCTATGAGCTGGCATTTTACCCCAAAGTCAGTAAAAGGTAGAGCGTTAAATGATAAAAATTGAGGCTTTTTTATTGTTAGTACCTCATTAAATAAAATAATATTTCCTTTCTTCACTATTTTCTATCTTCTCTGTATAAGCAGATCTTTTTCTGTAAAAAAGTATTAATGTATTAAAAATCTGGGTAATACCTGTCAGTACTTTTATCTGTAATCTGAATATATTTCTTAAAGCTAAACTTAAAATTTACTGCTGTACATGATCATTTTTCTGGGAAAATTGAGCAATTTTTATTGAAATCATCACAGGGCTGCTCATCATCAGTATTATAAGTGGACGGTCTATTATTTTGACTGTGCTTAATAATTAAACTTTGTTACAATAAAAGAAAGTTGTTGTTTTTATGGGTTGTTAGGCAGCAGCGTTACTGGTCCTGTCCACTTGAGTTTAAATTGGGGTTTTATGCCCCACAAAGTAAAATACGTTTGACAGCCCTGGTTTTAAAGGCGAGTATGTAAGGAGAGCACCTCGTGTTAAAGGTCATTAAATTAAATCAAACTGACATAATTAAGCTGTCAGTTTGTCTTTTTGCGAGAAGTGTACGGGCAAATTTAAACTTGTATTAAAGTTGTTGTATTGCACTTGTAATAACTGTGATCAGCACTAGATGGCGCGTTAAGACAAATATTGGCAAACTGGAAGCAGCTGCAGCTCTCTGTCCGCCACAGCAGCCCTGCACGCATAATGCTTTGTAGGTTTTTTGAATAGAAATAAGACGGGTTTAAATGTCTCATTGATCATGCATAAGAGTAGATTATGAGTTAAAATATGGGGGTTGAAAGACACAAAATATAACTGTAGAAAAAAAGGTTACGTTGTTAGAAAAACTTTAAAGAATGACTTGATTGAATTTATGTCCAAAATCATACCGTCTGTGAAAAGCAGAAGCCACAATAACATCATTATTTCAGCTTGTTCGCCGTTGAAAAGCCACAGGCGAACACTGTCCTTCAGTTTGACACTAGCTGATTATGAAATTGGAGCGAGGACGAAGTGACAGGCGCCTGGTTGAGTGAATTATTGTGTGGTTAGGAGAAGTCAACTCGGGAAAGTTTTGCCATAATTGAAGTGCTTTATTAATTGATGCGCAGAGGGTAGTTTTGTTGTTATGGAGTACTTTGCTTTGCTCATTTGTTTTTCTCTTTTTTTGGTCGCCCCCCTCCTCCCTGCTGTGTTCCTCTACTGTGCAGAGCTGTTCTGGAGATGAATCGTGGAGGGGAATCGTTGACACATCAGCCCAAACTTTGACAAGAAGCCTGTGAGGATGGCCAATTAATTCGATTTTTCCGGGAGCTAATTTGCAATTCTGCATTAGCCCCAGAGTTGTTCAACACAAGGATCAGGAGGGAGGCTGGAAGAGCAAAATAGAAAGCTAATGAATAATTCCTGCTTTTTTTCTGAATGTCACACACACACACACACACACACACACACACACACACACACACACACACACACACACACACCTCCACTCCGCGCGTTACTGTGTACCACAGGAAGACTGCAGCAAAGGAAGTGTTTGATGCTGGGAACTCAGGTATGTTTTCAGCCCATATTAAACAGGAACGCTCAGGTGTAATTGACTAATAGGTCCTGTGGGAAAGGAGCTGCTCCATTAAAAACAGGAAGGGAAGCGGTGGGAGACTGGTTTCACCTTAGATCTGGTGAGCAATGTTTGCATTCAAGTGAGACGTTCAGATGCATTTTGCACCAAACCATGCGTGTAAGTGGAAACACAATGTAAATTTGGCTCATGAATAAGAAAAATTGATTATGTGAAACGAGGATGGCATAAGTAGCCTTACAGGAGGTTTTGTAGTTATAAAGAAGAAACCTGATATGGGTGAAAAAGTCTCGCGTTGTCGTGCACGAACTGGTTTTCACCCACACGAATTCCTCTTCCTCTTCTCAGATGGCACAAGCCAATAACGAGTGCTTTTCCTTTCTCAGACATTTCACCTAGACTTAACAAGTATTGTCAATAACATCATCAGGCACTATAATGGTGTTGATTGAGCTACGGTATATTTCTCCCAGAGACATCTTTAACACATTACTGTTTAGTGCGCCTGGCAGTCAAACAGGAATTTTTGAACGTTTTTGAACACATCAAGTACCACAGTGGTTTACCACATTTAATTATACTGCTAGCACATCGCACATTTTTTAAGAAATAAAGAAGAAATGTATGCAGCTATAGAGCTGTCAGTAAATATTTTGTCCCTTTACTGAAATCTCCAGTGCAGATGCATAACTCAGGAAGTCTCCATTCCTGGGGCCCATTGGGCATAACTCAGACTTCCTCACTGGTTCTGAATCCCCAGTGTTGTATATGTAATTACATTATACATTTATTTTCTGCAATCGAATTGAACTTAATGCCTTTTTAAAAAATGCTATTTTAATTAATTAAACAGATCAGTTGGCTGGATCATGAAAAGTGAACCACTGACTTACACGTTTCTTAAACACCAAATTAAATTGTCTTTAATTTGGTGTTATATCTCCTGTGTGTGTGTGTGTGTGTGTGTGTGTGTGTGTGTGTGTGTGTGTGTGTGTGTGTGTGTGTGTGTGTGTGTGTGTGTGTGTGTCCTCAAAGAGCTGTAATAATGTGTGCCTATCTAGAATAGCTCCATTATTTGGCTTTATGAGTGAAACACTCTCAGGTATAAATGTGAAAATGTGCTAAAACACAACATTGCGCCAACAAATTTTCAGGTTACAGCAGACATCAAGAATATATTTTCATTTTTGTTTGTGCATTTCTATTCAACGTCATTGAAAAAAATTCTGTTTCCTAATTATTTTTGTTTCCTTTCACTCTGGGACCGTGTGTACATAATTTTGTTCCACCTCATGTTAACATGTGATGCGAATGACAAATAAAGCTCCTTGAATCCTTGAATCCTTAATATAAGTAACACAAATAAAAAAAATCCTTCTGTTCAGGTTGCTTGTACGTGTGGTCAGCCTGTTTAATGCTGCTGATGTTATATGTTCTTTAAGCTTTAAAATACTGTTTTTGCTGTAACAGGCAGAATGTGTTCATTTTTCTCTCAAATGTTATATACAAATGTTAAGGACTGCCAGCCGCGCACAGTGGCCACAAAAGCACCAAACTTTATGCTAATATGCACAAACCTGAAAATATTTATACTCCAACTGACAAAAACTCCAAATTTGTGTCATGAATCAGTCATCAAGCTTTGGAACTTGCTGACTGATTTCTGACCGTAACTTGAAGAGAGAACTGGTTTCAGGATTACTGAATGGATAACGGTCTTGGGGGAATTCAACAACAAATGATAACATCAGAGCGTGGATGTCAAACTCATTTTACATTTCTGGACACATACAGTCCATTTTTACATTTCACTATTTATATATCCGCATTTATTCCTTCCTATATCTTAATAGAACAAAAAACCCAACAGTATGTCTCAGTTTTTCTTCATGGTAAAAATGCTGCTGTTGTAAATGTGAGCAGTTTGTCAACACAAGTCTTTGGGCTTAAATCGTGAAAAGTAAATATGTAAAATTACAGAAAAGATTTTGATAATCCGTTTTAGAGATTGTCCCATAATCTTTGCTAATTCAAAGGAAATGTCAGATTTTTAAAAATAATTTTAGTTATTAATATTAGAAGACAGGATCATATCACCCCTATTCTAGCTAACCTCCATTGGCTTCCTGTCAAGTACCGTATTGTTTTTAAAATTCTTCTATACACTTTTAAAATCTTAAATAACTTGGCACCCAGTTATTTGATTGACCTTCTTAATTTATATATCCCTACAAGGGCACTCAGATCCTCTAATCAGGGGCTCCTAATGCAACCAATGTCTCGACTAAAGACGAAGGGGGATCGTGCCTTTGCTTTTGCTGCACCAAAACTGTGGAACAGCCTGCCGGTTGATGTCCGTGCGTCGGAAACTATTCAATCTTTTAAATCTCGGTTAAAAACCCATTTGTTTAAGCTTGCCTTTCAAACTACTTAGCTTAATTTCTTCCCGGTTCATGCTTGTTGCAATAGTACCATCCTATAACTGTATTTTTTTGTTGTTGATTGTTTTCTTTTTGCTGTAAACCTGCAAGTATGGCTCGTCTGTGAAGCACTTTGTTGTACCTGTGACTTTTAAATGTGCTATAGAAATAAAATTGAAATTGAAAATTGAATTGAAAATTATTATTACAATTGCAAAAAAATACCCTACGCAAAAGCAAAGAAGAGCTTTTCTTGATTATCTATTATTTAATTACTCTGGTGTAGTATGGATGGACATGGGAGAGGTCTTTATCGGTAGGAAAAGCGGTAAAACATAAATTTAAAGTTTAGTTCAAAATTTCCTTCACATTGTTCAAAGCCATTCAGTCTTTGCTTCAATCTTTGCTGGGCCGATTCTGGCCCGCAGGCCTTATGTTTCCCCGTCCTGCTCCAGGGGATCTGCTTCACTCTCGCCAACTCACTTTGTTAATTGTAATCTAGATCCCAAAGTCCATCACACACTAAAACGCAACATTATAACAAAGAGGGATGGATCGACCGTTACTCATCTGCACAGAAAAGCCCGTCTGTGCTCACAAAGCGCAGGTGTATCTAAGCGCCGCCGTTTCCTCCGGTCATAGCAATAAGAAGTGAGTTCCCGTTGCTGGTCTCCTAGCTGCACAACCACCTCATTATTTTGTTGTCATTGAATGAACTTAATTCAATGTATAGGCCTTGGGCTCTGTTCGACTTTGTCAAGTAAATGAGAAGACTAATGGCGCATCTCCTTATCAGTTGTGTTTTTGTATTGTGGTAATATATCTGCTGACAGACACTGATGTATCAACTAATTACCGTATTGTAGCCATTAAAAAGGAGTGTTTAGACATTGGGCTCTGTAGTAATTTTCTGGTGTCTGTGTCTCTGCGTGTGCATTTCCTGATGCCATCTTTGACAGACGCTGGTGCTGATTAATTAAAAATTATTGAAATGAATGAAAGGATGTTACCTTTGTGTCAAGAACTGTAATATCCAGCTATTCCATGCTTTACCTCCAGTTATGGTGATTATATGCTTATTAAAAAATTACATTTATATTATGTGCACTTATGTGTTTCCTTTTTTGGAGACGCCCACACTCACTCTGCTTATACACGAATGACTCAAAACTGATTATTAACATAGTCATTAGGGTATACCTGTAACTTTATATCTATTCAAGTACATTTCTTATATCTTCCTGCCACCCAGTGCCTCCCTTTCTCTTGTCTTATTTCTATTTTTGAAATGTAAAAATTCCTGCAGGGGGTAAAAGAAGAAGAGAGACTGGGGAGAGAGAGAGAGAGAGGGGAGCACTGGGCATTGGAGAGAAATGCAATGCATGGCCTGGAGCCTAACGAGTAATAAAGTCATTAATTCAGCTGATTAAGTTAGCCTTTGGGTTAAAGAAAAATCATATCCGTCTCCCTTTGAGATGTGACTGGGGAAGCACAGAAGAGGGAGAAGCCAGCTAATTAGTGCTGAAAAACAGGAGGGGGGCCAGAGAGGGAGATGGGAGAAAGTGCGTGTGTGTGTGTGTGTGTGTGTGTGTGTGTGTGTGTGTGTGTGTGTGTGCGTGTAATAGGGAAGAGGCGTAGGGGGTGCGTATAGGTGTTTCGAGTGAACTACTAATGAGGCATGTTTTGGGTGAGGGAGTGACAAGCTCATCAAAAAAGCCCGCTTGCCAGGCGAGCCATTTCTCTCAAAGAGTTTGCCCGGCTACCTTTGAGCCTGACGCTGCCACTTAATGATGTGAAACCAGAGAGAGAGGGAGAAGTTAGGGTGAAATGTCAGTTTGCTTGCAGTTTAATGAGCTTGTTGTTGGATGCAGGATAAGAAAGCACAGCGAAAAGAGCAACAGGAGATGCAGAAGCAAGATCCCAACCCCCCACCACCCCAACCTCCTCGAGCTATGAGAGGAGCTTGTTGAGTGTTAACTTGTAAAACTGTGCTGCTGAAATGAGTTGTGCTTAAAAAATATTTAGTAATTCCAGATATCAACATCTTCTTGGACTGTAAAAACAAACTCTTTACCTGATTTAAATGTAGTAGATCTTCTGTTCAAGATGGGATTTCAGTTCTGTTATGACCCGTTGTATTTGTGAAGTCTGCGGTGGTTTCTTTTATTGTGTCAAAAAGGCAAGCCTTGATTTTCATTTTCAGGAAATGGAGAAAAGACACAGGGAGGTAAATCTGGCAAATAAAGCAGGTGGAAGAACAAGGCTGCGCTTTCACATGGGTACTGTTGCATGCACCACGTCTCTGCTGCAGAGATTCTGCAGTAGAAGTCCACAGTAGCTTTTGATCACCAGTTACTAGTAAAGGCCAGTGCCTATAAATACCGAAATGCACTCCATGTCCAAGGTAAATGTAAATCAAAGGATAATAGATTTTTTCCCCTTCCTTTTACATCAACCATATACTTTAATCTTTGTCTTTCCTTGGGGAGAGTATATTTTCATTTTTGATGTGCATTTCTATTGTGGGTCAGTCTTTTATGCTTTTAAGGTTAAACATGGGTTTTCAGAAAGGTGGTTTCCTTCTTAAACTGCTTGGGATTGCTGTTGCCATATGATAAGAAGATAGACAACGAAAGGAAATAAAAATTTTGTTGATCTTGCTTTGCAGTACAGGGGTGACATATTTCAGTCATTTCAAGCAGAGACCTTCAAACCCCTCAGATTTTGTCTTACTGAAATAATCAAAAAGCCACAAGGCAATATTAGTGGCTGTGAAATACTATCAAAGAAAGAAATTAAGAGTAATTTTCTTTCTTAATTCCCAATGATTGCCATCAACAGTATTAGCATTAGAAGAAAAGTTAAACTACATGTATACATAAATCATCACTCTTTAAATTCTATCTTATTGAAACCATGTAGCTAATGGGAAACCACAAAAAAGAGACTCTGATCTAATGAATGAAATAAATAATGAACCACTCGGAGCAAAATGCTCCTGACTGAATAGAGGCAAAGTGGAAATTTCCCCTTGGTGTGATTTACTCATCTTATATATGCCTGTAGGACCATCTCTGCGCAGAAACAGTATTACCATTACACGTGTATATTGTTACAGCATCTCATTTCACAAAGAACCATCATCATTTTCTGCTCCCTATTGGCCAGCAGAGGCAGCACATCAGTGAAAACATTCCTGCTCCTCACAAGGGAGCCGCTGACCTCTGCATGACTTCAATCTAACTCCTGGATTGTTTTCTATTGTGTGTCTCAAGCAGCGGGGAAACTGGGCTGCACTGTGTGCCAGTGGCAGGAGTCAAGCCTTTAATACTGAGCAGGATTACACTGCATGTAAGAACTGAGGAGGGAAGTGATTCCTAATAGGAGCAATGATGATGCCTTAAAAATGTGGGGCTATTCTTTGTCTTTTATCTTTGCATGACTCATTCAGCATTTGCAGCTGATTATGTGCTTTGAATAGGGATGGATACTGTTACACTTTGAAAACACTGTGTGAGTATAAAAAAGTGGAACTGATTGAGGAGACTAATGAGAATTTATGGATTTCCAGAATGGTGACCACATCACATGAAGGACAACTAGGTTGGCTGAAGCATGTATTTTGAATAGATGAGGCATGATCCATCATGAACAACAATGTGTTATGCTTGCCACTTTTGAGACTCCTCAAAACATGGTCTATTGTTGTAGTTTGATTTAAAGTGAGTGTTTTTGGTGTGTAATTTTTAAGGAGGCAGATACTCGGTAGTTTTGTCATAACATAATACAGTAGATTAGACTTTGAATTGCAAGTGTTCAGAGCATTCAGTTTTTATGGTTTCTCTGGTGATTTGGAGGAACACAGGACTACAGGAGGGATAGGCTCCTGGATGGATGGCTGGATGGTTGGATGGATGGATGCATGGATAGATGGACGTACAAATGGATGGATGGATGAATGGATGGACGAATGGACGGATAGATGGATGGATGAACTGAAGAATGGATGGACGGATGGACAGATAGATGATGAATGGCTGGATGTTTCCAGATATGGATTGATATCTGAAAATTTCATGAGTACCTGGAAAGTTCTTCAGTGGTCGATGTCAGTCCACTGCAGAAATTTCAGTGGTTAGTTCAACAGTACTAAGATTTCCTTCATAGAGTTGTCATGGATTTATTTCATCAGTGAAATTGATTCTCCATTAACGACATGATTCTTGCTAGTCTGTTTTGACCCTGTTTTTCCCAGTAATGAGATACTTTCAGATCAAAAATGCATCAGATATGTGAAAAGTAACACTTAGCTTCAACCTCATGGCAGGATAGTGTTGGTTATGGATGCTTTTTAAAGTGGCTAATATTTTATGGAGATTTCAAACTTAATTACCAAACGTAAAACTTTTGGGTCACCAGGGGTGCTCACCTCTCACTGGGAATCATTTCTTTCAGTTTCAGTTTTTCAGAAATCAGTTTTTTTTTCTGTAAAATTACACCCATGTTATCTGCATACAACTCACAAGTCTTCCTGCTACACACAGCAGTGATAAAGATTTATTCCTGAATTTAGTCAGAGCGCAGGGCCATAAAGTACAAAGTGATACAATTGTGCTAAGAATCTGAAGTGAAATTTTGATGCATTTTCAGTGTTTGCAGAGACTTTCTGCATTCTGCTGCCAATATGGAAAGCTGCTAAGTGTAGCTTTAATGTCCTATAGCAGTAGGAACATAAGGGCTTCCAGGGGTTAGCATCCTGTCTACTGCCTGGGTACATCTGGTCCCATGGCAAACACAGAGAATCTCCTTTGTCAGCGTCTACAAAGGCAGAGAAGGAGAGAGGAAAGAGAGAAAGAGGGACTCTGCTGGCCTTCTTTATAAACCAATTCAAAGGACTCTCTTCTGGAGTCTGTTAGAATAGCAGAATGTCTTCTTCAGTTGCAGAGAGGGACAAACAAATGTGCTCTGTGGCGTCTGCCAAATAACCTTGGCTGCTGCTATTGAAATGGTGGTCAATCAAGAGAAAAGGAAAGAGATCAGAGGGAAGAGAAAGCCGTGAAGCAGCAGAGAGGGGCAAATGTGATGGTGAATGAGAAATAAAGTACAGCAAAGTTAGATGGTAATAAAAAAGGGAAAAGGTGAAGGTGAAATAAATAGAAAATGAGTGAAAAGGTTAAGGCAAAGAAAAAGGTGATATGACTAAAATATTTTAAAGAAATAAAAATCAAATTAAGGTTAAGAGAACAGAATAGATGGGGATTCCAGGGGCTTTCTGTGAATACAAAAAAAGTATTTACATGTGAAGCTAAATGGAAAAAAAGAATAATAAAAACAAGAAATCTACTTTTTAGTTATCTCTCCAAAGCAAATCAGTCCCCTCACAATTTAAAAGTTAACTGCATGTTCACTCTGTAGCTAACTTAAGGTGTTCACCAAATGCATAATAGTAAGGCGCTAGAATCCACCTGCGGTAGATAGATTGGACACGTTTTCAAATGTCAGTCTCCAAAAAACTCTTGGTCTTTAACAATGAACAATGACTGGTTACTGCGATCTCTTCACTGTGGACATATTTTACAATAGATTTATTTAAGGTAGTACACAAATTAGCCACAATCCAACACCACAGTGATGTAAATCATTTCAAATATACATTTAACTGAAAATATGAAAAAGACAATATCACAACTGTTAAAAACTGAAAATGTTTTGTTTCATTTTTTTTTTTGACAATTCAAGCCAGAAAAACTTTTCACAAGATCCCTTTAACTCAGTTCATGCCCATTTTATGTGGACTCTACAACACATTTTTAAACATTTGCATTGCTCTGGCCTTGTTTTCTCCATTAGCTATTATAATTTTCAAACAGGTGTTAATGAGAGTGAATTGGTTAAAAAATTGAACATCATATGAACAGTCCTAACAGTCGAACTAACCTCCATGTTTCTTGCACAGATTCTACTTTGTTATTTAAAAATATTAAGCCTAGTTTATGCATCATAAAAAGATAGTGGAGCAAATGTCTTACACTGATAGCATTTAACATTTATTTGCTACAAAAATTATTATTTTGTAAATTTTTATATTTGTTGTTGTTATTGCTTGTGTACGGTGTCCTTGAGTGTTTTGAAAAGCGCTTTCTTAAATAAAATGTATTATTATTGTTATTATTAAGAAGGAAAATTAAAATGCCTTGTGTCAAAAGCACGAGTGTTATGAAAGTTGATGAGGCATTAAGATTCTGTAGCCTGGCATTACTTCAAACTGATATCATGGAGCCTGTCACAAACTAATATACTGACTAATCAGCTGCCACTCTTCACATGCCTCCACACGCAGCCTTTTCTGTTCTTATTCCTTCCCTATGGTGGGTTCATGTTCATGGACATCAGTTAACTGCAAAATGTCAAGTCTCAGAGCTCAACACAAGTTTCAGCAACCTTCTTTCTTGCTGGCTATTATACTTATAATGTACTTTCTGCCATAAGGAAGATTATGTACATTAAAGTTTGGACTTAAATAGGAGAATGTGAGGATGAGGAACACAACATAACATAAAATCTGTGACTATACAGTCCAGCATACTGTTTTAAAATGAGGCAATTTTCCACATTATGTTTTCATGGATGTTGTACCTTTAACCACACACTGAACTCATAAAAACATATTTTTAAATGGTGTAATACTGCAGCTACCAGAAGTAGTTATTTTGAAGTACTCATGGTTTACAGTAACTGACAAATATGTTTAAAATGTTTTAAGGTGTACTTATATTTAAAGAAAATGAAGACATTTAACTTCAGAATAAAATATGTTTAACCAACAGAGATTATTTTGGCCCATTGCATCCCCGGCTGTGTTACCCGCGGTCACTGTTCGGTTAGGTCCAAGGTAACATTCTCAATTTGAATTCAGCTGATGAGGCTTATTAGTATCCCACTCACCTCTTCTGTTCTACTTTTCTTTCTCTGTCACATCTTCTATAATTTTACAAAATGTTGATTGCATTTTTGTCCATAAACAACAAATAAAATGGGCAACCAGGACAGTACAAATCCATTTTCAGAGACTCTTTAACGTGATGAAGAAAGCACGGTGATGGATGTATGTGGACAAAAATGGAAAGTGTGATGGCACTAGGCTGATAGCAGGTGACACTGCCTGTTCTGAGCCAGAGATGTGCCAGCCTCAACAAAGGAACAAACCAGCAGGGATAGAAGAACTCCCTGTGGTCCTGTTTACTAAGCTAGAGAGGGACTCAGAAAGAGAGCGAGAGAGAGATGGTCAGGCCAAAAGGATCAATAGATATCCTGAAAGAAGTTCTAACAGGCGCTGGCATCAGAGGAACATCAGTTGATTTGAAGCTCTAATGGAAGCCTTAAAAGGATTGGCTGAAGAATAAAGGAACACGGGGAGGCAGAGAGACAGGAGAAATAGATGGAAAGGAGCAGCTGAGTTAAGAGAAAGAGGAGGAAAGAAGTGGGATTGTTGGGGAAAGTGGAATTTAAAAGCACTCGGCACCATCCGCCAGCCCTCCGCTCGCCCTCTTCCCCGCCCCGTGGCAGAAGTGGAGAAATGGAAAAACGTTAACGGATGAAAGCTTTCCAATGAACCTGTTACAGAAAAGTTGTTATGCTTGGCCCGGTTTATATCCTCTTCACCGTCCCTGTAAGAGTTTACTATGGCAATAAGGGATTTATATTTTCAAGGGAGTTTTAATGCCATTTCAAAGGAAGAATTAATTAGCAGTCAGCTTTAGCGTTTTTACACCAATTTCACACACCTTCAGTGACAGTAATTGCTTTAGGGTTATATGAGAAATGTTCAAAGTGCAGTATCTTGTCCTAATTAAAAATGAATCTATTTGGGTGTGTATGGAAATATTTCTTTTGGACAGATGTTTGTTTTGCTGTGTTTCTTTATAAGTGTGTGTGTGTGTGTTGTTCATACAAATATATCTTGGGAAACTGACATGTGATAACTGATCACTAGGAAAAATTAAACCCATTTCTTGTATCTCCTCAAATAAACTAATGAATGTATCATCAGTGATACCTGCACTATATCAGCATTGTTTTCTTACCATAAATGTGACATTATGGAAAAGATGGAATGTACAGAATGATCATGACTTGTTGTAAATTCAGCTGTGACTAAATTGAACGTTTTCAGGGTTTTTGACTGGTCTAATGCTTTTCACCCATCTCTCAACTATGAATATGATTTATCTGTTAAGACAGGCTGTCTGAGCTCCTCTTCAGTTAGAATAAAAAGAGGTCCACGATTTGTTAAGTAACACACAATATATTTCCATCACTAGCTTCAGAATTTAGACACATAAAATATGTTATGTGTCGAGCTAAAAGCTGTAGTTCTTATCGTTCATGCTAGGAACCTTTTCACAAAGAGGTTAACCGTATAGATTGGATTCCCAGAAAACATAAAAAAAAATCATAGGAGGTTCTGAAAAACAAGGTGATAACAATATCCATATTTCATATTCTATATCTGACTTGAAAACGAACATTTAAAATGTATGTAAAACATTGTAGTTTGCTTTTTCTAGTTGGCCCGATCGAATCTGTTAATGTAAAATAATTTGTTCTGTGAATGCAGTGGAAGCATATTGTACAAAGTTAGCATGATCTATGAAAACAAAATATCACCCTAATAGAATCAGGAGGATTGAATGGGAGGATTGAATTACCTATGACTTTCCATACATTTCTACATAAAAGGTCAGCAGTAGGGATGGGTACCGGCACCGGTTCTGACATAAACGGGTAGTAACCAGACCGAAAAGCAGCGCACATTTCGGTGCTTTATTTCGGTGCTTTTTTTCCCCTGAGATGTCATACACTTTGGATTCTAGCCAATCATTTTACCTTTGCAAGCGTCGTAGGCGGGCCCAGGTAGTACGTTCTTTTAGAGCAGAGCTACAGATTAAAAATGCCCAAGGCGAAGCGGTCAAAAGTCTGGCTGTACTTCACAGCAAAAGATGCAAACTCAGCAGCCTGCAACAAGTGCTTCAAGCTGAAACTGTGCAAAGGAGGCAACACCTCGAATCTGACAACGAACCTGGTGACGTATAGCATTTTGTTAAAAGCCGAGAAATGCGCCGTATTCGATAGCTTGAAGCAAGACCTCACACCGGTACATCTACTGCGGGTGGATTGCCTGTTATTGGACCCAGAGTTAGCAACATCCCCCAAGAACCCGAAGATTAGAGTGCTGGCCCGCAGCCCTGCCAGTGTAGCAGAAATGATGACGGATGATGATGGCAGCAGCAGCCGTTCTTCTCTGTGTGAGTAGCTTAATGTTGTTCGTCTGTAATTCACGTTGAGTAGGCTAACCACGTTATTAAATTAATGCATGTAAGGTGAACTAGCAAACACGGTCGTAGTTACATGCGGCTGTCTTCTTGTTTGATGGCAGATACTCCCTGCACCCTGGCCAAAAAAGGCAAATGACCAAAGAAAAAGTGGGAAACAGCTAAACATGAGAGGTTTTTGTACAAAGTTAGTGTTTTTTCCATTGTTTAAGCACTGCTTCCAGCCAAGAGTGATACCATAAACCCCCTATAGCTGCAGAAAAGGCTAACATTGTTATCTTTTTACACAAAAACAGCTAAACATGAGAGGTTTTTGGACAAAGTGTGTGTTCTCCATTCTTTAAGCACCGGTTCGAGCACCGTTTAAGCACCGGCACAGTTTCAAAAGTACCGGTTTGATACTGGTATTGGATAAAACGATACCCATCCCTAGTCAGCAGACAACAAAACCTAAAGCACACCCAAGCTATGCTGGCATGCTTCTTTTTTTCTTTTTTTTTTGTATTTTAATGAGAAGAGGGTTTCCCCTGGTGTGCCTAGCTGTTTCGCCTTTTTCTAATTATCCTTGTATGAATTTTAACATGCTAACTGAGGCCTGTAGAGGCTGAGATAGAGCTATTGGGTTTTTGGAGTTTCTCTGAGCTTTGCAGTTTCTGGTCTTGAGATGAATTAACTGGAAAGTCCAGAGAACATGGATAACTGTCTTTAGTGTTTTCCTTACATCCATCCATTCATGTCAGGGTTATGGTGGGGTCTGGATCCCCCTGTGACACCTAGAATAGGCTAGCTGTCACAGAGTAAGTTGTAGGGCACAGCCATTTTTGGGCAAGTTATTTTGAAAAAGTAATTAATTATAGTTACTAGTTACTTCCTCAAAAAAAAGTAACTGAGTTACAAGATTCTAAAAGTAGTTAATTACTTGAAAAGTAACTATTGCGTTACTTTTAAAAAAATGTTTAACCTTCTAGGGTCCAGGGTATAATTGGCCATTTTAACTACTTTTGATTTTCCCTGTACATTTCACCTTTAAAAACTATTTACTTTGCCTTGTTTGGTATCATCCTTTTCAGCACAATCTCACGCGTCTGAGTTTACAGTTATGTTTTCATTTTGACACACTGTATTAACACAATTGATCTAAAATCAGACAAAAAACATAAAATTCGAGTAGAAAAAGTTATATTTTTTACTGTAACAACCACAAACATGTTTAGTGAATCATATTTCATAACTTCATAACTATTTACATAACAATAAGCTGTTCTGCATTCAGTAAGATGCCACACAAACACCTGCAAATATTTCTGTCCACTATAAAGGAGAACATCACAGCATGATACCTGCAGGCCTGACAGCAGCAGGTGTGTCACTCCTGTTTCTACCTGGAGACAGCAGTCACCTCATTGTTCTGACACACTGTACAAAACCAACCACAACACTACGCACTAACTACACAAGACTCAACTACAGCTGAATTAGAACTAGCAGTTAACTTCACCTTACTAACTGCATGGGAGGAAGCTGGAGTACTTGGCAAGAACCCACGCAGACAAGGGAAGACAATGCAAGCGCCACACAGAAAGGCCCCAGACTGCATTCAACTCAAGGACCTTCTTGCTATTAGGTGACAGTGCTACCTACCATACCCTCACCTTGAATATTTTCCACTTATGGATAATTTCTTGGCAGTTAACTTCTTGGATAAGTTCTTGGTGGAGTCCAACACCCACCGGGAATGAGTCTGGCTGATTGTCGGCTATGCAGACCAAGCTCTTTCAACGGTTGTATATATGTATATTTAACAGCTGCTTTGGGAGTATGAGGTATCGGGCCTTACAGCCTGAAAGCACCTCCCATAGAAAAACCTGAAGGACACAGCCAGACTTTTGCAGGAAAGCTGAGGAGTGTGATGCCCCTATAGTTGGAGCAGACCCTCTGGTGCCCCTTCTGGAAGATGGGAACCACCACCAATCCAGAGGTACTGCCCCTGACCTCTAGCAACATTGTAGAGGTGTGTCAGCCAAGACATACAACATCCAGAGTCTTCACTAACTCAAGGCAAACCTCATCCACCCCAGTGGCCCTGCACCAAGGAGTTGTTTAACTGCTTCAGTGACCTCACCCCGCTGATGGACGAGTCATAACCACTCTTTCCCAGACCCCTCTACGGAAGAAGTGTCAGTGGGATTAAGGAGGTCTTTGAAGTATTCCTTCCACAAGTATTTCTTCCAAAAATATCCTCGTCCGAAGACATCAGCACTCCACCCACACTATACACAGTGCAGGTAGAGCACCTCTTCCCCCTCCTGAGTTGCCTGACATTTTGCCAGAATCTCTTCAAGGCAGTCCAAAAGTCTAACTCAGGTTTCTTGCCCACCATGTCCCAGTCGTTAGTCTCGGTAGCTGGGGATCGGTCCCAGATCTCTGCTCCTGGCTGCATCCCCAACGGCTCCACTTGTGGGTGTTGGGCCTACATGAGGAAGTCTGACCATGACTCAATAAAGGCTTATTAGCAACAGAATGTTGGACTCTATCTAATCATTCCAAAATAATCACATTTTTTCCTCATATATCCTTGCAAGAATCCAAACCTTTCACTATCTTTTAGGTTATCTTTTTCTCGGCCCTGTGTTTGGAGAAAAAAGAAAGCAGTTAATAGGACTTTTTTTCTGATCATCCCAGAAGATTCCAATTACAGCACTGTTTGGAGATCAGTGAGATTACAGTGTATCTAAGGAAAAACAATCAGCGCCTATCTGATTCCCGTCTCTATCAGGAGACACATCTCTGTAATAAAGTCTCTCATTTCTCCTCATTGTCTTTTCTATCTCTCTTCATCTTCCTTTATCCCCCTACCTTCATCTGAATCCTCCTTTATTTTGTATTACTCTCTGTCATTTCTTCTGCTTTCATTTGGTAGCTTTCCTCACTCTGATTCTCATTCTTCTCAGACTTCTCCTTCGTTACTGTCTCCTTTCCTCACGTTTTCTTTAACCAGTGCACGTCTGCACACATGGAAAACCTTCCCACTTCCTTTCCCCTCCATCATGCGTGACACTACCACATAATATTACCACGGGGGATTACTGAAGCAGGCCTGAAGGTGGTGCACGTACACAAAGAGCTGAGTGCAGCAGAGCGGGGGTTTTTTTTCTTCCGTTTTTGTTCCCTCTCACCTCAATAATGAAAATATCACAGGAGACCCGGTGGGTGGTGATGACCTTTGGAGAGCACTGCGTTTTCGCCTCGCTTGCTTGCTCTTTCGTAAAATGCCCGGCCACCCGTCTCACCCCCATCCTCTTCCTCCGCCTCTGGGCGATGCAGCTAAGCAACTGCAACGCACTGAGAGCTTGTAGATCTATACTCTGTGTAAATAATTTATTACTGGCTGAAAAGGGGAACGAGAGGAAGAGCAGTGCTGTGAAAAGAATGATGATGACAATGGCGAAGGAAGGAAGCAAATTACTACGAGTTATAATAAACTTCATTAAAGTTGCAATAACCTCACTAAACATAACTTATGCCAATATTATTGTACTGATGAACTTACATCCATTAGTAAAAAGGCCAACGGAAACATAAATCCAGCAATTTGTACTTTCATTTTTGTGTTCATCCACATGTTGAAAGTCAGATGCTTCCCATCAGCTGCAGCAGCTTGAGGTACATATCATGATATCAATCCTAACTGCTGGTCCAGAAACCGTGAACAGATGTATGTATTATTGGCACCATTATGTTGAAATGTCAGCATGCCTCTGTGCTGTACAAAGGCAGGATCACAGCATGCCCTGTCAGCTATCCTGCAGGTAATGAATTGGCTCAACAGTTCAGATATGTCACACTGATGTGCAGAAAATGCTGTATATATGCATTTGTTTTTAGTTTCTGTCATTATTGTGTGCACCTACATGTCTTTAGCAGACAGCAGATTACACTTTGAAGTCAAGGAAGGGATTTAGGATCCCTATTTAAAAATATTTTTGTAGCAGAAACATTAGACGTCCTACTGCTCGCGTATTGCTGCAAGAAATACTATCTGTTAGGCTTGAACACATCAAATTTCTCTTTATTTTTGATGGGGAAGACATCTTTTTAAAATGAAAAAGAAAAGGGTTTTAAATAACATACAAATACAAGAAAATATATATTTAGGAAAAATCCCACCTCATTGTGCATGATACAAGAAAAGACTTAAAGAAACTTCCAGGTCAAATATACAACCATAATTTTTGTGTATTTTTTTTAAACCTGTCTTTTCTAATAATTAAAGCACTTGGTGTTCCATTACTGCTTGATTTTAGTAATAAGTTATCACTGCTGCAGTCATTTTAACGATGTTATATGTACTCTGTTTGCACCTGACCTCAGTGACCTATGGGGATTGATTGCAGTATCGACGTGACCCTTCCTCTACTGATCAATGTGTTGTGATGTTGATCCACAGGATCCATTGGTGGTAAAGGACAGGGGTGGAACGCAGGCATCAGTTAGAGCTGATAGAAATGAAAAAAATATATTTCTCTTTGCTTTTCCTCCATAATTTTCCTTTTTCCTATTCTTTTCTCTTCTTTCCTCCATGTTTCAAGGTTCCTCACAAAACTCTATTTTCATTACAAACATGTGCTATTGTGCTCACTTCCAGCTCCATATTTGCACGATTTGAGGTTTAGAAAAATCCTTTATTTTAACAAATTCTTTTTATTTTAAACTGGCCTTGGTGCAGCCTTTGAGTTCTGTTCGCTTTCTGAAAAACAAACAAAAAAACTACTGTAGCTCCTTTTTCTTTCCGTTATGTTAATGCTTGCCTGATTGGCTGCCCTTCATGAAGAGAATTTTTGGGTGATGCTCATAGCCAGAGCTGTTAAGTCTAAGATGCACGAGTCTTTAGTTCACAGGAATTACTCTCGCTTAATCTGACCTCAATTATTTAAAACTTTGTCCACGTTTAATAGTAAGCATCAACCACTGCACCAGCGGACATATGACAGAACATAAAAGCACAATAGGTCCCCCCAAATCTGCTTTATAACTGTAACTTTGCAGATTTGTCTGGAAAGGAGAGGAGAGGAATTTTTAAATATGGAGACTTTAATCCACTGTCCAAACAATCAGCGCTGAAAGCACCCAACTGCACAACAAAACATATTGTGTTATGGTAGGCCTTATCCCAGGGTAGTCATTACTATGTAATGATATTCATGAGCTGGGCCTGCCATACGGCTGTGAAAGTGTTGTATGGGTTTCATGCTATAGATCCAGCCAGCATCTCCTCAGGGCCATTTGGCTGAGGCCTAATGACCGAGGCCGAGCAAATCCCCCGGAGGGGCGCGCGCTGCAGTCTCATTTGTAAGGAGAAAGCTCTGATGATGGCTTTGAAGGAATGTCACACTGGTGCCTCAGTTCATGTTGCCTCTGGTTAGCCCTAACCCCATCCTCAAACACGAGCACACACACATGGCCTGCCCTGCAGAAATACAGACAAATACAAAGAGGAACATCTTACTCTCTCTCCCTCTGTGTATTTGCATCTGTACACATTCACAGAGAACAACGCACACATACGCAATGGGGCCCTCACAGTAGGGGCCGCAGTAATAGGCACCCTGCCATCTGGAGACCCCGTCCAGGGAGACGTAAACAATAGAGGCCACTCAATATGGCACAAGACATCATCAGCGTACACGAATGTATGCGCGCGTATGTGTTGTTAAAAGAACTGGGGAAATGACGGGATCTTCCCCACCTAAACCAGTGTTTTCTCACCCCCTGCATCCACCCTGAGGCTGTTAGGTGCTGCCACTATCCATGGGGCGATGGGCCCGTACATTCTGAATAATGTAAAACCTCATTTATTCAGTACTTAAAAGATGGACCATGTCTCTACGTGTTTGGAGCATCTGCTGTTTATTCAGTTAACTTTTTTCAGTTAACGAGTTCTCGTTTTTTCTAAAACCAAGCCACATTCTGTTTATGTCTCCTTTCTATGTCAGTTTGTTTGCCTGTTTTGCTTTTTTTTTTTCTCTTTTTCAAAATATAAAAAAGGACTCGCTCAAGAGTGCTGCACTTGCAACCATGGTAGCCACTAATTGGAACAAAAGCAGCCTACTGCTGCAAAAGACCAGCACAGAAGCGAGCCAGATGCAGACTCAATCAGTTCTACATGGAAAAACAACCTGTAAATATACATCGCTCTCTGTAGTGTATTTAAGCAGATTTGGCAAGTTTTATATTGTTAAAACTGCCTTTCGTAATTTTTCCCAGAATAGGATAACAGAAGGTATTTCATACTAATTTCCTTATCAAATCTGATGTTCAATTTTCCCAAGTGGCACAATCAACCATGCGATAATGCGGCCACACTCTGCCACTGTCCGCGTATTCAACAAAAGCAGCGTCTCTTTGTAATTCCAGAATCAAAGTGGAATTTTTTTGGTGATTTTCTTTAAGGTGTGGAATACTAATAACCATTTATCCTTTGTCCCCGTTCCATATAGCCCTATGAAAAAATAATTGTCATAACCAAACCCCCCCCTTCCTCCTTCCCCCGAGCCTTTTATGAAAATCAGATCTAGAGAGCGCCTAATTAGGCGTGATTCACGGTAAAGGAAGGGGAAAGAGAGGAATGTGAATAAATTGAGACCAGGAGGAGGAGAGAAAGGAGCGACAGACTGGTGATTAATGTGAAGGCTGTGATGCACGTCAGCGGGGAGACAAATGAAAGGATGGGGAGAGCTTTTCTTTGAAAGGGAAAAGACGATGCAGTGTAGTAACATTTGAGCCTCTTAAGCACAGTTAGATTCATACACAACATTCTGCTATCACTGATATTAGGCTCGCATCACTAGGTATATTTTCATGTTTGCCATAAGGACGATTGTTTTTAGTTTACAGTTTGTAGTGACCCTATGGTCAAATATGTTTATGATTTATTTCTGCTCTAATTGCCGTAATCTTGGAAAGCCTGAAAATCTCTAGTAATTAATCAGTGTGAAAGCAAAAGATGAGAGCAACGTTTAAAGTAAAAACTCTATGCTATGTGTAAAATATACATTATTTTAAATTTTGCAAATGAAAAATACAATTTAAAAAAATACTACTACTAATAATAATATAAATGAGCCTATACTTTTTCTCTGTGTCCACACTAGATTTTACTGCAGTAGTGCCGTACCTGCTAAGGTAGAGCAAATCACAGCTGGTTTTGTTAAACTAATATTTCAACCTCCAAAATATTATGAGTGCATAGAGTAATTATTGTATTTCTACCTGTATTTACTGTTGAACAGTTTAATTTAGAATGCATCACATTATACAAAAGTAAAAAGAAGAATAGCACTGTGAGTAAGATAAAATACATATATAACACAATATATAAAAGACTGAATTATCCTGGGCCTGTTTGATTCACGCTTGTACTTCACAGCTGTCACACTGTCTGTGGAAACAGTCAGAGCATGCAGAGAAGGCTGTTAAAAACTGTGTTTGTTGCACGCTGCATCAGAGGACTTGCTGCTAAGTGGTTACCAAGCCAGGCTGGTCATTGGCCGTTCTGCCGATGACCAGTTGAATACTTAATGACTCTAAGTGCCTTGATGAGGGAAGTGAGAGAGCTGATTTTTGCTTAATTTCCAAAGTCATCCAGTTACCGAGCTGCTGTATCGACTGACTGAACAACTGGCTGGTTTGGCTGCAGCTCCTCCAGCAATCAGCAGCGCTCCTCTGGTTCGGCTGCTGTACTAATTGATGGAGGAAACGCAGGAGTCCTCGCCCCCAGCACTAATAGATGGTTCACTCTTTCTCTGTCTGAGTCGCCTCATTAAAGAGCACAGAATGTGGGAAGGTCAGGGGAAGTGTTGCACAGGATCTACTGTTGCCTCAGTATCGCTTCTCAGTGGGGAACAAGTGCTTCAAATGTAGCATTTTTACAGCAAATTGTGTCTCGTAGGTTGCATGGAAATGACAGACGCTGTGCAGGTTCGGATTAGCCCATGCTGTTACTGGATCCCAGTGGCATGGTGGAAACTGGCAGGACTGAGAAACCTCCTCATGTGGCTGGTAATGTAAACTAACACGGCTGGATGCAGTGGTCTGTGCTGACAGTTTCAGGCAGTTTTTGCATTCAAACACGCACACCGATCAGGCTGTAATCATGTCTGCAGCAGGAGAATAAAGCGATACAGCCCCACCTTGACCTGACCTGTTATGAGACAGAGAATATCCTGCTGAATTCTGAGTCCTATATACACAAAATGCAGGGAAGAAAAAAGATGCAAAGCTATGGATTAAGCAAATCCTGGATGCAGCCAAGAGTATTAATGCTTCACATGGATTCTGTGGCTGGGAGCAGTGCAAGTGTAAATTAATTAGTCAGAAAACTATTGCTGAAGCAGAAATGAATATTTTTAAATTGTACGATTGTAGAAACAGTTCTGGCCACTGTAATACTACTACTAATAAAAGTAAGAGCTGCAGGACGCTGAAATACAAGCCAGTTTCCATTAATGTTGGGACACAATATAACTATGAATAAAAACAGAATGCACTCATTTGCAAATCATTTAAGGCCCGTGTTTTATTAAAATAGTAAAAAAAAAAAACCCCATATCAAGTCTATTTTTCAATTAAAGTATTTCATTTAAGAAGCTCACACAATGCACAAACAAATCACCTAGTTGAATATCTCACAACTAATTAGCATATTCAGTGACACTGCTCGTTATAAAAAGAGCATCTGAAAAGTAAAGCTTTGTAAACAATTTAATGATCTGATAATAAAATTGCTAAAAGTTGAAATTTATCAAAGAAGAATTTGTAGATGTAATCATCTACAGTACATTAGATTACTAAAAGATTTAGAAAATTATCTATGTGAGGGACAAAAATAAAAATGAACAATGATATTGCACATGACACAGATAAACATCTGTGCAGGCACCATTAATGCTAAACTACTGTCGGGTTTGGAGCAACAGACGTTTGGATTTTCTTGTTTCACCAGAACAAAGTTCCACTACACTGTACTACATGGCTGTGTACTAAAAGGATCCAGATATTTTTTAATGTATTTCTAACAATTTATGATTCTTCCCATGAAAACAATAAAAAAACAATACAATAAAAGCAAAGACAACATTTATAAACTCCAAAATATAAAACTTAATTTTCTAATTTTGCAATTCCCCCCTTGTGATTAGGCAAATGCATTATTTCAAATCAGAAATGGCGCTGTTCATATATCTTCCATGCCATTAATGTCATTTAAATTACTGTGATAATGATAGCATCAAGATAGGCTTATAGATTTAATAGTGCAAGTGTCTCACTGACTTGAAGCCATTAACTGTGGTTCTGTTATAATCATTACAGAGAGGAAAGAGTCCAGGTATGATCTGAAGCTATGTTTTCAGAAGCTACATTTTATTTGTCCCTTGAGTGTTGTGTGTTGAGTATAATTGATGACACCACAGTGGCATGAAGTTTTCCATCTAGGAATTGATCTTTGGCTCACAGACTCATGCATCCATTCCTTTTCTGTTCTTTCAGGGTCATATTCGCTGCTCCTGTTTGTCATGCATAATACCCACAATAGCTATAGTTTCTATGATCCACAGCAGAGCTCGGCCGAGTGCGTTCATTAAGAGTGAGGCTCTTCAGCCATCAGCTCCAGGGAGTGATCAGTGTTCCTTTTCTAGGTCACCGGTTATGCGATGCGCTGAGCCACTGGGAGCCTCCCCCCCCCCCTCATATTCCTCTTCTCCCACCGCTGGAGAAGCCAGCCACATCTCCAATTAAACCGCCCTCCACCGGCACACCCATCCGCCATCGGATCTGGAGCAGTCATCTCGCATTCAGACGTCTTCCCTCACAGTCCGTACCCAGAGTCCCTGAAGATACTGGGGAGAGACAAGGAAAGATTGTTTCCTGATTGCCGGCAAGAGGAAAAGGGGGAGAAGGTTTTTGAAATATTTAATAGCGACGTGGCCTCGCTGCAATGAGGAGATTTTGTTTTGTTTTATATTTGATGCTGGTAAACTTCAGAGGTACACAGCTCTTCCATTTAAATCACAGAGATGTCACAAGCAATGAGAATTCACCATGACTCCAAGCATGACTTTTTCAATGCTGGGGAAAGACGGAGAGTGTTGACATGGCATCTGCTCATGAGGGAGCGCTCTAATTTATGTAGCAGGATTCTGTTTAATTTAAGGAGCAGAGCTTTGAAACTTTTAAAATCTGTAGATCAGGACTTGCAAATTGATGCTGTTTCTTCCATGAGGGTCCTTTTGCACTTTTTTCCATAAAAACAACATTTCAACAGATTCATGGTTGATATTGAAAATAAGAGTGAGCATTACTTGGTGATCACTTGGATTTTTAAATTGTTAACATTCATGTAAGTAACAGAACACACTTTGAATTCCATATATGTGATTTCTTGCCACTTACAAATATCTTCTATATAAAATACACTACCAACCAAAGGATTTAGAACACCCCAATTTTTCCAGTTATTTATTGCAATTTAAGTCGTTTAAGTCCAATGAATAGCTTGAAATGGAACAAAGGTAAGTGGTGAACTTCCAGAAGTAAAAAAAAAAGAAAAAAAAAGAAAATGTACCCAAAACTGAAAAATAATGTACATTTCAGAATTATACATAAAGGCCTTTTTCAGGGAACACAAAATGTGCTAACAACTTAAAGCTGTTCTGCAGCAATGGAGGTTGATCAAGCTTTAAAAGCTGGTGCTACTAATTCCTACATCTGTTCCAACTTTTCTGCATTACTTACAACCCCCTCTGTCTGCATAAAAGCAGTGTTGGAACACACTGTGGTACCGTACCCTCGTGAGCATGAGTTGAACAGTATTGTATTGCAGAAAGTAGTGTGTTGCTACAAAAATGGTGAGAAAAAGGCAATTAACAATGGAGGAGAGACCTTAAAGAGGTAGGTCTTTACTACAGAGAAATTGCAAAGAAAGTCAAGGTGTCAGTGAGTGCAGTTTCCTTCACCATCAAAAGAGCCACCAACCTTCAGACACTGGAGCAACTCTGACAGGAAGTGGTCTGGCAGACCCAAAACCACAACTGAATCTGAGGACAAGTTTCTGAGAGTTAACTGCCTGTACGGTAGGCGGCACACAAAACAACTGCTTCAAGCACAGCTTAATAGTAATAAAAGGACTGCTTCTTATATAGCGCTTTTCTACTCTCACTGAGCACTCAAAGCGCTTTATACCACTCATGCATTCACCCAATCATACCCATTCACACAAGCACTTTATCTAAGGTTTTTTTAGTGCTTCTATCTAACATTCACTCTCCGATGGATGTATCAGAGGGCAACATGGGGTTAGTATCTTGCCCAAGGATATTTAGCATGCAGACTAGAGCAGACTGGGATTGAACCACCAACCTTCCAGTGAGTAGATGACCCGCTATACCACCTGAGCTACAGGTACAGAATAGTGGTTGTCGCAAGCAAGTCTCAGTTTCAACTCTGGAGGGAAGACTGAGCTGCAGGTTTGAAAGGACGAGTTGCAGCAAGAAAGCCACTGCTAAATAAAGCAGTATCTTTGTATGCCTCTGAGTAGGCAAAAGGATGGTTCCACAGTGTCAACTGCCATACATAAAGGAGGAAGTGTGATGGTCTGGGGCTGTTTTGCTGGATCCAGGTGACTTGTACAGAATGAGAGGCACCCTGAACCAAAACGACGACCACAGCATTCTGCAGCACCATGCAATACCCTCTGGTATGCACCTAGTTGGTCAGGGGTTTATCCTACAGCAAGATAATGACTAGGGGTGGGTTTCAATGACTGATTTTCCAATTAAAATAAATTTTAGCTTAAATGAAGCAATACTGCTTCATTAAATCCTCAATCAATTTTTAAATAGAAATGTATTTTGCCAGAAACGACAGAATCTCAGGTTAAACCTTACGAAACAGCTAAAACAGTAAATGAGAGCAAGTGAACGAATTCCACACAAAGATGTAAACACAAAGCGTGGACCCGATGCATCAGAATCTGTAGGTTTTGTCACTATCCGACTGAACCAGATGCTGCTCTGTTGTATCTTAATTACCCCTTGGGGATAAATAATGTCTTTCTGATTCTGAAAAGAAGATCCAAACTATGCCTTACATTTCAATTCACATAAACATCGTATGAATTTGCTTTTACTTTTGCTATTTTGCTTCCACCATGATAAAATTACACTTCCTACACAACTCTTTCTCTCTCTGTAAGAACAGTTTCCCATCTCAAAAAACATGCTTACCCACCAGTCTACCGTTGTTTACAGAACTGTGGGCCTCTGTTGTTTTTTTTTTTTAAATGACTTCTGATCAGAAAGCCTCATTTCTGCTGTTCAATACCAAAGAAATGTTTAAATTATGCCAAATTGCAAAACACTTATCTGTGTCTCCAATAAAACCTCTATAACTTTGCTCTGCTTCACTTCAGCAGCATCAGGTAATGTTCACATGTTGATTCATGGTTTTCTTCAGTTTTTGATCTACTGCAGAATATTTTTAAGGTTATCTGCTATAAAAAGCCAGGCCAGGAAAATCTCCGTCATGTTGTTCTGTTTTATCCTTTGACACAAAGGCATCTGCTGTGATGCTTACACCGCTGATGACGTCTTACAAGTGTCAGTACTGATAAATGATCAGAATTATAATATTTCTGACTGAGCCAAAATTGAGTCGAATCAAATCAATTATAGAAATCAGTGACGATACCCAGGCCTAATAATGACCCAGAACATAAGTCCAAGCTATGCCAGAACTACCTCAAGAAAAAACAACAAAATGGTGAGTTTGAAAACATGGAGTGGCCAGCACAGTCTCCAGACTGAAACTCCATCGAGCTGGTTTGGAATGAACTGGACAGAAGAGTGAAAGCAAAGCAACCCACAAGTGCCGCACATTTATGGGAACTTCTGGGAACAGATATGGGAAGAACCTCCTGAACAATATTTGATTTTTATTGTAGAAAGAATGCCACGCGTGACTTCAGCTGTTATATCTGCCAAAGGTGGCTACTTTGACAACTCAGAAGTTTAGAATACGTTTTGGTCTATAACTTAATTCCATGATTTCTTTTTTTTTTTTTTTTTTTTAACTCCAATTGCTTATTTGTACTATGCTTTCATTTCAAATCAAATCAAATCAAATCAAATCACTTTTATTGTCACATCACATGTGCAGGTACATTGGTACAGCACATGTGAGTGAAATTCTTGTGTGCGAGCTTCACAAGCAACAGAGTTGTGCAACAGAGTGCAATGAGACATTAAACTGCATGATTTCCAATAAAAAAAAACCTGGAAAGACTGGGGTGTTCTAAAACTTCGGACGGTAGTGTACATATTAGCCTTGTTACATCTTTTACTTCTGTTTTGCTTTCCAACATCTCCTGGGAAAAAGTGTTAGTTTCATAGGTACTACTTGTCTCTAACTTTGTTGCTTATGTGTTGTTTTCCCAGAGATAAGTGGAAGGGAATTAGAACAGAATGGAACAGTCACAGAATAGTAATGAAGGCAACTTTTACATTTCATTTAGCTGGTACTGTTAATAAAACTATTAATTAGACCATCTTCAAATAATCTTTTTGCTAATGCAAGAAGGCTTTTGCTACAAATATATATATATATATATATATATATATATATATATATATATATATATATATATATATATATATATATTTCAACCAGGCAACTACCATCACCATTTTAGCTTTTTCATTAATTATTAATGTTTTTAGTTAAATAGGAGATATCCACCCTTTAAGTACAGTCTAAAGTAAGGTTAGGTAATTACTGAGCCCTTCCTATGTAGAGTTGTTAAAGCAGATTAGGTATTGTTTCATCAGAGAAGGTTTGGCTGCAAAATATTATAGTGGCTAGAAGGCAGCACTTGTGGAATAATGGGGATCTACAGTAAATTTTCACCTGGTGGCCCCTAAAAAGTTTAATCTAGCCATGTTGCCAGGAATCCAATTCTGGGTAGTAAATTCTTTATTTCTTCCTCTCCTTTTGGCTCCAAAAGTATTGTCAGCAAGAAATGTAACGTTAAATCGTTCACAAGGAACTGCACATTTTCCTCCAGACTGCTGTTCCAGCAAACAGTACAAAGAACATGAGCTTGAAGTGACCTAAAACTCTGTGTAGTACATTTAGACAAAAACTGAGCATAAAGGCCAGAAAGTGAAGCTAAGCGCAGTCCAATCAGATCTGCTGACCTCCATGCAAACACTGTATGTGGGCCTACATACAGTGCAGACAAGGTATGTATGGTTTCTTTCTTAGCCATTCAAGCTAAGAAAGGAACTATTTCTTAGCTTCTTAGCCAACTAATCTTTGAAAACAAAGCAAAATATAAAAAACAGAAACAGAATGTTTAGCTCTTTCTGCCTCCACTGCTCACCTGTCCTGTATACAGCATGCTATTTAAGACACTTAGCCAACAGAGTTACATCTGTAAGCATAGACAGTAATAAAAATTCACAGAAGCACTGTTTTTTTTTGTTTTTTTTGTTAAAGTCAGAAGTTACTTTATATGGATGAGAAGCTGAAGTTCTAATTTATCAGCTAAAGCTAACTAGCATGGTTTGCAAGCTGCATTCACAAACTGTCTGGATGGAACCACTGAGTGTAGTCATAGATGTGTTCCTTTTTAAATATACTGACTTCATTTAACAAGTTGTCAGCTTCAGTAAAACCATCAACAGTGATTATTAAAAATGAAGCAACTGGACTATGTCAAAAGTTTAGGAGTGTGTGTTTGCTGTCACGTCCTGGAGGTGTGTTGGCGAGAGATTGTCGCCAACTTACACCCCAAATCACTACTGCGCAGACTCTGGCAATAAAAATGCAAGATAAATTGCAGCAAAAGTTTTCTGGTACAACTTCACCTGCTTCCAAGGTGCATGGAGAGGATGAAAGAATTCACAGCAACACTTGAGGGAAGATGAACAACTTTAATAATTGACCAATGCGTTTCGACTTGTGGCCTTCATCATGACCCTGATGAAGGCCACAAGCAGGAAAGTTTAGCTTCATTTTTGTGCAATGGGAGGAAATTGAGCCACGTGGTCCCTCTTTTATACAGTCACTGGGTAGAACATGCAGACACAGACATCAGGTAATTAGTGCTAAGTAGCAGACTTATGCAAGAACTTCGCTCACCAAATTTGAAGTACAAACTTTCTAGACGGTCATATATCAAGCTATAATATTCATCAGAAAATCCATTAAAACTCTGCATATGTCTTCAACAGCACATCCACAGTGAAGATGTCCAGTTTAATTACTCGAAGTAGTCAGTGAGGCTACAGCTACCTGTGTCAGGGCATGTGTCAGTCAAAATCACCACAGTCATAATTCAGTTATCTGGATGAGTTAAAAAAAATCACCCCACTCTGTGTTTTTATGAAGGGGGAAGCTATCCATGGAGGCCAAAACGTTTTTGTGTACTCGACTGTAAATATGCTTTTTAAAGCTTAGTGCTCCACCCATTATGCTTTCCACTAGGACTGTGTGATATGACCAAGGTCCAATATAAGTCATTTCTTATCGCCATAACAATATATCACAATATAGTGCATTTCCGTAAATTCAGTGAATTGTTTATATAATCACCACATGGAAAGTATTTCCACCACATTTCTTTTTTTAAATTTAAATTAAATAAACAAAAATTAATTAATGTGGCATTAGATCAAGAGCTATCAAAAGGCCTCTGGCTATCATTTCTCCTGCATGGTTGTCAGGAAAATAACCGTTCTGCAAACATGATGTTGCAGTATGTAGCTGTTAATTTATTGCGTTCCACAGTTGATAGGTGATATGTGCTAGACTGCGTCATCAAACAGAGGTGTTTTTAACTAAAGAAGATTTAAAAAACTGGTTGCACTCTAGAATCATCATCACTGAAAAATCATGGATGTTCAAAGACAGTCAAACTTTGTATTAAAACAGGACTGATAGTTTGTATTTTGCCTGTAAAGAGCCATCATGCTCAAAATGGATTAAAATTGAAATTGAGAACAGTGTATGGCCCTGGGGAAGTTGTGAAACAATAATGTCTACAGCTACACTGTTGTCTCAAGAACTAGAGTCTCTAGCCTCTATTCACCTCAGCTCACCTGCAGGAACAGATGTCTCTCCTACAAACCATTTGGAGTGAGCCACTTCTTCTTCTTCTTCTTTTTCTTCTTTTTTTAAGTTTTAAATCACCTAATTGTTATTCATTTTAGAACAGCTTCAGATGTTTGCTCAGCTTCAATTCACTTAAACCACCTTCACTCCAAAAAGTCGACTCAACACTGTTTGACAAGGCCTGTGGCAAACTCTCTCCTTTGAATTTACATAGCATTAAAGTCACACGGGGAAACCACTGTCTGTACTGACTTCATTAGTAAACTTCTGTTTGACAGTCACACCTGCCCTTGGGTCACAGGGATGATGGAATAAATTAATTCTATTGTGTATGAGTTGCCAGAAAATCATACATTGTGTTTTAACTATTCAGTTATTCAAATATGAAATGCACATAAGTAATATAAAACAAAAAAATGCATAACTGAAACTGCTATTTTACATATCTTATACATTTTTTGTGATGCAAAAAACTTTGAGAAACACCAATTAACTGCACTGATCATCTGATTAATTACCAAAACCTAAGTTTCAGAGGAAATTAACTTACATACGGATCAAATGGTGGATCTAGGAAAATTCTCTTAGGGTGGCAAAATCAAAAATAATTTCTTGACACTTTTCAGGTGTTACATTCTCTAATGTCTACCATATATGGTTAAAACACATACAATGCAGTAAGTATACACATTTCATATAAACGTAGTCTTAATGTCATTAGCCCAATTATTAAACATTTCAGTTACAGAAAAAGCCTATATAAGAAATAAACATAAAGCCTAATAAGTATAAAAGGAGGTGGCTCAATTCAAAATAAAAATCCAAAGGTTCACATTCATTGTTTATTAGAAATATATTCAAAAGTTTGTTATATGCCTACATTTACACAAAAAGTCAGAAATCTGCACTGTCATAAGTAAAATTATATATATATGTATTATATATTCATCACCTTAATGCTATTTCCAGAGTGTTGAAATCTGAAGTTCCTGTGGTGATCATTCATGATTCAATCATAGACATTGGTTGCAACTGAAAACACGAAATAAAGCAGTTTAAGGTAATGCTATGCAAAGGTGTGTGTGTGTGTGTGTGTGTGTGTGTGTGGAGGGGGGGGGGGGTGCATTAGGAAATATATTCAATTTTAGAATTCAAATGTGTTATCGGTGCCACCAGAGTACACCCATTGAACATAATGCACATCTACTCGAGTAAATCTGATACTAGATACATAGTACTGGTTTACCTCTAATTTTCTAAAGCTCAATGAGGATAAAACTGAGATCCTCCTTATTGGCACCAAATCCAACCTTTTGAAGGCAAACCATTTCTCACTCACCATCGATAACTCCACAGTTTTCCCTTCTCCTCGGGTTAAGAGCCTTGGTGTCATCCTAGACAGTTCACTTTCCTATAAATCTCACATCAGTAATCTCACCCGTTCTGCCTACTTCCATCTACGTAACATTAACAGATTGCTTCCTTCTCTTTCCACCCAGTCTACGTCCATTTTTGTCCACAGTCTTGTTACCTCCCGTATTGACTACTGCAATTCTCTTCTGCATGGTCTCCCCCAAAAATCCCTCCATAAGCTTCAACTGGTTCAGAACTCCGCTGCTTGCATTATCACCAGAACCCCCTCCTACCAGCACATCACCCCTGTTCTTCAGGAACTTCACTGGCTCCCTGTGAAATTCCCGATAATTTTCAAACTTCTTCTGCTCACCTTCAAGGCCATTCATAACCTCGCTCCTTCTTACCTTTCTGACCTGTTAACCACCACTTGTTCTGCCCGTTCACTTCGTTCTTCTTCTTCCATCCAGCTTGCTGTACCTTCCTTCCGCCTCACCACCATGGGAAGCAGAGCTTTCAGCTGCTCTGCTCCCAGGCTGTAGAGCTCTCTGCCCCCAGAAATAAGAAACACTGGTTCTCTCCCCCAGTTTAAATCCCAACTCAAAACTCATCTGTTCAAATCTGCATATTCACTGTGAATCCACTGTTTGTTAATTTTATCTTGTGCTTTTGTTTTATTGTTCTTATTCTGCCATTGTTTTACTAAGTGTTTTATCCTATTGTAAAGTGTCCTTGGGTGATTTGAAAAAAAAAAAAAAATTTATTATTATTATTATTATTACTTTATAAAAAGTCAAAACAGAACAATGATTACTTAAAATGCCAATAGGAGGATCTGAAGGAGAAAGAAAAAATGGGTGAAAGTGAAATGACAGCCTCCTTCTGCAGCTCTGTGCTCTACGTTGAAAATTCCTCCTCTGAGCGGAGCATATGCAAGAGCTCTGGATACTATACTACAAACAGTCAAGCAAAGAAGCCACCATTCATTTGCCTTTTCATGGCACTGGGTGAAAGTTCTCAGGTTAATGCAGCCATGACATCCTACTCCCACGTTAAAATCAAATATTAAACTTTTATCCACACAAAACAGTTAGAGCTCCACCTTAATCAACTAGATGTTTATAATGGTCATGGTAATAAAAATGGATAGCAAGAACCATTTATTGTATTAATTTGTCTGTATGTCTTTATGTATTTATTTACTGTTTATTAGGTGTAAATAATTTGAATATACACACAGACTAGAGATGGACCGATCCGATATTACGTATCGGTATCGGTCCGATACTGACCTAAATTACTGGATCGGATATCGGAGAAAAATAAAAAATGTAATCCGATCCATTAAATATCACGAAAGCACCTCACAAAACTTGCAACACGCCGTAACTCACCTCAGAACGTTAGCAGTCGGAGCAGTATGCGTCACATGATAGAGCGGCTGTGGCATGCGGGACCTGTCGGTGGTCTGGATAGCATTTGGAGCTTCGCTAGCAACCTGGCATTTCATCTCCGACAAAGTTATCCCCGAGAGAAGTAAAGCACGTGTGTAAGTCCATCTCTGAATGTTTGTAAAGCATTCCCACGTTAAGCTTAACGAGCGACTGCCTCTCGCTCTCCGGCTGCTACTTCAATCGTGAAACTGCTTAAATGATCAGCTGATCGGCTTTTCTGTCGCGAGTCCGTCTCTCTTGTTTGTTTTTGGTCCACTTTGCACCAGAAAGCGGAAACCAGCGGCTGAACAACAGCAGCACGTTTAAGCTTGATAAGCTGTTGTTACAATTTATTTAATATTACTTTCTACTCCAGGGTCTTTTTCTACGTAGCTGACGGCTGGTAACTGTGCAGGGGCGGATCTAGCAAAGTTTAGCCAGGGGGGCCGACAGGGCATTAACTGGGAAAAGGGGGCACAAAGACATACTTTTCTTTCTTATTCTCATTTAAAATGTCGAGCTTTTAATAAATAATTATCTGACACCCAAAGTTTTAATTTGATGTAAAATGAATAGAAGTCAATTACTGTATATAGTGACTATTAAGTCTAATATATATACCCTAGTAAGCTATAGTACTTTTTACTTTGGGAAGGTACCATCTGTGCAGTCTGCAATTTTGTTGAAGAAAGATGTTGAATCTATTTAATATTTCTTGAAAAAGAATTGATTTCTGTGCATTTTTTTTTCACACTGCATCAAATTAAGGTTGATTACGTCGATTAAGCATCATGAGGTGGAGCGTGAGGGGTGGTTCCCTATTTTTTATTTATTTATTTTTGTTGTTGCTGGGAGTTGGAACCCTATTAGTTAGGTTGCTTAATATTTACGCTAAGTACTCTTTAAAATACCAGAATAGGGAGGATGGTGTAGGTCTAAGTTTATTAGATTGATCAGTATTGCTGAACTATGAAATATTTTTTTTGTATACAGGTATAACAGAATAGCTTTAGTGTAGTTGTTGTTTTAAACTTGAATATGAACTTGCAGACTTGCAAAATGCAGCAAGATATTTTAAAAAACAGTTTTGTTGATTAAAAAACACTATATCGGATTCATATCGGTATCGGCAGATATCCAAATTTATGATATCGGTATCGGTATTGGACATAAAAAAGTGGTATCGTGCCATCTCTAACACAGACTGGGCTAGGTAGTGGAATACATTATAATAATATATCACACGATATCCCTCAGGCTTTTGATGATGCAAATCTCAAAATGAATGTTTTTTTTTCTTTTTTTTCGCTCCAATCAAAAACTTTGCTATGTTAGAAGTATCTCATCCTGGTGTCACGTCAGCTGCTTTGGGCCAATTAAGCAGAAGAATCCCTCCCCCAGCAACAACCACAAAACCCACACACTGAAAAGTGAACCTGCAAACGCAAGTGCCTTTAATAATGTAGACCTTTAAGAAACCCTGCACAGCACAACGTGTTGTAACTGCACTCCAAACAGCCTGAATCCTCCTCTCCCCTTATTAGAGAGGCTGCATGGATGTGGCAGCAGCAGAGATGAAGGGCCATCAGGGGAATTCATCCATCCATTTATCCATCCTGCCGCATTAGGGGGAGGCTATTTTTTAACCAACAGCCTCTGAGGCAAGAGCATGGGTTTCTCATCTAAATATTAATAATGCCTTACCGGTGCATCAACAAATATAAAAAGCAAAAAACCAAGAGTGGACATGTGTGAATGGGGCAAATCTAATTAAAAAGCTGCGTAATAACTTCAGCATTCTGTTATCGACCTAATGTGACAGTCTCTGCTGTAGGTCTGTAGCAGAAGAACAGTAAGCCAGCAGGAGTGCCCTGTCACAGGATGAATGGACCGAAAGTGAGAGCAACCTTGCATTGACAACCACTTATCGTAAGCATGGCACTGTGTGAGGAGATTCTGATTTGTTTGGGAAAAAAAAGAAAAGAAAACTTTATGTCCCTAAACCTAGATAATGTCTTTTTCCATTTAGGAACCACACATTATGCTAATATGATATGCATATATCTGGCATTTACTTGAAGTGTTTGTCTTTGTACTTGACAGTAGATGTGAGTGTTTGTCAGGTTGTGTATGTGGGTGTTTTGTGCGTGTGCCAGTTGCATGCCCGGTTTCACTCTTGTTTTTGGGCCGTTGATAATTCTTCCATTTACTAACTGGAAAATAGCTAATTAAAACCCACTTCAGCTAACAGGCTGTCTGGGACAACGCTAATGTTGCTGTGTGCTAATGCCTGCTTGCCATTTCCGCTCCCCTACACCGTAATCAGTGACTTTCCCTCCCTGCACATAATGATTCAGATGCAGGGAATGCTGCACTGTAAGTACATGCAGTAATGGAGAGTTTATTGTTACTGTATTTTTGATTTCACCTGCTATTTCATCACATTCACAGAGTTCTTTTGCATTTAGACAAGAAGTGTTTCATTGCTTGTATAAGGAATGCATATGTGCACATTACGGAATTAACTGGTTCTTACTTGTTTGCTCTAATGAAGCTAATGAAAAGACCTCTGCAAGCACAGGAAAAAGAGAATGTAATATGGGGTATTGAATAGGGCCAGGTCAGTCAGTGTTAGTGTGCCTCAGATTAATTGGGATAAAGGATTTATGATTTTGTGAATGGAAAAAAAATCAATGTATGTGAAGTCAAGTCACAATTTTAGGAATACTGAGGTAATTTATTTAAGTCTGTTTGCACAAAATGCAGAAAACATCTACAGGGTCACATGATTGACAGGATGAGAAATGCCCTACTACATTTATTGTTTTCTTTTGCTTTAATATTTCACCTTATTCAAGCCACATTAAGAAAGGAACATAGATATCTGATGATGCATACAGTTTCAGCTTAATGTATTTATATTAAAGCTCCAAACCTCTGTTTTGTAACTCATTTTATATGATGATATCACAACCTGATCATTCTGTGTAAAATCAGGTATCCTACCTCTAATGCCTTTATTTGCCCTAAATATCATTAATGTGCTTGTGTTTATTATATAAATCAGGAAATTTAGCATTTTCTTCAAGTTGTTCAAAACTGCAGTCCTCAGTAATCCCTTTATTGTTCCACCGATTTGTTATCATATTCTCCATAATTTACAGGTAAGGATTGCTGATATCTTAATTACACATATTGTATTTATCAGAATAAAAATACTATCACATCACTTAAATGTTGAACATAGACACTGTGGTAACTGTGAACACTTTACTGTGAGAACATATGGTATGATGCTAATTTCCTTAAGCAGTGTCTGCATACAGTCAGCTTGGTTTACCTCAGCAAATTGAAATTGCTCATTAAAAAAGAAAGACCTGCACATACATACATGAATGCAACAGCTAAGAGAATAGATCATTTGTTTAAAAAGTCGAGTATTGTTTTCTGGCATTTCTCTGTTATCACGTCTCGGGCCCCCAGAGGCTGTCAGAGGAAATGCACAAAGGCTGTGCTGCTTTTGTTAATTAAAGCTGTCAATCAAGGATCTCAGTATTTCTTTTTCTTTTTTGTCTATTTTTCTCTCTCTGGATGTGTTTGTGTCACTCAGATCAAAGCCGTGATGAAAAGAGAAGCCCAATTCTTCAAGTAAACAAGAGAATTTTTCATGTCTATTTAATGCAGCACTCTTTAAAGCAAACTTTTGGTGTGTACAAAGTTTTTTTTTTTCTTTCCGCTGTGATATTATTTCTTCATATTTTATTCATCTCTTTTCTCTCAGTAGATTCAGCCACTAGCAAAAACATTTGGGTTCATTACACAGTGGTAGCAGCACAAAGGAATGCTGTTTTCTTTGCTCCTAAAGACTCGAGGAGGAAGTTATATGAAATCTGTGAAATACTATCCATTATAAGCCTTTTTTAATTTAAAATTAGCTTTGATCTAAAGGTGTTTTTGAATAGCTAATTTTTGTCCCAAATAACTTGCATCATCGTACTTCAAATCCTGTGTGATTATCATGCATCTCCTCCATAATTCTCCTGCAGCGGACTAAGTGCACGCATATTGGGGGCGATCGTGGCTCAAGAGTTAGGAGTTCGCCTTGTAATCGGAAGGTTGCCGGTTCGAGCCCTGGCTTGGACAGTGTCGGTTGTTGTGTCCTTGGGCAAGACACTTCACCCGTTGCCTACTGGTGGTGGTCAGAGGGCCCGGTGGCGCCAGTGTCCGGCAGCCTCGCCTCTGTCAGTGCGCCCCAGGGTGGCTGTGGCTACAATGTAGCTTGCCATCACCAGTGTGTGAATGTGTGTGTGAATGGGTGGATGACTGGATATGTAAAGCGCTTTGGGGTCCTTAGGGACTAGTAAAGCGCTATATAAATACAGGCCATTTACCATATTATTACCACAGATAGAAAAATGACTAATTTACTGAATGCCAACAAAGCATGTTTCAGAACAGCAAAAAGAAAACATTTACATTTCAGTCTAATGCAAAAAGAGATGATGAAAGACCTTCAGGTGAAAAGTGGCTTTGTGTAGACACTGTATATCTAAAATTGCATGTAAGATATTCATAAATCCTCTTTTTTGCATGTTTAGATTTTAGAGTCATGTTTTTAACGATTTATTAGAGACTATTGAAAAGAGTCCAGCCTCACCAAATAGTAAGGCATAGCAATATTGTAAAACAGCATATAAGTATCTCTTTTCATTGTGCACCACATGGCAGCTTGCTGTATGTATCGAAAAATGAATGAAATTATAATCCAAAATGAGAGAAAACTGGCATGATTTACCCAGATGTCAGGTCTGATTAAGAAGGATGTGAAGTAAAACACGGAACAAGATCAGAGAAAAAGTGGGTTTTTATGTCTCTTACAATGGCATGTTTTAGAATTCCCATGTGACTGCCTGTCGGTGGAGCCCAGCAGGTTTGTGTCTGTGTGTAAGTGGAGGTATATAGTTTCCATCCGCCCAGTCAGAGGCAGGGAGGGATTTGACCAGACATTCAGCTTCAGCCCACTGAAGCAGCTCCTATTGATTAGTTACAGATCTCAGTGTCTGTGTGAACCGTGCTGCATCTAACATGACCCCAAATGGGATCATGTTAGACCCCATTTGGGGTCTAACCCTTATGGTAGTCTGATGGATTCTGATGGTTTTATTCGCTAAGCGCAATTTCAGAAACCTATAAGGCAGATAAAGTGATTACAGTTAAACTGTTATCCCTGCTCTGCATTTGTTTGTTGTGGCTATATTACGCGACTGTACCTCACCGGGTTCACAAAAAAGAATCAAAAAGAGAAAAAACCCTTCCTTTGATGCCAGATTTACCGTGGATGTGTGCTGTGTGCACCTAAAGCAAACAAACAAAAGAAAAAAAAGCCAAACTAAACTGAAAACACACAAACAAAAGAACAGGCAGGTCAAATAGTCGTCAGCTCCTCTTAGCTGCTAACTGGACCCGCACAAATGTCGGTGATGTCAATGACCCAAAGCTTCATCAAGCAACTGGGATGTCCAACTCAGCTGAAAGAGTAATTTCATATAAGACAAGCCTTGAATTGTCAAAGTTTTTTGTTTGAAAACTGGAAAGACACTGACAAAAATAGCTGCCATTTGAATCCTCGTCCTTTGAATCCTTGTAGGAATCTACATATGAAATCGGTATCTAATGGACTGTGTGGAATGCTGAGTCTGTTGACAATACTGTTGCAGACCTTCTACACACTTGCAAGGCTAATCAGTTTTGATGAGCTGGAAAGAACAGTTGTTCTACACCAAAGGGAGAAGTTGGACGAATGACTCCAACTTACCAAAGAAAAGTAGGTGGAGCATCTTTTACATCCTTAAAAGATGCTCCACCTGGGTACTGATGTTTTTTGGGGGATTTACAAGTGAGTTCCAATTCAGTAGGTAGATAGCTACTATGATGAAAGCTAACTGACATGGAGTGGATGTTTGTCTTGTGTATGTTACAGGGATGTCCTGATTTACCAGTATTAAACATGATACATAATAATGAAAAAATCATTTCGGGCAAAACAAGCATTAGATATTATCATAAGCAATCTAGCAGCGTGAAGTCTTGCTTACAGATTCACTTTATTTTGTGGCTATAAAGGATCTAAGCTTCCTCAGGAAACAGAACCTACTCATCCTCTTCTTGTGGACAGCCTCAGCTTTGGTCCTCCAGTTGAGACGGTTGTCAGTGTGGATACCCAGGTACTTGTACTCCTCCTTCAACACCTTGTCCCCGGATAGAGATGTCCTCTTCAATCTGAACTCCGTCACCCTCTCTCTGGTCTTATTCACTTTCACAAGTAGATGATTTCTCCCAGACCACTCCTCCTCTTGCCCATTACGAACATATCCAACCACTGCTGAATTGATCCTGAAATATCGATTCCTCCGATACCAATCATTTATGTTCTAGAATCGATTCTCACATTAAAATATCGATATTTTAGTAATTTAGGGTAAATTTGTAGTTTATCATTAACAGGAACACAGTGGAAAGAAACTATAACATTCGGATTGTTACATTCGAAGGAACTACTTCCTCTTCCGTCTTTCAAAGTCATGTGCGAAATACTGCTAATGTCTCGCAGCCCCTTGGCGTGAGCACTCGCAACAATGGCTGAGTGTAATTGAAGTCATGTGCGGACGTATTTTACCTCCACAAACAGCTGAGACATGGTTTGCAATACATGTGCGATACATAAAAGTGAGGTGTTGTGGCAACATCACTAACCTTGTCAAACACCTCAGAGTAAATCATATCTCAGAATATGACGAGCGTATGTTGAGGCGAATTGAAGAGGAGGAGAGGGACAGGTGCTGCTAGGGCGAGACAGATGTCTCTCACGGAGTCCTTTAGTGCTGCAGGCAGGCAAGGTGTTCAAATAGTACACAACTTCAGTTTTTTTAATTTCTATATGATGAACTGCATTATTAAGTGATAAGAACAAGTAATCTGATGTCCTGTAATCATTATGACACTATAATTTGAGATACAACAAATAAAATAAGTTTTTGTACAAAGTATCGGTATCGGATCAGTATCGTCGATACCACCCTGAATATTACTTGGTATTGGATCGGAAAGGACATCAGTGGTATCTTCATTTAATCATCACCTTGCTGTCTGCTCTTGCTGCTGCCTCCTGCTTTTCTCTCCTTTCCAAATGTTTGAGCTAACCCTAGCTGCCCCATTAAAATGTCCCACTTTGCTCTCTGCATGACTCACTGTTTTGTCTGAAGTTTAATGGTGGCCTGACTTAGTCGCTGCAGTTTGGTGCTCTAATTTAGCTTTGTGACATTTAGTCTACAAACTGACTGTTAATGATGTAGATGATGTACAGCCTCCGTCATCACAACTTTTTTTTTTTTTTAACATTCGTACTGGAAAAAGTGCTTCTTGAAGGGAAACTAATAGTGACTGGATTGGTTAGAAACAACAGGTCTGTCCTTTTTTCTCCACAAATGACTGTGAAGAGCCAGTCAGTCAGTGAATCTTTTTGTCCTTCAAAAAGCAAAACCCTCTGGTTTCCAACACAACACAAAAGGGCTAAAACACAATGCAAATAAGTGCACTTCATTGAGAGAAAAGAACAACAACTGGTGATCATTCCACAAGATATTGTACAAAAAGGGTTAGACAGTTCTGACAAACTGCTTTGTCAGAACTGTCTTTGTCATGGCGTCTAGTAATCCTAGAACATTTGGTGTAATGGCATACAATGCCTCTTACTGTAGATTTGAATAAGCCCAGTTTAGAGCTAAAACTCAAAAGAAAAAGGTGCCTCTATGTAGGGGTACTAGATACAATACGGTTAAAGAAGACACTAACTAACTAGTGTCAGTCCATGTTGTTGTGTTAGATTTTACCTTCAGTTTTGTTATTATTGAAGGCAGCCAGTGGAAAAAACCCCACCCCCAAAAATAACAAACAACAGGAAGACATTCTTCTTAGTGCATTGGGTACATTTATTATATTTCGAAATGAAAATATTTGAAAATTAATTGCTGAATATTCATACCAACTATCAAGCATGTGGTGGAGGGGTGATGATTTGAGCTTGTTTAGCAGCCACATGCCTTTAGCACCTTGGAGTTTTTGAGCTGACCATTCACTACCCTGTACACCAAAGTATTCCAGTGTCAAATGCAAGGCTATCTGTATGTTAAAAACTATGATATGTGGGAGGACAACAATCCAGAGCACAGCAGCAAATCTACAACAGAATGGTTGAAAAGGAGAAGTATAAAAAACGTCCTGTCCACCAGTACCATTTCCCATTTCAAAAATGGCAGTTTTCATTTTTATGACGGAGTAGCTCTCATGACTTATCAAGTTATGCCACTGACTGACTTCAGCTGATGGCACATTTTTGGATTAGCTTAGATCACTTGAAACACCAACCGAGTGCCTGGTACGAGGCACTACAATCTAACGGAAACCCTAAAAACTGAGTCGATTCAAGCAGAGTTCTAAATATTTGCAAATATATATATTTTTTCTCTGTTTTTTCTGTTTGGCATAACATTCACAAAAATGAAAAGGTGTGGAGTATGGAAACAAACTGTCTTATATGTCAGTGTTTTGTTGACCCACATATCCACCCCAGGCTCTTCCTGATGCATGTGCGGTAATACCATACTACTAAATATAATATAATATGTGGCTTTAGTATGCTTTAAACTCTTTTCAAACAAACTGTTTCATTAAATCCCAGTTTGAAATTAGAAAGTTTAATTCAGGACATGAGATTATATCAGGAATTTTGATCAAAAGGAAAAGAATGCTGACATTTGTAGTCCTCCAGGCAGACAATGACATTATCTGCACATCTTGTTAAGGAACGTGTGAAACAGCAGACTGATTCAAATTGCTTTAATAAATTAATTGTCGAGAAGAAACGGACAATAGATGGCACTTAATGTCCACTGCACTCAAATGCCTACAGTGAAAGTATTTTCTCAGTTTCCTGTTAAATGTGACCGTTGCAGTGCGTTAGACAGATAAGGATTGCGAAAAGAATGAGAGTGAGAATCTGGAACGAGGAAAGAAGGCCAGAGAAATGCCAACTCAGGCTTCTGTCTCCGAGCATCTGATTGTTTAGCAAGACCCCTTTCTAAGAGCTTGCCAGCGCAGATCTGAATAGATGCCAATTATCACACCCAACAATGTTCCTCAACAATACTTTAACGATGCGCCGTTTGTTGAAAAGCCACTAAGCTCTCAGGAGTTAATTGGTTTTTAAAAAGCAATATAAAATCCCATCGCAATAATCAGTTCTCATAGACTCTTTTCTCTCTCCCATCAAACAAAGACGCTAATTGTTTTAAGACCGACTGTGAGTGTTTCATGTGAAATTACCTAGAGTCTGTGTCATAATATGCACAGCTTGAGGGTTTGGCAGGATAGAAACAAGACAGATTTTTGGTGTTTCCTATGGTTTTTTTGTATTTACACAAAGAAAATTTGAACGTGGAAAAATTAGAGTTACTGGGGACCGGATGAAAATTATTTGGGTGAGGAAGAGGTAAACGTTTGTTCCAGAGAGATGCAAACCAAAATTAAAAACAATTTCAGAGTTAGAAACACATACCTTTGAAGTCTTTGTAATGCATTTGTAAATGCTATATTGGAATTTAAATTAAAACCATGCCGTCTTGGGGCCATCTCTTTGTGTGGTGAAAAATGCAAAATTATTTAGTGTCAGCTTGACATTTGTCCAACTACATTAACAGCATAATATGATCAACTATTTATTCATCCTCATTACAGCAGTTGATATTTTAGAGACTCCCCAAGCATTAAGTTTTACTGTGATTTTCCATTCTGTAATAACTCACAGGGTTTTCAAACTCTGCTCTTTTGCCAGAAGCCACTGGTATCTCAGAAATGTGCAAAATGTGACCTCGCTGCATAACTAGGTTTAGATACCAAAACTGCTTGGATGGGTTTTAATGCAGACTCAAGATTGTGTTAAAACAAGTGCAAGTGCCTGCTCATCTGATTTTCTTTGTATTGTTGTAGAGTCATTACCTTACAATATAAAGCATCTCGGGATGACTGTTGTCTGTGGTTGTCTGTCCCTGTGTGTTAGCCCTGCGAAAGACTGGCGACCTGTTCAGGGTGTACCCTGCCTCTCGCCCTATGACAGCTGGGATAGGCTCCAGCACCCCCCGCGACCCTGAAAAGGATAAGCGGAAGCGAATGGATGGATGGAATTCAATTGTATTTGCATTTGTATTTTGCTCTGCTTGGCGATGAAAAAAAAGACCTATATTGTCTTCAAAAATTCCATATAGAAAAACCGCCCTTCTTCCTTTCTGTCCCCCTACTCATTTAAGCACTGGTTATTTTTCAGTGTTACAAAAACACATTATGCTGAATGTTTTAAAAACTCTCCTCAATTATCAAAAATCTGTAGAACTGAATAGAAATGGCCTCACACATTTTTAATTTGAAACTAGCTCACTAAAAAACAAAGCAGGCCCTGTCCTGCCGCCATTCCACGAACCACCGATAATGCACATTGAAACTGTGTTATCCCGAGCCACTGACCTCTCTAACAAGCCTTGTTCTGCCATACAATTGCAGCTTGGTGTTAATGCTCATTTCCACTTTAGGGTGAAGTAGGCTGCAACGGTGATTGTGTTCCCTGACATGTGACATACAGGGGGTTAAGGGGATACAATAGCTCCATCATGTAAGGAAGTCACAGTGACTGGCTGGGAAATATAAAGGAGAGAAGTGGGCTCTGCATTAATGCCTGGCACGTACTTTATATCTAGAGCCTGATCCTTTCTTTCTCCCCGTCCTCTGTCCTTCAACAACAACAGTGCAATTACATTTCTGATGATAATAAAAGCCCCTGCACGAAGCCAAATGTCTGCTGTAGGGAACGGTAGCTTTGTTTTTTCACTTTCAAATCAGTGTCATTTAAAAAATATGTTATTTTCTGCAACCCAGCAAATTAAGCGTAAGATCTAAACTAAGATTCAACTCTTTTTACCTATATTTGTATGTGATCCTGTACGTACCAATCATATGAACTATTTTAGAAAAGCAAAATCCGAAGTCAACAGGGTACTAAACAGAAAGCACTTGTTTGCCATATCAAATATATTTTGCTTTTTTTCCCCCCACACCTTTTTTTTCTTTTCTTTGAAAAACACAGCAAGATGTATCTTACTCAGCCTGTGGTCCTTGAAATCAATTCGTCAGATATGAGCAGAATTAGCGCTGGATCAGACCGAATTTAGCTTAATGAAAAGGCGTCCTGTGCCATCGCCACAGGAGCGTCCGCGTGTACAGGAGGAGGAGGAGGGAAACAATAGAAAATGCATAACACTCCGAACAGTGGGATCCCTGCTCCCTCTCCACCTGGGACTCAGTATGGAGGATCCCCTCTGACCACAGCCCAATTAAGTCCTGCGCGCACACACATACACACACACATCTCCACGTGGAGTGACCCGCTTCCATCATGAATATGGATGTGCTGGAGAAATGCAAATAAACCCGGGCTGGCTTCAGACAGACAGACAGAGAGATGAACGGACAGACAGACTGGCAGACAGACAGTCAGCAGCACAACAAAGAGGTTGTAGGAAACGAGAACAAAGGAGCAGCCCAGGTTGAAGCTGCACGGATGCCTTCACTTCCAGCTTTGTCACAGCCAGAACCACAGAGCTCATGTCTGGATAATCTGCCACAATAAATGCCTTTATATCACTGCATTAAGAGCCTGAGTGTGCTCGACATTATTAGAGCTTTTAATACAGTGTAGTATATGTTAAGTCTGTGTGTTGTTTTCCCATTTTTGTCCATAATATTAAGAATAATAATAATTAAAAAAAAAAACAGAGCCATGAACTCACTACTCACTCAATCAACTGCCACCCCCGCCCAGTTTTTGGGTATCTAGTCATTTAGAGCAAGACAGAGGCTGAAGGAAGGCAAAGCGGACAAAGAAGACGAATGAGGTGCTAAATGAATCATTCCAATATGTTTTGTAAATATCTGCTGCTCCCAGAAAGCAGATCTGCCAGTCAGTCAGTGGTATATAGACCCCATAAATATTGGATGATGATGTAAGGGGAGTGGCAGCTCAGAGGACACCGGTGATCTCAGCTTGCCAGCACACTTAAATGATAGCTACAAGGGTGCAGGGAGCATTCTTGTCCGTTTCACGGCTGATGTTTAAAATGTGCTTTTGTACAAAGATGTCTAAAAATGCACCATTGTGGCTTGTTATTTAAAGATTAAACGAGCTTTATTAAAAAGATGGGGCGGGGGGTATGACTGGCCTTAGATATAAGGGTGGCACACGCGATGCAACAGATTTTCCATGGCACTTAAATAGAATAAGCAATAAAACGGATGGCTTCATAGATAGTGACATTTAATGCAGGAGAAGTGCCAAGCCAGACGTGGTGTACAGGGGTCTGCTTGTAAATAATTAATCTTTGCTCTTCATGTCTTCTTGTCAGTACAGACGAGGGGCTTGTATCCTGGCAACGCGCCATGGTTCCCACATGCTGCAGGGAGAGAGAGGCCCTCAGGGGGGAGACAATCTTCAACCTGCCTGCAGCAACCGCACACGCGCACAAATAAACAAATACACACACGCACACACACGGCAATCTGCTACACAGAGGCAAGCGTGTGTATATACTAGAAGTGATACTAACTAGATGTTTGCACATGTACATATTAAATACGCGCACGTGCTGGTGCAGACATTTGCCCACATGTGTACAATAATTCATGCTTCTATTTGTGCATGAGAAAACACAACCAGCAGGCGCGCCAAGTTACCTGTACGCTCAAAAACATATGCGAGGATTCATGCATGCATACTATATACACTGTTGCGACTGAGCAGACAGACGGAGACTCTCATGGCAAACACACACACACACACACACACACACATACTCCCACACACATCCACACACACAAAGCACGTCTCTAGAGTGGGCCTATTAGAGATGCTCTGATTGGTCCCTGCAATGCTAGACAGACTTCTCTGAAGGTCTTTTTGCACAGTCCTCCTATCCAACACAGCCACAGAGGTCAGTGCATCTGTGCAGGAGCTAAACTTTGTGTTTCAGCTACGTCCTGTAGTCCTTTTTAAAGATGAAGTCATCGGCAAAAAAAAAAAAAAAAGGTAGCTGGCCATCAGCCATCATTTGAAATATCTTTGATATGAAGTTGATAATTGGGGATTTTCTTTTTACACCAAAGTTTTCCATTTGGATATAAAGGTGTCTCTGTCTTGCTGGGGGTTTTTTCATACAAAGAGACACTAATGGTAACTGACCACTCGCCTCCCACTGGAAATATGTAAAGTAAAAGCAAATAGTTTGTGAGTGTCAGTTCTGCTTTCCAGTTATTTAAATCATGCAAATGGTTGCCCTACCAAATATCACTTTTAGTCAGTGAAATGAAAGCCTAAGCCCAAATCTGTTTCTGTCTGCAGCTTCAATAAAAACACCAGGATGGAGCAAACCCACTGCACAAACTCACCTCCCAGTACAGAGGGTTAGGTTTAGGGGTTCAGTTCAGTTCAGTTGTACATTTCCCTCAATAGCTGCAATATGTGTACAGTAACTTAGCAGAAAATTTTGAATTTCCTTTAATGCAAATAACTGTGAAGTATAGTGGTTAGCCGTGTTGCTACACAGCAAGAAGAACGTGTCTGTGTGGCGTTGCTGTGTTCTCCGTTGCCTGCGTGGGGTTTCTGTTGGTGTTGTGGTTTCCTCCCACAGTCCAATGACAAGCGTGTTACGTTCATTAGTAATCTGCACACAGTGTATACAAATGATGGCCGTAACCACGTAATTCATTTGAATTTTATTTATATAGCTCAAATCACAATATCAGTTGCTTCAAGGAGATTTATAAAGCGTCTACAACAAAACAAAGAAAACAGAGAAAACCCCAACAATCGTATGACCCCTATGAGCAAGTGCTTTGGTGACAGTGGAAAGGATAACCTCCCATTTAACAGGAAGAAAGCTCCAGCAGAAACATCAGCCCCCACTGGTTTGGGTGATGGGAGGAATACAGGACAAAGTCATGCTGTGGAAAAGAGCGAGTGATAACTAATAACTGAATGCAGAGTGTAGTGAAAAAGGTGGCTAAAGAAGAAACTCTCAATGGATCATGGGAATCCCGCAGTAGCCTAGACCTAATGCAGTGTAAATATTCTGCCTCCCACTCTATTTTTAAATACTCTAGGAACAACAAGTAAGCCTGCAGTCTAAGAGTGAAGTGCTGTAATAGGGTGATACGGGACTTTAAGGTCTTTAAAGGTATTTACGACCTTGTATGTGAGGAGCAGGATTTTAACTTTGATTCTGGATTTAACACGAAGCCAATGAAGAGAAGTCTAGTCCCTGTCAGTACTTTGGATCAACTGAAGGCTTTGTCTCAGTCCTAAAAACTCAGTGAGTTTTTAGGACATCGTAGTAATAATGAATTACAGTAGTCCAGACTCGAAGTAATAAATGCATGAACTACTTTTTCTATCATTAGTCTTAGACAGGAAGTTTCTAATTTTAGAGATATTACGTAAATGGAAGAAACCTGCCCTACATATTTGTTTTTTGAAGTACATATCGTGGTTAACAACTCCTTACTGGAGGCCAAGGTAATGCCATCCAGAATAAGTATCTGGTTAGACACCATATTTCTAAGGGGCAAGTAACCTCAGTTTTAGCTGTTTTATCTGTATCAGTTTTATCTTATTAGAGGTCATCCAGGTCTTTACGTCTTTAAGACATTCCTGCAGTTTGAATAATTGGTGTGTGTTATCTGGCTTCATGGATAGATTGTTGTGTAGTTGGGTGTCATCTGCATAGCAGTGAAAATCTATGTCATACCTTCTAATGACACTACCTAAGGGAAGCCTGTATAATGTAAACAGAATTGGTCCTAGCATGGAACCCTGTGGAACTCCATAATTAACCTTAGTATGTGAAGAGGACTCTCCATTTACACAAACAAACTAGAGTCTATTAGATAGATATGATTCATATTTGAATGCCTACAGTGTGCTCCAATTGCTGTAATAAAATACATATTACAGTTGTAGTCCATTATAGTTTGACTAAAACTAAACTAAAAACTTAAGGTTAAGTTAAAAAGGTTGGTCTAATTTGTCATCACAGCAAGCATGAGCAGGCTGCAGTAAAAACTTTATATCTATTAAGATCTGAATTTCTACAAGACTGTGAGTCAAGTGTTTTGTGGTGAACCCTTGAGCTTAACGTTGTCACCCTCACCATGATGGAGTTCTGAAATCAGATCTGACTGAGAAATTGAGGGACACTGAAAATCACGTATCAGAGCTGCGAGTCACATGGCAGTCCCATTCAAACACATTCCCTGCTTTCATATAGTTTTTAACTGTAACAGTGACCATGACTTACAAAATAAAGTTCATGCTATATTCAGTAAAACCTAAAACTATGACTGATGTTCATTATGAAAATGTTTACTGTGGTCATAGAAATGGAAACCATGTTCTTCCATAGATTTTTTTATTAAACCTCTTTTTGCAACCAGAGGAGTCACTCCACTAGAAAAAATAAGCTTTAAGACACTTTTCTTCTATAATATAGTACACCTGAAAGGCATACCTGATTACACACCTGGTTGAAGTTAAGCTGATCACTGTTGGCCTATTTATACTGGAAGCTTTATCACATTGGCTGCTTGATCATTGTACTGGGTTATACTGGTTAGTCCTTCTATCCTCGAAAATTCCTGGATTTACTACTCAATAAAAATAGCAGAGACGTTTTTCTTTAAACTGAATAAGAAGACAGTGAACTTATGCACTATCATCAAGCAGCTAGGCAGCTCGTGAGGCCTTCGCTAGTGCATGAGAAATTATGCTGACCAGTGTGGTCATTGTACTTCACTTGGCCAGACCCTTTTTTTAAAACAACTATCCCAATAAAGTGATACTTCAGCACTGAGAGTGGTGAACTAAAAAAAAATCCACTGCAGGAATGGAACTATCTGGCTTTTTTTCAGGTACCTTAACAGTACTGTACTCTCTGGGAGCTATGAATGTTTTAGGGCTCTGTCTGAAATGAAGTTCATGTGAGCTGTGACTGCCATAAAACCGATCTAGTGCAAAAAAGAGGCTTAAACAGGAGTGAATTTGGGGTATTGATGCTTCTCGACCTGAGCAGTGTAACACAGTGTGTCTTTTGTCCTGTCTCCCTTTACCTCAAAACTGGTTGTGGGAGATAGTTGTCCCTCAGCAGGTCATATGATTGTTAGCTTTTTCTCAGTATTTTTGTAGTAGAAAAAAATTAATATATACTGTGGTACTACTACAACAGGAAAGCTTTCATCTTTATTGCACACATAAACTCTAGTATTGGCTCAAATCTGGACATTCTCCAGTGATTCCCTTTCTTACATGTAGCACAAGTATGTCTACATGATTAATGTGCATGTAGTCAGACAACCTGAGACGATACTAAAAACTGGCAACTACACATTTCTGTGGAGGTTTCTGCGTTGCTTGAATGAAAGCACCAGGTGAATACTGGTTGCTGGAGCTCAAAAGGTTTTTTTTAGATTAAGGTAAAGACTTAACGGTTCTCTGTGACAAAGGTGTAGCTTGAGCCTGCTGTTGTTCTTGCAATACAAACAGGGTTCTACTCTCTACTCAAACACAGCTAATTATCGGTGATTATGTTTGCCTTCATCGTGAAAAATCACCACCCAGGCCAGAGATTTGTACATTAATGCCATAATGAGCCTGGAAATTGGGCACATTAGCACATATCTGCTAAAAGCGTGTGATACCCATTTTTCATCCCATTTGCCAGAAGTGTATTCTGCCAGTATGGAGTACTATTAGTTCAGCGATTTTATGGAGAAAAAAAAATATAGAGAGAGAAGAGAAAAAAAAATCATGCACAGTAATTTCAGAGTAATTTCAGGGTGATTTTCTGACAAGTCATGCTACATTTTCTTATATTTCTCTTCAGACCCTTTTTAAACTGCAGCATTGCCAGAGTGTTTCACGCTTCATGTGCTTTTTTTGTTTTGTTTTAGCAACACACACACAAGAAAAAGAAACAATACTCAAGCAAAAACGCTGAAGCCAGCCTGGGCATAAATGGAAAAACCCAGAAAACTTGTTTGCACAGATTGATTACGGAGACGTATTTGGTTAATGGAATTACACGTATACATTGGCCTCTCTCTCTCGGTGTGTCGACTGGGAAACTGAATCTGTGCCTTCAGGCTGAGCCTGGTTTGGAGCTGACGAAGGCCTTTCCTTGCTGGTGGGTCGGGCTAATTATTATTCTAATGGCCTCTCAGTCAGATGCAAATAGCTCTAATGGCAAAGCTACAGTAGAGCTGGGGGAAGGCAGGGAAGTAGTGGTGCTGTAGTGTATGTGTGTGTGTGTGTTTGGGTGGTTGGGGAGGTGGGAGTGTAAAGGAGGAGAGAGGAAAGATTGGAGTGGACAAAATTAGATTAGCATTTTTGTTAGAGAAATATGCACGTGTGTGCGCCAGGAAGGGAGAGTTCATATTTCGAATGACTGTGTAGTTCCTTTGGGCGTGCTTTGGTGCTTTTGTATTTCACATCACTCTAAATGCTTGACTTCAGAAAAATGAATATACTGAACAATCTATAATAACACTAAACAACTACTGAAATTTAGAAGGATTTCAAAAATGCATTATCTTTAGATCAGCCACGACTTCTATTGGCTAGACTTTATTCTTCAGATTGATTTCTTTTTCCTTAAATATACTCACGTTTCTAAAAATGCGTGTCATTCTCCATTTTCGTGTTGCAGCTTACAAGCCACATTTAGCTATTTAAAAAAAGTCTTAAAGCCTCTTCTCATTTTGCTTCAGATGAGCTGGATTTTATTGTGATTTTTTAAAGCGGTCTTGAGCAATACATGGTGTATCAAAAAGAGTCTCCTTTCAAAAGGCCAAGTAATGGACATATAAGTTTATGGTCAATTTTGAGTTTTTAGGTAGGCAACAGCTTCGTTTTTCAGCATAATGAAGCAGTGTGGGATACAGCCAGCATCAAAAATGTGGAGCTTTGAATGTCCTTCAAGAAGCCTGAGGAACTATTCCATGAAACTTTGCCTAAGAGAGTTCAGGCTGTGCTGAAAAATATGTGGGTGTACATAATTTAAATTTCTAAATTGTGTGGAAAAAAATTCTCAGCTTTTCCTGAATTATACTGAAACAAAGCTTTTCTCTCATGTACGTCTGCACATTGTTGGTTCGTTGTTGTAGTAACACATAAGCTGTGATTGATCTAAACTCAAAAATAAAATGACTGATTATTGTTATTGCTCGTAATCTAGGTAGCTGTAATCTTTTCTAGCAACCATTCAACCCATTTAAATAAAGACGGGTCATTGTAATGCAGTTTAGAATATGAGTGGGTGAGGGGGAAATTAGCAAACAGTAACTGAGGGAAAGGCTATATGATCAATAGGATCACTGCTGCTTTATTAGGAACTTTAGGGTAGATAAAATAGTGATTTGACTCTGCCCTCTGCTGCCACCACCAACAGTACAGCCCTCAATAAAATAAAACAGTCTTTAAAACGTATTGAGAAAGGATTATGTGCATTTTCCCCCAGCATACTCTGACACGTAGCTCAAGCCTAATTATTAGTTCTATCACTCACTAACACATGCGATACGCTGTGCAATGCCTGACATACAGCAGCGTGCTGTAATTGTTGGTAGGTGGAGGGCACTGCAGGGAAGCAAGCTATTAAAGCTGTGAAAGACAATGTCACTTCAGAAGAACAGAGCAAGGCTACTCAGAGACAGATAGATGAAAACTACGTGCCGCATTGTTTCCGTGCCCTACAATTCCATCATCTTCCCCGAGGTTTGAGAACCTCCCTGCGGGATGAGACTTTGTAGTCCTCCAAGGCCTTCTGGTTGCCAGTATATTACTGGTCTCCTTCTGCATTGTGCAACAAAATGAGATCACTCCTGCGGAATGCGAGGGTTTGGTCATTATCATAATAAGACGGCGGGAGAGACGGAGCTGTGCAACATGAACTGCAACCAAAGCACGTGTGGTCTAGAGCAGGGTTCAGTGTTGGAATTACCAGAACACAATGGCAGAGTAAACGTTTTCAAATGATTTGATTTCAAGGCTGTTGGAAGAAAGGGACTATTTTATTTCAACAACAAGCAGGATGTTGAATTGCTGCGATTACAGCCTCAGGCGCTTGTTTTGGACAAAAACTGCTCCTCGAATAGTCATGACGACTAAAGGGCAATTTGAGGCACTCCAAAATCTGTGTGAAAAGGGGAGAAAAAAACTGCTATTCTTTTGGGAAATTTTGAAGGGTGCAGATTTTTTTTAGCCCACAATTATACCCAGGCAGAATGAAAGCCTTTTAAACTGACTTTCTGACTCATTCATCATAAAAATAAATAGTCACGGGATAATAGCAAGAGTGCCGAGTCTGAACAAATGCATTTTTTATTATGTTTATTCCAACAGGTTTAAACATTTCCTAGCAGAATTCTAATCGCTTTATTTTTAAAAGGCGGATGTTTAAAAATGATTATTAATGTGGCAGACTCATAAAAGTGATTAATTTAATTCACTTTCACTGGTGGCAATTATGTCACTGAATTGATGGCGGATTAACTCCGCACCTGCAATTTGTCCTTTCTACGAATTTTTCCTGCCATTAAAACAACAACAGCATTATTTTACTTATTCAATCAAAGGCAGAATTAAATTGAGTGAAAGCAGTGGATTAAAAACGGCACACAGATAAGCCCGTCGAGCATCTCTGCCTATATGCACCTCTGCTTAAAATATGATCCTAGCACATTCCCAGTAACCATGGTGAGATAGAGGATGGGAAGCAGCATTCCTTTGGCGGGATGGGAAGCTTTTGCCACAGAGAGACATTGTTTATTCAACTTTAAGCAGAGCGGGGAGCGATATAAAGCAGGCGGAAGAAAGGTGAGAATGAGGAAAAGTTTGGAGAGGTTAAGAGTAAGAGTGATGGAGAGGGGAACGATAGCGATAGTGAGTGATGAAGAAGCTAAGAGAGAGTGTGAGCGAGGGAATATCAGAACAGCCCGTTTTGGTTTCACATCAGGTTCCCTCACAGCTTGCTATCCTTAAGTAAAAAGCATATCTCCCTCTGCCAGCTCCTTACCATTGAACCCTCTGTGGCAGAATTCAAGTCCACAGGCTGTGACAGCTGTGGGCCCTGAAGTGGCGTTTCCCAGAGAGCCGGCCAAACATTCCTCCCTGCTTTGTGACTTACAATGGGCACAATAACTTCAGCAACAGCACGGCACTCAGACGACGAGAGGAAGAGGAGAAGTGGTGGCTTGTTTTCTGAGAGCGTCAATTATCATGCTGCCTATATGGCTCACTCTGCTTTCCCCCCCTCTCTTCTCCTTTCTTCTTCCTCTCCTTTCTCCCACTTTCTCTTTTCGCTTTGACTGCATCGCCTGACTTTGAGAAACATTATATGGTTTGAAATACAACACTTTCCACTTTGTCATGTGGTTGGCAGCGCTGCCCACGCATTGTGCAGGAGCTTAATTTCCATCCACTCTCTACTTAAGTGCAGCTCAATTCATCTGAGGAGGATGTTAAGGCTTGCTCTGAAAGTTGAAAGAATACTACTAAATGAGTACAGACAAAGAAACGCAACCTGCTCTATAGAAAGAGACTTCAAACTGTTTCTCACTTTTTATTGCTTTGACTGGGTGATAGCCAATACGCTCACACATATCCTGTTCCCCCACTTCAGATCACATATCAAGCCAAAGCATTTTTCTTTTGCTCTGACTTTCTTTGAAATGTCACATCCGTCCTATCAGAGCAGGATGCATTATACTGACACACACCTCAGTACGCTTTTAGGAACTGAAAGCCTGTAACTGATTTCTGTGTCAAAACTGGGTTCCTACCTAAATTTGACAATTTTGTGTTTAACTTAGCACATAAACATTATCATGCTATAGAAATGTTTTTTTTTTTAAAGAAATAGATCAGACATAAGGGGATAAGAAAAATATACTGTATACATATTGGCTGCTATTTCAAATGCAAAAATCTCCTTGAAGTCATCCAAAAAATGACCAATTATTAGTTTTTTTTCATGTGAATAATAATGTAGCGGTGTCGCTATCATTACCTGGGACTAGACTTATCACTATGGTAACCAGAGGTGAAACTGAAATTAAGAAACTTGTTGCAGGTGGTTGACTTCTAACAACCATGTGAACATAAAAGGTTTTATTTTAATCTAAATCTTTTTTTTTTTTCAAAGCTAATTGAGTCATTTGGCGGGTACACCCAGCCAAACAATTACTGATCTAAAAGACTAGCATTGTAAACAAGATTTAGAAATCAGTGAGGTCCAGAATGTTTTCTCTTAATCTAAATTCAAATGAAATAAATTGCACTTTATTTATATAGCAGCAAATCACAACAACGGTTGCCTCAAGGTGCTTTATATTATAAAATAAAGGCCCTACAATATCAGAAGGAAAACCCCAGAAATTAGACAACCCCATATGAGCAGGCACTTGGTGACAGTGGGAAGGAAAACCTCCCTTTTAACAGGAAGAAACAAACAGGCTCAGCTTTGAATGTATTAGATGCTCTGTAAGTACTCGTCCCCAGCACCCTAAGGCTATAGCAGCATAACTTGGGGAGGGTTCAGGGTGGGCCCAACTATAAGCTTTATCAAACTTATCAAGGCAAGTTTTTAATCCTAATCTTAAAAACAGAAAGGGTGTCTGGTTCTGGTTCCACATATGAGGTCCTGAAAGCGTCAGGCTCTCTCACCTATTCTACTTTTTAAAAACTCTACATAGAAACCACAAGTAAGCCAACAGTCTGAGAGGAATGTACTCTACTAGGACATTAGGATAGTATGAGGTCTTTAAGATATGATGTGGTGCGATTATTTTAGAATGTATATGTAAGGAGAAGGATCTATTAGGGACTCAATGAAGAGAAGCTAACATGGGAGAAATGTGATCTCTCTTTCAAGTCCCTGTCAGAACTCTACCTTTTATCATATTTAAAGTGCAGCACCTGTGCTCCAGTTATCAGCAGAAAAGGCTTCATTTTTGATATGACTGGGTCTTAGAGTTGTAATACAGTCAAACCAGAAATTTCAACTGTTTATATGGTTGTGTGTATAAAAGAGTAAAATAAAAGAAAGTAACAAAAACAAAAACAGAATTATTCCTCTTGAAATAAAAAGAGCATAAGGAAAAACACATAGTGTCCAAACTCACTCAACTGTTGGTCACAAGGTTATGTTAGGTGTATTAACATCCCATTCCTATGATATTTATGCTCAGTGCATTTATGCTGAGTCCCTCTGTGTTCCAGGCCCTTCTGTGTTAAAAATGCTAGGAGTTTGCAAATCTTCCACAGGACCTAATGTTTCTTGATCGGTATGACAAGCACGTTTCTACTATATAGAAGAATCTTGTTTTTCCATTTTACAGTCATAATTTGTAAGTGTTCACTATACTATATTAGAAAATTGTTATGGCAGAGAGGGAATCTTAGTCAGAGGATGAGCCAAGCATCAAAGTGTATGTAAACAGCAGACTTTTCTTATGCTATAACTAGTTTTGTCAAAGAGATGCATGTTTATATCGGCACAGGGACGTGCTCATAAGGGGGGCATGGAGTGGCACCGGACCCCCGTGAAATGTGATTGGACAATCCCTGGTGCCGCCCCACCAAAATCATTGAAGTAGAGTACCATTCATCGTACAGTCCCCAACACCATTGGATGAGAGCATGGATAGGACCAGTAAGAATGTAACTGAGTACATTTGCTGATCCTTGTACAATGCTGCTTTCTGATTTTAGTCCACTATATTCTGAATGCAATTATTGCACTTCATACTCCATGATACTCTATTTATTTGGAAGCTTTAGTTATTTGCCAAAATAATGGCATTATTATAGCTCAAGCTACTGATAGTAGTAAGTAGTTAAAGTAGTTCAAATTAGTAGTTAAAAATTAAAGTAGTTAAAAAAATCTGAATACTTTTTTTCCACTTTGCAAAACAATGCTGGTCACAATGTTGTGTTTAAATTCTTATGCAGCTTCACTTTTGCATAATAAATCTGCTGTAAGTGTAGAGCTGCGAATGAGCTTAAAGTTTATGGGTGTACAGTTTGTATCAGTTTTTAAACTTGTTACATATTTCTGAATAAAAATTTCCACACTTTTCAGTTTGTTGTACTAAAAAAAAAGAGTTTTCAAAGTTTCAGATAGAAACTAAATTTTATATGACACAAATAATGCAGTAGCTAGCTTGGATCCTATTACAGAAAAAAAAAAAAACTACATAAAGTAGTGGTGCTACATGCTAACCAGCCTATAGCTTTGCAGTATAGCAGTAATTGTAGCCTTAGACTAGAGGGAAATTCGGTTGATTTTATTCATGTAAGCTGGCTTTAAGTGAAGTATTACCTTTCCAGTTGTATGCAAAGTCAGTGACATTTATCAGTAATCATCCTTAAAGCATCAGGGCTAGGTTTTATATCTTACTGTTACAGTTTTCTTAGGAATATTCCCAGGAACCATAAACCCCCTTTCCTCAGCTTCCATTCTAGTTATTGCACTGTGATGCTTCTTTAATGTCTAAAAGTCTGTTTTCCTGTTTCTTATCATTCGTCCTTTCTGTTCATACGACCTCCTCAGATGACCCGCGCATCTACATTTGGATAGTTGGGCCTCAGCTCGTAAAAACAACTTGGCCTTTTGTGCAGGATCCAGCCTTTATACCTGCAGCATGCTAATTTGTCTCTGGGTAACAAGGCTTTTAGAAAGCACGAAGCAGAGCGTTAGGCAATTTATTAGTCTAATTTAAAATGTCTGTCAGCAAAACGCTATGGGAGGCGGTAACTGGCTCCATGATGACAGCGCTGTGAATGGAGAGTGTCATGTTATAAAGGGGATACATACAGCCACTGTTTATTATGCTAGGTTTTAGAAGCTGACCTGTGGGAGTGTGGGTGTTGATGGGGGTTCATATATACAAATTCATACACATACAAAAACACACAACACCTGAGTGGATTGATCACTTGAGACTCATTTATTATTCAGCGCACACAGAGCTGACCTGAGCTAGAATTGGGCTCACACACATTTTGTCTGTGCTGTGTGTTTGTAACGCTAGCTCAGTGTCTTTCTGCGGTGACTCACTTCTTGGCAGGGATCTGCGCTGTCAGAAGCACCTCCACAACGCTGAAGTATCACATTTCTAATGTTCACCTCTTATTTCTGAACAGCCATTTTATTATTTGTCTCTCTCTTTTGCAAGCGATTCTTGAGGGGAAAGGAAATCCTGATGAGATCCTGATCTTATAATTGTAATGCTTAGCTGCAGATTAACAAGGCAGGAGTGCTTCAAATGTAAATTTCTTCAAAAATTACTAAGGGGTTTAGTGACACTACTCAATATGTCTAAGGATATTTTTCAAAACGTAAGCAAATACAGGCTAACAAATAGGCACTGTGTTTCAATCCATTGTGCAATTTGCTCTAACCCTAAAAACATTATGATTGTCTTTTATTTATCAAATGTACAGTATTTAAAAAAATGACACTTTCATAGCAATGAAAAGAACTAAATCATGTTATATTAAAATGTTTCCCCCATAATTATAGTACTATAATGATTGTACCATATGTATATATAAATATATGTCTGTATGTACCCTGTCTCCTCCATAACAGGTGGGTCAATCTGAATGCATAGATTTCATCACATCAATTATTATGCACTATTCTATTCTATTATTCTATTATAGTTCTTTGGGTTTTTTGTATATATTATGTCCATTTCCCCCTGGGAACCCAACGTTACATTATCTGTTTGATGTGTCATGCTGAAAGTATGTGAGCATTAACAGCAGTGTTGGTCAAGTTACTTGAAAAAAGTAATCAGTAACTAATTACCGATTACGCAGTAACGCAGCGTTCCTACGGGAAAGTAACGGTAATCTTAATTACCGTTTTTGCAATAGTAATCCCTTACTTTACTCGTTACCTGAAAAAAGTAATCAGATTACAGTAATGCGTTACTGCCCATCTCTGATTAACTGTCAGGGCCCTGGGACTGGGCGACCCAGGATCCCTGAGCAGTCATGTATTATATTATTATTATTATTATTGTTGTGTATTTTGGTGTTGCTCCCCCTTCCCTGTGCTTGTGTATATGTGTGTGTGGGTGGCTGAGCACTTGTTTATAGGCGGCGTCAGGCCTGGAGGGTGTGGCCCTGCAAGGGGACTGGCCACACCCGAAGCCACACACCTGCTGCTGATCAGGCCTCGTCGGGGGAGCTACTTAAGAGAGTCTTGGAGCTCCCACCGACGCGGGATCATTGCATGAGACTCCACGTTAGTCACACTGTCTAAGTTTAGTCAGAAAGTGTATGCCTGCCATTTCTGAGTGTCCTGACAGCTGCGCTATTGTTTCCCGCAGGAAGGGCGTGGAAGGCACGGAGAGCAGCGAGCACCGGGGGGTGCTGACACGGGAGCAGAGAGCACACGGACTATTCACGGGAGACACGACACGGGAGTCTGGGAGAACACGGGGATTTATTGTTACGTTGTTTTCACTCTGTAAATAAACACTGTTTGTACATAGAGCACCGCGCCTGGGTCCTCCTTCCCCACTCCTTCCACGGTGTGCCATGCCATACCGTGACATTAACAGTCACCAAAATTTGTAACTATGGCAGAATTTTATTCAAGTCAACACTTAATACAGAACAAAGACTTGGAAAAAGAGACATAGCCGGATCTATTGGGCACAGCTGGTAGAAAACACTGGATGAACTGGTGGGACTGCACCAAGGCCCAGTACAGGATAAATATGGATTACTTTAAACTTTAAAGCTAATATAGCAGATTCCAAGAATAAAAATATGGAGCTTCTTCGTATGTTTTTCCATTTTAATTTTGAAGATGGTTCCAACCACTACAAATTCTGTGTGTCTGAGGCTCTGTTGCTGCGATGTGCCACTTAGAGATAGAAATTTCAATGAGACTAAAGAGAGACTTTGGTAATGATCCACATGATAGTTATATGATAAATCGATTGGCAAAGCTAAGCTGGTAGTAAGTTTACTGCCTACGTGATATTTGGTTAGTTGGAGTAATTTATGTTTCTTGATGTTATACTACAATAACATGAGGCTTTGTCTAGTTTTCTCCAAATAATGTTACACAAAAAGTTCTTGCTGAGGCATACACTGAAAAAGTGAGAGAAAAGCATATAGTAATCTAACTTAATAACTGAAATGTAAGTCATATTGAAGGATTCCTTAATTAGGGTTTCAAACAATTTCTAACAGTGTTAGTTTGAATGGATTGCGTTCATTAAGTGTCTGGTTTGCAAGGACTAAAAAAGTATGCATAAACAAAGCCACTTGATTAGCATCCTTTAGCTCGTTTTTCCCCCTGCTGAAGAGAATTAAATCAACTTTCAAGGACAATAGTGTTATTTCACTGGTTATTGTATATACCATTTATACTGGAATTCATTTTTGTCTACCTTTGCCGACACCTTTATTTTATTATACGCCAAGTCCCGAATATAGTAGACCCCCCCCCCCACCACCACCCTTGTGAAAGCTTCTTAGAGTTTCTTAGTAGTTGTTTCTGAAAGATTGTCACAGGTATGACACAGGTATAGCATCAAGCTCCATTATTTGATATTTCTTTATCACTCATATTGCAACCAGGACATGTTGTGTCTGTCGTATCTTTCAGCTGCTCCAATGAAGATGAACTGCAACCTTCAATTAGGACTGCAAAACACTGAACACAGGACTCTATTCTTATTAAGAAATTAATTCAATTTTTTTTTAAAATTTTCATTGTGACATGTTTTTAAGAACCCCTTTGTTTGCTAAGTGCGCTACCAGCCTGCTCCTACTACTTCTACTGTTGTGCTTTTCACACTTGCTCAAGGATGCATCAATGCCGAAGTGGTTGTCCTGCACAGACATATAAACTGGCTGGCTTGCCAGGAGTGTGCATATGATGGTGTGCGAGTGTATGTTCACTATATGCGTGTGTGTGTAGCTCTCCGTTTCAGCTGGTGGGTGGCAAGCCTGAGCAGGACCAGCTGGCCAGCTGTACAGGGCACCATGGTGGCCTCTGACCCCCAACCGGTGGGGGATCCGGGCCGATGGCGGCACAGCCATAAATCCATGGACACAGAGCATGTGGAGGCATTCAGGAGGCAGACACATCACCTGCTGCCTGCCGGCACACTGCCTCCCTCGCTGCCCTCCTCCACTGCAGCGCCTTTGCTCTCTGTCAAGTGCAAATTGTTCCCATGGAAATAAAGAGAAACTCAGTGCTTTTATTAAACAGAAGACTTTTAAACAATGGAGTTCACATTGCAGGAGTCAGGCAGTGTTTTCTCACACTTCAAACACACATTTCAGTCTAATGTTCTGACGTTCTTTCTGCGAAAAACTGTCATCTTTTCTCCCCCGCAGTGAAGCCCCGATGATAGAGGAACAAAATAATGAAAGACTGGCATACAATCCATAGGAAAATACCACAAAAATCAAAGGGAACAAATGAGCAAACACCCCCCATGACTCACACTTCTATTTGTCAAATGTGTCACATACAAATCCAAGACTTTGTTGATTGGATTTTGATGGAACTTTGGCTAATGATGCATCTCACCACAGCATTCCTTCACTTTTCAAATGATCGCTATGTCACACACCGACTGGATTGTGATATATCTAGGAAAAGTACGTTTTTAACCATTTCAATCTAAAAACTGTATACATGTTTGTAAAAGTACAACTCTAAATACTCAAAAATGCACTGATAAGAAAAACCAAAGAAGAAAAACAACAAGAAAAAAAATCATTTTCATGGTCAAATGATACTACGAGCAATTGTCAAGCCAAACAAAACAACCTTTAATACCCAAATGTCTGCTGCCCTTTTCATTACATGACATTTTAGAAAGCACCACTCAAATGACTTGTCTAATTCTGGTATTTGGACAAGTAAACAAACACAAGCCTGTTTAATTATAGACTTAATTAACTCAAGTGCTTAACTGGAAGATTGGGACAGAGTAACCAGAGCCGGAGAAGTCCTTCTCAACATTGATTCCTATTGTGTGTGTGAGAAAGAGACAGAGGGACACACCCTGCTAAGCATTTCTGTCCTTGGTTAAAAGATATTAACCAAGAATAAAATGTGTCACTTCCAGCTGCTCCCTTGCTTCCCGAGAGATTATCTTAGCTGATGGAGCCACATATTTGATTTGGCATAGATTTTATACCATCCCATTTATCCCAGTACTTGGCATACACTAACTTGTTATTGGATTTGTTACTCCTCCTGGTCTTGAACCAGGGAGCCAGTGTTAACCAATACACCACAGAGCTACTCACATTATGAAGGACATTTATTTGAAATTACTTATTTATTCATATTGGATTTATCTTTCTTTTAGCCTGTTGTCAGATTTGTCATTTTTATTGTTTTGCTTCTACCGACTTTCATTCGTCGTCTCTCCAGTGAACACTCTCCTCCACCTACTCCCTACTCTCACTACATAACACAGTGTCGTCCACAGAGACTCCTGTCTGATCTTATGGGCCCGCCTTTCCATTGTCACTGAAAGAAGGGGCTCCGAGGAGATCTCTGAGGTAATCTCACCCCGCCTTGAACCAATCTTTCACTCATACTGCACACCTCACCACTGTCTCACTGTCCTCATACATGTCCTGCACCACCCTCACATACTTGTCTGCCAGTCCTGACTTCCTCACACAGTACTGCAATTCCTCTCTTGGTATATATTTTCTCTACATTCACAAAGACACAGTGGAGTTCCTTCTGACCTTTTAAACATCATATCTGAAGTGTTCTTTCTCTGTATGAAGCTTCTCGCTGATTGTCACCTCTCTTAACCTAGCTTTGCCAACTCTTTCCCACAACTTCATGGATATTGCTTATAAAGTTTATCCCTCTGTAGTTACTCCAGCCCAGCGCATCACCCTTGTTTGTAATGTCATCTGAACCAACCGCATTGCCAATCTTCATCATCTTCATATCTGCCCTGTCTTCCTCCTTACTAATCCGCAGCACTTCCTGATTCACTAACTGTCTTCCATTCATTCTCCTCTCTCCCTCATTTTCTTCATTCATCTGCTCCTCACAGTACTCTTTAGTGTTCTCAACACACTCTCCTCACTTGTTAGCACATTTCCATCTCTGTCCTGAATTATTCTAACCTGTTGCACATCCTTTCCAGCTCGATCTCTATATGCCTAACCAATCGCTCCTTTTCTCACCCATTAGTATTCAGTCTCACATACAACTCCCTACAGGCCTTTTCCTTTCCCTTTGCCACCTCTATTAGCCGTACACCTATAGCTTCTTGTCTATGTTCTCCCAGGCTGTCCCACATTTTCTTTGCTAACCTTTTCCTTTGAATACTTTCCAGCACTTTCTCATTCCACCATCAAGTCTCCTTGGCCTGTTTTCCCCCTCTGGAGGATGCACCAAACACCTTCTTGGTTTTCCTCAGAACTTCAGCTGCACTCCCGTGGTCATCAGGTAACACTTCCCTACCACCTGGAGTCTGTGTCATCTCCTCCTCTATGAACCCTGCGCAAAAGTCTTCCTTCTTCCATTTCTACCATTTAATCCTTGCATCTGTTTCACTTGCTTCCTCTTCATGATGTCCAAAGTCATTCTACAGACTACAATCCATCTGCATAAGATTATAGGATACCTTATGTTCCTGCCTATTCTTAAGGTGCGTGTTTACCACAGCCAGTTCCATCCTTTACACAAAATCCACTTTCATCTGTCTTTGTTTGGCCAAGTTTCAACTAGCACCCTGTTGACCAGCAGCATTGGAAGCATTTTAAAAATCTCATGTTTTCCGATCCACATGTTTGATTTGGCCAAGATTTTCAACTGGATGCCCTTCCTGATGCAACCCTCCCAATTTTCCAGACTTGGGATCAGTAGTAGGAGTACACTGGCTTGTGGCCTGCCATGGCTGGGTTTAATAGGATGCTGAGGAACGTCTTTAACAAATAAAACTGTATAATGTCAACACTACAACCTGGTTTGCCTCTTATCTGTAGTTATTTTTATTTAATTTAATAACTGTACAGTACTCTCTGTATATAGTAACCATTGTCCTTAATGTAAATATGTAAGAAAACTTGTGTATGTTTCTGTTCTGTGTCCTGTGTACTGTTTGTTTGTATATGTGTCTTTTTGGCTGCTGTTACAACCAAATTTCCCCTTGTGGGACAATTAAAGGATTATTCTATTCTCTATTCTATTCACTGGCAAAATGCTCTTGGCAACAGAAGATGACAGTTTTTTATTAATCATTATTAGTACTTTGTTCAATGATGAAGGCCTTAAGGACTGAAATTCATGAATACTTTAATAATCAATGAATGCTCGGTGAATTTTCTCATGAATCGATTAATTGTTTTCTCAGGAAAAGGTCAGAGACCTGTCACAGTATCTGAGGGTAAAGGACGGCGTAAATGTCCAAAGTATTTCATTTAAATATTTACTTTAAAACTAAAGTAAAACTAAATCCTGAATTTTTCTTTTTTCAGGATTTTTGCATTAAAAAATTCTTGAAGAAACAAAACACTTTTGATCATGGAATTAATGTGGCCTATTGCTTTGATAGTTCTTATATGCTTTCTGTGCTCAAGTTGTTTGGTAGTCAGATGAAAATCATGTTATGTGTTATGTGGAAGGCCCAAGGTCATTCAAAGGAGGTCATAAAGAAGACATATGCTAAACACTTGAATGAAGATCTCTGTTATGGGCAACAACTGATAAACGCTGATATGAGGCAAGGTGCCATAAAAGTCCTACAGAGAAGAATGAATGTGTCCTAAATTCTTACGAGATGTTAAAGAAGAAGTTCCTTGACACTTGAGACAAAATTTGTTTATATTGATTTAAAAACACATAAATATAAACAAAAAAAATTATACTTGATTTAAATTTGGCTTATCTCCCCTTCAAAGTGGTCTCCTTCAACTGTCCCACTTTCAGTTGAGATGCTTTTCATGAAATATAAAGACCCATATTGACAAATTACTTATTACACTGCGATGAATATTGCATCTTTTTCAGTACTTTGAATTTTATTTTGGAGAAGAAAACAAATATGGATCAGTGGTGAGCTATATGTGTCCATATAGTATATCCAACAAAACCCTTAGTCAGTTTCATGTTAAATTAAATTTTGTAAACTAGTCTACAAAGAACAGAGGATGCTGTCATGTTACTATCTGACTACTTGTCATGACTTTGATACTTTCAAATGGCCTAAATGGCCTGCTAGCTTATCAGTCAGATATTTGTATTATACGCCACAGAATGTGCAAGAAGAAGACTAAGTAAAAAAATTTACAGTTGCAAGTCCGATGCTGCAAGCTTTTTTCTGAAATGCAAATTTGTTCACATACAATAGAAACATCCAGTGTCTGCTGGAGGTTCTGCTAATCCAAATTGAAACAAACAAAAAAAAAGAAATAAATAAAACAAAATAAAACATTTTTCATTTAAAGGTTTGTTGAAAGGGTTGCTCTGCACCTCCAATAATCCATTAGCCATGCTAGTACACAATAATTTCTTTTTGCATTTAAGGTATGGTGTTTTCAGTGCACGCCATTTGAAGGGCATATATTTTAAACAGTCTTCACAGGAAACATACAGGATTAACAAATGTTGTTATTTGTGGTTTCTTTCCATGTAAACATTATAGATTACAGCACTGGTTTTTTTGGTCACCTCTTTCAACAAGTTCCAATTTATGCAGACTTCTTGCATTTTCCATTGACAGTATTTACACCTGCCTTTCAAATTTCTGCACAGACTCACAACTCCAGGCTTTGGTCCTTATTGTCAGGCAAGCACCTGGAAGACCTCAGTATAACCACTGCTTTCTCAGTGTTACATATATACTAATCTAAAGTCATCACTTTCAAATTAAGCAATTTAAATTATGGACGCTGTTTATATCCTACTCAGGTAGGAGTGTGAACAGATTCATGTCCCCACAATCTGAGTAATGCAAACATGCACACAACAAAGACACACACCTGCACCTAACAAAACAGAGTGGGTGACAGGGAGATGGGCTATTGCCCACTAGCACAGAGTCATTCAGTCTAGACTCCAGATGTTGGCAGAACATAGCCCAGCACACACCCACCCACTCATCCACTCACACACACACACACCCACCCACTCATCCACACACACACACACTTGCACTCTCTCTCTCTCTCTCTCTCGCTCCCTATCAAACACACACCTTTTGCTTGCTGAATCCAAGTAAGTAGTGTCTTTGCCTCACTGTCAGAAATACTCAGTGACATTTGTGAGCATGGAAGTGCCTTGGGCCTCCCTACAGCCATCATCTTGTCTTTTTTTGCTTAATCTTCCTAATGTAGTATAGTTGAACTGGCTGCTCAGCAAGACAAAGGAGAACATAGGATGTCATTTTCCTTGCCAACATGTTTGCTCAAGTGTAAAGCAGCATCTAAAGGCAGTAGATTTCATGTCCGCTGGGTGGAGCGAGATCCTGAAGGAGGTCCACTGTTAAAAAGAAGCAGAAGTGGAGAGACACGAAAACATTCTTCATCTAATGCTGGTCCATCTTCTAGAAGAAGTCTTTCTTCCAAGATTATTTATGTTAAACACCTCAACAGTCAAGTGTGTGTAAACAGAATTCAGCTTTCTGTTACCTAAGCAGCACATAGTACTGTATTTATGTACTCACTTCTGAAACTTGGACCCACAAACTGGCTCAGGCTTATACTCCTTAGGCCTGTATCCCTCCTGTATTGTAGCTTGTGTTGAAAATAAAACCTTCAACAAGCTTTTTGCGTTACTTGCACTGTTTTTAATACATTTGCCAATTTAATTTTTAAAATTATGCTATTAGAACTAATGAATAAATCTGTTACATAAGTGATCAACTTTATTTATTTTAATTGTATTTCTACTATCAGAGTAGAAGACTGAAAATACATCATAAGATGTTTACTTGAATTCTCAGCAAAGAAAAGATATGAAGTAGAAATAGAGTAGAAATCTTTTACTAACACGAGTGTCTTACTAGCTTGTTGCCACTTACTGGAGATAACACGCTGCCACTCAGCATGGCACCATGTAAGCAAAATCTCCACAATTGTGGTCTCAGCCAACAAGACAAAGTATAAATGTGGTTGAGTCAGAAACAAAACCTCCAAAATGCTTTTGAACAAGTCTATGAAAATAACATAATAATAATAATAAAAATAATCAAGCAGGTGTTCAGTGATGTGTGCGGCATGAAATGGAAAGATCAGGAGCAGAATCACTATCATTAAGGATTATTTCAAGATTAATTATAATGAGATAGGTTAGTCCTTTTTAAAACACATTCCTTACTTTTGTATTTTAACTTGTAATAATTTCTCAGTCCATCTGAATATCTGGCGTTAGAGAGCAAAGGTTTACATCAACTGCTCTTATAGGGAACCTGCAAACATTCATATAAGTGCTACAATCATTTTACCATGAATATTATATTATTATATATTAGAGTTGGATGTCTCGAGACCACTTACGTGGTCTTGGTCTCGTCTTGGTCTCGACGTACTTTTGTCTTGGTCTTGTCTTGATCTCGACGGACTTTGGTCTCGGTCTTGTCTTGGTCTCGCTGTCTTGGTCTCGCTGTCTCAGATCAACATAGTGGTCGGGAGATTTGGAGTCAACAGTATCCATGACACACAGCGTAACGTTTGATAATGTATCATGCGCAAAAGCTTTAGCTCTAAGAGCCGTGCTTAGAGAGTGCTTTGTAGTGAATCAGAATAGTCGACTCCCATTGAGCGAGAGCCGGCTCCTCAATTAATTTCCTTTCGCTGCTCAGCTGTCACACAGCGACACACAGTGGCTCAGCCATGCTCAAATCCCTCCGCATTGTGGATTATAATCTTCAGTTTGATGTTACAATTTTATCTATATATAAAGTATCACTGAAACCAGTTACATATTTCCCATTCTTTAGACAGTTGTTGGAGGTGATCGCTGTTTTGTCAGATGACTTTGGGGCCAGTCAGTACCATCATGTCAGCCCTCAAAAGCACACAAAAGTTAGTCTTTTTTGTCCCGGTCTTGGTCTCGGTCTTGGTCTCGTCTCGACTTGGTCTTGGTCTTGGTCTCGATACCCTCTGGTCTTGGTCTTGTCTTGGTCTCAGATTAGGCGGTCTTGACTACAAGTCTCTTATATATCCATATGTTTGAGCTGTGGGATTAAGCCTGGAGAAGACCAACAGCAGGCACAGTGTGAACATGCAGACACAGAAAACCTTAGACTTAGAAACTGGAAACTTTTACTGTGACGTCATAGAAAACTCGCGAACGTCAAGTCTGACATTGATTAGATATGATTACACGCAAACACATATCATTATACTCGTGTTGAGCAACGCTACGGCTTCGGTACATCTGTTTGTTCAGTACAAAAAGACTTGAAATCACTTAAAAATATTTAGGATGGCCGCACGTAGATAACAGTTTTCCTTAATCTAGCGCCAGTAGTTAGCAATATAAATAAATCACGTCTTTCAATCGGTACAGTCACTAGCAATTTTAAACTGCGGAAAAATACACTACTGTTTCCATGGTAACCAGATTGTCGCCGTTGGACCAGGTTCACGTGACCCTTGTGACGTCAGAAGATTTTTTTTCCCCCCCTTTGATCCTCAAAAAACCTTAAGTAGACCTACGAGCAGTGTTGGTCAAGTTACTTGAAAAAAGTAATCAGTAACTAATTACTGATTACTTCCCCAAAAGAGTAATCCCGTTACTTTACTGATTACTTATTTTCAAAAGTAATTAATTACTTAGTTACTTACTTACTTAGTTACTTTTTAAAAACACGATTTACAACCTGAAGAGGTGATAAAGCGATCGATCTTTCAGCCCAATTCTACTTTTTCTGCATAATCCATCATACAAAATGTAATCAAATGGAAAAGTCTCTTTTTAAAACTTGTTTTATCAGTTTTAATCTTTTAACTTTATGCATCAAGCAAAAATTTTATTATATGCAACATTCTCTGACTTGAATAAATTAGTTTAACATTTAAACCTATTTTCTGCACATTCCAGCACATAAAATAAAATATTTTTTGTGTTTACACTCACTCTTTCAAATAGATGCAAGTAAAACACAGCAGAAAATAAATAAAGTCAAAGACTCAGCGGTCCTGTTGCTCTATTTTCACCTGTAAAGCAGGAGTGCGGTAGGCGGAGGTTTACCCTGGTGCAGGTGTGCCGCAGCGGTCAGTGGAAGAATCCGCGAGCTTCTCTGTGAGTTTCCCATTACGTCGTTGCGCACTCGGTGCTTGCTTGGAAGTTTAGGGGTTTTTTTCGCTATAAAAAGTTTTCTTCCCACGCACAATGGACGCTAATGTTTTTGTCACTTTTTATGGAATCAAACTCAAAATAAGGTCAGTACTTCCACGCTTTAAACGCTGCAAGCTCATACTCTCTCCCACAATCGATATATGATCCATTGTTGATCTGCACACAGCTGTTGTCACCAACGGCGCACTCGCTTACGTCACTGTCGTGAGACATTCTCGCAAAAAAATCACGGTTTTAGTAACGCAGTAACGCAGCGTTCCTACGGGAAAGTAACGGTAATCTAATTACCGATTTTGCAATAGTAATCCCTTACTTTACTCGTTACTTGAAAAAAGTAATCAGATTACAGTAGCGCGTTACAAGTAACGCGTTACTGCCCATCTCTGCCTACGAGTCACATGAAAGAGAGCTAGAAGCTTGTTTACCTGCTATAACTGCAGTACTGCAAGAATTAAGGAAAGAAATAGTTAGAGAACTCACATCATCTGTAAATACGTCAAACTCAGTTTGGGACGCGATTTGTATTGTGGACACGTATGCTCACCAAATCATTGGAAAAACTTTGGGATTTGATGACCAACGTTCACCCACAGCTGACCAAATTGTATGTGTGGCACATGAGATACATTTGCCAAATCAGCATAAACCCCACTCCAGCAGACTCACAGAATCACATAATCAGACCAGCGGGTTAAACCAAGTGTGTGAAATTCTTCACCCTGAAAATATACAGCAACAGCCTTTTGTGAGTCAAAGACATCAGCTGTGGGAAAATTCAAATCGAGATGAGTTGGACTCTGGTGACGTCAGGAACTCGGACCTAAGATATTGCCCCAGAGTCACAGACCACCATGATGAAATTGTGAACAGAGACGGGCCATCCGTGGTAGGGAGACAAGAACATAATGAGATTCCTCATAGAGGGGTTTCTATCACCAGAAGAGTAACTGGATTTTTAGGACAATCTCTTACCACAGTGTTTAACCTGTGAAAATCAGCAACTGTGACCATCTGTCCCGTGGTCTGGCAAGGGGTCGTAGCAGTCAGTGGCAGAATCCCAAGACAACTTGAAGCAAACTCGAGGTCACTAGAAGTAGATGCTATTTGCATTAGTACTTTACTTTCAAATGTCTTGCTCTCCATGCTAAATTTAATTTGATATTGAACTTCAATATGTTTAACACAAAACCTTTAATTTTCCTCTATGGAAATGGAAAGAATGAAGTTCTTCATGTCTACATTTTCAACTTTTGAGCAATATAAGAAAATATCAGTGCCAAATTTATTTGGCTCTAACTGGACTATGACAGTTCTAATTGGGACATAACTAATAATTGGGGTATGGTGTTAATTAGGCTCTTACCATCTCAGTCATGCAAACAACAGTTGAAAACCCAGCCAGTCACGGCAGATGGTTGCTCCTTCCTGAGCCTGGTTCTGCCAGAGGTTTCTTCCCAAACGGGAGTTTTTCTTCTCCACAGTTGCCAAGTGCTTGCTCATAGGGGATCATCAGATCGCTGGCCTTGTCTCCAATACTGTAGGGACTACCTTACAGTATTGGAGACAGACAGCTGTTGTTTGCATTCAAAGCCATATAAATAAACTTGAAATCTCAGTTAAATGAATTGCTTTTACTTTATTCTTTTACCTTCTCAGAAATCCTTTTACTTCAGTTTTGTCTTATGCTTCCTTGGTAGCAATAATAGTTTTGTCAATTAAGCTTCTTGCCCAATTCATCCCTATGCTCTCCTTTTTTCTCCTAACTGGCATGTTTGACCTGTGGGAGTGCAGAAACCACACAGAAAAAGCCTCAGACTTTAAAACTGGAAACATTTATAGTGACGTCACAGAACAACACACCTGCAGCCCGCACATAGATTACAGTTTTTCACTATTCAGGAATTGACAGCAGTAATAAGAGCATCTGAGTGCTCGCCCATCATTTGGTTCAGTCTGTAGATTTTGTGGTTCAGTCCAAGCCATGGCTAATTGTTTGCTGCTGGTTTGATTCAGTTGTCAGTCCAGACAGTAGGTGAGGTATCATTTACTTAACCAATTTACTTAATCTTATGCTTGCCTATCAGTTATGCTTTCAGACTTGTGCTATGTTTAAAGTGATAAATGTTACAAGGTCAACAGTAGTAAAATAGCTGGCTCCATTTTTTAAAATGAAAGTGAAGATTCATAGAGAGATGCTGTCAGATTAACAGATGTTAATGTGCAAAATGGGCTTTAACCCTCCCATTATGATGTGGGTCCAATTGACCAAATTTCAAGTTTAAAAATGTAAAAAAGAAAATTTGCTCTAAGTGCTTTTCGAACACAACATTTTTGCTTGGATTAAAAAGTGTAACCAGCATATAAAATGAAAATGGTTTGACCTGGCAGTCAAAGTGGTCTAAAACTACATCTGTCTTTGCAACATATTTCACTAACACACACACACACACACACACACACACACACACACACACACACACACACACACACACACACACACACACACACACACACACACACACACACACACACACACAAAATATACCAGGCAGGCTCAGTAAAGCTTGCCTTTACAAGGCAGCATCCCTGCCAGATGTCACTAAGTGTTGATAGACTCTCACCACTGTTGGAGACCAGTGTGTGTGGGAGTGTTTGTATTTGTCTCTGTGTGTATGTGCACACATTTTTTTGTGCTACAGCATTTACGTGCGCCTTGTTAAATATGCCTTCCTGCGTGTTTGTGTGTGTGTGTGTGTGTGTGTGCGTGCACTCATATTGCCTGTGTGAGTGTGTACAGTATATATAAAGAGCCCTGGAGCAGCTTGAGAACAGTAGCGCCACACAGCAGGAGTTGGTGCAGACAGAGCTGCTCTGTTTGACGAGGTGCTAAATGTTTGTTGTTCTTTTGAATGTCTAATTTGTTGCCATAACATATGCAAGTCTTCAGCTGCTGAGTGATGATTATGCATGCCAAACTGTGGAAGACTGTGTTTGTTCATTACGAAGGCTTCAAATTGAAAAAAATCGCAACTTTTAGTTTCAGGAATGTGAACTTACTGACAGTGACTGATTGAATGGTGTTCCTTATATCAAACAGCCTCTGTCTCCATTTATCAGTGCAGAGTGATGGCTGTCATCTGCATTATATTATAATGTTTCATAGGAATGATAATGTGCTAGATGTGTCACATACAGAAGAAATAATGCCTGATACCTTCAGATTTTAAAAATTAATAGGACAGCAAACTGCATACTGACCAATTGTTGGTCAGACATAATATTGAGAACGTAATTCCTGAAGTTTAGATTTTACATTTAGGCTATTAGGTAACATCTTATAGGCTCAAAGCTAACTGAAGTGGAACAAAAAGCATTCAGGAATAACATTATGACAACTGATAGATGAAGCAAATAACATTGATTATCTCTTCATAATGGCACTTGATGGTAGGTTGGATTTATTAGGGAGCAAGTGAACATTTTGTCCTCAAAGTTGATGTGTTGGAAGCAGGGAAAATGGGCAAGCCTGAGGATTTGAACAAGTGGGAGGGACCAAAGTTTTGTGGCTATATGTCCTCGATCAGAGCATCTCCAAAACTGCAGCTCTTGTGGAGTGTTCCCACTCTGCAGTCGTCAGCATCTATCAGAAGTCGTCCAAGGAAAGATCAGTTGTGAACCAGTGACAGAGTCATTGACTGCCAAGGCTAAATGATGCACATGGGGAGGGAAGGCTTGCCCGTGTAGTCCATTCCAACAGAAGAGCTAGTGTACCAGAACTACCAAAAAAGTTCATGTTGGTTCTAATAGAAAGGTGTCAGAATACACAGTTCATTACAGTTTGTTGTGTGGGGAGCTGCACAGCTGCAGACCAGTCATGGTGCCCATGCAAGCCCCGGTACACCAGCAAAAGCAACAACAATGGGCACTGGGCCATGGAGCAAAGGAAGAAGGTTGCCTGGTCTGATGAATCACATTTTGTTTTAGATCACGTGGATGGCCAGCTGCAGGGGAGGGGTGGTCCATTGGGTTCAGGGGCAGTGGTTGGGGAGGCTGGTTAACGCAGCTCTTTGTAAATCACACCTTCCCTGTCTTTAAAAAACAGTAGTATGCCAGGACCATGGGTTGTGTGTGGAGGACTGGGAATCAGAATCAGAATCAGAATACTTTATTAATCCTGAAGGAAATTAGCAGGCAGCACGCTAATGGTGCATGCGCACTTACAAAGGAACCTTCTGACCAACTTTACACAAACATCACATTGGGGAGACATGTCAGATGATGGCTGAAATAGCCAGTTTGAAGAAGTAGGAATAATAAAATTGATTTGCATTAAACTGAGTGCCTCTGTGTGCAGCAGCATGAAACAGCAACGAGTTTGAGGTGTTGCATTGGCCTCCAAATTTCTCCAGATCTCAGACCAATTGAGCTTCTGTAAGATGTGCTGGACAAAGATGTCATTTCCATGCAGGCCTAATCTTGCAAATTATGGACTTAAAGGATCTGTTTCTAACATCTTCGTGCCAGGTACCGCAGCACATTTTCAGGGGTCTAGTGGAGTCCATGCCTTGATGACTTGCCCTTGTGCAAATGTCTAAGTTAAACTAAAGATGTTAGCATCTTTAGTTGTTGGCATCGATCTCTTGTCATCTTATGTCTGCTTTGCAAAAACATCAACAATTCTAGAGCTCACATCTTTTTTTTTAATAGCTTACAGTTAATAGATATTTACTAGCTGCTGTGCGGTGGAAAAAGGTGATGAGAAGACTCTGTGTTTCTGTGCATCTGTACCAAGCCACAGCTGCAGGTCATATTCCATAAATACAGTGGGGCAAAAAAGTATTTAGTCAGCCACCGATTGTGCAAGTTCCCCCACCTAAAATAATGACAGAGGTCAGTAATTTGCACCAGAGGTACACTTCAACTGTGAGAGACAGAATGTGAAAAAAAAAATCCATGAATCCACATGGTAGGATTTGTAAAGAATTTATTCGTAAATCAGGGTGGAAAATAAGTATTTGGTCAATAACAAAAATACAACTCAATACTTTGTAACATAACCTTTGTTGGCAATAACAGAGGTCAAACGTTTACTATAGGTCTTTACCAGGTTTGCACACACAGTAGCTGGTATTTTGGCCCATTCCTCCATGCAGATCTTCTCGAGAGCAGTGATGTTTTGGGGCTGTCGCCGAGCAACACGGACTTTCAACTCCCGCCACAGATTTTCTATGGGGTTGAGGTCTGGAGACTGGCTAGGCCACTCCAGGACTTTCAAATGCTTCTTACGGAGCCACTCCTTTGTTGCCCGGGCGGTGTGTTTTGGATCATTGTCATGTTGGAAGACCCAGCCTCGTTTCATCTTCAAAGTACTCACTGATGGAAGGAGGTTTTGGCTCAAAATCTCACGATACATGGCCCCATTCATTCTGTCCTTAACACGGATCAGTCGTCCTGTCCCCTTGGCAGAAAAACAGCCCCATAGCATGATGTTTCCACCCCCATGCTTCACAGTAGGTATGGTGTTCTTGGGATGCAACTCAGTATTCTTCTTCCTCCAAACACGACGAGTTGAGTTTATACCAAAAAGTTCTACTTTGGTTTCATCTGACCACATGACATTCTCCCAATCCTCTGCTGTATCATCCATGTGCTCTCTGGCAAACTTCAGACGGGCCTGGACATGCACTGGCTTCAGCAGCGGAACACGTCTGGCACTGCGGGATTTGATTCCCTGCCGTTGTAGTGTGTTACTGATGGTGACCTTTGTTACTTTGGTCCCAGCTCTCTGCAGGTCATTCACCAGGTCCCCCCGTGTGGTTCTGGGATCTTTGCTCACCGTTCTCATGATCATTTTGACCCCACGGGATGAGATCTTGCGTGGAGCCCCAGATCGAGGGAGATTATCAGTGGTCTTGTATGTCTTCCATTTTCTGATGATTGCTCCCACAGTTGATTTTTTCACACCAAGCTGCTTGCCTATTGTAGATTCACTCTTCCCAGTCTGGTGCAGGTCTACAATACTTTTCCTGGTGTCCTTCGAAAGCTCTTTGGTCTTGGCCATGGCGGAGTTTGGAGTCTGACTGTTTGAGGCTGTGGACAGGTGTCTTTTATACAGATGATGAGTTCAAACAGGTGCCATTCATACAGGTAACGAGTGGGGGACAGAAAAGCGTCTTACAGAGGACGTTACAGGTCTGTGAGAGCCAGAGATTTTCCTTGTTTGAGGTGACCAAATACTTATTTTCCACCCTGATTTACGAATAAATTCTTTACAAATCCTACCATGTGGATTCATGGATTTTTTTTTCACATTCTGTCTCTCACAGTTGAAGTGTACCTCTGGTGCAAATTACTGACCTCTGTCATCATTTTAAGTGGGGGAACTTGCACAATCGGTAGCTGACTAAATACTTTTTTGCCCCACTGTATACAAAAACAAGGATAAATAAATGCTTGTAATGCTGATGTTTGAGAGGACCTCTGCATCTCTGGACTTTGGAGGTTCCTGTCCCAACATAGGCTATAGTAGTTAGAATATTAATTTAGTAGTTTTTCTAAGTTTAATTTAAAAAAGATGTAAACATTTGAAATGACTTTGTTATACTCAGTACATATAAAGTGAAATATATCAGTTACTTATTATGGCTCCTAAAAGTAAGAAATCCAGTATCTTAAATTATTCATTTTTGAAGTCAGTTACATTTCTGTTCAAACAGTACAAATACCACATATCTCATTACATTGGGGAAGACTTCTGAATTCACAGATGACCAGATGACTATCACTGACACCTTCAAAGAGTGCTGTGTCAAAGTCCATCATGAAACACTGAGTAGAAGGAAAAGTGTTGTAGGAAAAATGCACAAGCTTTAAAGAGTTGTCAATAAAAGTAAATTCAAGAACATGTGAGAGCTTCACAAGTAGTGGACTGAGGCTGGTGCCGGTGCATCATGGGCAAAAATGCAGAGATGTCTAAATTGCAACCGAGTGTCTCTTTTCTTTTTAAATACTTTGAAGTTAGGCAAGGTTAAGCTACTCCATAATATGGCCCATGCTGAGAAAAGAACATTGTACTGACAATGTAAGATGGGAAAATATTGTTAGTTTTATTGCAAAATTAACAAGAAATTACACAGTACTTAAAATTACTCACAGTATAATTTGTGTCTCCTTTCATGTAAGATACCAGAATTTAGCCTCAACTTCAAATGATTTATTCACTAATTAAATGTACTTACAGAGTCATTTGTGTCTCCTTAACTGTAACAAACCTGAAGCTGTTCACTACTTAAAATTATTCATGCAGTACCTAAAATGAGATTTTCTCTAAAAATACCATGAAATTGCATATCACTTAAAATGACTTACACAGTATTACACAAAATTCATTGTATTGACACCTGAAATGATAAGGAACTTGATGTGCTTTTTGTCCAGGAAGCCAGACTGGATTTAACAGGTCTCTATGATGTTACATTCATTCGCAGCAGCTGTTTTGCATTCTTTATCAGCTACATCTTCTTTGTCATATTTGCATGTTTTCACTGCATGACATTTTTCAGCCAGTTATATGCTTTTCTTGATTTTCTTGAACCTACCAGGGACTGCAGATGAGAATTAACCTGTATGGTAGATTTACATGCTAATGTTGATTTTTTCCGCCCCCCTATTTAAACACATTTTAACAAATATTGCCAATTTTCCTGTAGTTCACTTTGTTATGGAATCATTTTGAACATACCTACATTATCACAGAACTAAGAATGAGCAGATGACAGCTTGGGGTTCATTATACAGCAGAGCATGCTATTCTTATCTACAGCCACAGAAGCTGAATTCAGTTAACTTCTGAATAAAGCAATAGAGTTTCCATGTTATCCCTGTGTTCTGTCAGGGTACTCCAGCTTCCTGTCACTATACAAAGACATGCACATTTGGTTTATTGGTGATAAATTGACAGGAGTTGTGAATACCAGCAGGAATGGTTGTCTATATCTCTGGCAGCCGTGTGATGGACTGGCCACCTGTACAGGGTTTTACCACTCATCCACTGTCAGCTGGAATTGGCTCCAGCCCCACCGTGATCCAAAAAAGATTGAGATGAATGGATGGATTTCAGTGAGATCAAAAATACAAAATTGCATCATAGAAAGTGCACACTAACAAAGTGTTTGAGGTGTGATGTTCAGTTTGATCAGCTCATAGCTAAACAGACCCCGAACAAGACCCACAGTTTGGGCAATGACTGATAACAGTGTCATGGAGAGACATGAAGGATTACACCTGCATCTGTAGCCATGCTGACCTAACAACACACAGCCATCCAGGCAGGCACGCACAAACACACACAATAAGCAGGAGGTGTTGTTGTCTAGTCACCTCCACAGTCCATCTGTTGTCCAGTCAGGAGGTTAACCTGAGGGGGGAGGGTGAATCTGAGAGAAAGCACTCCCAAGTATTGTTCATGTCCAACAGCAGGGGGTAGCGCATGTGTGATGGCTGAGAGGAAAGCCTTGTTCCGAGACCTGAATTCTAACCTGAGCCTTGGTAACTTTGTCTGGCCTTGACTTTGTCTAGCTGTGACCTAGTTCCCGGACGTTTTTGAACAGGTGGTGTGAGTCTCAGCTCAACAACCTCACAAAAATGTGTTTTTTATAGCTCAAAATTACAACTAGAAACACACAGTTACTTGGTTATTCCAAGTTGTTGGCCATGTCTTATCATCAGTATCACTACTTTCTCTGACCTTGGGCTTTCCTCCAGATCATTTACCCTATATGAGTCTTTTCATCCATGAGACAAACTGGATCTTTCATCATTTATATGGAGCAGATGTTTAAGATGCCTCTGTGATATAGTTATTCTGATCACAATGTGCATCACCATCTACAATAGAACGGTCTAATTGAACTGCCAAAGGTCTTCGACCTCAGTGGGGTGTCATACATGGTCTATTAAGAAGCTCTCAGAGATTCACAAAAGCAATTGATTAGGCATCAAGCTCACATCCACAACAAACAGCTGAAAAGCCTAAAGTATGTGAGGAATGCAGGGAAGGCATGAACTCTTAACATTACAATGGGGATCAGCAATTAATTGTGGCCTCTTGCTCTGCTTTTAGGAATAACTGAGAAACAATATGGCTTTCTAAAGCACCACCTGCCCATATGCATGAATTTATTCTCTTTTTGCGATCGCTCCTTTTCTCATATTCAAATTCCTGATATGGGTGAAAAGCCCGTTGTCTAAAAATGCCATATATAAATAATTTGCATATAATGAATCTATCTAAAAAATTTAAATGTTACTTTTACTTTTAACCAGTGTATTTTTTATTCATCATCCAAATCAAAACTTGGTTCACCAATAGGATATTTTTGCGTTGAGTAAATAGATACCATTTCCAGGAGGTTGTCAGGTAGTGCATTTATGAAGATTTTGAGATGTTACTATGACTAAAATGCATGCACTATTATTTTCTGGATTATTTTTGTTGTATTAAATTTGTTAGATCAAGAGTTGCCAGTGTTAAAGCATTTAAGGAAATATTTAATACTTCACATTATCAAAATTGACTTTGGTCTGGTAGTAGATGCAAGTAAATCCATTTTAAATTAAAACAATAATATAGAGGGGGAAAAAAACCCTAGAATCAGATGACCCACTGTGAGCAAACACTTGGAGACATGGGGAAGGAAAAACTCCTTTTTAACAGGAAGAAACCTGCAGCAGAACCAGGCTCAGGGAGCGATCTGAGGGGAGTGAGGCAGGACACAAGACACAATGTGGAAGAGAGCCAGAGATCAATACCACTAAAGAACACTTGTTATATGTCAAAGTTCTGGTTAGCATCTCATATCGATAAAAGCGAGGGCTGTTCATTATGGCTTTAGTTTCACGAGCTACTTTCTAACTGCAATCATGGGACTCTTTCCCACATAACTAAGGTAACTATCCCGTGGCTTCAGTGTTATTTGAAATACAAAAGATCTTGACATCAGTTCTTTATGCTCCATTGACTTCCATCTTGATTTAACCCAAGCACTCAAACCTTCTCTACCTCCATTAGGCATCACTTACTTCCTGTCCTTGGTTTCTATGTCCTGCTTTATACAGTTCACCTCCATTCACCTCATTCTCGCTCAGACTTCTATCCTCTCACTGTTTCCTCTCCCTCCAGCCCCTTCGGTTTGTGTTGACACATCTCACCTCCCCAGCCTGTCTCCTTCCCATTAACTTTGGAGCAGATGGCAGGGCCCTGCTCTCTCTGTGTGAGCTTGACTGACAGGGGCCGGTCATCAACCTCCATAGACAACCAGTCATATGCCGCTCCGCTAAGTCTCTCCTCTCCAACGTCCTGTCCTTTAACTCTCCTCTTACACATTCTCCTCCAAACCTCCTTTGCTCCTTGTTATTCATCCTGCATTCAATTTCTCCTGCAGTTCTGCTGATTCTTTTCAAGTATTCTACTGCATTTACTTTCATTTATATAAAATCATAACATAAGTGATCTCAAGACACTTGACCTAAAAGATGGTGAGAAAAATAAACTTTTTCTTCTTTTGATAAAACGTTTTAATAATATCGTATTCATCAAACTTCCTTCAGACTCAAGTAGGCTGGCCATGTTTCTCAACCATTTGGTGTGAAGGGACGGGTGGACAGGTGTACTTTCATGCTTTTGGTTAACTGTCCATAACCCACAGGTGAACTTTAACACAAAGACTGATGATCTGACTTTCTCCTTCAGGTAGGGTGACCAACCGTCCTCTCTTTTTGCACTTGTTGACTTGTAAAAGCCAACAAGTGCATTTTTTATTTCGCTATTTATTAACCATACAGAGAAGGCATCGTTTAAATATGTTAAAGTTTTCTTTAAACAAACAGTATTATTAAGGTTCGCCATGACTGGGCCAAGTGTCCTGGGCCTTTTTGGAAATCAAAATATGGTCACCCTACCTTCAGGGGAATGTCAGAAAGCAGGATTTAGAGTTACGCTAGCCCTGGAGCAGCAAAGCATCCTCACAACTATTGTGGAGTTCTGTGTTTGTGTACACCACATCTAAGACAGCCTTTGCTTTTCAGAAAGTTTGAGTTTTCACTACTAGGTCTATAGAACAAAAGACGAAGATCGAATATTGTTTTTTGCCAACTTTGCTGATGTGAGAGAGGTCTGCAGTTCACTGGACTGAATCTTTTGTCACTTACTTGATCAGTCAGTCCCATGAACCTTCCAGCCTTTTTTAATAAGATTGAGGTAACTTTAAGGCTCAAAATTTTTTGTTTTTTAACAGAAATTTATAGGCATTCTATAAATACGAAAATTTAGAGCATGCTTCAAAAATATGGAAAAACGTCCATAAATTTCATATATACATTTCATATTTAAAACAGCACAAACAGACAATATTTTCACAGATGTGAAAGGGAAAGAGACAGAGAGAGAGGGAGAGAGAGACTGATACACTGAGCACTGAACAAAGGATTTTGTTTTTAACACATTTTCCTGACCTCTAAGAGCGACAAAGAGACACGTGCTTTTCGTTTCTGTCTTCTCTCCTCTCTCTCTCTCTCTCTCGTCTCTGGGTGTTTTCTGGGTGACAGCTGTGGCATGCAGGGGGGAGTCTTCAGCTACTGATGACACGCCAAAACCTCCACATTACCACTAAAACCAAGCTCATGAAAGACTTTCAGCTCAATGTCAAATCTCAAATCTGCAGTGTTAGAGCAGCATCCTATAGCTGTCACGGCTTCATCCCACAGAAGCTATAACATCCGAAAAAGCATTTCTTGATTCTGTTCAGCTCTACGTGGAATAAAAGCAGAAGGAGAGACTTGACACGATCACCTTGTTTTGCAAAACAGTACACCTCCTTTTTCCTTGTAGTGATTGATCACTAAGTCGAATTGATTTTCTTTCTCTATTCAGTGAAGAAGTAGGTCTGTGTCCCTCTGAAGACAGTAATCTGGCATCATAAATAGAGTCACAGGATGAAGAGGAAATGAGTGAGGATTCATCTTCAGAGCACTGCAGTGAAACAGCTGTTTCAGGTCACAGCCAAAGATAAGTCTCCTCATTCCTCTTCCCCCACCCTTTTTCACACATTTTGACACTACACCCAACTGTCTTTAATCAGTCTCTAGCTGCCTGTTTCCCTCCCACTCTGTCCCTTCTTTTTCTGATGTGTGGCTCTAATGGGAAGGTGCTCATTGTATCCATCCTCTCTTAACCTTCACAGTCCCAGGATGCTTTGTTTAAAAACAGCACAGATGGGACACACTGATGACTAAGCTTAAAATTTCCGGCAAAAATAAAAGATGTTATCAACATCTGGGCATGAGTCCAGAATAATTCGTGAAAATGACCTTTAAATCTTCTGTTGGTCTTGAACCACTGGGGACTGCTGTCTATAGGTGAAAGTGATACACAACATGAGTGGAATGTTAAAGGTAAAAAGATTTTTCTTTCACTTTATAATTCACAGAATAGTTTTATTCATCTTCAGTAATGTAAGAAAAACAATGTTTTTGCAGGACTCGGGTGTGCGTTAACACAATCATCCCAGAAGTGGACATCTTGGCAAATACACTTAAGGCCAGACTATGCAATGTTCAGAGAATCCCAAAAAAACCCAAGAGCTGCGTTTCAGACTCTACAGGTCTCAGTTAGCATGTTAAACACTAGATTTCATGAAAGTACAATTGGAAAAAAACTCAATAAGTGTTTAGAAGGGTTGCCAGGAGAAAACGTCTCCTCCGTGGAAAAGAACATGGCAGTACAGCTTAAGTTTGCTAACTTGGATCTCAACAAACCACACGACTTCTGGACCAATGCTGTTTGGACAGACAAAACCAAAATGGAGATGTTTAGCAATGATGCATAGTGACACCACACACAGCTATCAAGCATGGTGCTGACAAGTAAAGCTTGGCTAAAAGTGGGTCATTCATCAGGACAATGATCCCAAGCACAACAGAATGGCTGAAAAAGACAAGGATCAAGGGGTTGTAATGGTTCAGTCAAAGGTCAGACTTCAATCGCATTGAAACGCTCGCAGGACCTTAAGAGAACTTTGTATAAACAAATTTCTCCACAACGATGTGAGAGACTCATAACGTCACACAGTTATTTTAAGTTACTGCTACTCAAAATGCTCCTATATGCAACTAAATCACAGGAATGAACTGAGCCCTGTAAAGACTTTCTTTTCACATGACTGCATGTACGCTGTGTATAAAATTAGATTTTTCAGTCTCACGCTGGCTTCAAAATCTGATGTAATCAGTGATGAAAATCCATTTAAGTATGTTCAGAGGAAAAAAGCATTCGATGCAAAGACATCTAACATAAAAACGATATAGATCATGTGACGGAGCAGAGATAAGTTATTAAATATTTAGATATGGAGCCATGTTTGTGATATTGTACACATCTTGTTATCATCCTGTTTAAAGCCCCGTAAGATATCCATAAGTCTCCCTACACAAAAATTGTTAAAGGATGGACAATAAAAAATGATTTCACTTTATAAATAGCTATTAAATAAATGATTTTATTTTATAGCTCCAAAGGTAAGTTGCCCATTTCCTGATCTCTTACTCATTTGGTATACATCTTCTGACTAAATGCATTTCACTGTCACTCTGTGATTCTGTGAGTTTTACTTGAAATAACTGAACATAACATATTGAGATGGAGCAATAGATTGTTTGGTAATCACCCTCTGATGAAGTCTCCAAAATGGTAGAAATTATTATAAACATAGTTTTGTGTTGTTGTTGTTTTTAACAATTGTGTTTTATACTCACCACTGTTTTAAGCGTTTGAAGGTTGGAGTCTAATTCTGAGTGAGAGGCTGGGTACACCCTGGACAGGTCGCCAGTCTATCATAGGGTATTCGCACCGTCAACTTAGAGCCACCTAATATGGAGATCTTTGGACTGTGGGAGGAAGCCAGAGTACCCAGAGAGAGCCCTGGGTGTGTTCAAACCGGGAGTCTTCGTGCTGTGAGGTGACAGTGCTAAAAAAAAGTCTCACTAAAAATAGAAAAATGCAGGCTTTCCACTAAATTTGAACCCAAACACAATTCTAGTTGAGAAGTCAGAATTGACATAACTGAGCTAACATATTAATAAAAATGATGTGAGTTGATTTATGAAATAATAATAAGATTTGGTGTATCGTTTGTCCTTGTGGACAAGCTGGGTGGTGTTAGGTTTAAGCGTTTGCTGTCTCACTGGAAGACAACTTTTCTTTTTACCAAAGTTTTAACTATTAGAGTAACATAATGTAGGAGTTGAGATACACTAGATGTAGTAATATCTTCCGTGCTGCATTGAGTTCCTCCCTGATAAAACTCTGCATCTGTGTATGTGCGGAATTACACTGTAGAAGCTCCAGACAGCTTATTCAGTGTGAGTGTGCAGGTATACTATATGTGTTAGTGTATGTGCATTGACCTGGACTGTGGAGACCTCTAGACAGCTTATTCACAGCAGACAGATAGCAGCAGAACTCTTATCTTGCGTACCTTCTCTGATAGTGTATTGATGGGCCAATCTGGCTCAGACTGCTGAATTCAGGAACAAAGGCACTGATAAGTGCTGTAGGAGAGGACTATGGGGGATTTAAAATACTAAAATATATAAATAAAGAAAAAGCTGAATTCACTCCCTGTATTTGTGTGGGTAAATGATGGGAGGCACGCCATCGTAAAGCTCACCCTGATTGAATTGTAAGGCACGAGACTACAACATAAAGAAACAAATATGCTGTATTTGGGTCAGAACAGGTCGTATGCAGGGGGCAACACATTAAACAGATGGTAGAGGTGAAATGAGGGGCACCAACATTCACCTTCATCTACAAGACAGGAGAAAGTTTAAGGTACACAGAAGGTTTTTAGGATGAGGCGTGTAGGTGAAGTAAAAGCTGTAAAGCTATATTAAATAAAATATTCTAACCACCATTAACAGGCACAAGTATGTTTGAGATGATTGACGTTCTAGTGCCAATATTACTTTTTATGCCTTTGATTCTTATAATCAAGTAAATGGAATGGCAGGTCATAAGTTGCATTTGAGTGGATATCTGGCCCACGCCACGTCACACCATGTCTGACAACCCATCAGTTCTAACATTATGTATACATCTGCATTGCTCTGGATAACATTTTTTTGGCAACATTTCCTAAATATTACAAGAGGAATTGCTACAAAGTTAAAGTGGCCTCCCAGGATTTCTTGATTGTGCACCAGTCTGAAATAAACCCACTGAAAAAGTAAAATCAATATTCAAAAAGGACAGAAACATATCGGGTATCCCTGGAGAGGAGGCCAAAAAGCAAGATGGTGAGGAAGTCAAAATAAGCAAAAGGCCTTTTAATGATAGATCCAAAAGCCAAGGAATGCAAAGTCCCATATGGAAAAACAAAGATTTTTTTTTTTTTTTTTTTTTAGATTTTGTGGCAAGCATCTTTGTGCAAGAGAAAAAAACTGTATATTATCCAAAGTTTTTTCTTCTGTGCCTCCATTTAAAAATAGTAGAAGAGAGCAGAATTTCTCCTGGTAATCCAAGAAGTGACAGTAATGTTACAGTAATGTAACCTATTGGTTAGTTACAAAGTTTTTAAACTTTTCCCAATAGCACCTGTGGCCATATGAACAGACTGAGGCTACAAGGGATAAAGAATCCAACTGTTAAACAACTACAGAAACAGACAAGCTGCTTCCCACTGTTTCCAGTCTTTATGTTAATCCAACAGACTCCAGCTTTCCATTTGTATAGGATTGATATCTACCTTATGCACTAACAGTCAACAAAAATAAATAGCAAATACTGGTCAACTTGTCTCTTTAAAAAAAACAAATATCCTGTCCACCAGGTTGTTGGCATGACAACAACAGGGGCAGCAAAGTTTCGTCAAACCCTGCAGGAAGTGCGTCCACGTCTGGTGATTGTAGAAGAGGCTGCAGAGGTTCTTGAAGCCCACACCATCACCACATTGAGCAGAGCATGCCAACACCTTATTCTGATTGGAGACCACCAACAGGTAAGTAAGACCTTTTATTGTTTATTTTATTTTCACTTGCTGAATACGGGACAGATCTGACTGGAGGAAAGAAGGGGAGAAAGAAAGAGGGAAAGAGAAACAGCTGAGAAGAGGGACGGGGGAGAAGGGCAAAAAACAAAAACCAACAGAATGGGCAGAAAAAAAAAGGAAAAAAAAGCATCTATCGATCACCTGGATCACCTGTTGAGAAAGAAAAAAGAAAACAAGCAGAAGAGAACAAGAGTAATAGAATAAACAACATCACAATGATATATGGGAATATGACAGTAAATACTAAATATTAAACATTATTGTGCAGCACATAAGATCAACAGAACACAGTGTGCTTTGAGGTAGGAGCCAAAAAGGGTGTAGTTTGTGGGTGTGATCACCCGTGTGTACACCTGTGAGCATGGACGCGCTTGTTTTTTTTTTTAAAGGTTCCTTCATGTAATGATCTGCTAGAGGGTGTGGTGGGGCCACAGCCCCGTCCTCCAGGGCATGAAGCAGGTATGGAGGAGATCAAAACTCCAGACATCCAGAGGCCCCCAGAACACAAGAGACCAAGGAAGACCAACAGAGGGGCAGCTGCGCCACTGTCCCAGAAAGAGCTGAGGTGAGTCCCAGATGAGGGCTCACTCAGCAGCCGCGGAGCAGAAGCCAGGGGGAGTTGCAGTGACGCGCCCGTGAGCTCCGCCGGCAGCCAGCCGTGCCTGAGTGACCGAGCCCCAGGCCGAGAGGCCGGGGGCACCCCACCTCCGAAGTGGCCCGAGCGAGCCCCAGGCTCCAGGCCCCGATAAGCGGCCACCAAGGAGTGAGCCGGTGTGTACCTGGACGCCCATCCCCAGACACAAAGAACCACCAACGCACCGACACCTGAGGGAGTCTGCCACTGGCAGGGGAAGTGGTGGTGGGGGGAGATAGACCTCCAAACCTTGGAGGGCCTGAGATGTCCCCAGAGAGGTGGCGTCTGATACCCAACCCGACATATAGACACAGACATACAGGCACGCACTTACTCCACACTCAACCAACGTGGAGACAGACATGAAGAGATGCTGTACACACGATCACACTCCCCAAGCGTACTCTACAAACCGGGTCTAGGTACCCTTTCCCCTGGAGGGGGGAACTGCACCCAGACCCAGGTGGTGTTACCCTTTTCCCTGCGGTGGGGAGAGGCAGACCGCCCCGACTCTGCAGCAGCAGGGAGGCCCCACACCCCAGACTGCAGTCGGACGGCCAACTCCTCCTCCTAGCCCCCCCAGGAGGGCATGGAGCTACCTGCCAGAGAGCAGCAGGTAAGCGCATAGTCCCTCCTGCTAGCCCTCAATGTCTACGTGTATTTAAAATTGAGAGGTGGGCAACGACGCCAGGGGTGAGGTGTACACCCTGATGGTCTTTTGGAGTCCGTGTAGCGTGCCCACCCCCAAGATCCTATATGTATGTGTAATGAGAGTGAGTAATGTGAATGTCTAAGTTGTGGGATAAAATTGAGGCAGAGGCAGCCAGAAGGGGACAGAGGGGGGGGGTAGCCTTCTCTGCACCCTGGTGACACACCCCTACTCCAAGGCCCTGCATGTGTGGGTGGTTGTGGTGGAGCAGGAAGAGGGAGGCAGCTGGAGATGGGGAGGGAAGGAAGGGAGGGGCAAGTGACCCCTAAGTTATTTAAGTTAAAAACAGGCGATTCACAAAAATTGCGGAAAAATCTTCACCTGTAAACTGTAAATTGCGAATTCTAGAGCCATTTTTTTTAAATAATACTAATAAAACACGAGAGTCTGCACGCAGGAAACACAGTGGTACAAACAGTTTAGCAAGTGACCCCTCCCTGGGGCCAGCTCCCCCGCTGACCCCAGTAGGCACCCCCATACTCCGCGACCCGCCAGGGAAAGGGGGCCCAGGCCTATCCAGACCGGGGCCCAGTGCAGCAGCGCCTCCCGGCCCCACAGAGCCGGGGACAGTCCACCCAACCCCACCACAGAGAAAACTGCACCCACCCCACCATCCACTCATCTTCCAGACTACATAAGACAATAGACACCCAGGCTGAGATCTTCCTCCACCTCTCCTGTATCTCCCCTTCCTGCAGAGAGAGTTCCTGAAGAGAGGAAAGCTCCCACCAGTTGAAGAGCCCCCCAGGTGGCTCGACGCACCGGCGGCACCCTGCGCCAGGGATGGGCCCCCATGCACCCACCCGCCCACAACCCCGGCAACACACCAACCAGGACCCAAGCCCCCGAGGCCCGGCCAGGGCCCCAGCCCAGAGACGGAGCGCCCCCAGAACCTCACGCCCATCCCAGACCCACCCAGGGGCAGCCAGGCTACCAGGTCAGTAACCCACGTCCGTCAGCACAGACCCTCCCCTAGCCCCGCTGCACGCAGCCACGAGGAAACAGCCACCTGAGAGCCAACAGAGCCCCTAACCGGACATGACCGCTACCCCGGGTTGAGCCCCCTAAGGAAGATGCCTCCGGGGAACCCCCCGACGCCCTAGGCCTGTCCCTACCCCCACACCAATCACAACAGTGAAGGCGGGACCAAACTAAGACCCCCCCACCCCCACTAGGTGATGGAGCTGATCAAAGGAGCCCAGAGCAATTGATCTGATGTGGTGGCAGAGGCTGTATCAAGACTAATGTAATCTAATAGATAATTTCTATATTGGTTAGAATTAAGATTATTTTTATTTTTCCAGTTCATGAGGACAGTTTTCTTGGCTATGCATAGGGCAGTGAAAACCATATGGGCTATATTCTTTTCTGAAGTGACATTATCTAAGCTGCCCAACAAACACACTAAAGGGGAAGTTGGAATGTTACATTTCAGACACTTTGATAAGTCCTCACATATCTCGCGCCAAAACTTCTGAACTGGTGGACAGAACCAAAGAGCGTGGATATAATTGTCCGGTGAATTGGTTTGTGTTACGTGCCAAGGGGTGTGGCTTTGCTTTTGTGCTCTGTTTTGTGTTCTGTTTATCTTTCAGGCGTCAGGCCTCCTCTGATTGGCCAGTTCGAAGTTGATTGGCAGGTGTCTATTGGCTGGTCTGGGCTCAGTTGGCCAATCACACTCCAAGGAACACTACAAATGAGCCGCTCCCTGGCCAGCTGGGGCTGCTGGCTTCTGCTTTGACAAACATTTGCGAACAGGCTTCTTTATGTTGTGTGTGGTGGGAGGCTGGACATGTAAGCCGGGGTACCCTATACATTGGTTGTAGATTTTACTCTGTTAGTCACACTAGGTTATGCGGTTGATGCCAGGAATGTTGTATGTTTTCACTGACTTTTATCGAGTAGCTAGGTAGGCCTTTTGTTTTGCACTTTTCTTTCAGTTAGGCTAGGCCCTGGAAGCTACCGACCTCTTTTTGTTTTATTACTTTCTTTGATTTGGATCAACCGCCCAGTCCTCCCCCCCCCCCCCCCCACACCTCTTCTCTGTTGTTAAGATTGACTGTCCAACCATTAAATTCTGCCTGATACCTAACTGCTCTGTGGTCTTCCTCCTTCATTGATTGTGGTTGTCCAGTGTTGCTGTCCCCTGCCTGCCTTTGCCCCCGCCGTGGTGGGGGGGTGGGGGGGACGTAACACAAGTAGGAGCTCGTCCGGGATCGTTGTATGCGGTGGACAACCTATATTAATGAGGAGGGTGCCGTGATTTTAGGGTGTCTACGTTTCATAGTATCAGCTGGAGATGAGTTTTGACCTGCTTGATTTTGTTAGTCAGCCTAGCATTGACAAAGTTGACTTATGTCGCAAAGACGACCTGTTGAGTATTGTTGCCCAGTATAACCTTTCTGTACCAAAGTATGGGGTGAAGAAGGAGATTAAGCAGGCTTTGTTGGAGGGATTAATCGAGTTGGGTATTTTAATCAGCCCTGTTACAGCTGGGGTGGCTTCTCAGGACCCTTTAGCTCCCCCTGGAGCCTCTGCTGATCCAGCTTCTCCAGAGAGAACTGATGAGCAAGCGCTGCCTGCTACACCTCCGGGTGCCCAAGTTAACTCGGATGCAGCTCCCCAAACTCTGCCTCGCTTTAAGCCTTTCACTCCAGAATCCCAAACGTCTAGCAGTGATGCAAAGCTTAAGGTTCGCTTACTGCGTTTACAGTTAGAGGCACAAGAGAAGGATAAGGTGCGTAAAGCAGATTATGATCTCCGGCTGGAGGTCCGTAGGCTGGAGATAGAAGCTGAAAAAGAAGTCAGGTTAAAGCAGCTTGAAGTAGAAGCACTGAGGGTGTCATCAGGACAGAAAACAGATGCCACTAAAGAAATCCCGAAAGTCTCCCCGGAAAGTTTTAACGTTAGCAAACATATTGCCCTAGTACCTACCTTTCGTGAGACTGAGGTAGATTCGTACTTCAACGCTTTTGAAAAGGTGGCTACTGCTCTGAAATGGCCAAGAGACATGTGGCCCATATTAGTTCAGTGTAAATTAGTGGGCAAAGCTCAGGAGGTAGTAGCTTCACTTTCGCTAGAGCAAAGCATGAAATACGACGTGGTGAAGGAAACAATTGTACGTGCCTACGAACTGGTACCTGAAGCCTACAGGCAGAAATTTAGGAACCATAAGAAGTCCAGCAGTCAAACATATGTGGAGTTTGCACATGAGAAAGGGGCTCTTTTTGATAAATGGTGCTCTGCTAACGGAGTTGGGGATGAGTATGAGTCGCTGTGTGAGTTAATGTTACTGGAGGATTTTAAAAATTCATTACCTGAGAGGCTCATAATGTTCTTAAATGAACAGAAGGTGACGTCAATGTCCAAAGCAGCTGTGTTGGCCGATGAGTTTGTGTTAACTCATAAGAATGTTTTTACCCCTGTTTCCCATCCAGATAGGCCCACAACCTTGCCCTCAGCACGGCTTGAGTCTAGTTGCTCTGCTGCGAGGCCAGTGAGGCCAGTGAGGGTGCCCTCGCCTCCCCACGGTGAGCGTGAATGCTTTTATTGCCACAAGAGGGGTCATCTCATTGCAGAATGTCAGGCATTAAAGCGTAAACAGCAACTATCCTCACAACCAAAAGGGGTGGGACTGATTAAAGCCACAGAGAACGGGAGGGCATTTCAACCGAACACTAACCACCCTGACCCCTGTTTCAAACCATTCATTCTAGAGGGAGTGGTTTCGCTGACTGGGAATCCAAAAGATCAACAACCAGTAAAAATACTGAGAGATACAGGGGCCTCTCAGTCCATCATTAGAGAAAACGTCTTACCGTTTTCTGAGTCGTCGTTTTGCCAGTCCAGTGTTATTGTCCAGGGAGTAGAACTCGGATTTGTATCTGCCCCTTTGCACACTATTCACATTCAGTCAACATTAGTCAGCAGAGTTGTTAAAGTGGCTATTCGTACTGCGTTGCCCATACCAGGCATTGACTTCATCCTAGGTAATGACCTTGCTGGAGGCAAGGTCACACCCATTCCTGAGGTGTTAGACAGACCCGAGCTGAGCCGGGATTCTGACCCAGCCCAAGACCAGCCTGCCATTTTTCCAGCTTGTGTAGTTACGAGGGCCCAGACAAAGTATGGTCCTGACTTGGCCGATTCCTTCATGAGGTCAGATCCCGTTGGTGACGTGATTAACTTTACCTCTGGATCTAAGGTTCAGGCCACAGTTCCACCTGCTGACAAAACACAACCAGTTCTGGATTTGCCAGTCTCCCGAGAGGAGTTCATTATTGCACAGAAAAATGATGTAACCCTGTCCAAGTGTCATTCCTCCACTCTCAGTCAACAGGATGCCAAAAGGAAAAAGGTGGCTTACTTCTCTGACGAAGGTCTTCTGATGCGCAGATGGACAAGTGAGGTCTCGGAAGACGCAGACTGGTCTGCAGTTTATCAAGTGGTTGTACCTACTGCTTATCGTACCCAGGTACTGTCCTTAGCACATGACCATCCATGGTCAGGACATTTGGGGGTTAATAAAACATACACCAGAATTCTGAAACATTTCTTCTGGCCCGGACTGAAATCTGATGTTGTTCAATACTGCCGTACTTGCCATGTATGCCAAATGACCGGCAAGCCAAACCAAGTAATCCCCCCAGCTCCTCTCTGTCCTATCCCAGTAGTAGAGGAGCCATTTCAAAAAGTGATTGTTGACTGTGTGGGGCCTCTACCTAAAGCTAAAACTGGAAACCAGTTTCTTTTGACTGTCATGTGCGTTTCAACCAGGTTTCCCGAGGCAATCCCACTACGGAGAATAACAGCTCAGATTGTTGTCAAAGCACTGTTGAGATTCTTTTCAACCTTTGGTCTGCCTAAGGTTGTGCAAACAGACCAAGGCACTAACTTTAAGTCTAGAGTGTTTGCCCAAGCCCTGAAAACATTAGGCATTGAACACATAACCTCGAGTTCTTACCATCCTGAAAGTCAGGGGGCACTAGAGAGGTTTCATCAGACTTTGAAGTCTATGTTAAGGAAACACTGTTATAGTTCCCAACGGGACTGGGATGAAAGTGTTCCACTTGTTTTATTTGCCTGTCGGGAAGCAACCCAAGAATCTCTGGGATTTAGTCCCAGTGAACTTGTGTTTGGGCGTGAGATGAGGGGTCCTTTGAAGGTTTTTAAAGAAAGGCTAGCTACACCGGTTGACAACGCCAAAAGCCTTCCAGAGTACGTCAAGACACTGAATGACAGGTTGGAGAGGGCTTATTCCTTAACCAGGAAGGTATTAGCCACGTCACAAGCGAAAATGAAGAGACACTTTGATCAGCGGGCTGTTGACCGTTCATTTCTGCCAGGTGACAGAGTGCTCCTTCTCCTTCCGGTGCCCGGCTCCTCTCTCTCCGTTAGGTTCTCTGGTCCTTATGTTGTAGAGAGAAAACTCAGCAAGACTAACTACATTATTCAGACCCCAGATCGCAGACGTCCCACTCGGGTGTGTCATGTCAACATGATGAAGCTGTACAACTCTCGTGAACCTTCAGCTGTGCCATCTGTGGCTACGTTTCCGATGGCTTCGGTGACCAAGGTGGAGATTACTCCAGATGAAGATGGGTTGGTGTTACGGGGTGCTGAGCCTCAAAGTGCTCGACTAGGTAATTCTGTGATATTGTCGACCCTAACACAATACCTGTCCCACCTTCCTGCTGAACAGAGTAATGATATTATAACACTCATATCGGGATTCCCATCTCTGTTCAGTGATATCCCGTCTCAAACCTCTGTCATAAAACATGATGTGGTGCTGACTAACCCTACACCAATCAAACAGCGCGCTTATCGGGTTAGTCCTGCAAAGAGGGAGATCATAAAACAGGAAGTTGAGTATCTTCTTCAGAATGGATTTGCAGTGCCAAGCTCCAGCTCTTGGAGTTCACCATGTCTCTTAGACACAAAAAAAGATGGAAGCCCAAGATTCTGTACCGACTTCCGAAAGGTGAACTCTGTCACTGTACCGGATGCACGTCCCTTACCTCTTATCGATGACTGCATTGATGAAATCGGGCCTGCAAAATACATCACTAAACTCGATATGTTAAAAGGGTATTGGCAAGTGCCTTTGACACAGCAAGCATCTGACATTTCAGCTTTTGTCACTCCTGACCACTTTCTGCAGTATACGGTTATGCCTTTTGGCATGTGCAATGCCCCTGCAACATTTCAGAGACTGGTTAATAAAGTGTTGGGAAACATCCCCAACTGCAGAGCCTACTTGGATGACATCGTTGTGTATAGCAGTGACTGGTCAACCCACATGGCTACATTGAAAGAAGTCTTCATTAGCCTAGAAAATGCATCTCTCACTTTGAACCTTGCCAAATGTGATTTTGCTAGAGGCAGTGTCCTCTACCTTGGCCAGCAAGTTGGTCTAGGAAAAGTGCGCCCTGCAGATGCCAAAGTCACTGCGATTAGGGAGTTCCCCCAACCAACCACCAGGAGAGAACTGCGGCGGTTCCTTGGGATGACAGGATATTACCGACGATTTTGTAAGAATTTCTCTTCTGTTGCTGCCTCCCTCACTGACTTAACCAGCCCCTCAAAGCCGTTTATTTGGTCTGAGAGTTGCCAGCAGGCTTTCGAAAGCCTTAAGGGCTTACTTTGTTGCACCCCTGTTTTGTCTGCTCCTAACTTCTCTTTACCATTCAAACTGGAAATAGATGCCAGCGCAGTTGGGTCGGGAGCAGTGCTTCTCCAGGAGGATACCCAGGGCATTGACCATCCTGTAAGTTATTTCTCTCGGAAGTTTGACAAACACCAGCTCAGGTATTCTACCATTGAAAAGGAGACCCTTGCTTTGTTGTGGGCCTTGCAACATTTTGAAGTCTATACAGAGTCAGGTCAGAGGTCAGTCCAAGTATTCACAGATCACAACCCTTTAGTTTTCCTCTCCAAGATGTATAATCACAACCAGCGGCTTATGCGTTGGTCACTGATTATTCAGAATTATACCCTCAATATCCATCACAAAAAAGGTTCAGAAAACATTGTAGCAGACGCACTCTCCCGTGCTGTTTAGAGAGGTCACCAAACCCTGAGTTTGGTTTTTGAAGGGTGGGGGTGTTACGTGCCAAGGGGTGTGGCTTTGCTTTTGTGCTCTGTTTTGTGTTCTGTTTATCTTTCAGGCGTCAGGCCTCCTCTGATTGGCCAGTTCGAAGTTGATTGGCAGGTGTCTATTGGCTGGTCTGGGCTCAGTTGGCCAATCACACTCCAAGGAACACTACAAATGAGCCGCTCCCTGGCCAGCTGGGGCTGCTGGCTTCTGCTTTGACAAACATTTGCGAACAGGCTTCTTTATGTTGTGTGTGGTGGGAGGCTGGACATGTAAGCCGGGGTACCCTATACATTGGTTGTAGATTTTACTCTGTTAGTCACACTAGGTTATGCGGTTGATGCCAGGAATGTTGTATGTTTTCACTGACTTTTATCGAGTAGCTAGGTAGGCCTTTTGTTTTGCACTTTTCTTTCAGTTAGGCTAGGCCCTGGAAGCTACCGACCTCTTTTTGTTTTATTACTTTCTTTGATTTGGATCAACCGCCCAGTCCTCCTCCTCCCCCCCCCCCCCCCCCCCCCACCTCTTCTCTGTTGTTAAGATTGACTGTCCAACCATTAAATTCTGCCTGATACCTAACTGCTCTGTGGTCTTCCTCCTTCATTGATTGTGGTTGTCCAGTGTTGCTGTCCCCTGCCTGCCTTTGCCCCCGCCGTGGTGGGGGGGGACGTAACAGTTTGGCAGTGTGAGCAGTTGTTGGTAGACGTAAAGCCCATCTTGAACATCCGATGACCTGTATAGTGCACTCTATGTAATATTTTGTATTGAATTAATTGAAGACTGGGATTTCTAATTAGATGAAAGGTTTTTATGCAAATCTGAGACCAGAAGTTTAGGTCTAAGTTAACTGATAAATCCGCTTCCCATTTTGCAATAGGAAGTGATATTGATTCATCTGTTTTAGAAAGCATTCTGTATATTTTGGATAGTAATTTGGGGGTTTTAAGAGTAAGAAATTGAACCACACTTGGTGGTGTTTGCAGTTCAACTTGACCCGGTTTAAATTTCTTTTTTTACTATGGATTTAATTTGTTGATATTCTAAAAATCTTTTCTTGTTGATCCCATATTGTGTAACTAGTCCGTCAAATGAAATAAATTCTGTTCCTTCCAGTATATGTTCTAAATATTTGATTCCTTTACCACTCCAATCTGAAAAGTTTATCATATTATTGTTTTGTAATATGTCAGGGTTGTTCCAGATAGGTGTACGTTTGCATGGGATTAATGAAGACGCCGTCAATTTTAGAAACTCCCACCATGCTGTCAGAGAAGAGCTGATGTTGATGCTTTTAAAGCATTCATGTCGTTGGATGTTTGAGCTGATAAATGGTAGGTCTGAGATCTCTAGATTATTGCAAAGTGCTTGTTCTACATCTAGCCAAGGTTCATCTAAGAGGGTATGTTTTAGCTATCCTGAGATAAACTGAAGCCTGTTGGCTAAGAGGTAGTGCTGAAAGTTAGGTAGTTCTAATCCTCCTCTATCCTTGGTCTTTTGTAGTGTTTTTAAGCTTATACGTGGGGGTTTATTTTTCCAAAGGAATTTGGACATACATGAATCTAGAGATCTGAACCAATCTTGTGGCGGTTTAGTTGGGATCATTGAGAATAAATAATTTATTTTTGGTAAGACCATCATTTTTATAGCGGCAACCCTTCCCATGAGTGATATGGGTAGACATTTCCACCTAGCCAGATCATCTTCTACCTTCTTTAAAAGTGGGATATGGTTTAATTTAGTTAGATCTGCAAGCTTGGGAGAAACATTAATACCTAAATATTTTATATTTCCCGATTGCAGTGGTGTAGAAGAGGAATTATGGAGGGAGCAATTAATCGGTAGAACTGTAGATTTTGACCAGTTAATTGAGTAATCTGATATTCTTGCAAAATAGTTTATCAATTCAATCACCCCAGAGATATTGGTTTGTGAATTTTGGAGAAAGAGTAACACATCATCCGCATAAAGGCTGATTTTATGTTCCACGTTCTTGCATTTTATGCCCTTAATTACTGAATTCTGTCTAATTGCTGCTGCTAGTGGGTCAATAAAAATTGCTAACAGTGAAGGGGAGAGTGGGCATCCCTGCCTGGTGCCCCTCAAGAGACAGAAGCTGGAGGATGTCTGGTCATTTGTTCTAACACAAGCTGTTGGGGAGTTATATAATATTTTTAACCAGTTTATGAAAGAGGATCCAAAACCAAATTTGTGTAAAGTTGCAAATAGAAATTTCCAGTTAACTCTGTCGAATGCTTTTTCTGCATCTAAAGAGAATATTGTAGTTTCTAGGTTTTTACTGTATGAGTAGCCTAGTCTATCAAATTAAGTAATCTACGTGTATTTGTTGATGAGTGCCTACCTTTTATGAAACCAGTTTGGTCAGGATGAATTAAGAGGGGGGTTATTTTCTCCAGTCTCTTTGAGAGAGCTTTGCAGATTATTTTAAGGTCTACATTTATAAGGGATATTGGACGATAGCTTGAGGGATATACAGGGTCTTTGCCTGGTTTTAGCAGGAGATTAATGTTTGCAGAATTCATATTTGATGGAAGTCTGCCCTTTTCTTTGATTTCCAACAACGTTCTGTAGAAAACTGGTGCTAGAATCGACCAGAATTCTTTGTAGAATTCTGCAGGAAAGCCGTCTGGACCTGGAGCCTTATTACTGGGCATACTTATCAGGGCTTCCTGGAGTTCACCTGGTGTCAGTGGTGAATCCAGTGCCATTGCTTGAGTGTCCAATAATTTTGGAAGAGTTATGTTGTCCAAAAACTGATCAATTTCTTTTTTAGATGGGTTTATTTGTGGTGAATACAACGTTTTATAGAAATCCCTGAAAATGTTGTTTATTTGTATCGGGTCATATATTGTGTTCCCAGATGAATCTTGAACAGCACATATAGTTGTTTTTTCTTTATTTATTTTTAGCTGATTTGCTAGAAATTGACCGGATTTATTACCATGTTCATAATTTTGTAGGCGTAGTCTTTGTACTAAGAATTTTGTTTTTTTATCAATTATCTCATTTAATTCTAGTTTGGTTTTGCGTATTTTGTTCAATGTTTCCTGATCTTGGTGGGATGCGTAGGCTTCTTCTAGTGATTTGATGTTTTTTTCTAATTCCTGAATATTTTTGTTTTCTTTTTTCTTTTTATGTGATGAGAAAGAAATTATTTTACCTCTCATCACAGCTTTCCCTGCTTCCCATAGAACAGAAGCTGATGTTTCGGGAGTGTCATTATAGTCCAAATATGAAGTCCACTCTTTTTTAAAATATTTAATAAAGTCTTCATCTTTAAGTAGTGATATATTAAATCTCCAGTTTTTTCTTGGCGTAGTATTATTCTTGTGCATTAGTGTTAAAGATACAGGACCATGATCGCTGACAGTTATAGGGTGAATCTCAATGTCTGAAATGTTGTTCAGCAGTGAGCTGCTGACCAAAAAATAATCCAGACGAGAGTAGGAGTGATGGACATGTGAGAAAAAAGTATATTCCTTACTGGTGGGGTGAAGGGAGCGCCATGCATCGCAAAGACCAAAGTCGCTCATATACTGTTTGATTATATTTATGGACTGCCAATTACGCTGAGTTCCCGCTGTATTGAGCTTATCCATGTCTTCATTTAGTCCAAGGTTGAGGTCGCCTCCAAGAACAAGTGTGCCATCTAAGTGTTCAGAAAAACAAAGATAAAAAACACAGGAGCACAATCAGCAGAGAAAACAATAAGAGGAAGACAGAGGAAAAGAAAGGACCCGATGGCTGGGATGTGAGACACAGGTAGAAACAGGAGAAACCAAGTGAATGCAGGTAGGTGATTTTATTATAAAATAGGAACAGGGGAGGGGATTAAAGTAACACCACAAACTACAAATGTATACCATGGGGACCATGAAAAAGCCAGGCTGTTATTATCAAATTATCACAGCTTTGATCTCTAAAATGTTCACGAAGAACTGTGTCCAGGTCCAAACTTGAATGTGCTCAATGTTTTATTTTGAAAAGCAAGTACTGAAATAAATACCTGGTGTTAAAACTCGTGCAGTAGGTAAATGTTAGCTTTCTGACTCACTAACGTAACATAGTGCTGGTGGGAGACATTCTAGCTTAGAATAGATGGTGATCATGTTAATCAGCCTCAGTTAATGTACTCCGTTTGCTCAGTATAACAGGCTGGCAGGAGCTTTGCTTTCAGAAATTTAATCACGTTTAAACAATGAATTTTATTTGAAGCAAGTTTTAAAGTTGTTCCAGTAGATTACAGCACTGGACAAAAACTGTGTCCATTGAGCTGGTGATTGACGTAATTCTCCTTCTTTATTATTCCATTCACTTTGTGGAACGTACCAGTACCACAGGCAGGAAAACAACTCCAGACCATGATGCTCCCAGCACCATGCTTGACAGTGTTGTTGCAGTGTTCTAAGGTTTGAAAGCCTCACCTTTACTCCTCCAAAGATCCCCAGTAAGGCGCCTGATTGTTCTCCCGTGAAGTACCAGAAACCCACAAATGCATTTTCCTTACAAATGTGGCACAATTTAAATAAAAAGGTTCTCCAAGAATACAAGGTATTTGCCATGAAGCATTGTTACAACAAAGGAATAATCACAAACACAAATCTCCTTTCTTTTGGTGCTAAATTTATTTGAGCCTGTATGTATACTTCTGACCCTGTGTGGATTAGAGGAAAACCCAATTCCAGCTTTTTAAAATCATTGAAGATGTAATGATAATGCATACTTTATTAATCCTGTAGGAATTTAGTCTTCTGCATTTAACCCATTCACTCAGCGAGTCAGCGGGCAACCACCAATGCTGTGCCCGGGGAACAGCATGCAGAGACGGTACGTTGTTCAAGAGTACCTCAGGGCAGACGTTCAATGGATTTGAATCTCCAACCTGCCAATCATGGGGTGAACACTCGACTTACTGAGTTATCTCTGCCCCAAAGACTCCTCCCTGGAAAAAGAACAATTCTTGAATCATTCTCGGCTTCCAGCAGTAGAACTAAAGAAGTAACTCCTTCCCTTGTCATGAATCCAATATACATTACTGAAAAGTGAATTATCACATTTATATGCAAGTCGTGTTGAAAATTGAGAAAGTTTTTGTATTAAAACATTAGTCCATTAAAAGTTACTCCCCTCCATCCACTGCGGTAATTCTGCTTGATGGAGTTGAAAACTTTCTCGCTCGACCTTGGTCTCCTTTCAGATTCAATCGGAGTCCTCGGTGATGTGTGTGTGTGTGTGTGTGTGCGTGTGTGTGTGTGTGGGTGTATTCTGCATGTGCCTGTATGCGTGCCTCTTCATTTTTGCATGTGCGGCTGCCTGTGTGCGGATTCTTATGTCATGCATATATGTTTATATATGTCTATTTACGTCTGCGCACGTGTGGGTGCAATAATGCTCAGACACCTTATGATTAATTTATATCTTACCTGCCTTTTTACTGAATTACTCTGCAGGGCCCTTTGGGGTTTGTGCTGCACGCAATGCTGCAAATAACAACTCAAATGAAAAAATGCAAATGATCAGGCGAGATCCAGCACTGAATCCATAGGGACCCCTTAGACACACACACACAGAATACACACATACACAAAAACTATTTCATTCACTTGCTCTCTCTTTCTCTCTCTGCCTCTCACCCCTCTCTCAACTTTCCCCCTCACACTCTTTCTCACTCCATCCATCTATTTTCTGCCTTCTCTCTTTCTTGCTGGGGGAGAGGAAGCCGGATGGATATCAGCAGGGGTCAGAGAAATACTTGCAGTGAATAACAGAGGCATAATAAACAGAAGCCTTCACTCAAATTATGAGTGCTGCAGTTTCTCACACATACACACACTCATAGATGCTCACGTAGGCTCTGAAATGTGCACGCTTGCACACACACACACACACACACACACACACACACACACACACACACACACACACACACACACACACACACACACACACACACACAAAGGAATCCAATCAATCAGCAAAGTTGCCTTATCTCCTGCATATGAAAATGGAACTTCAGAAATTAGCTCATTTATTTTGGACAATTAGGGTTATTGAAGTGTGACAGTGAAAATTTAGTGTTCACTGAGGCATACCCTCAGCAACAATAGCAGGGAGCCAATTGAGTGCGAGAAGCATTTAAAGCTGTAGTATTTACTTATCAATGTAACTGGCGCTCTGTGTTGATCTCATTAAAACCTCTTCCTCTGTGTTCCTTTATTTAGACGGGACAGAGACGGCGAGAGGAGAGAGGAGAGAGGCAGGAGCAGTCATCCCTGTCGTATATCGTATTATAGCCGATCAAAAACCGAGAAATGGGGCCAAAAAAAGAAAGAGTTTTGAAAACTAGGCCTTTGCCTGTGAAATAAAGGAGCTCGGCTTCTTCTTAGAATTCAATTTATTGTATCTAAGAGGGTTCAGTGCTGCTGTGTTTTGTTGCCAAGTTCAACACGGTCCTTGAATGTCAAAATTTGTGATATTACTCTGTTAGAGTGTCCTCACTTTTATGTTTGTATACGGCTAAATTGCTGCAGCCACAAACATTTAAGATTATAAAAGGCAAATGTATTAAAATTGTGTGCCTATATGTGTGTTTAGCATCTGATAAACTAAGAAACTTGGGGAAAAATCATGAATCTAGCTTTAGTTTAAAAACAACAGACTTTTGTGGTGTAAGGATAGCCGTAAACTGGCTGTGCATGATGTCATTTTCTGTCAGATTTCTTATCCATTTAGCCACATTGCCAGATGATGTTTTGTTACCTGATATTACCTGTATTGCTTGGTATGACCTTAACAAATAGTTTATTTACCGTTATTTACCTATTTTTTTGTTATAAAGAATGTAGTCTACGGGTGAAACATGTTTTTTTGGTGAATTTTTAAAAGTTTGGTGATGTTCCAGGAGTCCAGCCATGAACAGGGAAACACAGTGTTGTACGGGTCTGAGAACAGAAGAAATTAAAGGTAGCGGTTCCATTTCGTTCACTTTGCTGAAGCGTTTCTTGAATACTTAATCTCATTTACAGCGAGTAACAAAGATATATCATTGCTCTTCCTTTATGAATACCTGTTTACAGTGTTGACTCATCTTCTTTGTAACATTAGCTGAAAGCAGGTATTCATTCTGTTTACCTCTTGATGAAAAAGATGCAGAGATGAATGATAATGCGTTGCAGCAACTTGCTCTGATGTGAATTCCAACAACTTTGCACCAAACAGCTGACAGAGACAAACAGGCGACGATAACAGCCACCCCCAGTACATCTGTACGTGACAACATCTCACCTGTAAAACAACACTTTGCATGCTGCTGTTAACAATGCCTTATCAATATGCAGTGCTCTCCAGCACTTCAGCATCTTCCTAATAGATCTGAGATTACATTTTTAAATGAACTACCGCCGTTTGCTTCATTTCGCTGCTTAAGTCTCCATAATTCATCACAATCTACTGTGACAGTCGATTTTAATCAGGCCATTTCTGAAGGGAGGGGTATGTAATAATCCGAATGGAGTTCATACATTCCCCTCACCTCAGACAGTAATCTTCAGGGAGACAAATAAGGAAACACTGACAGGGGCCATCTATAGAGTGATAAATATTTAAGATGCAATTTTAATAAGTAATACTCTCTACATAAAAGCAGTGTTTGTTATGGCCTCCCGGTTGTCATTACATATTCAAACGCTGGTGTTCTTTCTTTTTTTTCCTGCGCCATCAGCATCTCTTCAATATTAACACCTCCACAGATGGATTTCTGATTGCCTGGCTAAATGTGTGTATCCCCTGCTTCTAAATTATTATTGTGATTATCATTATTAATGGATTTTCTGTTTGCAGTCAATTTACATCCCACTCTGAGCAAAGGAGACATGTCTGTCTCCCTGCCATTATTTTCTCCTTCCTGTCTTCGTGTTTTAACTCTCTCTGTTATTTCTCGCTCTGTCTGAGAGGCCTCTGCTCTGTGGACGGAGAATTTATTGAACCTCGCTGCAAAACCTTTCAGTAATGGATTCCTTATGTAAATGGGGAGGGTGACTGCAACACCAACACTTCATTACTCAGAGTAAGGATGCGTGTGTGTATGTGTGCACACGTGTGTGTGTGTGTGTGTGTGTGTGTGTGTGTGTGTGTGTGTGTGTGTGTGTGTGTGTGTGTGTGTGTGTGTGTGTGTGAGAGAGTGGGGGGCTGAAATGCAGACATGATTTGGAGATCGCTGGCTGCAGAGACCTCTGGATGAGAAACCGCAAATCCTGAAATGAAATCCTAAATGAAGGAAAACCGAGCATTCTTTATTCTCGATCTTAGACTTGGACAATGAAGGATTATGAAATTAAAGAAAGTGATTATAGAAGAGAAAGCAATTACAAGGGACCAGGGCCCGTATCCCTAAAGATTCTGAGAATCCTCTCAGAGAGCTCCTAACTTAACCTAAAAATTCCTTGCCAGGAGTTTTAGCTTAGAAGTGATTCCAGAACATTTTCAGTGAACTCTGAGCAAGGAATGGATGGAAAATCCTATCTTAGTGAGGAGGTGTGGTTGACCCCGTTGCTAGGTATGAGTCATCATTTCAAAAGCCGTGATTGGTTGATCCTACAAGTTTGATGGAAATGAGCTTTTGGTGATAATGAGCAAAGGATGTACCCTCAAATCAATAAACATATTATATACTCTAATCTTATGCTGACTGTAATTGTAAATAATATTTCACATTCAAGAAAATATCTGGAAAATGAATAGTAAGCTGTAGGGGTTATAGCCAGTAGAATCTAAAATATGTGAAAACTTAAACTCATTACACCCTGTTCAAATAATGATTCGTGTCTTATTTGCTCATATTAATATCCTAGCTGGCATATTTTGTACTTTCACTCCCATATGGACCCCGTTGAAAACAAGATGGCCTATCTCAAGAGGCTGTCCTTAATGAAGTAGAAATCACAACGTTACAAGTCCAGTGTGGTCTTAACGAGGGTAACACGGCTCAGCTTTTAGCAATGTCTGTGATTGAAGACCCAAGTCATCACTGCTGCATTGTTGCATTTTCCCGGTTGCCAAATACCTCGGGGTTGTGATTACTTTCGTCTCCGGTGTAATAGCGTTGTGGCGTCGAGTTGGTGAAGTAATTGCATCTCTAAGGAGATCCACCACAAACATGATTCCTGCACGATCCAATCTGTAGCATCTCAATAATTCCCTGTCATCCAGTGTTTGCAGGACATCTCTCCTGCCTCTTCTGTTGGCCATTTTGTGCAGCTGCTTAGGGGAACTCCTAAGCCACTAAAAGTCCTCTTCCCTGCTCTTAGCAGATCTCGCCTTAGGAGCCCTTTTAAGCGCTAGGAATCTTGAGGAATAGCTTTTATATTAACTGGGATTGTCGTGTCACTTTTAGGGGAAATTCTAAGAAAACGTCATGACTCTGAGAATTTTCTTAGAATTTGGCCGCTAGGAGCCACTTTTTGCACAAAGATTCTTTAGGGATACGGGCCCAGGTTCGATACAAAATCTTTGGGGGTTGCATTAGGAAGGGGATCCTACTTAGGGAGCATCCGAAAGTAGCTTTTCATGCTCTGTCGGTGTGAGTCTTTGGTTGAATCTAAAGGATTTGATGATAAATGTAATGTAAGTGTACTTCAGCCTCAGTAGCAGATGATCAGACTGTCCTAAAGTAAAGAGGAGCTCATGGTCAATGACTGTATGCCTTCCCTGGACAAAAAAAAATACACTTGACTAAAACAAATACAGAATCGCTTTCGTTTTGTTGAACATCACAGTCTACATTCACATATTGCTGCAGTGAGTGTTATCTTTTTCATTAAAGACCAAAGTCTTCCCCCTGACCTTAAATAAGTGCTGCAAAATAACCATCATAATGTTAACCATGCTGTTGTTGCTGGAGAGCTTTTGGGGAAAGCAAATCTAATAATTGATAACAAGGCAGGTATTGTGTGTTGTGCAAAACACTTTTTGTTTCAATGCGAATTAATTGTACACAAAATGAGCACAATTTTCTAAAAACACACATAATTGTGCACACGCTATTACCCCTTAGCCTCGCTCCTTCTTCCCCATGTTCAGATCAACAGACGGACACATGTTGCATGTAGAGTGTCAGTCCTCTCCATCACAGTGAGGAGCCTCCTTAACCTGCCACTACAACAGAGGACACGTTCATCCCTGCTCCGCTACAACACACACACACACACACACACATAAACAGACGCATCCTTCTACCAGAACGAGCGAGTGCGGCTGGCATCCAAAGCAGGCTTGGCACGGGGCCTAATGATGCCCGGCATGCGTCTGCTCTCAACAGTGGCGGGGTAACACCTGCCAACTTTTACTAAGGTGTAAATGTCTCTATTAGCGAGCGGCTGGTCCCGCGTGTACGCCGCTTGGATCAGAGGAGGGACTCGGGGCGCTCTGGTTTCTGTTCAGAACCTGGTAATCGCTGGGTCCAGTGGGCTTGTTCAGCATGCCGCTCTTTTTTTCTACTCTTGTATGCAATCTTTTCACATTATGGAGGCGGCATGAAAGAGCAGGTGTAAATGTGCAAATGAAGCTGTGTATAAGAATGGAAATTTCAGTGTGCTGCCAAATGGAGGCGGGATGTTTCTGTTCAGTGCTACTCATTGAGTGTTCCTATTCTTCATTAAAAAAAAAAGGCTTATGTAAATTTAAAAAGCAAATATTTGGACTGTTTTTTTTGTCGAGGTCCTTTATTGTTTGCAAAGAGACAAAGTTTCTCAAGCTCATGCTGCTTTGAAAGCACTTGTCAAGTGTCCTCTCCCAAACTCTAGTCCAAAGTTCTTCCTTGCAAACACAACAGACTGAATGTTACGTTGATGGGATCTGGATGGGAAATGGCTTTTCATCTCAGTGCAAATAAACATCCCACTGGTTTATAGTGCGACCATATTTGTTTAATTAACTTTTACTGTAGTGAGCTTAAACAGCCCTCGCTGTGATTTCCCTTATTCATTACTCCTTTTCTCTCCCCCTTTCTGGCCAAGTTCACGCTGGAGATAGGATTTAGATTTTTCTGCAAAGACCAGGGATCAGTTTGTGTTTTCTGCTTAATCTGTCTGAAAACCAGATGTACGGTGTTTTATGGTGTCAAGTGCCGAACGGAACATCCAAATATTAAATATTTTCTCAATTGTGACCTTAAAAGCAGCTTCCCACCCACAGTAAAGACACTGTTTGAACAGGGCCTGTGTGAGGATTCTTCTCAGGACAGTATCCAGGCGAGGTTTATTTTCCTCCACTCATAAACCCTGCTTTGTTTTTACAGCAGCCTTTGTATTTGCATTCACATTCATAAGGCCTCCTCCCATATCATACCCAAAGGACATATTGTAGGACAGAGTTTGGTACATTATGCATACTGCAGATACCAGATACTGGATATGAATAGCATAATCCTAACTGGAAACACAAGGTATTTGCATATTTTGGCAAAAGCTATTGTTACATTTCATTATGCAACGCTGAAACCTATATTCCTCTGAGATGAATATTGATGCAAGTCTGCGCCTATTTCGGTAATATCATTCGTAACGCTATGGGATTAAGTGGGGGGTCTTAGCTCAAGCACTGTTAGTATACATCCTAATATGGGTATCAGAGATCTAATGACGTGGTGCGTTGGACGGACAGTTCATAAGCCAGAGCCTGGTAACATTTTGCTGTTTTTTTTTGGTTTCCAGGAAGCTGCAGCTTCCATCTGTGAAACATGGAGGAATATATTTTGCCACTATTGACTATTGACCCATTTTGTTTTTGTTAAAGTGAGTAAGAAATGTCTAAAAAGTTTCCTTTTCGTAAATATCTGAGTCAAGTTGTAGGTTTTATTACTTGACTAACTTCTAGGACACTTGCCATGGACAGTAATTTTTGTTTTGGAGAAGAAAAGGCCCATTGAACTCCTCAATTGAGCACCATTAAACCACTGCAAAAAAAAAGGGAATGCAAATGTAATCAGGCACACCAGTCAAACTTTAAAAGGTATAAAACACACAAAACAGACAATGCAAAGAAACACAGCATCGCTCATGAAAAAAGGATCTATTATACTTCTTTTCAGCTTTTTATTTTTTGATTCTTTCTGTGAAGCTTTACAATTCAAAGGTGTGATCCTCAGTCGCAACGTGAGAATTCAGTGTTTTTATTTTGTTATTATTTTTTAAAAATACATTTTTCTTTTACACAGATTATCTCACCTAACCCAAGAATATGGTTTGTATCAGTTGAGGTGAGACTGTAAGAAAGTCAGCAAGTAAAACCTGACAATAGTCATCTGTGTTATTTACACTCATTTTTATCCATGACATCAGTTCTCATAACTGATGAAGGTAACATTGTTCGACCTGAGCTGCTGTAAAAAGTTGTCCGTGTACAGCGTGATGACCTTTAGAGGTCACAGATGGAGCTCCTGTCAGTCAGCTCGTAGACTGGTGCTGAGTCGGGGCAGATTCGGGTGCGGTCAGGATGAGATGAACAGGTGTGAGTGGAGGGAGGGCCCTGCATGACTCTGTAACCTTGGTCATACACTGTGTGTCGGCATGCATGTGTGTCTGAAGTGTGCACAGATGTAGTATGCTTTATTTAACACACACACCCATACACAGGCGCGCGCACACATTCACACACAAAGCAGAACAAACTTTATGCACGGTTGAATTTAAACAGAAGCACTGAGAGTCGACATCTGATGTCACTGGTGTGTGTGTGTGTGTGTATGGGTGTCACAGAGCCTATTTATAAGTGGTTGAATTGAGAGTGGGGAATTTGGAATTGGGCATGGTGTGTCTACTGTTGGGCTACATTTACTGTAACACAGCTGTTTTTCAATCAGCTCTGCACGCAGTGAGTATAAGAGGTGAATATCCTTTGTTACTACAAGCTGGAAAGTTCCGGCAGATCAGGTTGAGCAGGTTTTTCACACACACACACACACACACACACACACACACACACACACACACACACACACACACACACACACACTGAAAAGTCAGTTAGGTATTTGGCTCAAACTGGTATTTTTGGTACAATACTGGGTTTCTAAGTATTAAAGGAAAACATCAGAAAATGGACCTAAGAGTAGCAGCAGTAACATAATGTGTGGTAAGAATAATGTGTGACTAATAGAAATAGCACTGACACAACATGGGCAATAAAAACAGTAACTGGCACACTTTAAACTACAGCCCCAGGATTCATGGTGTAAATCTGCTGTATGTACTGGGACCCAATAAAAAACTAACCTGTTCCTACTAATGGCTGACTGTAGAATAACAGAAACCGAGACGATAAGGAGCAAGGGAGTGAAAGTTGGGCACATCAGAAGAAAGGTGAAATTAGTTTATTCTTATTTTTCAGACAAAAAAGAAAACTCTTCACAAGAAATAAATCAAATTAAAGCATTAAAATTTATAATCTCAAAGCTGTAAAGAATTTAAATGATAAATACATGAATAGGAAGCTAGCAAAATAAAGAAGCAGCAACAATCAAGTGCTGGATGTTAATGGGCAGAAGCGTATTTAAAAAAAAACAAAACCGAAGATAAAAAATGATTTTCTCTCTGAGGACAAAAAACAGCTTTGCAGTATCCATCCATCCATTCGCTTCCGCTTATCCTTTTCAGGGTCGCAGGGGGCGCTGGAGCCTATCCCAGCTGTCATAGGGCGAAAGGCGGGGTACACCCTGGACAGGTCGCCAGTCTGTCGCAGGGCCAACACACAGGGACAGACAACCATTCACACTCACACCTAGTGGCAATTTGGATTATCCAATTAACCTATCCCCACAAGCTGCATGTTTTTGGACAGTGGGAGGAAGCCGGAGTACCCGGAGAGAACCCACGCAAACACGAGGAGAACATGCAAACTCCACACAGAAAGACCCCGGCCTGATGGTGGAATTGAACTCAGGACCTTCTTGCTGTGCGGAAACAGTGCTAACCACCGTGCCACCGTGCTGCTTTGCAGTACCATCATGGTTATTTTCAGTGGACTGCCCCCTTTACAGACCTGTTTGTTTTTAGCGGCGTTTCATCATTTCAGTGCTATACTGTATATTACTGTATACAACAGGAGCTTCAGTCTAGAAATATCGGTCCAAAAATGATTTTGCTACTAAAATAAATAGAAATGCTTTAATTTTACATGTTGATAATCCTTAAGTCAGGTCTAGGACACTTTCTAGGCTACTCTGTTGAAAATTTGTTCGGACTTCTTGTTCATCTTGTTTTTAAGAGCACCATGAGCTATGATGTTCATTGAGCTAAAATGTTATTTTGAGAGTACAGGAAATAGAAATTCAATTTTCAATTCAATGTTATTTATATAGCACCAAATCGGAGCCTCGTGGTTCTTTATAAAGAAATATAGATATTTACATGTATAGATATATTGAACATAGTACAGTGATAACCTCACCAATCAGATAACTCCCTACAAGCAAGCATTTGGTGACAATGGGAATGAAAAACTCCCTTTAAACAGGAAGAAATCTCTGGCAGAACCAGGCTCAGGGAGGGAGGAGCGGTAATCTGCCACATCCAGTTGGGAGTGACAGGAGAAAGATAGGAAAAAGGGCACTGTGGAGGAGAGCCAGAGACGAATAATAACTAATGATGAAATGCACAGTGGTGTGTAAAAACTGAAGAAGAAAGAGTGCATCATGGGACGTCCCGAGCAGCCTAGCCTTGCAGTGTAATTGAGAGTCACCTGATCTAGTGCTAACTATAAAGAAAGATATTTCCCCTGTTATTGGCAACTTTTATGGCATCATGCCATGCTTCTCTTTACATACCAAGTGCTGCCCTATCATACCTTACAGTAAATAACTCATAATAGCATATAATTCAAATTATAGAGCTTTTCACTCTCAGACTACAGGCTTTCTGATGGTGCTTCAGCGTGACTGTGAATTGTGAAGTAGAGATTAACCTGAGTCATCACTTAGTTGACCTGCAATAGAATTAGGGTTCTGTTGAACCTGCATGATGCTCTGGGAACCTCTCTTTTCTTTGCAGTCTTTCACTGTTATACATGTTACACCTCACACACACATTCATATGTACTCCAGTAACTTTGCATCTTTGTCTCATGCTGTTTGCATTTTGTCCTGTTTCTTGTTTGCTTTTCTTCTTCTTCTTGCCAAGAGCTTGCTAACAGGGAACTGTTGAATTTCAAATTTCTTTTAGGGTTATGGGGTCTTTGCCTTTCAGTAGAAAGTGCCTTGACAAGACTATGTCGTGATTTTGCACTGTCAAAATACAACTGAAGTGAAGTGAAATTCTGGCAGACTTGAATTATTATTTTTATGCAGTTGGTGAGCAAGTACCAACTACTATTTACTGCGGTAGGGTAGGTCCTGACCACTGCTTCAGGTTGGTTTATTTTCATCCCCAGCTATAGTATGAGTTAATCTACATGTCAACAAAGTAAGGTGTCGCTAGCTTTACTCTCAGCCTAATGTGACCAAAGGGTGAGACCGGCTCTTGTGTTGCTGTCAAAGGATATGTGGAACTTCACCTTTAGCAAACACAATTAATTTTAAGAGATGTTACAACCCAGAAGAGGGATTTTTAGAAGCTGCGGCTGACCAAACATTTCTTTTCTGTGATCATTAAATATCGTTCCAACGCCTTTGTTCCCTGTGCAAACAAGCTTATCGTAAACATGCAGAACGTGGTGCCGTGGCAGGCAACCAGAAAGTGATGACTCGCATAGTCTTACTTTCTTTTAGGAGTGGAACTTTATCTATAACTGCTTTCTCCCTCCATTTCTCCCTCCCATGTGAACAAACACACCCGACCCAAGCTGGTACTTACAGTAACTGAGCTAAACACACACATTCCACCACACACCTGCACATTCAGTGTTGACAGATTGAAGAATGAAGAAACTGTCCTGAGAATACACAAACACACACATACACATTGCACCTGCACTCTGTTCATCTGAAGATTTTTTTTGTTTGTTTTTTGTGGGCTTTATGTATATCTCAGGTAATAAATAATACAGTTAAGGCTTGAAAAATGTAATTTGGAGATGCTATTAGGTTACTGGGCAGTGCCACGTTCTGCTAAAAAAGTTTAAAGTGATGATTTCTTCAGTTAAAACAAAAGCTCAGCACCTTTTAAATGGTCTCTGTTTGCAAAATACATGCTAAAGGGATTGGAGAAAATTGGTTTTAAAGGAAATTGACTCCCAGAAATATTGAGTAAGCAGCGACTCTGTATATTGTCTCTGCGATGGAAACCTAGAGACCTGCTGGGCCTATCAGAAAACAGCTTATTGTTTGATAAATACACACTGGCGCAGGAGGAATATTTCCTTATTAGAAATTCAAAATCCCTCCAGGAAGAATATTGGACACAATAAATCATTTAGCACGGCCGGCCGCCTTCACTAATACTGCCGAATCAGCAAAGCACAGCCAACTCTTATATGACCATCAATTATTAACACAAGCTAACCTTATTAGCATATTCTTCTCCACAGCACAGAGACATAATATGGTGGTGGATAAATACTACTTGCATACTAGATAGATAGATAGATAGATAGATAGATAGATAGATAGATAGATAGATAGATAGATAGATAGATAGATAGATAGATAGATAGATAGATAGATAGATAGATAGATAGATAGATAGATAGATAGATAGATAGATAGATAGATTTTCCTATGGCTCATCTCCTTCCCTGGTCTCTAATCTGGTCTAACTAAGTAGGAGCTGGATGGAATCTGACATGTGGATTATGAGGTGATTATTTATGGAGACTTTTTAATTAAAAGAAAAACTGCTTATTAGGAATCCTCAGTTCCCTCATTAATAGCAGACAGAGGAAGAGTCTGTGTTGTTGGAGAGTTGGCAGGGAGCACTAATGAGAAGGTGGAGATGGGGGGTGTTGAGGGAGAGGGGTTCGTTAGTAAAATGGCAGAGATATAAAAGCATGGTTGAGAGCAGTGAGACAATTTCACATTAAAACAATATAACCCGGAGGTGTGTGAGGTGCTCTCAGTCAATGCTATTGATTCCTCGGGGTTCCTAAAGCCTATGGCCACAGAGTACATGAAAATCTTCAGATTTATGCGTTCTTGTCAAGACTAATTTAATTTCAAAGTTGGTAACAAGTTTACAAAATACAGTTTAAGTCTAAATTTTTGTTTTCCATTGTACTTCTCACCATGGGATCCCAGAGAGACATTAAATTATTCCAGATTTAGGAATTCCACGCCAACTTAGAGTCATTGAGACAAGGCTGAAGGGGCACACTGCTTCAACTTTGCAATGTACAGTTGTCTTGTTGTAAGTGTGGTGAAAGCAATGAACACATGAATTTCATTTTATATGTGGAGACAGAGTCAATCTGGGTCAAATTGGATTCCAAACATCTTACCAAAAACTTTGATATATACTTGTAGGAAGGTGCAGCTCCTTGGCCTGAGCCAGAACATGTGGATGAAGTCTGTTGGCTGGCCTCTGCTATGAGGGCATAATGGCCCCATGCTGGTATAAATCTTTGCCAACCTTGCATTGTGAGCTCTGTGTACCACATGTTTAATGTGTGTACCAAGTCTAAGACTGGCATCACTGGTTAAAAATACTGCAAGATAAGAGTTTCAGGCTCTTAATTTTTTTTTAGGTTGATGCTGTTAAGACCTTGGGTGCAATAATTTACAGTTGATGTGAAAAAGAATTTGCTCCTTTATTGGTTTCTTAGTTTTTTACATACTTGTAACACCCAGCCCAGTCGTCTTCTTATTGTTGAATGATGAACTCTGACCTTGACTGAGGCCTGCAGTAGAAAAAACACATATTTGTTTATGAATTATAACAAAGTACATTATATAAGGGCAACTACTAATGGAAAGATAATATGCTTCACAATTTAGATAATTAAATGCTTCCAAAATGATTCAGTTGAGGTTTTCTACAGAAACTGATGGGCCAGGAAAGAAAGAATCCACAATGCTCACATGTTGTCTTAGGACAGCGTACCATGCATCAAACGATTGTGCATGATGTGAAATAGGCTGCAAAGAGACAAAGTTAGCAGATAGCAGGTACACACAGTAGGCTCTAGTGTGGCTATAGTACCATATTTTTTTTCTTAGGTGGAGACTGAAAGAAGGAGTTTTTGTTGTTCTTGGTCTTGTTTTTGTCCTCAGTGTTGAGATTTGAAAAGTAAATTTGACTAACCTATTGGGATACACCTGTTTATCTTGTGGGTGCTTTCAGTTCTATCCATGGAAAATCCTTCTTCCCACTCACAAGGTCTTGAATAATCAGGCCCAGTCTTTAAGTCTTCATAGTACTCTATCAGCCCAATAGAGCGCTTCATTCTCAGGCTGCTGGTTTACTTCTGGTTCCTGGAATATTTTAAAGTAGAATGTGAGGCAGAGCCCTCAACCTTCATCAGACAGACATCCTCTCTACTCTTAAGATTAGGCTTAAAACTTTCCTTTATTAATGTCATGATCCTGGGTCCTTTTGACCCAGCGTTTTGTGTTTTCTCTTCGCGATTTTGGTTCTGTTCTCTAATTGGTGTTTACCCTGTCCCCCCCCCCGTGTGTTCCTGTTTTATTGTGAAGGTCTGCGTCTTATGTGAGTGTTTTCAGTTTGCCTCCCTGGTCTCGTCATGTTAATCACTCCCAGCTGTGTCTCCCACCTGTGTGTAATCTCCCTGTTTTCTGAGTGTATTTAAGTTGTACTTTCTGTCTCGGTAATCGCTGGTTCGTCTGTGTTGTTTCCCCTCGGTCTCCCTGCGTCTCTTCATGTGTATTTCCCCGGATCTCCCTGCACCGTCATTCCTGGTTTGTGTTGTTAGTTTAGGTTTTCGGTTTCATGTTCACACCCCGTTGCTGTTTGTACCCACTGCTGTAAATAAACACGCACCTGCACCAGAGCTGCCGCCTTTTGGGTCCTTTCTCCAGCCACTAATCAGAAGGTCGGTGGTTCGATCCCAGGCTGCATCCTGGCTGCATGCCAAATATCCTTGGGCAAGATACTAACCCCATGTTTGCCTACTGGTGGTGGTCAGAGGGCCCGGTGGCGCCAGTGTCCGGCAGCCTCGCCTCTGTCAGTGCGCCCCAGGGCAGCTGTGGCTACAATGTAGCTTGCTATCGCCAGTGTGTGAATGTGTGTGTGAATGGGTGAATGACTGAATGTAGTGTAAAGCGCTTTGGGGTCCTATGGACTAGAAAAGCGCTATACAAATGCAGGCCATTACGAACCAGCCACCATGGACCCAGCGGCAGTAAATCCGTCCGAGGAGCTCCAGGACGACATTGCGTACAATGTGGAGATTCTCCTCGGGCTATGGCTGGAGAACCCTCCAGAGGAGCTTCGTCGTGCCGTGGAAAGTCGGCTACAACGGCTCTTTTCTGGCCTGCCATGGCTTCTGCAGTCGCTTCCTCCGACCATGCAGGCTTTTCTCCGGCTCACACCGCACCTTCTCTCAGCCACTCCTGCCTCGCTGCCCGACTCGCCGGATGTGATCTTGCCCGGCCCGTCGGAGCCGTCTGCAGGGAGGAAACGCCGATCGCGCCGCAAGCGCGCCACCCCACAGCCGGACGTTCGGGCTTCTAAATCGCCGGCTGTGGTGAGTGAGGACTCTTTTTCATTTTCGGACTGCATGACTGTTCATTCAGGGGCTGCGTTTTGTGTGGCGGATGTCAACGCGAGCTACTTATCGCCTGTGCAGCTACCGGCAGCTCAGTTAGCTCCCCCGCAGCCACTCTCAGCTCAGTTAGCTCCCCGGCAGCCACTCTCAGCTCAGTTAGCTCCCCGGCAGCCACTCTCAGCTCAGTTAGCTCCCCCGCAGCCACTCTCAGCTCAGTTAGCTCCCCCGCAGCCACTCTCAGCTCAGTTAGCTCCCCCGCAGCCACTCTCAGCTCAGTTAGCTCCCCCGCAGCCACTCTCGGCTCAGTCTCCAGTGCCCCCCTCAGTTCGGTCTCCAGTGCCGCCCTCAGTTCGGTCTCCAGTGCCGCCCTCAGTTCGGTCTCCAGTGCCGCCTGTAGCGCAGGCCCCAGTTCGGTCTCCAGTGCCGCCTGTAGCGCAGGCCCCAGTTCGGTCTCCAGTGCCGCCTGTAGCGCAGGCCCCAGTTCGGTCTCCAGTGCCGCCTGTAGCGCAGGCCCCAGTTCGGTCTCCAGTGCCGCCTGTAGCGCAGGCCCCAGTTCGGTCTCCAGTGCCGCCTGTAGCGCAGGCCCCTGTAGCCCCAGTGCCGCCTGTAGCGCAGGCCCCTGTTTCCCCGGTTTCACTCATTCACTCCATGCAGGGAGAAAGTCTAATTTCACCTCAAGGTGCTTTTCACGGTTCAGCCGCCATTGGCACAGTTTGCCGCTCCAGGGCTTCCCCAGAGGCTAGGTCTCAGTCCCCAGCTGATTCTGGACCCCTGAAGTCTATGCAGCCACCTGAGAACTGCACCATGTCAGCGTTGCCTGGGCAGAGCCAGTGCTCAGTGCATCGCCAGTTGCCTTCGTGTTTGCCAGAGGACTCCATGACTGCTGGCTTAGTGGTGACTTCTGCTGGAGGGTCCGTAGGACCACTCCGGCCTTCGTCTCTAGTCTCCGCTGGAGGGTCCGAGGGACCGCTCCGGCCTTCGTCTCCTGCCTCCGCTGGAGGGTCCGAGGGGCCCGTTCAGCCTCCAGCCTCCGCTGGAGGGTCCGAGGGGCCCGTTCAGCCTCCTGCCTCCGCTGGAGGGTCCGAGGGGCCCGTTCAGCCCCTCCAGCCGCCTGCTGTAGCTCCATCATCATCCTCGCCTGGCCCAGCCTCCGTGTCTTCAGCCTCGCCTGGCCCAGCTTCCGCCTGTGCTTCGCCTGGCCCAGCTTCCGCCTGTGCTTCGCCTGGTCCGGACCGCCATCGCCTGAGTGGCCGCCGTTGCCTTCCGCACGGCCGGCCCCCGGACCCTCTTCGCCTGAGTGGCCGCCGTTGCCTTCCGCACGGCCGGCCCCCGGACCGCCATCGCCTGAGTGGCCGCCGTTGCCTTCCGCACGGCCGACCGCCATCGCCGGAGTGGCCGCCGTTGCCGTCCGCACGGCCGGCCCCCCGAACTGTGTCCACGTCGCCGCCGTTGCCGTCCGCACGGTCGGCCCCCCCGAACTGTGTCCACGTCGCCGCCGTTGCCGTCCGCACGGTCGGCCCCCCCCGAACTGTGTCCACGTTGCCGTCCGCACGGTCGGCCCCCCCCCCGAACTGTGTCCACGTCGCCGCCGTTGCCGTCCGCACGGTCGGCACCCCCCGAACTGTTTGGACTCCTGTGCTGTCGGCACCCCCCGAACTGTTTGGACTCCTGTGCTGTCGGCCCCCTGGCCGGCCCCCCGAACTGTTTGGACTCCTGTGCTGCCGGCCCCCTGGACTTTTCTATTTTGGACTCTGTTTTTCCTTTGTTCTGGTGTGCTTCGTTTCTTTTGGGTTTGGGCTCTTTTTTTGTTTTTGTCTTTTGGCCTTCTGGTGCTCCGGTTTTGTTTTGCTTCGAGCCCTCCTTCCTGGGCCCCCGCCGCCCGCCCTGGTCGGGTTGTTTTCTGTTTTTTCTGGCTGTTTTGTTTCTTGTTGGGCTGTCTGGAGCCAGCCTTTGAGGAGGGGGTACTGTCATGATCCTGGGTCCTTTTGACCCAGCGTTTTGTGTTTTCTTCGCGATTTTGGTTCTGTTCTCTAATTGGTGTTTACCCTGTTCCCCCCCGTGTGTTCCTGTTTTATTGTGAAGGTCTGCATCTTATGTGAGTGTTTTCAGTTTGCCTCCCTGGTCTCGTCATGTTAATCACTCCCAGCTGTGTCTCCCACCTGTGTGTAATCTCCCTGTGTTCTGAGTGTATTTAAGTTGTATTTTCTGTCTCGGTTATCGCTGGTTCGTCTGTGTTGTTTCCCCTCGGTCTCCCTGCGTCTCTTCATGTGTATTTCCCCGGATCTCCCTGCACCGTCATTCCTGGTTTGTGTTGTTAGTTTAGGTTTTCGGTTTCATGTTCACACCCCGTTGCTGTTTGTACCCACTGCTGTAAATAAACACTCACCTGCACCAGAGCTGCCGCCTTTTGGGTCCTTTCTCCACCTCCACACGGCTTGCCCCGGCAAACCGTGACAATTAAAGCTTATAGTTAGGCCTTGTTCAGGTGATTCTGAATCCTCCCTTAGTTATGCTGCAATAGTTTGCAGCTTAACTAATCTAGTTTGCCGAGGGCTTCCCATGTGTTTCTTCTTCACATACCTTTCTCTGTTTACATACCACTCTGCATTTAATCATTAGTTATTATTAATCTCTGATTCTCTTCCACAGTGTGTCTTTTGTCCTGTCTTCCTCCCCTCACCCCCAACCAGCAGTGGCAGATGGCCGAACCCTCCCTGAGTCTTATTCTGCTGGAGGTTGCATCCTGTTAAAAGGGAGTTTTTCCTTCCCACTATTGACAAGTGCATCCTCATAACAGGATATCTGATTGTTGGGGTTTTCTCTGTGTTACTATAGGGTCTTTGTCTAACAATATAAAGCACTTTGGGGTGATTGTTGTTTTGATTTGACGCTATGAAAATAAAACCAAACTGAATTCAATTCAATTCCAATGATGTATCAAATCAAGCACCTAGCCATGCAATCTGCCTTTAAAAACGTTTGTGAACGAATTGGTCATTCTAAACGTCTCACTGAACTGAATTTTGATACTGTAATCAGATGGCAAGGTTGCAACAACCCAGTCTGTGAAATGTCTTACCTTGTAGATATTCCACAATCAATTGCAAATGATATTATTGCAAAGTGGAAATGTTTAGGAACCATAGCAACTCAGCCACAAAGTGTCAGACCACATAAAGTCACAGAGCGGGGTCACCGAGAGCTGAGGAACATAATTCGTAAAAGGTGCCAACGCTCTGCTGACTCAGTAACTGTAGCGTTACAAATCTCTTCTGACATCAATACCAGTATAAAAAATGTGAATTCAGAATGTCATTGCACGCATTTTCATTGGCTGAAAAAGTTCTGTAGGTGCAATGTGTAGGTGGCCTAGCACTTATAACCCATATAGTGTAAACAGTTAAGGTCAGGCGGACTGATCCAAATGTTGATGGTACCAACACCAGTGTTGGTGTTTGTGTTTTGTTGTGCTGTCACAAGACTCACCGGCACTGAGCACACACATCTAGGCTCCAGTGAGTGACAGCAAAGAGAAGCATCCTGTGGAAGTATTTTAAAGCTGTAAATGAAAACATTGCAAACTGTGAAGTGTTTAGGAAGGAAACTCTACTGCGGCAACAACACCACTTCATTTAGAGATATTAAAAACAATAATAAAAAGAAAAATCTGAGACCGGTACATATGCACAGACATCACACACATTAAAAAGAATTCTGGGTTTAGCACCTTACCCAGGGATTCTTTGGCATGCAGACTGGAGCATGCCAGGGATCAAATCACTAACCTTCTAACTGGTAGATGGCCCACCTGTAAGGTGTCCAGATTATAGCATGGTGGCTTCACCCTAATTTTAGCTTGTTCTCCAAATTTGTCTCCACAAACTAATTCAAATGATCAATTTAAAATGCATAAAATGCCATACAGAATCAAGCTATACCTAAATATATCCGTGTTTCAGTTTATTAATGATGAATATTTCCAATGCATCATTTTTGGTTGTCTATTTCTATGTGATTTTACTTTATGTAATTACAACCTGTGGGTGTTTTACTTTACCAAGCCATTTTTAAAATGCATTTAGCAATTTAGAGATCTTGGTTATCTCATGACCCTGCTTAGACTCATGCTTAGACTCATGACCCTGGTGCAGGGTCATGAAGCTCCATGAAAGAAATTTTTCATATTTTGAAATCATGGCATGCAAATAAAATCCGAGTTTTATTTGAAATTGGGAGTTCATTTCAAAAACTCTGTGAGAGAGAGAAAGACCCCCAGATGACCCGAGACTTATCATTTGTAGCGCCATCATCAGTAATATTGTGGTGAATGAGTCTCAGACAGGCAGTGTCTGCGGAGGAAGCTCTCATGTGGATCACATCATGAAAGAGAAAATATTACACTTTGAAAAATGACAAACCAATGGAGCATGAAAGCATGCATTGCCAAACAGCAATTACCGTTTCCTCCCTCAGCCCCTGCAGAGAAACTCCACACAGAGCACATCTACCACGCCTGTGTATACTATAAGCAGCATCATGAATTAACCAGCAGCCACCTACCCAAATTTCCAAGACAGCTCAGCCGAGCTGGCGCAGGCCTGCGGCTTCGTGCACACAGCTGGAGTGTCCACCTAATGTAGTGCATCCTGAGGTAAGCCCTGCTGTTTTGAATGAAGTATTTGAATTTGAATGCAATTGTTGTGACACGAATCCAGAAAGTCTCCCAAGCCGGTCAAATGAGGTCTAGAAAACACCAAAATGCCCCGAGCAGGGGGTGGGTTGTGTTGAGGTCAGGCTGCACACACACACACGCACACATGGACAAACCAGTGGCGAGCGCTGTTACTGGAACTCTCATATTGTCTCAGTCCAACAATGCAGCAGCTGGCACAAACAGGGAGCTATTTAACAGCCACCAATTGATGCTATGCCACCAGGTGCTACTGTGTGCCTTTCCCATCCTCATTTTATGCATCAGCAGAATTTCGTTTGCCTTTATTTTCATAGCTCAAATGCTGGAAAACAGGAGGGGGTGGGGAGGGGAGGGGTGCTGCCATAAAAGCTGATATTTACGCCCGGCTCCTGAAATGGGCCAGCGTGAAAGGTGTGACATTGTACTTTCACACAGCAGCAAAGACAGATACCTCTGCTGCCTCTTCCCGTCTCTGTGTTTGTACACATCCATGTTCAGCGGGTTACATGTGCATTTGCATGTGCTGTTCGTGTTTATGGTTGTCTGTATGTACACACAGATGCAGACTCTGCTGGGTGTCTACATCTGCATGATTGTGTGTTTCCCAGTGTGTCTCAGTATCTGTGTGGGTTGTAAGCACCAGAAATAACACACTTCCATGGGACCTTTTAAATGGACACCATCTGTCTCTATCAGGGAAAGCTTTGGGGAAACTAATGCTACGGCTCAGATGCTTTTTACCAGCGGCCAGCTGAAATGAACCGGCATCATTACTCTGGAAGGAGAAGAAAGAATGACTGTGAAACAAATTTGATAGACAAATTTCTTCGGCAGTCAGAAAAGCAGACAGAAAGGAAAGGGAATGAAATCTGACTGCATTCTTCGGGATCTAGATTGTGATTCAGTGTTATATTTACAGTGCTGGGAGGTGCAGCCAGTGAGACACAAAACATTTCTTGCATGGATACGACTTGTCATATTGTCCCAATGCAAACAAATTCTGAACGCAAACGCACACACTTTGACAAAGAGCAGCACCTGGGCAAACTCCCTGTCTCCCTGGGCCCATATGAAGAGCTTATCATTCATTGTAATGGCTTTCTTTTTTCACCGTATTTCCACTGTCCTCTCTATTGTTTTCACGGAGCACACGACTAACTGGACTGGAGCTACAGCTGATGCACCTGTGCCCCTGTGTGCGCATGTGTGGCATCTGTACTGCCTGTCTGGCTATTCATTAATCAGGCGATCGGCCTGTCTCTGTGTCTGTGTTTCTGTCTTCCAGTCTGTTCTCCTGCCTTTCATTTACACCACATGTCTGACAGCTGTCAGGCCGGCTTTCTCTCTCTCTCTGTGTCTGAAACCTCTCTGCCTCCCCTGTCAGGCACAGTGAGACAGACGCAGACGTGATGTGATGGCCACACTGTCTGATAGCCCCCAGATCCTTCACGCTTTAACTGGGCTTGACTGCGGATGAGCCTTTAAACTGCCTGCTACAATAAGGGACACGTCTGAGAGAATGGGTTTGACCCCTTGGGTCATCTCACAGATTAAGCCTGTTGGTGGGAGCGCTGGACAAACCAGCAGCCTATTCACACTTCAATAACACCCACGCACACACCAGCACATACAGTAGAATTTGATCACATCACGTCGTATATGGATGCGTTTGCGCGTGCAGGATGGGAGGAAGCAGCGCTGTGCACGAGTGCCAATGATTTGTTTGCCCGGCACATATGTTTTTATGTTTGTGTGCACCTGTGCTGTGTGTCATCTACAGAGAAAGCAGACATCACACACACAGAGACCAGGAGAAGATACCCCTGGGTTTTCTCCTGACTTTAAGCCTCCCTAATCCCTGAAAAAGATTTGCAACACTTTGACGTAATCCTTTTGCATTTTAACCCTCCTCACTCCCACATGCCTCCTGTGCTGCGGCTCTGCCAACATCGCACGTGTGATACCTTGGTGTAATTACAGGCATTAAAGGTTCTCCAACAATGAAACAGAGTGTACATTTCTAACACAGCATGTCACATGCTGAATTGTTATTTATGGGGTTATTAGGATACACAATAGCTCATATTACACAGCAAAAATACTAAAATGTGAACAGTTGTGGTGCAAAGTTTACATATACTCATCATTTTGGGCGTTTAATTATTTTTTTAAACTGTTCTGGTACCAGGTACTTTTTTAGTACCTGCTCGGCCGGGGTTTGAGTGATCCGAGCAGGTACTAAAAAATGACGCCGTCAGACTGAATGCCACTGATTGGTCAGTAGTGTCTCTCGATGTGTCATGAGAGTGCTTTGCTCATGAAAATCAAAACTGCTATTTTTGAAACCCGGCAATGAGGGAAATGGCTACAAATGGCTCAGACGCACTGCTATGATGACAACCACGTATATTAGATAGTACTGGATTGTAATGGAAAAGCAGGCGATCTGAGTCGAGTGGTGGCGATCCGTGGCGAGTCCTTTCCCCTTTATCTGAGGCTTACAGTTTGGGTCTTCTTCCAGATCTTGGTAAAGTGGATTCATTAAGCTGCTTGGACTTTCCCATTGTTCTAAGTATTGGTCAGTCCAATGAGCGCTGTCAAAAAATGATTTTTATGGTGGTAAAGAGAAACTGCCAGTTGTAGTCAATCATGATCACTAACGGCCTTACCCTTGTTGAGTTAAAAGACGTTGTAAATTAAAAGATTAAAAAGTGAGTGTATACATATAGATTTGAGCCTGTATGCATCGTTTTGACCCTGTGTAGATTCAATAAAATCCAAACCCAATCCTTTTTTTCAAATCCATCAAAGATGGATGTCGTACAATAATTCCAAACTGGTAAAAGAACAAAAGAAATCAATAAAAAAACCCAAATTACCATGACATTCATCCCCACGATGAGTGTATGTAAATACTTGACCACTACTGCACACATAATTGATACTCCTTATTGCAGTTCATAATGTGCAGCCATATATCAATATCATGGTTTGAGTAACAGCTGTAAAAGGTCATGTTCTCATGTGCTTCATATAAAAATTGAAGGACAAAGCTTTTGATGGCAACTCACTGTATAGCTCTACAGGACTGTGAGGAGCTTAGCTTGATGTTAATTAAGGCTCACGAGTGTTTTCATCTGCTTTCAGAGTATCAGTTGACAGTAGTGTCGTGTCGGTTATGGCATTTGTGTCCTGCCTGAAAACACTCTTTTCGTAAAGCACAGGGAAAGGAGGCACAACTGTTAGAAATTTGTCAGTCCCAATCCAGAGAGTAAATTCTCTGTCGCTTGCCATCTGTAATGTGTAGCACCACAAACGGGATTGTGTCAAACGTGCTGCCATGTCAGAAAAGGGATTGTCGCAAAGTTGTTTCTGTTCTGGAAATGCTTTCAGATTTATGCGCGTACATGTTAGACCAATAAAAAACCTGAAATTTCAACATGACTGTCTTTTGTTTGCTTTTCTTTATCTTTACCAAGGCAATATATATATTCAGATGATGAAGAGTGTTCTCACCGTTAGTTATGTGTGTTATTTACACTTCCTGTCAGAAGACTCTCTGTCTCCATCGACACCTTTTGTGACACCACTGTCACAGCAGATCACATGTTCCGTCATCACAGATATTTCTTCTTTACTGCTGATGAAAAGAGCGTTCTCACAACTTTAGGTGTGTGTGTGTGTGTGTGTGTGTGTGTGTGTGTGTGTGTGTGTGTGTGTGTGTGTGTGTGTGTGTGTTTGGTTGGGCTGGTTGTTTAGCAGCTGTTGTGAGTGATCCAGGTTAAAACAGTGAAGCAAACCGTAAGATGGCCCAAAATATCTGCTGGTTTTCAGCAGAGGAGGTTAGACAATTAGCAGCATCAGTTTGAACAGTAACAATCTGAAAAAGTGTGTGGATTTGCTGCTTTTACCTATTTTATACTGCTGAAGACTCTGGTCAATTGAGTTTTTTGTAATTTTGTATCTACTCACCAGCCACTTTCTGGGTTAGGGTTAGGGTTACCAGGTCGAACCCCTCAGAACTGCTTTAATTCCTCACGGTGTAGATTTAACGAGGTGCTGGAAACATTGCTCCGTCACTTTGGTCCATATTGACATGACAGCATCATGCGGTTCATGCAGTTTTTTTAGACTGCATATCCAGGACATGCATTTCCTTTTCCACCACATCCCTGTGATGCTCTGCACAGGTGTTGAACTCCAGGCCCCGAGTGCCGGTGTCCTGCAGGTTTTAGATGTGTCCTTGATCCAACACAGCTGATTTAAATGACTAAATCACCTCCTCAACATGTCTTGAAGTTCTCCAGAGGTCTGGTAATGAACTAATCATTTGATTCAGGTATGTTGACCCAGGGTGAGATCTAAAACCTGGAGTTTGACACCCCTCTATTGCATGGAGATCTGGTGCCTGTGGAAGCAGTAGTGAGCAGTGGAATCACCAGCCAGAATTGCTTAAAGGAATGCAGGACGGCTCCATGCTTTCATGTTGTTTAAATTCTGACCCTGCACACAGGAATTTCACACCAGAAATTGGGACTCATCAGACAGGCCAACATTCTACAGTTATACTGTCCCGTTTCGATAAGCTGATCCAAACTGTAGCCTCATTTTTCTGTTCTTAGTTGACAGGAATAGGCCCATCAGAGATTCTCTCCTGCTTACCTTTTTCATAATGAGTCGTTACTTTTAATGTTGTCTTGATCCTCGATGCAGTCTGGCCATTCTCCCTCTGACCTAGATTAACTATGCATTTTCACACAGAGAACTGATGCTCACCAGATATTTTCTCCATTCAGACCAGCCCAATCAACAGCCATGCCACGTTCAAAGCAACTTAAAAATTATTTTCTTTCTTGATTCTGGTGCTTGGATTAAACTTCAACAGTTCAATATGACTATGTCGACATGCCTTGAGTTGCTGCCATTTGATTGGCTGATTAGATTGCTATCTTCCTTATTCCAGCCCACATATCAAACAATCAGCATTTGACCAGCACATATGACATCCGCATGGGACAATGTGCAGTTGGAACTTTTTAGGATGTTTGCATTGCCATAGATGAAAACCCCTCTCGCCGGTTTCTCTCCAAATACAGATGCAGACGGACACAATTGTGGCACCATAAATTATGCTTTACACTAATAGGAACAAAAGTATGAGGACAGCTTGGTATTAGTCTCATGTCAACTGAAAAATGTATTTAAATCTGCTGCCTTAAAAACCTAAAATGTTTACCAGGTCTTGGAAGCTGGCAACGTGTCAATACCCACTGACAAAAAGCTCAATGTCTTAATGATAGGTGTTCGGGCTTGACTCACAATCTCTGTTCCAGTTCTTCCAACAGGTGCGTTCTGAATGGAGTTAAGGTCAGAGCTCTGTACGGACCAGTTTTTCCACATCAAACTGGTTAAACTGTTACAGACTGGAAAGAGTTACATGCTTTCCACAAAACACTGATACGTGTTTAAGAGTATATGTGGTATGAGCCATAATGTTAGTGGTTTCCTCTATTATACATCACACTCTAAATTATCTTATGCATGTTGTGTGTTGTTGTTGTCCATATTTTATCCCCACAAAATCCTTTTTGTTCCTGCTCCACAAAAACTGCTGGGCACTGTGGTTAAACACTCTCAGAGAGGCAGCGTGGGCAACAGACAGCCTGTGAGGTAGAAAAACAGAGAATATTCTGAGATCTGCAGTCATAAATCACACACAAACACACACACACAGTCACGCACTCTCATGTTCCCTTTCCATACAGCAAGCACGTCTGCAGGTGGGAAGGTGATTACTCACCACAAAACACCGGTTGGACAGCAGCAAAAGGAGGCCGTTTAACTGGTAAACTTTAATGGTGGCTCCACAGGAAGACCAGGGGGAAGAAAGAATATGCTCATGGTTCACTGTACACGCTGAAAACAGACGGAAATTGGTTATTTGGGTGATTGCAGAACACCCTACAGGGCGGCTAGTGAAGTAAACAACATTTTATTTCCAGGAGGATATTTTGTGGATTTTACTGGGAAGAAGGCCTGGTGTCTGTGCAGTAGCTGCAGGAATCAGAAAAACACAGATTTTACCAACAATATAAATATGTGCTATGGTATCAGCTATGCACAGCAGACATAAAAAAAAGATTTGTTATTAAAACTGGCTGATCATTTTTGAATCAGCTTATTGCTGGATTATGACGTGATATTAGCTCCAAAGAGATTTTTGGATTTTCTTCTGGAAAAGCTGAAACAGCATGGTTCATATAGGATACTTCAGCATCTTTTACCAAGAACAATATAAAAGTAGTAGTTAGTAGTTAGCATTTATTACAAGAGACATAACAGGCATGGTTATATTTACATGCTAATAAGTATGGTTTAATTAGCAATCCCCCATTTCACCTCTGATCATTCTATTTCATCTTTAATTGTCATTTGTCTTGTGTCTCATACCTTTAGTTAAAGATTTAGATTTTTTTACTAGCAGCAGCTAGCCAGCTAGCTAGAAACACTAGCTTCTTGGCTTTTTAAACTAGTGTAAAATCCATGAATTGGTTTAAAACACTGTCTCTAGATGAATAAGTATTCTTACAGCTTTAAGTGTCCTGAAAAATGGCCCTCCTGACAAACACAGCACACTGCAAAAAAATGTTAAAGTTTAAAGTTAGTATTTAGGAAATGCCTGCTTTATTTTTTGTTTTGTTTGCTTAAAAAACATAACAGGTTTCCTTTTTCTACGTTTTGGGTCTCCCCTAACTCTTGAAGGAAATACATTATTCTTTAGTGGCTACAAGGTTATCGCCAGCTAGTCTCTTAGATGATACTATAACTGTGATACTGAGCTTAAACTTCAATGTTGACCAACTGCTTTCATATTCTCATATCTTTATTAGCTTGAACCTTTGGTGGTGTCAGTAAGATTAAATTTGAAAGCTCAGCATAAGAACCACATGTTTTCCAAATACAACATTTTTGTCTTCATTTGTTCATTTATTGGCTACTTACTTAGATGGTTACACACAAGATAAGAATATTCCAGCACTACCATCTATAACCAGTGACCTTACCACTAACCATTAGCTTTAAGGTGTGTAAGAAGGGAGAACATACATGGCAACCCCGTCAGTGACACAGTCATTAAAAGAAGACAGAAATATGATCTGCTCCTTTCAGAGTTGTGTTTTCTAGTATGTTAAAAAATGTATACAAGTCTATACAAGATACATATAAACATATAAATCAACACTTTTTCTGTTGTCACATGTTTCTATTCTACTTTATTTTAAATACCAAATGTCTCAAAGAAGCTGCATAAGATTATACTTTCCACAGTTACGTTTCAGTCCTTCTGCCCTAAATTTATCACTGCAGTGTCTGGTCTAGCGTAATGGTGTCTGCTATACGACGGCAGCACCCGGCATCCACCTCATCTGTCTGTCTCTATGTATGGCCCATGCATCCTCATTAATGACCTATTTCATGGCACATTAATTTAAATGATTTTAGGGAATGCAACATTAGCACATCTTCCAGCTCATAACTCTTTTCTCAGAGGGCAACATTTGGACATTTCATTTTCCCAAAATTCGCTTCATTCCATCAAGCTTCGTTTTGGCTCGGATAAATGGAGATGTCTTTCAGATTTATCCATCGGAGCCTTTAACTTGGGCAGGTTGGCTAAATAAGAAAAGGCTTTAATTTTTTTTGTGGATGATTTTCACGTGCTGTTCCTTAAAGGTTTGTCATTAGCAGTCACTGCTCACGAACACAGCAAATTTTCTTTTTATTTATTACTGCTATAAATTCTCCCTGTGTAGTGCTGCATCATCTTGCTGAAAAAATCTACATAGAAGGCTAGAACAAGTTCATCTTTATAACTGTGGCACAGAGCAGTAAGATATTTTACTTATGAAACACTGGCAATAGAATACACCTTAAATAATAAACACCAACATTTAAAAACTTTTACATTGTTCCCTCTGTGTCTTCGTCTAAGTACACCTCTATAAAAACCCATATTTCTCTAGATTACATCATTAAGCCTGATTTTAAAAACCCTAACATGTTTCCCTGAATTTTTTTACTCAGAGGAACGTAGGCTTTTCTTTTTAGCAAGTAAAACCATGCCATTTGAAGGTCTCCCTGGAAACTTCCATCTTTCCCTGCTTTTTTTCTTCTTCTTCTTCTTTTTGATGTATTGCTTCACTTTGCATCATTGCCTTGATAAAATCTCGAAATCCCTGTGCATCCTATTTTGCAGTGCGAACTAATGCTTGCGTTTTTTCTTTCTCTCCCTTGTCACATTTTTGTCTCTCTGCTCTGCTTTCTTTCCTGTTTAAACAGTTCCTTTCATCACCGGTTTTGACACAAAGACAGATTAACTCTGTGTGTTGATACCTGCACGTTCCAGTTTACATTTTTCTCTGATCTGTTTTCCCACTCTGCAGGTTAACTGTGCTAAAGCAGCCTTTCTGTCCTCCACCGGGGTGACCTCCATTTTTTACCGAGAGTAATGTTTTTTTTCATCATCTGTCACCTGTGTTTCTGTCAGCCACACACACACACACACACACACACACACACACACACACACACACACACACACACACACACACACACACACACACACACACGATACACACTGTAAATATGTGACAGACCAGTCTGTTGGCTCATAGTGGTTCTCTACTTGGCTGGAGAAGAACACAGTGGCGCTTCTGACAAATTGACAGGATTTCAAGTTTGCTCGCTCTTCTTAATATTTTGTCTCTCTGCCTCGCTCAGCCATCACTTTCCTTCACACCACCTCTCTCTGTGTGCTTCAACAAACAGTGACAGCTGTGGTAGCAGGAGACAAAGCGGTGAAGATGGACTCAACCCCCTTAACACTTCATCAGCTCTTGCCCTACTCAGTCACACACATAAGCGACTGCTACTAAACTCTGCACACCAACACATCTCCACACACACTGTCTGTTATACACATGAAATTCATCTCTCCTGCATTAAAAAAACGCATTTTCCAAATATTCTTTTTTTCATGTAGCGAAGCAGTGAGTTTTCCTCACTGTCGATGGTGATGATAAAGATTTGATATCTCTGTTTTAACTGGAACATGTCTCATCATTTTCCTGTAGTTAAAGCTAGCCTATCAGGAAACAAGAAAACCTGCTTAGTTTTCACAAATGTGATGCATTTTGACATTTTTACAACTTTATTATATCAATTTTGGCTCATAACAGCACAAGCGATGATCAAAAATGAGGACATATAAAGGCAAATTTGTCGATGTAAGGTTTTCCAGAGCAAACATCAAGCCTCATAATAAGATCCATAAGGGCGGATCATGGAAGGATTATGGGATGTAATTAAAGTGGTTATTTAATGTTTGCTAGCTGTCGATTCCGAGGGGGAGGGTCTTCATAAAATGACAGCAACAGTCGTAGCCGCCGCACATCCATGCGCAGTGTTACGCGTGTGTGTGTTGCGGCGGGCATGTGCTAATGTTTAATGTATGCGGCACATTTGAGAACACACAGTTGCACACAGACACACCCGCATAAACAGGGCACCACAGTGAGAGGGATCTAATAAATGGAATATGCAAGCATTTAAGCCACATGTCATGATTTTTATTGGACAATTCTGAATAATTACCCAGGCTTATAAAGCTCAGAATATTTATTAAAGCCAGCAACATCATCTTGCTTTAATAAGCAGCCTATTGTCTTTTTCTTTTCTAAATTAGACAGAGCTGTCATTCTATTTAAGTGCAATGGAAATACTTAAATAGCCTAGCAGGGGAAATGCTTGCTTATTAAAGTATAAATCTGCTAGTATTCTTCTATTTTTTCTTAGAGTTAAACCCTAAGGAAACAAAACCAACAGTGTCTCGGGTACTTAGCTATCTATTGATAAAGAAGTAAATTTAATTTTCTTTTTTTTTTCAGAAGGAGACATTAATTTCCTAAAGCAGATGCTCATTACTCAAAAAATTGTGATTTGTGGGACCTATTATCAGGTGGGAAAGAATATACATTTGTTCAGTATTGAGTGTACACCTCCAAAGTAACATAGCATATTTTGACTGACAGTGTCCGGTGTAATGCATTTCAAAGTAACGTGTTACTGTAAAGTCAGTAATCATATTACAGTTACACTTGTTTCATTATGTCCATTACAAAAGTTCTTGAATTATCTGCATGGTGAGCAGATAAAAAGGGGAACAAACATCAAACAGTAATAAAATTCACACTGTGTGCAGTAAGGGTAAAGTGGTGAAGCATCTACAGCTTCTTAGGATTTGAAATATGGAGATTAAACTAACTAAAATTACCTGCATTATGCTGCTAACACAACATCAGCTCTTTGCAAGCATCTGCACAGAAAGCATGCTAACACAATGCTAGCAAAGAAGCCTGAATGACCAAGAGCCGGAGCCTGAAATTCAGCAGGTAACAAAGGCAGTGATGAGCAGTCAGGCTTCTAGCCTCCATTTCCACCTGTACATGTTTCTAAAGTGGAATCACTGCGGCGATCGCTTTAAAATCTCTTTGTGCTGTTTTTTTTTATCTTTTATTTGTGCCATCGGTTTTGTGTTCATACCTAAATACTAAGAGAAAGTTCCTATGTGTGTCCTCATTGGGACAGGGATTTGTGTTAGTGTGTGGCACTTTAGCCTATAGGTTTATAATTGTTGAATGGTAACTGTGAAACAGTGTGTTTCAGGTCATTTTACAAAGTAGTGAAAAAGTAATGTGATGTGTAGTGTAGCAAATTACTTTCTCCAGCGAGTAATTAAGTAACATACTGCTTTACTTTTAAGAAAAGTAATGGGAAACATGTAACACATTACTGTCCTTGAGTAACGACCCCCAACATTGGAGTCTAAGCAACTGACTAAACGTGTCAGTGAGTTGAAAATGAAAATGATGTCAGAACTAAACAGAGTAAGTTCAGTGCGAATGGGGAACACTGTTGTAGCGTTAAATATTCATTACTTCTTTGTCCACATATGAAGAGATAAGAGAATACTGGGGGGCGATCGTGGCTCAAGAGTTGGCAGTTTGTCTCGGAATCGGAAGGTTGCCAGTTCGAGCCCCGGCTCCGACAGTCTCGGTCGTTGTGTCCTTGGGCAAGACACTTCCCCCGTTGCCTACTGGTGGTGGTCAGAGAGCCCGGTGGCGCCAGTGTCCGGCAGCCTCACCTCTGTCAGTGCGCCCCAGGGCAGCTGTGGCTACAATGTAGCTTGCCATCACCAGTGTGTGAATGGGTAGATGACTGAATATAGTGTAAAGCGCTTTGGGGTCCTTAGGGACTAAGTAAAGCTCTATACAAATACAGGCCATTTACTTCTTTGCTGGATTGCGGTGCTAGTGGAGTCCCAATGACAACGCCTGTATTTGTTTTTTAATTATTTCTTTAAGTTTCAGACTTTATATTTACATTTGTTTGAGTGTGCTCACTGAAACCAATTCCCATCTACTGTTTTGAGATTGATAAAGATGGATAATAACTTGCATGTTATTAAGATCAGTTTATTGTTGAACATGTGATCTTATTTGAACTTAACTTCTTGGAATATCTGACTGTTGCAGCCAGCGATGATCCAACATTTAAGGAAAAAGCTACTTACAGACACAATGTTAATGCTTTATTCTGTTGAATTTAACATTCTCACACACAAAAATTATAATTGATGTTAAAACAGAGAGAGATTATAACTGTGTAAGAAAATAAATGTTTAAAAAGTAAACTTTAAAAATGTAGTTTTTTTAGTCTTTACCCAACTCATGAATCTGAAAATTGCCCAGATTATTGGTTTTGTTTTCATTTTCAGTAAAAATCAATGCTAGGACAATGAGCCAGACTCCTTCTTTCAAGGTTGAATTGACAGTGTCTGTACAGCACCTATTACTATCACGTTTTCTTTGAGCAGTTTCACGCTGGTATATATCTGTGTTTCTACTGCTCAAATCACCAGATAATTTAACACAACAACATTAAATCTTTAACAGTCAGGGGTTGTTATAGTCTGTTTCCAGACAGAAAAGCTTGTATTCAAGTGCTCAAATATTTTTCCATTGTGTTTCCAGCAGGGGTGCTTTGTTTAAACAAGTACAATAGAAAAGACAAAAACAACTTGGCTTTGATTCTATTTTAATTTCAGAAACAGGCATCCTAAGATGATGAAAATCTGTGCTTTATATGCACTACACCGTGACGTGCGGGGGGATGTGAGGAACAGAAATCTAACGATGGTTCCTTTACAGAGCTTCCATTTTTTTTCATCATCCTCCATTGGTGTCACATCCGATGTGTGAGGTCACATCTCAGTCACCCAAAATGAACATCAGGAAGAACCTTGGAGAGAACGGCACGGGGGCGTGGAGTGAGATGAGAAGAAGAAGATGTATGCAGGAGGATTTCTGTGTCAGTTATTTTCTCATTGCCCAATCAGCCTGTTATTCTGCCTGTCAAGATACATGTGCATCTATGTGACAGCATGTGTGAACTCTTGTTTGTGTGTCTGTGTGTGTGAACACTCTTCAGTCTAGCTGAATCCATTCTCCAACTTGAATGTCTTTTTGATTCTGTGAACTTCTCAGGGAAGACACTTTGTAACTGAACAAAGCAAAAAGTGTCACCCCAAAAGAAAAAAGGTGTACATGTGCATGTGTGTGTGACTGTGTGTGTGTCTCTTAATCAGTAACAAGTGAAAGAATGCAATTAACTTGCCAGGGCATCTCTGGAGAGATGGCGGCACTTTGCGATTCTTTACCAACATAAATTAAAAGGATCACGCCTGAGGCAAACTTAGACACTGACAGCCTCTTAGGCCTGACAGCCACAGCTTTCCCATGATGCTACAGGAGGGGCCGAGCGGGCCGCTGGTCCTGCCAATCATTATGCTTTCCATGTGTGTCGACATGTGAGCATTTGCATACTTCCCCTTGTTTGAAATTGGCTCTCGCATTTCAAATCACAGCATCCATTTAATATATAGCTCATGGTCAAAAACGTCAACTGTCACTTTAAGATGACATATAGGCCTATTGTTAGAACCGCAGATCAGTCTTATGGAAAGTTGCACTCGTGACTCTCTGATGATGTGGTGCAGTTGTTCTCCTTGTGTAATCCAGAGGCAATTAATGGGGGAAAACTTCCCTGGCAGCGAGTTTAATCTCATTAACTGCAGTACACAGTGTTTTTAGGCCTTGTTATTTGTCTGTGCATTCAGCCCGGTCTAGACAATATGCCGTCGATTTCACAAGTAGGAGCACGACAAGCTGTTTATGAGATCTTGGGGGAAATGTGATGCTGCAATATGGCAGGGCTTACAGATAAGCCTCCCTCCATAGCGCAAAGTCAAACAAGAGAGAGTTGGTCCACAGCCTACAGGCACTCACTGGTGTTATTGACAGAGCCTCCACCCTGCACACAGCAGCATTTAGACAAGTTTTTACAGAAAGATGACTGGGAAGAAAATGCTTTTTTTAATGGAGGATACATATCAGTAGTTTTAGATGTTAAAGGTAACACGCAGAAAGCTTCCGTGTGATAATTATTGCCAGCTGTATCGAACTGCTATTTTCATTTAGGTTAATCAGTATTTTTGTTGATTCATCAAAGCATATTAAGTTTTGCTGCTTCAATCTGGCTCATATAAAGATAATTTTTTCTCTTTTACATTTTAAATACCAAATGACTAAGTGACAAATGGAAAAACATGAGTGCATGAATTTTGGGTAACGGCAGTATTTTTTGTTTTCATAGCGGTGGCATATTAATTCCATTTTCTACATTTTTGGGAGCATTTAAGGCATTTAAATTAGATTCCTAGTGTACACTTTGATGTCCTCATGGAGGATACACATGGCTGAACACAGAATATGGTATTAACGTGTTTATTAGTGGGTTTGAACCCAGGAAGTGCTTATCTGTGTGGAATTTGGATCTTCTCTGTGTACTTGTGCAGGGTTTCTCCAGGAACTCTATATGTTTATACACCACTCTGCATTTAATCATTACTTAGTAATATTCTCTGGTTCTCTTGCTTGTCCTGTCTTCCTCCAATCGCAGCAGAGGGCTGTCCCCTCCTGAGCCTGTTTCTGCTGGAGGGTTCTTCCTGTTAAAAGGGAGTTTTTCCTTCTCCCTGTCACCAAGTGTTTGCTCATCGGGGGATGTCTCATTGTTTGTGCCATTATAGTAGGGTCAAGCACCAAGCATCCTGAGGGGACTCCTGTCAAGATTTATCCCTATATAAATAAAATAAAATGTAATTGAATTGAATATCTTGGCCCAAGAATGAAAAGATTCAGAATTTTAAGAGTTGAAAGATTTTTTAAACAGAAAACATTAACATCAGATAATCAGATGACCAAAGCCAGATATGCAATAACGGGTTCTGCATCACACGTCCACCATCCATCATGGCTACATTTGTCATGAGACATAACTGGATACACAATTTTGCAATATATAAAAGTCTTCTTTAAAAGTGTTTCCCTTGGGGGGGGTACAGGAGTAAAATTTTGTTTCCATTATTTCTGTATCATAAAACTCACTGAAACCAATTATCCCATATTTAACAAGCAGCATCAAGCATAAAGAGGAATACCTCTGGTGACAAAAGCTCTGTAATCCAGATCAGACAGTGCCTGCGTGTAAACGAGGCATTTGTTTCTGAAAATGGAGTGGGTATCAAAATTACCTAATCATCAAGGAATAAAATTTGGCAGCGGTACACATAGTGAGCATGGATGAGACTAATTTACTAAACATACCCTCCAGTCTCATAATTACATGTAATTTTACCGGCATAATTAACTAATTTAATTACTACTCCTCAAGAGCATCAATTATTGATATTACAGAGCATTCAGATGGCAGGCAGAGCTCTCGACGTGGCGCGCATTCAGAGGGTGGTAAACACATGCTGACTCTCCAAGAGTCTTGGCCAGCTTCCTGCTAGCGCTTAACGAAGGGGTGAGGGAGCCAGAGGGAGGGAGACTGAAAGAGAGGAGGGGATGAAACATTGTGTGTGTGTGTGCGTGTAGGATAAAGAAAGAGAGCGTGCCATCACAGACGCTCGTCGTTCCTTCACACAGTTAATTAAAGCTCTGCATCGACCTCATGAGGAATTTCAGAGGTGGACAAATGAAGCTTTTTGACCTAAGACAGCTGGATGATGGCTCAGATGTGTTATCATTCCAGCTACTGAGGGAGAACAAAACAGAGTGCAAAAGCCTTACGTTTTTTAACACATATTATAAAACTAAAAAAACAAAGCTTCTCTCAATCTCTGCCTGTGTATCGTCCCTTTTTTTAATCCCTTTTTACAAAGCTTGCCAGCTTTTGTCATGTAGTAGATTTAGTTGCCCGTTATTTACCCTCAATGAAACAACAATAGCAACACTAACCAATTTGGTGCTTACACATTTGAACTGAATCCAACAGGCGCTGTCTATGATTTTCATTTTCATCAGTAATCCAGCTTGTTCGCCTCTCCATGTAAAGTGAACGCAGGTGTGGACGCTGTTCAAACACCAACCTGCTGATAGTTAATCTTATGATTATTGGGCTGCATGAGAACAGTTTACATGTGTAATCTCCACGTTTAACTGATATCATCACTGGCGACTGGCACTTAAAGGAGTAGACTGAGCAAATTCTGTTGCCACTACACACAACAAGCATTGAAGTATCAGAACCTTTTTGTAATTGTAATGCAATAACATATTTTATGAGCTGGTAAACCGCTGCAGGCCTAAACATGCTCACTATTAAACACGCGCAGATGATTTTAGCTGATCAATCAGCGGTTCAAGCATAGCGTGATGTCCTTTAAAGTGTCAGCAAAACTATGCTTTCATTTCACCACGGCAGGAAGTCATGTATGCTTTACACATATTGTGTTGGGCAACAAATTACAAAACTGCACTTGCGGATTTGTTGAAATGCTTGAAATATTAGAACATTTTGAAAAGATTACTTTTCACTGTAGTGCTGCTTGGTTTCATCAAGCTGGACCTTGCATTCCCACCTACAATGAATCCATTAGTACACTTGAAGACCTGCAGTTCACAGCACTCAGCCGCAGTGCTTCAAAATGCTGCACCACTATGAGGAAAAAAGAGAAAAGCACGAAAAACTCTGAAAAAGCCTTTGAGCTAAAGGCTGGAACAGAGAAAGAAAAAAAAGCTAAATGTAAGAAAGTGAAATAATCACTGACATATCTCAAAACAAGAAGCAGTCTGAGAGTGCAAAGCTCCACCACGGCAGCTCACTCTATGAGCAGAAAGAGAGCTATATTATATTTAGTATATATTCATTTGGGTTTTTTTATTTTTAAAGTTTGTAGTGCAGTAAATACGGGATGTAGCATGACAAAGGTTTACTTTGATGACACAAACATTCTATAGGAGCAGCTAATGGATAATATGTGTCGATTCGGACATGAATAACTTATATAATAAGCTCACACAATTTCAGTATACATATACAATGACAATAAAGGGCTATTCTGTTCTATTCCATTCCAGTTTATTTCTAATATTATACTAGTACTATATTATTATACTATACTACTACTATTTATAACTAGGGCTGTGCGATATGACCAAAATCTCATATCCCGATATAAGACATTTATCGTCCCAACAACGATATAAATCACAAATTTTTTACATTTTCTGTAAATTCTGTGAATCCAGGGCAACTCGACTTGCCTGAAGTGTTTTCAGCTGGGCGTCATGTACCTGGAGTCGAGTGTTTTGACCGATGCAAAGAAACTATACATTTTTAGACATAAGTTGAAACGGCCGCCATGTTCTTTGTGAGTATTTATTACACGGCGTGCTGCGGGGAAAAGCCTGTTCTAAGGTTTATTTTTTAGCACCTGACGGCTCTTTTTGTGCTTCTCATCCATAAACAATATGCATACTATTTCACGTGATTCAGTTTATTTTGAAAAATCTCAACAGGATCTTCAGCTTTATTGTGAAAGGTTAATGTGGAAAATAAACAAGCGGACGGCGTCGTTGTTGCTAACGTGAAAACAGTCGCTTGTCCATCTGTAGTGTGGTTACTTTAAATATAAGACAAAGAGAGAACTTTAAGAAATTAATTCTACAGTGACAATCAAAACGATTGGCGTAAACAGTTTATTTTGAAATGATATATATCGTTATAGTGAACAGCCCTATTTCTAACTAATTATACAGCTCATTCTCTTTCTCCTGACAGCTCCTTCTTCAATGATAAAACACATTTTGGGGTCAACTTGAAAGAAAGGCAGATGTGAAATGTAGAATTGAGATCAAAGGTCCACTGTGACATGATATCTGGATGATGTTTAGAATCGCCATATACTAGTATTATTTCCCACAAATCCAGCAGAATTTTAAGAATAGCTTTTAAAAAAAAAGACATTTTATGAAAGTTTGACCTCATTTAACCTTGAAGAAAAGCTCAGAGGTCCAAAATCACACAATATTTACAATCCCCATATATCATTCCTTTTATATCTGTATCCTGTTAGTACACACAGTGGCAGTAACAAAACATAGTTATAAATATCTCTGTAAAGCATTATGATCACTTTGACCTTCAGTTCAATCTGTTGACCTTGAAGAAGATGTCAGAGGTCAAATGTGACAGGATACACATCACACTTGTAATAGTAGTGACATAGTAATTAGTATTATCATGTTATATTTGTCAGTTTTCCATCTTGAAGAGCTATGGAAGGATGTATGCAAGATTTTAATGGATTTCTAAAAGACCCCTCTACAAAGTTTTATCAGAATTAAACAAAAACTATTGTGTTTACAGACAGAATGACATGTAAGCCCTAGCAAAAACACAACCTCCTGGCAGATCTACTACTCTACAGTTTAATATATATTTTATATTCCACCAAAAAAACGGCATTTTCTGTTTTTTATTGTTGTTTGTCTCACAGTTATATGGTTACTGCTGGTTACCACAGTAGTGCGAAGAAGCACCCTCGACAATAATCCAGACATCTGTTTCGAGGGGTCAGTACAACTAGAAGAGCGCTACGTAAATGTCAGTTCTATTCCTTTCTCATTTCCATCCTTAATTATTGAAAAACAACAACAGCCATCAGCAGAACGTTAGAACAAACAAACATATTAGAATACTGGGGTGGCATAAGGATTATATTTCTATCAAAGACTTCTCAAAGGCAAGAAAGTAGTGCCTTTGTTTTGGAGTGTTGTATCTGCACATTAATGCACAGTTTATACATAAGAGGAGAGAAATGACTGTGACGGGAAGGTATGTGGGAGTGAAAGAAAGAGGATTTTACAGTGTATATATAATGAATGAAGATATCAGACAGTCCAACAGTGTGGCTCACTGATTCTGTTTCTGTGGTGGAAATTGAACAGACAGTAGAGTAGGATTCGTTCACTAATGGCTTTGTTTTGCTGTTTTTTGTTTTTATAGTAGTCTTCCTACGTTAAATCCATCTTGCAAAATGAAAAAGTTACCGCACAGACATTTTTACCCAACAGTGTCAGATTGGTTCATCCTTGTCCCAAGTGAGCTGGCTGGCCTGTACTTGAAGTGGCGAGGCGAGGCGCACCGAGCTATGGGGCGATAATTAAGTGTCTGACATCACAGTAGGTGTGTGCGCCTTTCCCGCCGTGTTTGCGTGCTGGAAGAAAGCGAGTGATACAAGTCAGAGGGAAAGTGTTTGTGTGAAAAGGCTGTGTGTGTGTGTGTGTGTGTCATGCACAGTAATGTTTTGCATGCATGACAACATATATACACATTTCTGTGCGGGGTGACGTGTGTTTGCACACTCACATATGACCAGAAATGTGTGTGTGTGCATGTGTGTGTATTTGTGTTTGCGTGTGTGTGAGAGAGAGAGTGCCCCGAACATCATCTCTGTGCTCCTCTCTAATTATATTCATAACAGCAATCTGAATGTGCAGGGCCCATGATGAATGTGCCACCCAAGTGTGACTTGCTCCTAATAGGATTCTGGGATACGCCAGCAGTCGACAAGAGGGGCCCCGAGTGGCAGACAGCACCCCACGCTTCAGTGTCACACACATGCATACATGCACACATGGACTTTGACTGCACACAATAACATGCACACACTGTATGAAAAGTTTGCCTTCTCACCCACTTTCCTCCTCATTATCCTTTGCTCTTTAAAAATTTGTAGTGAATCACACTTTTATTGAGTGCCTCGTGTGTGTGTGCGCGTGTGTGTGTGCGTGTGCGTGTGTGTGCGTGTGCGTGTGCGTGTGTGTGTGTGTGTGTGATTGTGACAAGTTTGAGACGATCTCCCAGTTTATGAAGTATGAATATAACACATATATTTAAACACACTGTATTTAAAGAGTCATATACTCTCCCTGTCATTAATGTGTCATAATCATTTTCTCCTCTTAAAGTCTGCTTCACACTTTGGCAGATGGTAAAAACAGAGTAGTTTCAACCATATCGCTTCACTATATCACACACAGCATTAATGAGACTAAATGGATCTTTGCATACCTCTCCATTAGTCTAATTTCAGTCTTTGGTGTTAAGACTTGTGCACTTACAAACATGATTAAGCCTTGGTTTTCCAGTACAAACATGTTTCATATAGCAGATCATTTGCAATTTGTGGAAAACTTTTATCTTAAGTCACGACTTTTATAAATGCAGCTTTTAACAATGTTCCCCTCACTCTCAACACTTGCTTATAATTTGCGACTTGTGTTAAAAATTCATAATTATTAAGAGTAAACATCATAAACAGTCAAATAATCCACCTCTTAAGTCTGACGTCATTAGCCATTTATGGGACAAAACTTTTCATCGGTTTCCCAGATTTAAACAAACACTGTGGCATCACTGAGAGTTAAAAACTGTTTAAAGTCTTTCCTCTTCTGTAAAATGATCAGTGTGGCTGTTCTCATGGTTTTTACAACAAAGTTTAACATCCAGGCATCCACGAAAAACAGGAATTACAAAGTTTAATGGAGTTAGAAGTTAGCAGGAAGTTAGCTTGCTAGTTTCCATCTAAAGATGATATATCATGTACTGACTGAGGGATTTCTAAAAACAAAAATGTACAACTCTGTTGTCACTTCAGACATAAAACAGAAAACTAAACAGCAGTGACGTTTGTAGAGTTACTGAAGTTGGTTTAGCTGGTATATAATGGTGTGCTACCTGTTGGGTAGCTACAGAGCTATGGTTAGCATAATATAAACACATTAGCATTGTGAAGCTGAAGGATGAACATGAGTTTTTTTCCCTTAATTAAAGTTAATGTGAAAGTCCCTGTTGGGCAGAGACAATCATATGGCAGGAAAAAGATGCTGAAAACCAGCCAAACTTCAGTCAGGGGAGCATCTGAGATGTTCCATCAACAGCGCAGGGTTAGCCATTAATATACTAAATAATATACTGTATATGTGGTCGATTCCTGTTCCTTAGCTTCATGTACCTATTCAAATCTTAGTTACAAAAAAAGATTATTTTCTGACATGTTCAAATATTTGGTGTCTGCCCGTGAGCCTGTGAGCTATAGTTACATCATAAGCCTTAAAAAAAAACTGAGCTTTAAAAGGAGCTGGACATGAATAGTGCTAAAAGAAATCCATAGAGGCTAACAATGACCATTGATTATTTTTAGGGGCTTGTTTATAATAAATAAAACAGAACAGAACACCTTCCTGAACAGAATTTACTTGTGACTTGGATTTCTTTCAATTAAAAAAGAAATTTAAAAAAAGAGAAGAAAGACTTCAATAAAAACTCAAGTGACTAATACTATTTTCTAATGTAAATTTATAACATTTTCATTTTTTTTTTAAATATACAAAACAAAATACAGTGGGGCAAAAAAGTATTTAGTCAGCCACCGATTGTGCAAGTTCCCCCACTTAAAATGATGACAGAGGTCAGTAATTTGCACCAGAGGTACACTTCAACTGTGAGAGACAGAATGTGAAAAAAAAATCCATGAATTCACATGGTAGGATTTGTAAAGAATTTATTCGTAAATTAGGGTGGAAAATAAGTATTTGGTCACCTCAAACAAGGAAAATCTCTGGCTCTCACAGACCTGTAACGTCTTCTGTACGAAGCTTTTCTGTCCCCCACTCGTTACCTGTATGAATGGCACCTGTTTGAACTCATCATCTGTATAAAAGACACCTGTCCACAGCCTCAAACAGTAAGACTCCAAACGCCGCCATGGCCAAGACCAAAGAGCTTTCGAAGGACACCAGGAAAAGTATTGTAGACCTGCACCAGACTGGGAAGAGTGAATCTACAATAGGCAAGCAGCTTGGTGTGAAAAAATCAACTGTGGGAGCAATCATCAGAAAATGGAAGACATACAAGACCACTGATAATCTCCCTCGATCTGGGGCTCCACGCAAGATCTCATCCCGTGGGGTCAAAATGATCATGAGAACGGTGAGCAAAGATCCCAGAACCACACGGGGGGACCTGGTGAATGACCTGCAGAGAGCTGGGACCAAAGTAACAAAGGTCACCATCAGTAACACACTACAACGGCAGGGAATCAAATCCCGCAGTGCCAGACGTGTTCCGCTGCTGAAGCCAGTGCATGTCCAGGCCCGTCTGAAGTTTGCCAGAGAGCACATGGATGATACAGCAGAGGATTGGGAGAATGTCATGTGGTCAGATGAAACCAAAGTAGAACTTTTTGGTATAAACTCAACTCGTCGTGTTTGGAGGAAGAAGAATACTGAGTTGCATCCCAAGAACACCATACCTACTGTGAAGCATGGGGGTGGAAACATCATGCTATGGGGCTGTTTTTCTGCCAAGGGGACAGGACGACTGATCCGTGTTAAGGACAGAATGAATGGGGCCATGTATCGTGAGATTTTGAGCCAAAACCTCTTTCCATCAGTGAGAACTTTGAAGATGAAACGAGGCTGGGTCTTCCAACATGACAATGATCCAAAACACACCGCCCGGGCAACAAAGGAGTGGCTCCGTAAGAAGCATTTGAAAGTCCTGGAGTGGCCTAGCCAGTCTCCAGACCTCAACCCCATAGAAAATCTGTGGCGGGAGCTGAAAGTCCGTGTTGCTCGGCGACAGCCCCAAAACATCACTGCTCTCGAGAAGATCTGCATGGAGGAATGGGCCAAAATACCAGCCACTGTGTGTGCAAACCTGGTAAAGACCTATAGTAAACGTTTGACCTCTGTTATTGCCAACAAAGGTTATGTTACAAAGTATTGAGTTGTATTTTTGTTATTGACCAAATACTTATTTTCCACCCTGATTTACGAATAAATTCTTTACAAATCCTACCATGTGGATTCATGGATTTTTTTTCACATTCTGTCTCTCACAGTTGAAGTGTACCTCTGGTGCAAATTACTGACCTCTGTCATCATTTTAGGTGGGGGAACTTGCACAATCGGTGGCTGACTAAATACTTTTTTGCCCCACTGTATATACAAAAACTCTTCACCTTACCAGAGATAACAAGCAAACATTGTCCTGCTGTCCATGACTGGAATCTATGAGAGGTTAAAAAAATACTGATTACTCAGCAGCAGAGGCGCTAAGGGAAAGAGTTGCATTGTGGGAAATGTAGGATAAAGTATTCAGCTTTTTACCTTTTAACTTAAGTGGAGAGTAAAGATCATAAATATCTTCTTCTTCTTCTGTTAAGTAGTCTCAGATTTTTCCAGTTGTTTAAATTGTGATGCTAGATTGCTGCAGTATCCATTTAAATGCCTAGAAAAGTATATAATGACATTAAAGAAACAACAGAATGATAGTGGAAGAACAGATACCCGACATAGTCACTGGTTCTGAAGCTTCCTTTTTCATGATTACATTCAGGATTATTACATTGTTTGTGTAATCCAGTTTAGAAGCTTCTAATCTGCTTCATGGCCATAAGAAAGAGCTATATTATTTGTTATGTCAGAAATAATTAATTAGACTCGTCTATTCAAGTACATGGAGATGAAACCTCAGATTTGGATGTATGGCATGATACATGTAGTCAAAGGGCTTGGAACATGGTGAGATGGAACAGGAGGACTCTTCTCACAAACACAACGCTCTGCATCCATCCATCAAAGTGTTAACTTGATTTCTTCTCACCTGCTTCCAAACAAATCTGTTGAATCAAGACAAACTACCACCTCACTGGACCGTAGCATATAGATATACATATCTATCTATCTATGTGTGTGTGGGTGTGTACCATCACTGACATCAAAGCCACAAATGCTTGATGTGTTGGGCCTCTCAGCTGGTCCCACATGAACGAGGTGCACACAAACACACACATACATACATGCATACGTGGGCATGCAGGCAGGGTTCTGGACAGCCTATCAGACCCCCATAGGCCCCCAGCAATCCCCTCAACAGGACTCTGATGAGCTGTGGCATTGATAGACCATCTGTAACTGTGTCACGTCAGATTACAGTGAGCAGGAGGGGAACACAAAAGAAGGAAGAAGAAGAGAGGTAGCGGAGGAGAAGGGGTTGGTGAAGGGGGAATGAAGGATCAAACCCTCTCCCCCATCCAAGAGAGCCTCTCTTATTCTTTCTCTCAGAGACAGGTCCTTATCCTGGAAGAAAAGACTTAATCCCTAACCCCTCCACCCCACCTCCCCCTTTACCACCTCCCTCCTCTCCTTGGTCGCTCTCTCCATGCCTCTCTCTGTCTCTCTCTGTCTCTTTCTCTCTGCTGTTGAGGGACAGTAGTGTCTCAGCTGTAAGGCTTTGTGTTCCTCCTGGGAACCTGCCTAGGAGATTGATCTGCGCAATGTGAGGAGCACAAAGACCTTGGGGTTTACGCGCCACAGAGCCAACCATGTATCAAGATGTATCCAGCGTGGGAGTAGCCATACCTGTCCCATCGCATCACGGCTAAAAGAACATATGATGGAAGAAGGAGTGCAGAGAGGGGGGAGAAGGAGAGGAGGCAGAATTGCATTCCCCTGCTTGTGTTCTACACAAATTGAACAGATGAAAATAGAGAGGTGATTTGTGTTGTGTGCAGCGTTTTATTCACAATTTGGTTTTAGACAAATCAGCCAGAACGCATTCTTGATTTATTTTATGTGCAAAATGTATCGTTAGAGTGCATGAGCCACAGCATGTGTCCTGAAGCGTTCTGTGTATCACCTTACAGAACTGAGAGCTTAGTTTTAGACACCGGTGGTCAGAAGATAGATACAAGTTTTAACACAGTTTGACACCTAGATGCCCTTAAATGTTTATATACCTGCCTTAGAAGGTAGACGTGCTGTCAGATTTCCATGCAATATTTAAATGTGACTTAGCAAAATAAAGAGAATTTAGCACTGAATTTCTATGAAGCCCAAGGATTTATAGATGTCCTGACGATTAGAAACTTTCTATTAGTGAAACTCAAAAATTATTGAGCTATCAATTTCCATAACATAAGATACAACCCATCAGAAAACCCTGAAAACCCAGATCATTACATGGAGAAACCTTTGGAATGCAAGCATGCTGATCCACACAGGTATGCACACATGGGTATTCACAGACGCGGACTAAAGCTTTCTTGGCTGCTGCCTCAAAGCACACTGTGCGCTGTCTATCTTGCGTGCTGCACAATATCGTTTATTATTTAGTAAATATTGATATCTATGACTAGCTAGTTTATTGTGATGGTGCTTTGTTTTCTCTATTATTATGTTACTCTTTGTTGTTTGCTGTCTCCTCTGTTTGTTTTTTTTGTTTGTTTTTTTTTTTTCTCCATACAGGTGACCCAGGAGTTCTTTTTTTTTTTTTCTCTCTCTTCCCCCCCCTTCTCACCGTCTCTTCTCCCCTTTGGTTTTCTTTCTTTCTCTCCCCCTCTTTCTCTCATTCATTCCCCCTGTCCTATTTATTAAAAAAAAAAAAAAAAAAAAAAAAAAATGACAAAGGATGAACTGAAGCTCTGCCATCACGTAATGTCGCATACTGCTGTTTCTGATGTCATTTAAAGGAAAAAAAAAAAAAAAAAAAAAAAAAAAAAGAAAACCCTGATGACCTTCAAGATTGAACATACATATACACCTTTTTTTAAGTATAAGATTTTACAGTGTTGTAACTCTAAATGCACAATGCTAAAGTATGTTGTTACAATTTGTCCCCTGATGTGTTAACATATGTAAGACAGTAATCCTGCAATGCTTTGAATTGCAGCCACTTTATACAATTCTCCAATGCAATTTCCTAATCATGCTTCTTTTACTTTCGTCTTGCATTGGTATGATAAAGTATTGCTGCTTTTGCTTAAGTAAAAGATGTGAATACATCCTCGGCCCATGAATAGAACAACCTGACACACATACACACACACAGTCATTTAATTTAAACCCATTCTGTAAAATAATGGTGGAGGGGCTTCATGTTTAAAGATAGTGTTTTATATAAAGTGGTCTTAACGTCACTGGTGGCTTAATTTTACCAAGAAGAATATTTCTGACATATAGATAAGTGCATTGAAATTGGAAATAGAGTTTAAAATGAGTTAATAACGTTGTTGCACTGGCAATCTGCTCTGAAGTTTCAAGATTTCGAGATTTTAGAGACACAATGTATTAGGTTTATTTCTGAGCCTAAAAAAGAAAATCTATTACCTATCAAAGTGGTGTGCTGTTATAGTATAGTTCATATCCAGTACATTGCCATTGCACGTGGTGTTGCACGATCAAAGTCTAAATAGTTTGTTTTTTTAATAACATACAATATGGGCTTCTCAATATATAAATCCTCATCAATAAAACACTGAGCATTCGATGTGATTCTCACCTTTACTGAAGCGCAACACCTCGGATCTACATCTGTGAGCTGTCTTACCAGCCTGTATGTGCTATAGCTCGCCCACACACTGTGGGCAAAATAATAAGCACCCCGAGGCTCTGCCAAGGCCTCTCAGCTTTTGTGATTGATGGCATTCCTTTTTCTCTATTTCTGTTGTATTCACTATCGAAGCACACATACACGAACACACACACATACCCTCCTGGCTTGGTGCCTTGGTTATGGCCCACTGCATCAGTGAGATCCAGTCTCTGGCTCCACTGTGCGCAGATGTATCTAAGAATCCTATTTTTTGCTGTTCTATTGTGTGAGTGGAGATAGAGGCCCATCACTGAGAGTGCAAGGTCACCGAACACATCAACACAAAGAGCCCTATCTCCCTTCTGTGTTCGTGTGCGCGCCTGCTCTCTCCATCTATCTGTCTCCATGCCTCTCTCTCTTTCTCATGCATGCACACACACACACACACACACACACACACACACACACACACACACACACACACACAAGCACACTCTATCTCTGCTGCAACCGCGCTCTCTTATTCATTCACTCTACAAGCCATGAGCAGACAGCTCCTTGAATGCCCTGACCTCAAGTACACTGAAATAGCCACAATAGCCTCCCTGACTGCAAAATATCAGGCCTCTCAGTCTGGACTCAGTGACTCAGAGCTTCTATTTATCAGGATGTGGAGAGTGTAGAGAGCTGATCACATTGTTAGATTGGGATCTTGGTTTGTGGGGTTATGAAGGGAGACAGTAAACAGCATGCTAGGATGTTTTATCATTTTATATGCATGCTCCTCAGTGAAGATACAATACTCATGTCATACGCACATGAAACTTTGTCTCTGACTGTTATAATAATTTTTCCAGTCTTTGTTGGCTGTCTGTGCAGATGCTTCCAAACAGCCAATGTTGTGTTAGCAGTACAATGCAGTTCTTTCAGTCCTGCACACTACTGCACACTAAAAATAAAAGTAAAAATAAAAGCAATGTCCATATCAAACATTACAGACCACCTGTGTTCTTCACACGAACTGAAATCAGCTGATTGCATTCTGATGAGGTTTTTTCCATTCTGCCTGTGCAGATAACTCAAGAACCTCTGTAATGCCAGTAATGGAAGACTAAAGACTAGTATTACTGACTTTACTGACTTTTTTCCAAAGTCTTCAGCAATACTAGACCGTGTATGTGGAAAAGACATTGTGGGGCCATCTGTTTTCGGCCCTGCTGACCTGCTGAGGACAGCTCTGCATGGAAACAGCATCAACGTCTCTGGTTCAGTGTTTGCCATTGTATAGCAACCAGTTTTGATCAGGGACATGACGTCAAGGTTTCAGCCATGTTTGCTGGGTTAGCACTCCACCCTCTCATGCAAATATTGTAACTTTTGACTCCAAAAAAACAGCACGACAATGGCCAAAATGCTTACATTGAGGCTTTGCATTGCAGTGGAGGACAGCACTAATAGTTAGGGGTGCAACAATACTCGTATCGATATTGAACCGTTCGATACAGTGCTTTCAGTTCAGTACGCATATGTATCGAACAATACACATTTTTGATTTATTTTATCAACTTTTCTTCTGACGATGCTGTCTGTGTTGAGCACTCAGTGGATCTGCGTTCGACTACTCCGCCTAGGCTGCACTGTCGAGTGCAGATCCACTGAGCACAGCGCAAGCTAGCAAGACAGAAGCAAAGCTCGTTGCAACATGGCAAATTGAACCTCCCCCACCCTCATTCAGATCTGCCGTTTGGAACTATTTTGGTTTTCATGTGACCCTGATGTTAAGCGTCATGGACAAAAGTCAAACAGTATGTCTGATGTGCCACGCAATGCTTAGTTACATTGGTGGGAACTAGTGCGTTAGCGCAGTTAGCTTGTTAATGTGTTGACGCCGTCCAGCCCCACGCACGGGGCGATCCGCGGTAACTCATTAACGGAGATTTGCTGCGTTATGGCGTTAATGTCATTTTAACGAGATTAACGCTGACAGCACTAGTGGGAACACAACAAATATGACTGCACATTTACGCCGACATCATCCTAGTGCAAAGACAAGTGGAAGCAGACAAACACAACAAGCACGCATGCTACAAACTTTACCCGAGTCATTTAGACAGCCATTAGCACATGATTCTCCTTATGGGGCCTGATATGTTTAATATGCTGCTGAGAATATAGCCCAGAAGAAGCGTATAGTATAGCTTTTATTTTGGAAAGAGACATTTCTCTGTAATAAACTATCTTTTCCAGAGATGAGGGATTTCTCGATCAGATAGATTTTTTAAATTATTATTATTATTTTGTTGTTTCAGCAACATTAAATTTAAAAACTGTACTTTTGAGTTAAAATATATATTTATAATTTCAATAAATGAGAAATTAAAAATGCATGCATATTTTTTCATCGAAAAAATATCGAACCGTGACACCAAAGTATCGAACCGAACCGAACCGTGAATTTTGTGTATCGTTGCACCCCTACTAATAGTAGTTGTAACAGTAAAAGTAACAACGTGCATCAACTGTTTGGTCCCACCAACCAGTGTGTTTTATTGTATTATTTGTGTTCGTCATCCCTCTATGCTCCTATTTTCTCTCTAAATGTCCTGAACTTGGTTCTATTAGATGTTTCTTGTTGTTAAAAGTTTTTACTACTACTACTTGCTGACACAGGATTGTCTAATTGCTTTGGTTCTCTGTCTAATATCTTAGGTTCTTTGGTTTGCCTTTATTTAAAGTCTTAAGATGACTGCTGTGGTGAACTGGTACCATATAACAGAATATATTGCTATATGAATTGAACTGACTCAGCAGTAAGAATGGGAATGTGTAGCAACTATTCGTCACAGATTAGATAAATATCGACATTTTTAGTTTTAGGCTATAACAGATTTTTGGATGTTAAGTTAATGTATTTCAATGGTATGGAACTTGTTTTATAGTGTTATGTGGACAATAGAGAAAGTCATGAAGTTATTATATTTGTAAATGTCTTAGCTAACTACAGTTGCTAGCTTATATGTTTAAGAGATAATTAGACATGCTAAAATAATTCTTTGGCAATCCTGGCATAATGAAATCTAACACTGTCAGCTGCAGTAATTTTGTTACCATTACACACCTAACTTGTAAATTGTGGGAAAAAATGATTTCACCTCATGTGGACGTAATTTTTAGAGTCGCTACTAGAGTACTAATTTGAAATTAAGATCAAATCAGGAACATTCTGGTTTCAAAAACCTAAACTCTCATTTATAGAAGAGAAAAGATTAAACTTGCTCTCAATCGTCAGCTTGATCAGAGTTTGTAGGTTCACCCAGATTGCAACATCTACACTACCGAAGGACTAACACACAGACGTTTAATGGGAGCAGTATAAATGTGTCTTTTCTTATTTCTGCAAGAAATCTAGGCTTTTTTACCTTTTACTACCGAGTATCTAGCAATGCAAATGAACTTCATTTCATTGCTGCTCTAAATACATGGGCTTTGACCATATAGACTTCTTTATATACATCTACAAGATGTTGATCCTTCTGTCTCATCAGGCAAGCAATGCAGCCATTATTACCATCTGACGACCTGCAATATCAACATCATTACCATACAGCAGTATACATCGTGATCATTAATGATCTGCAAAGTTAAACCCTCCTCTGCTACTTTTACCAGCTTGATGCACTACATAGGCTACGGGGCTGTGCTCTTTAATCAAACCTTCTTCCCAGAACTCTTCAGAAATATATTTAGCATCTCTGTGGAATGCATTTTCTATCTCACGTTTTCAAATAGATCATCACTTAGAATGCTCCTGGTATAGAAATCCCAAGTGAAAGTAGTCATGGCTGGCCTGGATCCTGAAACAGACATAAACAATCTACAGTATGTGGGCCAAAGCAGGGGAGATAGTGATAGTGTGACATAAAAGGGAGTAATCCTCAAGTCATTATACAGTCTTCTATACCACAAACAGAATATATATATATATATATATATATATATATATATATATATATATATATATATATATATATATACGTAACAGTGTCCGCTCGGTGCTGAGAGTTTTATGTTGTTAATCCACAGAGATGTAGGTATGGATTCTTGGCAACAAACACTAGGATTTAATAGGGCTCTGTGTGTGTGTGTGTGTGTGTGTGTGTGTGTGTGTGTGTGTGTGTGTGTGTGTGTGTGTGTGTGTGTGTGTGTCAGCACTGCAGTATGCCACATAAATATTGTAGAGGGCTCTTAACCATCCTCTAGAGTCTCCTCTTTGCAACTAGAAGTGAATAATGTATAACTGAGATGCAGGAAAGATAGTGCTTTATTACAGTTTTGAAGTATAATATGAGTTGTTTGCCTCTGAAACTGTTCAGTGGGGGGAAATGCTGCTACTTACTGTGGACCTTTTTATGGGCGATTCTATTTTTTCCTTCTCTTTTGATACATATTTAATAATTCAGGTTATCTCGCTCGCCCTCAAAGGAGGAGGGGGGGAAACTCATAAAGGAGGATTGTTTTCTTAAGTCATAGAAGCAGCGCACATCAATAACATTTGAGAGCTCTGATCAAAAACCAAAGCCGCTTTTCTAAGAAAAGACATTTAAGTTTTTCTTTCAGAATATTTTGTGCTCCCTACTGGTGTTTCTATGGTGACATAAATATATTTTTTTCTACTAAACAATGGATCAAATAGAGCTAAAAACAGAATCATAGCAGCTTGTGGAAAAGACAGAAACAAGCCCTTAATATCTGCTGTTTTACACTCAAAATTCAGATGTAGTTGGATATTTTTAGAGGTTTTAACAAAAAAGGAAAAATAATTGAAGCTCAAGTTACAAGAATGACACAACATCGAGGACGCTGTTTCCTGCTCATATCCAAATAATCTGTGATTCAATGAAAATAAATGATATGAAAAATATACAAACCATTCCCGACTTATTTGTTCAAACTTTTTAGGATCATAGCAATCCATTCCAGTTATCTACTCTCCCAGCCTTTATTTATTATCATACAGTCCCACTTCCCGCACGCACACACAATGAGACGTCACATTAAAAGCATGACAACAGCTTCTTCTCAGAATCATCAGAGAATAAAATAAGTGTTGGGGGGAAATTAAGTGTTGAGAAAAAGGCCCAAATAGCGCATGTGACTTAAAACTGGCTGGGGGTGCTTCAGGAGATATAGAGCTGGGAGTCCTGGCTCTCTCCCTTTCTGCTCTTACGATGTGCAGGCTCTTTCATCTAGTAAACAAATGTCTGAGATCTAAAGGCTTTCCCATAGTTGTTATGCTAACCTTGGAGAGCGAAGCCACTCCATTAGCATTTGAAGGAGCTAAATATTAGCTAAGAAAGAGAGTGCTCCCATTTAAAGGCATGAGAAAAAGTCTGCTGCCTTTGGTACCTAACCATCTGTGCTGGCTCCTCTCCCTGCACTGCAAACACAACTTCAGGAACCGCCCGGAGCTCAGGGTACTAACGCTGCATACTTTGAGCCCAGGCATAAGAAAATAAGCCTTTCTTACAACTCATCTATTAATTCAGATAGGCTCCGGTGCTTTCTCCATCCAAATAAAGCTGTTTGGACTCAAGACCAAGCTGACAATTTTCCACAACAAGTCCACTTTTGAAAATCTCTCAAGGTTTTCAACAAGATTGTCTGTGAATGCACTGAAAAAGCAAACTGCCACTGTGCTGGGATCTGAAACAGAGGACTGTGCTGGAAGGCAATGCACACCCAGTGTACGTCAACCTGTCTTTATATTTCATGCAATCACACCTTCCACACACCACTCACATCTTCCAGCCTGGAAGAAGTGGATTGTGTGAAGCCTTCAGTCATAAATGGTTGGGTTTTTTGTTTGTTTTATTTAAATGCAAGTGGGTAACAGTAGAGGATGTGTGTGGACGTTTAGGCAGGAAAAGCCTTGGACGTATTTAAACAGCAAGTAAAACTTTCCTCTAACAATTAGACTCAGCAAATCTAATAAGGACTGTAACTAATACTCATATTTAAGGCTAAAAGCTCCTTTTTTTGTCTAGTACGATGATCAGAAATTCTCAAAGGCAGTTAAAAAATGAATCACAATAATATAAAGCAAGAAAATATGAAAACAGTATTTGAGTAACACTCACTGTCTCAGACTCGCACAGATTATATGTGGAAAATTTAAAATAAATAAATAACAGCTTCAGTAAAAAGTAAAATCTAGTTTATTTTCTTGACTTCCAGAATTGGTGGTTGAGATTGTCTCATTGTGCACTCTTTTGATTATTTAGTCAGTTTTTCCGTTAATGTTATAGTGTCCGAAAAAAAAAATATCCCAAATTGATCTCTTGGTTGCATGTTTTGCCCCATCCGTGAACGATGAAATGTCCTCCAGCATCTAAATCCAGCTGCCCTGTCCAAACTTTCTTGGATATAACCATGACTCGGATGACTGAGAATCCTCACTTTCAAGATACACAACTGGGAATTATATTACGCAATGAAAACCTACTTTAAAATGAATTGAGTTGTCCGTCCAGCTCTACACACTCTGTAGTGAGTTTAATTCTTCAGCGACGGTGATGACATAGGCGGGTTCAGAGAGCAGCACTGCAGATGAAATATTTGAGGATTGTACGCGTGTGTTCTGCTTGGTGCATCTGTGGTGTTAATGGATAATTAGCTATCATTCTTTGGCTTTTCTTCTCAGAAATGGAACTGGAGGCAGAGATGTTGGTGGTCAGCTGCATGAATGCATGCTGGGAAACAGTACCCACAGGGAGGTTTCAGCACCCTGGCTGCCTTCGATATCCCCTCACTCCTGCTGCTGCTGTTGTATTGCAAGGCACACCTGTTAAACTTTCCCAGGGGTGCGGAGGTGTAGAGGGCACAAACACCCTGAAGCACAAAGAAAACACACACAAACACCCACACATACACACTCTCACACACACACAAGAAAGGCAGCAACAGCAGCCGCCCACACTACACAGACTATAGGGCAAGAATCCTTGGTTCAGCCCCTATCGTTTCAACCACATACCACAGCGCATTCCAACACCAAGTGGATCTGAACCTCCACCTCCTGCAACACACACACACGCACGCTTGTATTTTTTTTGGTCAAAAGTCCTAATTGAATAGGAAAGGGATGCCTTGCTAGAAGTATAAGAGAGCACTGTGGGAAAGGTGTGGCAGCGATCCAAAGGGATATTCTGGAGACCACCCTGATCCAGAAAGTCCACCAGGAGTCAAAAATGTAAAATAAAATGATTTAAGTAACTTAGATAGTCACTTAGATATATAAATCAGAGGAAGTTAAAGAGCGATCCAAATGTCGATAGTATCAATACCAACACTGGCATGAGACTGATACTAGTGCAATAGGATCAATACTTTTTTTCTGTCCCCTAACTTCAGTATGTAGCCCAATCAACTGTATTACATTCTTGAGTTTTTTGCCTAGAATATGCACCATGAAAAATGTCTGAACCTTTTTATGTTGACAGTCATGTCTATTTTATTTATAGCCTATAGAACATTTAAGCAACACAAGCACATTTGAATTCAAAGTCTCCAAAAAACAGCACAGCAAGGCTTTCTGAAGATGTTGTTACCACCATAAACCATTAATGTTTCCTTACAGTTGTTTGTTATTCAAATTAAAGAATTGACCGTTGAATTCCAATTATATTTATCTAATATTATATTTGAGATATCTACAGAGTAAAGCTGTTTCTCACATAAATGCTAAACTGGAAATAGCAAATTGCACAACATCTCCATTGTTCTAACGATTGGAGCATAAAATGGTTTTCTTATAGCCTAAAATCATGGAGATATATATATATATATATATATATATATATATATATATATATATATTTGTGCTGGCAGCACAAATGAACCAGCTGCTAGTTAACGAGAGACACCCGGAATGGCTAACTGAAGGCCGGACGGTCCTGATCCCCAAGGACCCCAAGAAGGGACCGGTCCCCTCCAACTACCGACCAATAACCTGCCTCAGTACTACATGGAAGCTCCTGTCAGGCATCATATCGGCTAAGATGAACAGGCACATGGGTCAATACATGAGCGGGACACAGAAAGGAATTGGCAAGAATACCAGAGGCGCAAAACACCAGCTACTGGTAGACAGAACAATCAGCCGAGACTGCAAGACCAGACTGACCAACCTGTGCACTGCCTGGATTGATTACAAGAAGGCCTATGACTCAATGCCCCACAGCTGGATACTGGAATGCCTAGAATTGTACAAGATCAATGGGACCCTAAGAGCCTTCATCAGGAACTCAATGGGGATGTGGCGTACAACACTAGAGGCCAACTCCAAGCCCATAGCACAAGTTACCATCAAGTGCGGGATCTACCAAGGAGATGCTCTGTCCCCACTGCTGTTCTGCATAGGCCTGAACCCCCTCAGTGAGATCATTAACAAGACTGGCTACGGATACCGACTACGGAACGGAGCAGTTGTCAGCCACCTCCTGTACATGGATGACATCAAGCTGTATGCCAAGAGTGAACGAGACATCGATTCACTGATCCACACTACCAGGCTATACAGCAATGACATTGGAATGTCGTTCGGACTGGAGAAGTGTAGTCGGATGGTAACAAAGAGAGGGAAGGTAGTCAGAACTGAGGGGATTGAACTACCAGAAGGCAACATTGCAGACATAGAGGACAGTTACAAGTACCTGGGGATCCCGCAGGCAAATGGGAACCATGAAGAGGCCGCTAGAAAGGCTGCAACCACCAAGTACCTGCAGAGGGTCAGGCAAGTCCTGAGGAGTCAGCTGAATGGTAAGAACAAGATCCGGGCCATCAACACATACGCCCTGCCCGTGATCAGGTACCCTGCTGGGGTAATAGGCTGGCCAAAGGAGGAGATAGAAGCCACTGACATAAAGACAAGAAAGCTCCTTACCATGCATGGAGGGTTTCACCCCAAGTCCAGCACCCTGAGGCTGTACGCTAAGCGGAAGGAAGGGGGCCGGGGACTGGTGAGTGTCAGCACCACAGTCCAGGATGAGACAACGAACATCCAAGAATACATTGGGAAGATGGCCCCAACTGACCGAGTGCTCAGTGAATACCTCAGGCAGCAGAAACCCAAGAAAGAGGAGGGAGACGAGGAACCATCATGGAAGGACAGGCCCCTGCACGGTATGTACCACCGGCAGATAGAGGAGGTGGCTGATATCCAGAAATCCTACCAGTGGCTGGACAAAGCTGGACTGAAAGACAGCACAGAGGCACTAATCATGGCAGCACAAGAACAAGCTCTGAGTACAAGATCCATAGAGGCTGGGGTCTATCACACCAGGCAAGACCCCAGGTGCAGGCTGTGTAAAGATGCCCCAGAGACAATCCAGCACATAACAGCAGGGTGCAAGATGCTAGCAGGCAAGGCATACATGGAACGCCATAACCAAGTGGCCGGCATAGTGTACAGGAACATCTGTGCCGAGTATAACCTGGAAGTCCCGAGGTCAAAATGGGAGATGCCCCCAAGGGTGGTGGAGAATGACCGAGCTAAGATCCTGTGGGACTTCCAGATACAGACGGACAAAATGGTGGTGGCTAACCAACCGGACATAGTGGTGGTAGACAAACAGAAGAAGACGGCCGTAGTGATCGATGTAGCGGTTCCGAATGACAGCAATATCAGGAAGAAGGAACACGAGAAGCTGGAGAAATACCAAGGGCTCAGAGAAGAGCTGGAGAGGATGTGGAGGGTGAAGGTAACGGTGGTCCCCGTGGTAATCGGAGCACTAGGTGCGGTGACTCCCAAGCTAGGCGAGTGGCTCCAGCAGATCCCGGGAATAACATCGGAGATCTCTGTCCAGAAGAGCGCAGTCCTGGGAACAGCTAAGATACTGCGCAGGACCCTCAAGCTCCCAGGCCTCTGGTAGAGGACCCGAGCTTGAAGGATAAACCGCCCGCAGGGGCGTGCTGGGTGTTTTCTATATATTATTTTAACACAGCACTTCTAGTGTGGCCTTTTTCTATATAACAATGAAAATTTCAACACTGTTTAGTTTATTCAATTTTTTCTGGAAAAGTGTGGGGGAAAACAGGTGGTACCTTTCCTTCTACAAATGTGTTTGTTATATTTGAACAATTAGCACTTTCACGTCCATGAGTAATTCCACTTAGGACTTTATCAGAATATCCAACCATTCAGTTCGATTCAAGTCAATTTTAATTATACACTGTTAAATCACAACAACAGTTGGCTCTAGGTACTTTATATTATAAGAAAGAGAAGATCCCAACAATCATATAACCTATGAGCAAGCACTTGGTGACAATGCGAAGGAAAAACTCCCTTTTAACAGTAAGAAACCTCTGGAAAAACCAGGCTCAGGTAGGAGCAGACATCTGCCCTGACTTGTTGGGGTGAGGGGGCAAAGACAGGACAGAAGATGTACTGTGAAGTAGAGCTGCAGATTATAACTATTCAGAAATTTGAGATTCAGACTTTTGTTTCTTTATTAAAAGATACAGCTAATGAGGATGGCATTGCTGGCATCATCGTTGTGGCAAGATTTAGCAACTTTCCACCATGTCGGATTCCACCAAATTGGCAGTTTTTGTGTTAATGTAGCAGAGAGTTCAGATCACAGTTGGAACTAACACATAAGTTTCTATTTGTGTGACTCCCTGTGTGGCTTTCGAAATCATCAAATGAACATCGTGTGTGTTGCTCACTGGACTAGATGAATTATTCTGTCTTCATGGAGACATTATTTTACAGGCATCCTGCAGACAAACGGAGAATGTTTGATTTCGTCTACATTTTCAACAGTTCACATTTCCAAATAATCATCAATGTAAGTAGCAAAAGTGGATTTTAAGTTCAGTAAATAAACCAAAGTTTGGTTTGAGTCTGTAGTCATCTTCGTGAGTGGATCCTACGCCTCAACAGCTTCTCGTGATGCTTGTAAATCTGTTGGGGTTTTTATGTGATTTTCGGAGGGGGTGACACAAAAATGTAACCTTTAGCCTTGGAGAATTTTCACCTGATTTGCGTAACATTTGGATGATGTTTTAAAGAAATGCACAAGTGTAGCAAAGACCTGCCCGAAGTGGAAAGAAACTCCTGAAGTGATGATGAGCGATGTGAAATCCTCGTGTTCTCAAGACTCTTTTCTTCATTTCTTTCTTACGCCGTTGCTCCTTCTCCACATCTTTTCTCTCAACAACATTCCAGTCAGTGGTCTGTAGTTGGATCATAGTGATGCCGGGTCTCTGCTGGCGTCTGGGGTCGCCGACAAAAAAGACAAGGAGCAGATGGTGGTCTTTGTCATTCTCTCCTCTTTTCAGCCTCCTGGCAAGCCTCGCCACCTTTCTCTGTCCATCTCTCGTTCTCTGCACCACAGCAGTGTTGCGAGCATCTGAATAGGCCCCAGCCACTGCTATGCAAGCAGCCCCGTAAGTATGAACCTCCACAACCAGATGGTGAGATTATTTGGAGCAATTAATTCTTTGAGAGAATCAGTGGGAACATGTTTGCAGCAGAGATTTGGGGGCGCGTGGTTGAATGTGTTGAATGGCATTCCTCTTTAAAGTCCCTCCAAGAAAAAAAAAAGAAAAGTTTAGTGTAGAGGGGGGTGGGGTGTTGTGGGGGGGTGCAATGGGAGGTTCCAGGAAGAACAGAGTGAAAGGGAGGGTTTTCATTCCGGCAAGAAAGGCTTGTGGAGAGTATGAGGCTGGCTATGGGAACTTTTCTAAATGAAAAGGGGCTGAGGGTCTACATTGGAATTTCCACATTCCAGAGCCAAAAATAAACAGGAAAAGCATGCCTTTATGTCCAAGTTTATGGACAATTTCAGTGTCATCAAATATCCAGGAACAGATTTGTGTTCTGTGAATCAGCAAAATCAGCAAAACAAAAAATGAAATACTAAGAATCCAACTACAACAACTTAGCCGTCCAAAGTCATCTATCGACATCAATCCAAAGCGATCAATCCACACGTCAATCAATCTGTCCGTCAATCTGCCGCCTTTTCAGGTCCAGCAGTCTGTTGTGCTAAGTAGCTGAGCAGTAACATAAGGGCTGTAATCTGTCACCACACTGCATCACAGAGCTCCTAATGACCCTGCAGTTCAAAGGTCGAGTCCCTCATTAACTCTGTCCTCATCTGTCCTTTCTCTGGACACTTTCTCGTTTTCCTTATTTTTCATTCCTTTCATTCCTTTTTTTGGGAATTAAACACTCTTCAGCTCTCTCTTTTTGATACATTTTCCTTTAATAAAACAAGGCCAGAGGAGTATGCAGCAAGGTACATTAATCTGGTAAACTCAAAGTGTTACATTGATTCGGTATAAGAAAATACACTGTTGCTTATTACTGTGGCACAGCTTTTATATGATGAAAGGTGAAAGATTAAGATGATTAAGGCAAAAATTAAGATCCACGGAGCTGTGTGTTCAGACAGAACGTGTACAAAGTCAGCTTATTTATTTAAATATGGGTTCTATCGAGTCGACGTGGGTCGAGATCAGTTATTGATGACTCACAATGTTGTTAGCAGAGATGCTACATGACTTCTACAACTTCTAGGCAGCCGCATCAACATTTTGGTGGTTTATTTCTGTGTGCACCGTTTGAATTGAAAGCTCAGTGAGAAAATAAATTTGACAAATTTATCAATCGAAGCGCCAATCTGATAAAATAAAGATAGTACTATATTTCACATTGTTTTTAAATAGCTTGTCTTCTCTTCTGCGATTAGAGCGATTAGAGCGATTAGAACATGCTGTAGGTATTACAGGTACTGCACTGCAGTGGTTTGTATCATATCTATCTAATAGACTCCAATTTGTGCATGTAAAACGAGAGTCCTCTTCACACACTGAGGTTAATTATGGAGTTCCACAGGGTTCAGTGCTAGGACCAATTCTGTTTACATTATACATGCTTCCCTTAGGCAGCATCATTAGAAGACATAGCATACATTTTCACTGCTATGCCGATGACACCCAGCTCTATCTGTCCATGAAGCCAGATAACACACACCAATTAGTTAAACTGCAGGAATGTCTTAAAGACATAAAGACCTGGATGGCCGCTAACTTTCTGCTTCTTAATTCAGATAAAACTGAGGTTATTGTACTTGGCCCTGAAAATCTTAGAAATATGGTATCTAACCAGATTCTTACTCTGGATGGCATTACCTTGGCCTCCAGTAACACTGTGAGGAACCTTGGAGTCATTTTTGACCAGGACATGTCCTTCAACGCACATATTAAAAAAATATGTAAGACTGCTTTCTTCCATTTGCGCAACATCTCTAAAATTAGAAATATCCTGTCTCAGAGTGACGCTGAAAAACTAGTTCATGCATTTATTACTTCCAGGCTGGACGACTGTAATTCATTATTATCAGGATGTCCAAAAAACTCACTGAAAAGCCTTCAGCTAATCCAAAATGCTGCAGCAAGAGTCCTGACAGGGACTAGAAAGAGAGAGCATATTTCTCCTGTTTTGGCTTCCCTTCATTGGCTTCCTGTTAAATCCAGAATTGAATTCAAAATCCTGCTCCTCACATACAAGGTCTTAAATAATCAGGCCCCATCTTATCTTAATGACCTTGTAGTACCATATCACCCTATTAGAGCACTTCGCTCTCGCTCTGCAGGCCTACTTGTTGTTCCTAGAGTATTTAAAAGTAGAATGGGAGGCAGAGCCTTCAGTTTTCAGGCCCCTCTTCTGTGGAACCAGCTTCCAGTTTGGATTCGGGAGACAGACACTATCTCTACTTTCAAGATTAGGCTTAAAACTTTCCTTTTTGCTAAAGCATATAGTTAGGGCTGGACCAGGTGATCCTGAATCCTCCCTTAGTTATGCTGCAATAGACGTAGGCTGCCGGGGGATTCCCATGATGCATTGAGTTTTTCCTTTCCAGTCACCTTTCTCACTCACTATGTATTAATAGACCTCTCTGCATTGAATCATATCTGTTATTAACCTCTGTCTCTCTTCCACAGCATGTCTTTTATCCTGTCTTCCTTCTCTCACCCCAACCGGTCGCAGCAGATGGCCGCCCCTCCCTGAGCCTGGTTCTGCCGGAGGTTTCTTCCTGTTAAAAGGGAGTTTTTCCTTCCCACTGTCGCCAAAGTGCTTGCTCATAGGGGGTCATATGATTGTTGGGTTTTTCTCTGTATCTATGAAGCGCCTTGAGGCGACTTTTGTTGTGATTTGGCGCTATATAAATAAAATTGAATTGAATTGAATTGAATTCTGATACTTAAACTCCTGTCAGATAATAACAAATGTTTTTTAAAAATTAATGTAATACATGAACATTAACCCAACCTCACTCTGATGTGAGAATTTGAACCTTTGTGATTGTTGTGTTCTGTTCTTTACCAGATTTCACCACACACCAAAAGACTCAGCTCATCATTTACAATTACCCTAATAGCTCAGTGGAGCTCATTTAGAGCTCATTTTTCACTGCTGAGATAATGCTAAGCCCCCACTATCACTTAACATAACATATGCTTAAGTGTTATTTTACAGTAGCACTGCAGCTGATGACACATTCTTGGCTTTTTTGGAAGGCTCGGCTGTTTGTTCTCTCTCAGTAGAAACTCTAGCTGAGGTGTTGTCCCATTTCTTAATTCATGTCCGCTTGAAAGACAAAGAGTCTTAGCTCAAAATGGTCTGAGACTTAAACTGGGATGGTCAAAGAAAACAGTTCCATGAATCAATTTTCTTCTGCTTATCCAATTCAGGACCACAGGTGGGCTTGGGCCCCATCCCAGCTGCCACAGAGTTAAGGCCACCCTGGACAGCTCCCCAGTCGGTTACAGAGACAGACCATTTACACTCACAGTCAGACTCACAGTTAGACTCACCAGCTAATCTAACCATGTATATCTTTGGGAGGAAGCAGGAGTACCCAGACAGAACATGCAAACACAGAAAGGCCTGGATTTAAACCCAGGACCTTCTTACTGTTAGGTGAATGGGAAACCACCACACCACCATTCGATTAGAGACCTTTATGAAGAAGAAAAGCTTTAAAACACCTCATCTGCAGGGTGAAAAAAATCATGTAATTCAATCACATGTAGAAAATGTCAATATTAATGTGTATAGTGCAGTGCCAAAGGTTACAGTGTTAGTATAACAAAAAAGCCCCAAAACAAAAAAAAGATGATGGAAAAGTAAAAAGTATCAGGAGGCCCACATCCTAGAAGCTCATTGAGTGACTCTTATTATGTCGATAATAAAGAGTTAATGCTGTTGTCCCGTTCTCTCTATAGTTGCTTACGTTTTCTCAAAGTGATACCTCTAAAAGCATGCTGTACCAGCCATTAGCAGTTCTTATTATTGTAAGTAGCAATGAATATAAAGATAACTGTCAGCGGATGCCAAGGATAGCGATGAAGAGAGAATCCAAATGCAGGACACTATCCAGACAAATTAGCTAAAAGCAAGCGTTTATTAGTCTGTTGGCAAACTTCCATAGAAAACAAAAAAAATCCAAAGTCCTGACTCAATAAACAGGTGAACCACAGGATCACCAGTGGAGTAGCACAGCAGAAACGCTACAAAGAGGATGGAGACACAGGACCATACAGTGTTTACGCAGAGCCCTTATGAAGGGAACAGGCACCTGAGGAAACAGCTAACAGCAGGTGACACTCAAAGGGGAGCAGACAATCACAAAGAAGGGCAAAATCCAGGAAGTAAGTAACTAGAAAAAAAGAAATTTATCCTTCAAAATAAAAGAGGAAATAAACAAACTGTTAATATTCATACAGGCATAAATACTAACACTGTGTAAGACAAGAAAACAGAAAAGGGCCAAAGCTGAAACAATGAAACAAGACAGGAGGGACAGACAGAAAGAAAGGGAAAGCAACTGCTATAATTACTGCTACAAGAAATAACAGACAAGCCGTAAATCAAAATTAAATACATCACAAAACTAAATTCACCACTACAAACTAAAGTCAAATAAAAAGAGACACAATATAAGATATGCCAGAGCTAAAGAGATAAGCCAGAATAATAATGGAAAACACAACATCACAAAACACCAACTAGGAAATCCACAGAGTAAAAACAGAAATCCAAGTCTCAAGAATATCACTGTTAAACAGATCTAACTACTGGAATAATAATAATTTAAAAAAAATCAAAACAGGAATCTAAAATTATTAAACCAGAGAATGAAACACCAACAGGAAGACAAACTCAGATATATTCACAAATCCACAAACACCCTGTAACCACGGCACTGCATGTAATACTGAGGAAAACTTCAAAATCGAATCATTTCCAGGCAACTTGCATGGAAAATGTGATTTCCATGCATATATCTAGATGTTTATTTGTATTTATTGGCTTTCATTCTTTCTGCTTTTGTTTATTTTATTCTATTTTATTTTATGCATCCATCCATTTTCTTCCACTTATCCAATTCAGGGTCGCGAGGGGGTCTGGAGCCTATCCCAGCTGCCATAGGGCGAGAGGCGGGGTACACACTGGACAGGTTGCCAGTCTGTCACTGTCTGTGTGCAATTTCAAATCATCAGTTAACCTAACCCCACTAATTACATGTCTTTGGACTGTGAGAGGTACTCGGACAGAACCCGGACATACACAAGGAGAACACGAACACTGCACACAGAAAGAACCCGACCTGAACCCAGGACCTAATTGCTTTGACGCTGCAGTGCTAAACACTGTGCCACCGTGCTGCCGCTTTTACTTGTGTAAAATGTACTCATGGCCATTGATCAGTGAGAAGTCTTTCGCCATCTTACAATGCTGTGATTGCAGCCATTCCCCAACTCTCTGTGAATGGTACCAATGGCCATTGATCAGTGGTCTTTGATCAGTGGGTTTTGGTCAGTGGTTGTTGATTAATGGTCATGAGAATTTGCATAATTATGATTAAGGAACTGACCTCCCAGCCCATTGTTCCTTCAGTGGGCTGGTTTCAGCCATAATGTAAATGTACTGTTTATAAGACTGGGGAAACCTGCAGTCAGCTGAGACTGAAGAAGTCACTTGGATGAGTGACGAAACGTTTCTCCCACAAAACGCTACGTCCAGATGAACAGAATCAACTTTTGGAGATTTACTTTCCTGGATGATTGAGAATGCATCAAGACATAGCAACATCTTACTATAGTTAAAAAATAAAGAACTTTGATTTCCTATTCAGAATAATCCTATTTAATACTTTTATTGTGTCATGTTTTGTTGGTATGTTTATGTTTGATGTGTGCCATACATAAGGGAAATTTGGAGTTTGAGGGATAAATTATTTGGCAGTTAGACTCATGAGGCTACATAACAGAGCAATGGATGGAAGTATTATTTGACCTGCTGGAGTCTAGATGAGATAAGATAAAGTGGGTCGAGGCCTGAATGAGGATCTTAACGAGTCAGGAAGAGATGAAGATGGGGAGGTGGTGGGTCACATGAAAGAAAGTCTGGAAGGCAGAATGGCAGGAGGGCACTGAGATTTAAAACACGTGGATTAGAGGCCGATTGGCTCAGAGAACTCAGGCAAGAACACGATTGGACCAAAGTGAGGGAAACATTAGACTAGCAGGGTTGCAGACAGATGAGTGACTGCAGAGCTTTGTTATTAGTGCATCTATAGTATACAAAAGTTTGCAAACCATGATGTGAACAGCTGTGAATATTCACTGGCTGTGGGCAAGACACTGATCGTTTTCTGTCCTATAACTGGCACCCTACCCAAAATATAAGCCCACATGTTTTTATGCATAAGCTATAAAAATGGTATAACAAACTCTAACCTGAAAGAACCGATGGCTTGCTGTATGTTCTGACACTCATTGAAGAGAAAACAAGCAGGGCAGCAGCTGTGCAACAGGATGCAACAAAGGTGCACCTGTTGTCACTCACACACACACACACACACACATATAAACCAGCACAAACACAAAGAGAGCACCAAAAACATGCTCTTAACACAAATTGGTGTCTGCACCTACATGTTGCTGGGTCTCTCCACAGTTTGGAGTACAAACAGGACAGAGCAAAAAGCAAGCAAGCATCCAAAACGCTAGGTCAGGAGTGTTTGAAGTGACCACGGTGGGAAACGGGGAAGTGAAAACAGCAGCTGTGAGAGTTGTGAAAAACTCCCAGCGGCCACGACAAGAAAGCAGTGAATAATGCTTTTAGACTTGACTGAACTGCTGCTGACCTAAATGAGTGTGGCCCAGATCATAGCTCCCGCTTTTAGCACAGTTAATATGAGAATAGATCATGGCCACTAAACACAAACCCCACAGGTGGACCGGCACGTGGTCCCTGATGTCTGCAGAGAGAATGATCTGAGTGGAGTTCCTGTTTTTAACTCTGTTTTTACTCTGAGGCAGATTTTCCACCTCTTTTCTTTTACAGTGAAAAAGTTCAAATCAGTGGATCTGAAGGATTTTTTGTTTTGTTTTTTAAATTTAATGTGACTTATATCTCTCCCAGCGGCCCTCGTGATGTATTTCTGTGTCGTGTGTGAGAAAGGTGTGAGTGTTAGTCTGCATGCGTGGATGGTTACTCGGGTTGCGTAGTGTAAACAATGAATGCACCTGTGTAAATGACACAGGGTGTTTAGCTGGGAGGCCATCAGGGAATAAGGCATGTTGTGCAAACTGTGTCACCTGGAGAGAGCAAAAAAGTAAAAAATACGACACCACCCATCACAAGCAACCAGCACGGACAGATCTGGGTTCGGGAGATACCCGCAGCCCTGCAGCACCTGAGAGATAGTGGACGTGATGCAAAGAAACTGTGTGTCACCACCCACAACAAACCAGACAAAAGAGAATAACAGAAAACTCATCCATCTGCCTGCTTGGTGTTTTTTCAAGCTTTAGTCTGTACTACTAGCACAGCAGCTGTGTTGGTTGCTGAAGGAGGATGGAGAGACCACACTTTCACCCACCAAAACCAAAACCAGATAACCAGCTGGGGCTCCGTTCAGAAGCCGCGAGATGCGCAAAACATTCTAAAAAAGATGACGTGTCATGTTGAGACTTTGACTTGTAGATATGATGAGGCCTAAAGACAAGTTTTGAAGGACAGCCTCTAATGATGTACATGGAGAGAGGTGGAAAGGGTGTGTCAACTACAACAGACTGATGTAGTGATACTGGGATATAAATACTTTTTGTGGTGCATTTTTAGTCTAGACATTTAGCCACAGTAATGAAAACACTAATCTAATCCAAAGCACTGTATGGCAGCTCGATCTCTGATTCAGGAATAGGTAACAGATCTTCTGGTCTTTGTCTTCTCTCTTGACAGTTTTTTTTTTCTGATTTGATCTTCCTGCTCTTTTTCTTCTTATTATACTTCCTGTTTTAATTTGAAAGGTAGTTCTTTGCGTATCTTCCCATTACTTCCATTTCTTTGTTTTGTTCCTGTCCTCCATAGTGCCTGATTGAGTTCACCTTTGCCTTCTTACCCTCCTCTATGTCGTGTGAATTTAGTGTGTCTCCTTCCAGTGCCTTATGGCTCCCATATGTTCTCAGCTTTTCCCCGGAGTTTAATTTATATCCATTCTTCCTGCACTATGGAATTTTGTTCATCAGAAATAGAAGTTTGTACACAAATAAGGAATTTGCCTTGATGTCATAGTGTAAAAGAAAGGGAGCACAGAAACAGAATATATGTTACTTACAGTATATATAATATATAGATCTCTATAGAAACAGTAATATAAATACACATTTATTTGGTGTTTTTGTTCTCTCTTGATTATGACCTCGAAGCACGGCACTGTATAAATAACAACACGTAATAGTGTTTGGATCCAAATTTAGTTGCTTCACTTTCAGGGCCATGATAACGGCTCACTTTGACTCCAAATAAAACAGAGCTATCCTCAAAGTCGTGACTCCTTCTCCTATTACACGCCAAAATATCTACTGTGAGAAACTCCTATTGGACAGGACTAAACTTTCAAAGTAAAATGACATTTAAGGATTTTCTTTCCCCCCTCATGTTCACGATATCTCTTGTCACGCCTCACTGGGTAATCAAAATAATGCACAAATATATGACTTTTTTTCTTTGTTCTTCTGGTAGTACTCCAAGTGTGTGTGTGTGTGTGTGTGTGTGTGTGTGTGTGTGTGTGTGTGTGTGTGTGTGTGTGTGTGTGTGTGTGTGTGTGTGTGTGTGTGTGTGTGTGTGTACCTGCTGTTGAAAACCATGACAGCAAGTCAGAGTGCAGTTGCTCTGTGCTTTCATTAGGTTCAAACTATTATTTATCATTTATATCTGAATGTAAGGTGTGGTCTAGGTATGCACACTGGGATCAAATATATTATCACTGATTGGCTAATAGGTTCTGATTTACCTTTTAGTCAGTGGAATGAAATGCCAGTTTTATACCGAACCATTACGGTAAAGCTATTATAATTTCTTTTTCCTTTTTAAATTTGAACTGTTCATTGATTCTAATGCTCAGAACTTTTATTCTGAAAATAACCTAAAGAAAAGACTAACATTCATAAAAGCAAACGTGGTGTAAGGTGTTGACGCCTCAAGATATTATCTCATGGTTTCAATACAGACATGCAATAGGAGGTGTTGAGTCACATCTTTCTCGTGTGTGTGTGTGTGTGTGTGTGTGTGTGTGTGTGTGTGTGTGTGTGTGTGTGTGTGTGTGTGTGTGTGTGTGTCACCACCCACTGCAACTTTAACCACATCCCACCTCTTGCACAGATGTGGCCATCGTGCAATTTCCACTTTGTACATGGTTGCTGCACTTGTGGCCCGCCACAAGAGGATTTAGCCGAAAGGCTGTTAGTGCAAGACTTAATCTACTAGCTCCACTCCTAAGTTTGCATACAAGCAGTTTATTAGGAAGAACAGACTGGCAAAGTTAGTAGTCTGATCTGTGTTTCCACACTGTGTAGCCACAACAGAGAGAGGTTCACCTAAGATGCTTATCTAGAATGGTCTAATGAGTCTCTAGTTACCAAGCTCCAGTCCCTAGTCAACAGTGCGATGAACCTTTGGGGAAGCAGAGCCAGAAGGGCAACAATTAGAGAAGTGCATGCAACAGAAGCACCCAAATGCAAACACAAAGACAAAGCCCTGTTTCCGCCCTGTGAATTATTGCGTGTGTTAAATTTGAGGTCAATGCATGCACCGTTAACTGGGTACAGGGCTAAAGACGGGCAAGAATAGAATATAACAAGGTTACTGAGCACAAAGAGTCAGAGTGCATCTTGTTTACATTCCTGAATGCATACAATAGCTACACGCAGAGGACACAGCAAACTCTAAAGCCCATAACAAGGTTGCTCCTTGAACCTTAATCAACCTCAAATACTTGAACAAACGAAGGGAAAGAGGTTGCGTCAAGGTGCGGTCATCCAGGTGGCACACCAGAATATGCCAGGATGTCCTTGTGGTGCACAGATGGGTGACACATCACATGAAAAACAACATAATGACATATTTGGACCTTGACTCCTAAAGTTTCTGCTGCTCTGCTGGAGGGATAGAAAAAAAAACTATTTATCCAAAAATACAACAACAAAACCCAACTTACATATCACAGCAAAATCTCCTGTGGGTGGACACACTGTGAAGTCCACAACAACTTTCATTATCATCAAATCCCTAAATGACTCCTTTGCCAGTCTGACAGAGGCAGACACTGTCATCCTGGAAGAGGCCATCTTCATCATGATATATGTTTTTTCTTTACAGGATAATGTTAATAGCATCTTAAAGTCCTCTGACTAGGGCTGTATCTCAATTCATTCAAGCTAGCAACATGCTAGCATGGTTATTGAGCTATTTTGTGCCCTGCCACTGTAAAAAAAAAAAAAAAGTGCATCTGTACTATCTTCTCTTCTCATACTTGTTTCTTAATCATCTGCAAACCTGCTCCAAAACCACCTAAGAGTCCACAACACACTGGACAATGCAAAGTGCAGTTTCAGCAACAGTCCTTCCACCTCACTGTCTAAAGGAACAACACAGGACGTTGTTTCTTCAAGCTGTTAGCAGACTGTTCAACTCGTCTACCTCAGACCTTAACATATTGAACTGGACTGAACACACCTCACTGCACTCTGTCACTTTCTGTACACCAAAAGGTACATTTGCCCACACGTGCACCCATTACACCTGTAATGTAATTTTATATTTATATCTCTATACTAATCTATTTTTAGCCCTATTCCTACACTTGATTTTATACGATTGCTTTGTTGTCTGTTGTATGTATGCTGCTATGGCACCTCGGTTTCCTTCTGGGATTAATAACGTTTCTCTGATTCTCATTTGCTATGATATCGTCTCACCTTCAAAGGTAGTGTCAGTCATGAATACACAAGTATAATCAAAGTGTGTTTCATTTGCAGTTACTGAAGCTGCTTTTGCATTAACACAAGTAGGACAATGAAATTAGAAAAGGTCCTAACAAATCAACAAAATGTTGCAGTTTGGTTGCTAAGTCCTTAAATAATAACCAACTGAGGATTTCCTGAGAAAAATGCATTTGAATACCTCACATCAGTCCCATAAATTCTTCTGTTTTTAGCCCGTTTACAATTTCATGAAAACTTAAGATGAATTATTTTGCCGACAGGGGGGCGCTAGCATTCTTGGCGGCAACATTTTGCATCCCATTAGCCTTAAGTAAGGATGCCAGAACCCTGGAATCTAAACTGAGCAAAATCTCCAACTTTTTATTTCATTATGGACATAAATGGTCAAAATAGCAGGATCACTGAATCATTGCTGAGGCCAAATGGGACAGTGTTTTGCTGATAGACCTCGTCCATCACCTGCCTGTCATGTATGGAGACTTCATGCACCATCTTGCTTGTGGAAGGACTACCGTCAAAGCTGCAGACCACTGATCCCTTAGATGGTAGCCCTTGAGCCAAACATGGTTGCAAACATTACTGAGCAGAATAGTCACTTCCCATGGCAACAAAAAAAACAGAGAGACAGAGGGTGGGAGACAAGAGGAAAATGCCCATTTAAAGCCATTTAAGCTTTTCAATATTCATGACTGGGGAGAATGTAGAGATTCCCATAAAGTCTGGGACATTAAACCTTAAAAAGAAGGTGGGTGTCATCCCTGCTACACTCAGACCTCAGGTCCCCAGGAGCTGGAAGGTAGCGTTAATGTTGTCTTGGCAATTTGCCCGAAAGAAAGAAAGAAAGAAAGAAAGAAAGAAAGAAAGAAAGAAAGAAAGAAAGAAAGAAAGAAAGAAAGAAAGAAAGAAAGAAAGAAAGAAAGAAAGAAGAGTTGGGTGTGAGTGGATGAGGTCCCGATGCGTGGCGCCAGGCTGTCTGCCCGGCGGGGCGACTCAATAGGCGGCTGTAAAGGAGGGAGCGGAGCGGCGACGCGGCCCGGAGAGCGGAGGAATGTTGGAGGCACAATAACGCACAGCTGGGGCAGGGAATGGCAAGGAGGCGCCGCCAAATTGGCCTGTCCAGCCTCCCCTAGAGCTGCAGCCCTGCAGGAAAAGCTGAGACAAAAGTCTTTTTGTTTGTTTTATGAAGTCATAACAATTCATTCAGTCGACGATTACGATGAACTAGAATGATTTCTTTCTCTCTCTCTTTCTTTCTCAAAATAAATCTGATTAAAAACATATGTGTAACAAAATTCGAATAGAATGTTGTATTAACAGCACCTCATTTGATAAAAGATCTCACTAGGACCAGAAAACTTACTGCTGATTGTAACAGACGCTAATGTTTATTTAAAGCTTTTGTTTCGTTTCGTTTATTTGTTTTTTGTTTTTTTATGTGCAGGTAGATTGGCTCGGGATCATCCGTCACCGGAGAGATCAATACCAGCGAGGCTGTGCGTAATTACGCATCAATGACTACGACACTAAAGATGCAATCCAGCGCTAATCAGCCTGGTGAATTGTGCATATATACCATCACCTCTGTCAGGATCGATTCCATATTTGCTCCTTTAAGACAGACCCCTTGTACCGCTGGTCGAAAAGACAAATTGAGACTTTTGCCTTTGGACCGTCGCTGTAATTCATTGCTTTCGATCGCCACTCTTTTTCTCTCTCTCAGTCAGTCACGCGTACACACACACACACACACACACACACTCCTCCTACCGATAGACAGCCCACCGCAGCGCACAGAGAATGAGACACGCCTTTTTCTCGGCTCCGTTGTCGGGTCGGTGGGCAGCGGACTGCTGGTGATTGACCAGCTTCTCTCCCTGATCTGTCAGCCGGCTGGATAGGCGCCTCCCCTCTCCTCTATAAATGTAGGAAATCTATTCATTCCTTTCACATCGAGCCTGCTGAAGTAGGAGGAACTACGAAGCTCAACGGGATGTGTTGACAGGCTACAATTCCACCTTTTCGTTATCTTATTCTCTCTCTAATTTGCGGCCGTATTAGTTTTTTTCTGTGTTAACAGCGACGTGCTATAATCTTAAAATACCTCTCGACACCAGTAGTGTAATTGCTCGATTTGTCGTTGCTTCTCTCTGAGCCGTCGGTTATCTAAGATGAAGGCTGTTACTCCAGTCCGCCCCCAGGACTCCTCCTCCAGCGGCAGCCAGCTCTCCCTGCACTATCTGTCGAAGCAGAGCCTCAACATCGCCCGGTGCAGGATGGAAGAAGAGGACCTGTTCTGCCTGCAGTACGACATGAACGACTGCTACAGCCGGCTGAAGCGCCTGGTGCCCACCATTCCGCAGGATAAGAAAGTCAGCAAAGTGGAGATCCTCCAGCATGTCATAGACTACATTCTGGACCTGCAGCTGGCCCTGGAGACGCACCCTTCTCTACATAAACAACAGCCTCAGTTGACCGGGACCTGCCCTCCTCGAGCCTCGAACCCCAGCAGGACACCACTGACGGTGCTCAACATTGATCAGCACCAGGTAAGCTGGAGTCAGGAGGAGCCTCTCGGTTCGCCCCGTTTTCACCGGGACTGACCGGGGAGGAGGAGGTGGGGGGGGGACCCCAGTTTACCTCCCGGTGCCAGACTGCCGTTCGCCACTCAGACTCAGACAAAGCACGTCATACTCGTTATGTGTCATTGTTCTTGCAGTGTTAGTGAAAAAGGACAGGAAAAAAAAATCAGAATGTCATACAGCACTTATCAGAGGCTTGAAAAATCATGCGTAAAAATCGCATTTGACGTGGGTTAGATTGCGCACTTGATTGCGGGCCGTATGATTTGCATGATAATGGCAGTGTGTGTCAGAGGCCCACCTTATTGGTGAAGTACCTCAGCCCGCAGCCCACTCCACTGCGCACAATAAGGGCAATTTGTTATTCAATAGCCTATAAGAGAATTTATTATGGGAGATATAGCCGGCTAATTTTCTGCCGCTCTGCTGTATGCCATTTATTATTATTATTTCCAGGGCCTTGCCTTTATTTAGTTTTGTCATCCAAAGCGCGACATCGTTTCACGTGTTGTTTCTCTTCTTTATCTTTCTGTAGAGGACGTCTATAGTCAAAAAGCCGGAGGACTCGATTTTATGTCGCTGAGACTTGAGCACTGCATTGGTAAGTGGGTGTAAAATATTATTGCTATATTATTTTAAATATTTGTGAACATTATTAATTTTTTATGCATTTATTTTTTATAAACATAAAAAATGCAACCGTATTTGGTGGTTAGTGAGACATCCTCAGTAATTTGAATACTGTAGCCTATATGTGGTGTAGATTGACAATCTCTAGAGTGCTCTGGGGAGGCCAGTAGATGTCAGGGAAAATAATAATTGAGGAACATGAAATTGGCACCAGTCTCAGATGTGCTTTGCGCAATAACTGTCACTGGTGTAGCAATCTCAGAAGAAGAGAGGGTTAAAACCTCAGCTTGCCCTCTCTTTCATTCTTACACACATGCACAAACACACACTTTCTTTCCTCCCCCCTCTCTCTGGCTCAGTGTCATATACACTCTGCTCAGTTCCTGGCTTTTAAACCAGATTTACAGCACTGAATTCAAACACACCTGGACAGGACTAAGAGAATGTAGGTGGTGTGTGCTACAGCGAAACACTCCACAGCCTTCTAGAGAGTCCCGGCTGGTCCTCGCCAGCCTTGCCGAACAGCCCAAGGTGCTGTGTGGTTGTGGTTTGACCTGGTTTGTTTTGGGTTGTTGATCAAGCATGGCCTCTGTTTTGTCGGTGGCGCCAGTCAGTCTGGAGCTTTGCAGCTCACCCCCCCTCGCCTCTATTCATCCCCTCCACAGGTGTGCAGGCTGCACAGAGCCGCTCCAAAGCCAGCAAAGCTTCGCCAGGGACTCACACCCAACTGGAGGCACAATCACAAGGGGATTTCAAAACCGCTGGGAGGAATTAAACCCAAATAAAATCACTATTCATATCAGTTTTTTTTTGTTCCATTGAACAAGGACTCAGTGTGTAGACATCTCCCCATCCTTCCTCCTGCTTAAGTTGCTCTCACTTCTTGTCACTTTTTTTTCCCCAAAAAGAGTGAAAATATGGGATCCCCATGCTGACAAGTTTTGTTGTTGTTGTTGTTGTTGTTGTTGGAAACCCATCTATCAACAGCTATGAAAACTGTTTGTGAATTGTGCTTAAAGAGTAACTAAAAATGACTCCAGTTTAAAGCTTTACTAAACTGCGAAAAATCCTTGTACATGTTTTTTTTTTTGGACATCTATTGTTTAAAATAGATGATTTGTGTTGAACAGGGATTGCCATCCCTGGTTTCTTAAAATGTTTGATATTGTAAAGAAGAACAATTCCGATTCGAGACAAATACGATTGTAAATATAGAGACGCAAATGTTCTATAAAAGTATGTGAAAGGAAGACTTATATGCTTAAAATAGACTATTGTAATTATAAGATATTTTTATTAAAACCTTTTTTTTCCTGTCATTATGTAAATATTGTGTTTACACTTTAGTGAATGAACGTGGTTTTGCTCTGCCAATAATGTCCTCACATGATGATATCAGTTAACTCTTTGCAGTGTTCTTTGGACTAGTTTAATATGTAGCATGTCAGGCTCATTGCAGAGATATTGAATGTGCACTGAAGCAGCCCTGCCTGTGTAGATATGTGGTGGAGTTCAAACACGAGTTCTTTGATTATTTGACCTGCTCAGCTTTCTCTTGAATCTTTTTTTTTTTTGTACACATTTACTTTGACAGCTTTGACCCACTCAGAGAGATGGGTGGGCCTGCTGTTTGATCTATAAAAAAAAAGAAAGAAAGAAAAGAAAAAGAGAGGGGGGCTTAATTTGATTCTGTTACATTGCACTCTTGTTAAAAAGTGATCATATTAACTACAGCACTTCTTACAGTGTTTACGATGTAAAAAAAAATCACTGCAACACAATGTCTCTCAGATTTGTGCAATCAGAGCCTCTCCTTGAGAAGTTAATGATTGACGCCAAGAAATCATTAAACTTTGGTTATAAATTGGTTACAAATGTGAACATTAACAGACTCTCTTTTTTTGTTGCTGTTGTTGTTCTTTGGAACGGAGACGTCTGACATGAAAAGTCTGGAGAGTTATCCAGTCATTATTAATATAAAAGTGGAGAGAAGAAAACAAGAATCTTTATTTTTCATGACATTGAACACCGAATTTACCTCACCACCCTCCTGCCAGTGTGAGAGGGCACTTGTACATTACTGTCAGCTGCACTGTTGGACTTGACCTTCACTGGCTTATGAGGAGTTGTCAAAACAATTAAAAGTTTCCAGGAAGAATTGTGTCGTCTCGAGTGTTGTCTCAGGGGGCGCATTGCGGTTTATTTCTCTGGCACCTGAAGTGCTGAGAAGGAGAGAGGTGCAGTGTAATTTATTCATTTAGTTCCCTGGAAAATAAAGGGAGGGTAAAGTTAGTATGTTGCAGACTTCTCATACTGTTAGTCCTTAAACCTGCTTTACAGGATTTAGGGTTTAAGCCTTTTGTTTTCTGAGCCTTTATTAATTCAGCCGCACACACACGGCTGCAACAACAGCAGGATCACTCAAACACAAGTGACAGCCGAGAAGTCGGATATATGTCACTCCTTCGTGCAGAAATAATACTATCTCTTTAGTGAGATATCAAAACACATTATTGCAGTTGGCAATTCGTGATGTAACATGTTCCCGTTAAAGAGGCTCAGTAAAAGAAAAATGGAGAAGAAATGTTGCAGAGCAGGAAGTACGATCACCACGTGAATTTCAGCAGAAAGCATGGTGCAACAGAAGGTGAATGAAGAATGAAGGCCAGTAATTTACAGCATCTACAGCTCAGACTTCCACACACGATGCCAACGATGTTCAGCAAATAATGTTTCTCATCTTCCCTTACAGTGTAGATGGATTTAAAACAAAATCGGAAAGAGAGCATAAAGTTACTGGAAAGAAAGTCAGTAAAGAAAAATGGTGTTATTGCTTTAATGAGAAACAAATGAAGAAAAGAAATGCCTGGTGAGATGCT